>NC_090443.1:144073374-144698374 GCF_031143425.1 Pleurodeles waltl
TTTCCAGGTGGCGCATGCTCTGGGGGTAGCCTGCCTCCTCCCTGCACCAGGAGCTCTGAAGAAATCTCCTGTGAGTCGACGGAATCTTCCCCCTGCCACCGCAGGCACCAAAAGACTGCATCACTGGTCCTCTGGGTCCCCTCTCAGCACGACGAGCGTGGTCCCTGGAACTCAGTAACTCTGTCCAAGTGACTCCCACAGTCCAGTGACTCTTCAGTCCAAGTTTGGTGGAGGTAAGTCCTTGCCTCCCCACGCTAGACTGCATTGCTGGGTACCACGTGATTTGCAGCTGCTCCGGCTCCTGTGCAATCTTCCAGGATTTCCTTGGTGCACAGCCAAGCCTGGGTCCCCGACACTCCTTCCTGCAGTGCACAACCTTCTGAGTTGTCCTCCGGCGTTGTGGGACTCCCTTTTGTGACTTCGGGTGGACTCTGGTTCACTTTTCTTCCAAGTGCCTGTTCAGGTACTTCTGCGGGTGCTGCCTGCTTCTGTGAGGGCTCCCTGAGTTGCTGGGCGCCCCCTCTGTCTCCTCCTCCAAGTGGTGACATCCTGGTCCCTCCTGGGCCACAGCAGCACCCAAAAACCTCTACCACGACCCTTGTAGCTAGCAAGGCTTGTTTGCGGTCTTTCTACGACTATTGGGCTTGGTCCCCTTGTCTTACAGATACTCAGGTCCGGAAATCCACTGTTGTTGCATTGCTGGTGTTTGTTCTTCCTGCAGAACCCCCCTATCACGACCTCTGTGCTCTCTGGGGGTAATGGGTGCACTTTACACCTACCTTTCAGGGTCTTGGGGTGGGCTATTTTTCTAACCCTCACTGTTTTCTTACAGTCCCAGCGACCCTCTACAAACTCACATAGGTTTGGGGGTCCATTCATGGTTCGCATTCCACTTTTGGAGTATATGGTTTGTGTTGCCCCTATACCTATGTGCTCCTATTGCAATCTACTGTAATTTTACACTGCTTGCATTACTTTTCTTGCTATTACTTACCTAAGTTTGGGTTGTGTACATATATCTTGTGTATATAACTTATCCTCATACTGAGGTTACTCACTGAGATACTTTTGGCATATTGTCATAAAAATAAAGTACTTTTATTTTTTAGTACTTCTGTGTATTGTGTTTTCTTATGATATTGTGCATATGACACCAGTGGTATAGTAGGAGCTTTACATGTCTCCTAGTTCAGCCTAAGCTGCTTTGCCATAGCTACCTTCTATCAGCCTAAGCTGCTAGAAACGCCTCTTCTACACTAGTAAGGGATAACTGGACCTGGCACAAGGTGTAAGTACCTCTGGTACCCACTACAAGCCAGGCCAGCCTCCTACACTAAGATTTAGCTCGCTGCAGGGAGTTAACACTACTGTTTGGGTTCCACTTTTTAACGGCAGATTAGCCACTCTCAGTGTAACACCAGTGTGCATTACACTCTGTTCACTGTATTGTACAGAAACACACCTGTGTACCCCAATGGTTACATTACCATTCAATATAACACTGTCTACATTTTTGGGATGACAATTTAGACGTGCTCTCAAAGTAAACGTGAACTACACTCAATGTTCCATTCTGTTGAAAAGTAGTCAGTTTCCAGGCTATTAGGAAGTCCATGGTTTATACCAGGAGTCTACAAACCTTTCAGTATGAGGGCCAAATAGTATATTTTAAGCCCCCTCCATCATTCATCCATCACCTTTTACAAATATCCCTATCCACAGCCCATACTCTTTCATTTTGCCATTCTCTCAACTCTACCTTTGCTCTACTTCAGTTCACCCCGACACTCTCCCCTTACTACTGCATCTTTCCCATCACCCCTACTCACCCGGCCGCTCTATCACCCTCCAACCACTCCCGTACTACCCTCCGCTTCCTCCACTCTTACACCAACAGCTCTCCCATCACATTTATCACCTCCCACCTCTGTTGCATCTACCGATATCCCTTGTTATCCACCAATCTCCGTTTCCCCTTTTCCCGGTACACCACTGTTCCTCGCGGGCTTTTCGGCCATTCCCCATTTAACTTTAATCACTGTGATGAAAAAATAGATTCTTGTTGCAGCAGGTGCAGGGCCGGAGACCCGCATACGAGCCAGCAGATACCATGTTCCTCACAGCCAGCAGCCCTTTAGCCTTTAGGGCCAACACCAACTTCAGGCAGCAGCCCCCATGCACTAACACCATAGGTATCCCATTAATGAGACCCCATGGAAAAAATATTGATGGACCTATGACTTATCCATAAATGTGAAACTCTTTAATTTTAATGACAAAGGAGTTCCACTTTCTGCCATTGCCCAAGTGTTGTCAACTTCAATGGCTGCGGGGTTCTGCCACGGTGACACAGGGTAGGCCAGTAAGTGGAACCTGATGCAATGCAGAAGGTTACGCCCCCCACTACTGACTTGCATGTAGCTTTCTCAAGCAGTAAATAGCCATTTTCCAGCCAGCTTCATAGTTTCAAACCATTTACCTGCCAATGTGCCTTACCAGGAGCTAAAAACCCAAGCAGCAACACTGTTTATTTACAGCCAGAAGACCTTGTGCCCCTCCCACCTTGCAGCCCTAAAGCGGCAGCCACACCTGCTTCCTCTCTTTATAGGACTATCAGATGGCTCCCTGATACCATTTACCCATTGCTCCAGTCCTGGCTCTTAATTCAACAACTTAATTCATGCCAGGAGTTAAAGTCTTAGCTCACTCCAGTTTACCCAATGTAAGTAACCTGAAATGAATACATTGTAAAGAAAAAGAGCAAGACTGGAGCATTGCATCTCGGAGTCACCTTACCTAGGCAGTGATAAGCTCACCGTTTAGAGGAGAACGCCTCATCCCCAAAATTCAAGCATTGACCTCCTCAAAGTTCTCTTGTTCTTCACATCAACTTTTTCTAAGGTGAGCTTGACAGTGAGAGGCATTTTGCTCTGCACTGACACACAAATTCATAGAAGAGTTCAGACTTTAGACCTGCACTGTGCTCCCTCCCGTAAACCGATTACACCAGCCTCTCCCTGCAGGTCACCTTAAGCAAGTGTAGAAATCCTCAAGGTCCCTAAGCCCACCTCCCATACCTCCCATTGGGTATATGAAGACAGATCTTACAGGACACAGCATCTGATTGGTTCACGCTGGAATCATTAGAGTAAACGCTATGAAGAGGAACGAGGGGCAGGGTAGGTTGAGCGGGCAGCTGCCACATTTGTCACAGAGCTTAGCAGCATACACTTCAATGGATGGCACAGACTTATGGTATAGACTGCACTTGTTAACTGCCTGACCGATGGTTGGGAAAAAAACATTTCCAATTGCTGCAGGCCAGATAAAATTTTGTAGCGGGCTAGATGTAGCCTGCAGGCCATAGTTTGGAGATCCGAGGTTTATACCCTCACACCTAATTACACAGACTGCCTCAAACACAGATTGAGACAAAGCTTTGCAGAAAGCACACTGGAGGTTCACTAAGACTGCCGCTTCACACAGGGTTAGAGGAATTATTTAAGATAAAAGGTAATGCTAGTTGTCAATTCTACTGCATGCAAACACCTGAGAGTATCACATTCCCATAGAACTCACAGAGTCGGAACTGCTGTCATCAGGCACCTGTTTCTTCTGAGAGGATATGGGGGCGGGCTGGCTGATGACCACCTCCTGCACTGGTTCCCGCGAGCTTGACAGCTTCTTGGTGGGAGACCGGTTATCACACAAGCTGTAGGGGCTCAGCTTGGTGTGCCCTCGCATATCTTCTGGGGACTCATCCTCAGAGTCAGGGAGGGGAGATTCTGTCAAGCCTAAGGATACAAGAAAAGCCAGTAGGAAGATTCCACTGCAGTAGAAAATTCAAAGAAGACGTACGCTCAAATTACTGCTTTTGGAAGTGAAGATGTAAAATGGGCAAAAAGTGATAACAGATAAGACTATTGAAGGTCATATTATTCAACAAATAATTTTTTTGTCCTCAAGACCAAATGTCCTTCAACCACTAACATTTTAGGAAGGATACTAATGAAAATCTTGGTAAAACTGAATGTTGTGGAAAAGAAGGGATGCACACACATTCATAAACCTACCCACATGACGTAGTTGACACAGAGAGAAATACCCCATGTTATGAAGGGCTACAAAAATTTACTCGGTCCTACTATGATGGCGTCCAGTATAAACTTAAGCTGTTCCATGTGAGTAGTCCAGTAGATGAAAGACAGTTTCTTGTACAAAACGTCTTTCTGTTTTGTGGGGAATAATCACAACACTAGTCAGGGAGGGCAGTATATAGCCATATTCTCAGGATAGCTACTGATTATGCACATGATTCCTGCTTACATTCACGTTTGCAAAGTTGTCTCACGTGGATATCCTGAAAATCTTGCATGGGTCAAGTCATCATGAACCAACAATGGACAGTTTACTTTAAACAAAGTGTCTTTTAACTGAGTAATGTATATAATATGTTTGTCCTTATCAATCCATTGCATGTCTATTGAGGGCTCCTAAGTCAGAACTGAAAGAAGATTTCAAAATCAGTTCTAGTGGATGGTCTCCTAATCACATAGTTATTCAATATTGGTTCATGAGGGCTGGATCCATGGCAGACTTTTAGGATATCCAGGGGGACTAAATTTGTGCACAGTTAGTCTAACCTGCAGTCATTTACCAAACCTATGGTTGTCCTGAAAGCCTCGCATAGATCCAACTCCACATGGAAGGACACAGAACAGTCATGTTTTAAAGTAACCAGTGAGAAGAGCAAGAGGAGAGTTCTGCATCCCTGCACATATATTGCTCTCTGTCTAGGGAAGGCAACTGCCTGGTGGATGATGATGAAGCCTTTCTTTCTGATAAAGCACCTTATTGCCTATGAATTCATTTTTGGCACCATATAAATCTTGATGATTATGGCAATGATGGATACAGATGGCTGAGGATCAAGGAAAACTGTGGGTTTAACCCCTTTTAAACTATCAAGCTCCTCAATGGGTCAGACACTTCCACTGGAAAACGGAGGGACAAAGAGTTGTACATACTCAGGGTCATTTCTGTGCTCGCCATCTCCTCCTCTTCAGTTGCTGCCACCTCACTCCACTTCACATCTGCCACTTTCTCCAGTCTCTCCTCCAGCTTCCTCACATATTCCAGCAACTCCTAATTGGGATGACAAAGGCATAAAGTCAGAGCTGAGGCTGCAAGATGGGCTGAAAAGTGTAAAGAGAATGCATCGCACTCAGGAATTACCCGCTTCTCCTCTCGAAGCTGCTCCTTCTCCATCTGCATAACTTTCAGGGCTGAGCGAAGTTCCTTCAGTTCCCTCTTGCCCTCCGAGAGCTGAACCTGCAAATGAGGACATGCATAATGATAGAACTAAACATGCTGTGAAAGCCAAAAACTAGCAACCCAACATTACAATCTTTGAATCCTGCTTTATTTTTTAGAAAGGACCCTTGTTGTTCTTCTTCACACCACAATTAAACACACTATAATATGGTCTCAAGCATTTAATGATACGAGCAATGAACAGATCGACTCTCCTGCAACGTCAATGATTTCATTGAAAATCAGGAGACTTGTCAAATTCCTTTTATCTAAACTTATTTCACCATATTTTATTTCTCAACTGTCCTATGTATGAATGATTAATTGATCATTATTTTTGAAGGGTTAAATATTGCCCAATTAATTCTATTTTCCCAATGCGTTTCGGGATCAATCTATTCTGTCATGAGGGGAGTGTCATTTGCTGAACAGATACTCTGGAGTAAAGAAACGAAATACTATATTATCAGGAATAGAATAAAATAACTAATCAACAGGGAATATACCTAATAATTAATCAACCCTTCCAAAAGCACCTACTTTCCTTTAGTTTGTTTGCACTTTTCACACAGCATGCAGACACCCTTGTGTCCAGTGAAGTAAGTACATTCTTTATTGTTTCTAGGTATTTAAGATCATTACAAATATTAAAAGACCCCCTTTTACAAATAAATAGCCCAGTGTCCATAAAATAATGATAAGATAGTCTTTTTATATATATATATATATATATATATATATATATATATATATATATATATATATATATATATATATATATATATATATATATATGTTACAGGGACTTTATAGATATAGTTAGGAAATTGTAATTGTATTTATATAGCGCTTACTACCCCTGATGAGGTGTTGAAGCGCTTTTCGGCGAGTAGCACGCTACTCAGGAACACAAGAGGAATCAGTGGTGGATTAGTATAGGGAAATATGAGTACATAATCAGGATTAGTGTGAGTTAATTTGAGCAGAGGATATGTGAGTTTGTTAGCTGGATTGACTAGAGCATGGGTACTCACAAACATTTTCTCGGGGGCCAAAATTGCAGTATGGTTTGCGGCCGAGGGCCGCACTGAAGTGACAGCAGGGGTGGGCGGGGGCGGGGCTTATAGGGGGCACAACCCCCCCCCCCCTTTTTCAAAACATTGCTAAACAATGCTGCATTTTGAATCCAGGTATAAATACAAATCTACCCCAGTAACACACACAGTGCACACACACAGCGCCATCTGCACACACCGCCATCTGCTCTCACCCCTACCCCAGTAACACACGCAGCGCACACACACAGCGCCATCTGCTCTCACCCCCTACCCCAGTAACACACACAGCGCCGTCTGCACACAGCGCCATCTGCTCTCACCCCTACCCCAGTAACACACACAGCGCCATACACACACAGCGCCATCTGCTCTCACCCCTACCCCAGTAACACACACACAGCGCACACACACTGCGCCATTTGCTCTCACCCCTACCCCAGTATCACACGCAGCGCCATCTGCACACAGCATCTTCTGCTCTCACCCATACCCCAGTAACACACACAGCGCACACACACAGCGCCATCTGCTCTCACCCCTACCCCAGTAACACACACACAGCGCACACACACTGCGCCATCTGCTCTCACCCCTACCCTAGTATCACACACAGCGCCATCTGCACACAGCGTCTTCTGCTCTCACCCCTACCCCAGTAACACACACACAGCGCCATACACACACAGCACCATCTGCACACAGCACCATCTGCTCTCACCCCTACCCCAGTAACACACAGAGCGCACACACACAGCGCCATCTGCTCTCACCCCTACCCCAGTAACACACACACAGCGCACACACACAGCGCCATCTGCTCTCACCCCTACCCCAGTAACACACACACAGCGCACACACACTGCGCCATCTGCTCTCACCCCTACCCCAGTGACACACACACCACATTAAAAACAAATAAATAAATAACCAAAGAGCCTTACCTGCCTTAATAAAGCACTGTAAAGATGCCACAAATGTACAACGGCAGGCGGGCGGGCGGCAGACGTGGAGACGGTGACAGGAAGCCCCGTAAAAGTTAGCTGCAAGCGCTAACTTTTAAGGGGCTTTGGCTTCCCACCACTAGCCAGGATCGTCATGGAAACGCCATAACTAATGGCCGCCGTAGGTAAACATAGAGGAGGGCCGCGGGAGCATGCGCGAAGTAGCCACTATTGCGCATGCTCCCGCGGCCCTCTTCTATGTTTATGTACTGTGGCCATTATTATATGGCGTTTCTCGGACGTCCGCGTGCCGCCAAGATAGGTCCGTGGGGCCGCTGGCAGCCCGCGGGCCGTACTTTGAGTAACGTCGGACTAGAGCAATGGAGGGATAGAGGAGGTTAGAAACCAGAAGTGTTAAATGGGTGTTTATAGTAATAGGATGAGGCTTGAGATGAGTAAAGGAGAGATGGAGGAGGGAAGAGTCTGTGGAAGGGGGTTACGGAGATCATAGCAGTAGTAGGGGTTTTGGGTGAGTCAAAGTACAGATAAATGAGGGCGAATTTAGTAGGGTTGTTTGGGAGCTCATAGTAATAGACTGAGGTTTGGGGTGAGCTAGATGCGGTAGAGGAGGGAAGAGTTTAGGCAGGGCTATTTTGGAGATGAAAGTAGTAGAATGGGTTTGGGATGAGTCAGAGCGGGGACGGACAATAGATTGATAGAAACATAGGGTGATGGGGAGACAGAATAAAGCTTACGAGGAGAATTTATATTATTTATGTATATATATTTTTTAATATATACATGTATATATTTATTTTTAATGTTTGTTTTATTTATTTTTAATTTAATTGAATTATTTATATTGTGAATTTTATTTATATATTTAATTTTATTTATTTTTATTTATTTTTCTCTAGTAGAGTAGAACCAGAGAAATAAAAAGATATGCAAATACATAGCAAGGGAATATATGTGCAAGGAATATAATAATGGGTATAATAATATGAGAAAAAAGTAGTATTGTATAGAATTAAAAAAACATAAAAAATCCACTTAAAAAATCAGGGATGTTATAGTTAGGGTCACATTTTAAAGGGACAAACCACAAAAATTCAGAAGTTAGAGTCAGAGTTATTTCAAGTAACTATAGCTCGTGCCCTGAGGTAACTGTACCTCGCGCCTCTGCCATGCACAGTTTTCTCCTTAATAGTTTTATAGCAAATAATACATTCATATTATGAATGATGTTATCAAAGATGTCATAAGTGTTGCAATATGTAGGGGTAATTAGCAGTGCATGGTGAGGGCGCGAGTTATAGTTACCTTAGAACACAAGTTATAGTTACTTGAAATAACTCTAACTATAACTGATGAATTTATACGGTTTTGTATGTATAAAGTGTGATCCTAACTATAACGTCTGTGTAATCTTTGTTTTTTTTAAGTGAGTTTCGATGGTTTTTTAAAATCTATTTCCTAACTCTAATGTCCCAGTAACTTTTATTTTTTTCAGTGAATTTCTATGTTTTTATTAAGGTTAAGTAGTTTTAATTACTATACGTTAATGCAACCAAAGTTGTGCACGGCCTTTGGCCGTGTGAAATGGAGGATGGGGACAGGGCTTGGCAGCAGGGTGTGGCCTGTGGCCAGACCCTGTCGCCAACCCCCTGAACCACCCAACCCAGCACCTCACACAGCCTTTAATTGTGCATGGCGAGGGTGTGGCACGGGAACTGGCCTGTTGCCAGGCCTTGGGGCCAACTCCCTCAACCAAATGCACAGCCTTTTGCCACACTTGGTGAGGGTTGGCTCTCAGCACCAGTTGACAAGAAAGAACCCAGTTGTCACAGTCACTACAAGGGATGTTATGCTAAAAAAGCAAGGATGCAAACACCTACACCAAGGTTTACAGATAACTTGTCAAGGTGAAAATTCAGGAAAACAAAACTTGCTTTGCCTTGACCATGTGCTAGAAATTTGGATGATTAGTAGTTTGCAGAAGTGGAGCTTCAACTTCAACTGGAATACTTTCTACTGGCTAATAAGTAAGTGCTACCCTGTTGGGTAAATGTATAGTGCAACTCCTACAATACAATTATGGGTGCCCTGGCCCCACCTAGGGCACCTAATTATCAGTTATGGAGGCTGAGGGGGAAACCGAGCCTCAATGCCCTTGCCGTCTCAACATCTCCTGCGGGAGCCGGCATCGCTCCAGCACGCAGGGAGCTGCTTTAAGTAGCAGGCCCCTGTGTGTGGGAGCAATGTTTTCATCTCTTACCATGCCGACGTGTTAGCTGGCAGGGAAAGAGATGAAAATTCCACTTTCAGGAAGCGGGAGCTCGCTTGCTGAAGGTGGAGTTATGTTTGCTTTTGCTTGGTAGGAGCTGTCAGCACCCGCCAAGCAAAGCAAACAGCTACCTCCTGAGGATGGGCACCTCGGGAGGTAGTAGGAGCCGGCCTTGGCAGTGGTGGTCCCCAAGGCAATATATGTCTCCACAAGGGGAGCCACGCAGACCCCCCTCCTTGTTTTCAATTTAGCCTAGGGACCCCCTTCTCCTATGTATGTGTAGCCCCTGAAAAGTGGCGGTCTCCGAGGCCTGGGGAGGAGGGGTCTGCAAGACACTCTTTTTTTTGTAATGTATTACCCCGGCAAGGTGATCCCCGGGACATGGGGGTCCACGCAGCCCACCTGTATAGGAGAGGTGGTGGTCCCGGGGATCCACAGGACTCCCTCTATTACATTTATACCTTGCTCCAGGGAGGTAGAGGTCCCCGGGGTGTGGGGGGGGGGGCCCAGCCCCACCACATAATTTATAAAAAGCCCCAGGGAGGTGGCGATCTTCGGGCTGAGGGGAGGTCCACTGGTACCCCACTATTATTTAAACGGTATATGCCCTGGGGAGATTGGGGGCCTCTGGGCTTGTAAAAGCCCTAGGAGGGGAGCCCCGGGCGCCCCTTCTTTTGTTGCCCCCTTAATGCTCCCAGGACCTGGCCCACCCAGGGGCCTCAGTATTTTTTAAAGTGGGAGACCCATGCACCTAGGCTAGGAGGTTAGGGTTAACACCCGAACCACATCCACAGAATTACACCAAATATGGCAGTAATCTATATCTTGGCCCACAGATGGTGCTTTTTGTGATTTGGTGTACATTCGTTCAGTCCTTTTAGAGATTTTAAAGGAAACATATATAGATATCCAGGGACGGGGATCCTCTGTGGCCACATTTGGGACTCAGCTTCAGCCGAGTCCCAAAAGAAAAACTACAAAAGAGAAAAAAAAAAAGAAAAGAGGGAAGGGTACAAATACCGTAACCCCCTAGTCTTGGTCCTTGGGGTCCCCCTGGGACCTTACCAACGCAAAAAAAGTACTTTTAAAAACATTTTTGGGCAAAATCCAAGGTGGATCCACAGATCAGAATTTTTAAAAAAAACAAGCACAGTCTCCTGCGCTTATTATTAATTTTTCCCATGGTTGAACCAGGTCCAGGAGGCATGCCAAAATTAATAACTAAGGAGGCGGCGCACAGGGCCCTTCTCATTGGGCTCTTAAAGCCCTGGGGACCACCACCTCCCCGGGGTTACAAACAACAAATATACAGGGGGGGTGCCCAGGCCCCCCGAGGGCTACAGGGACCACCATTTCCCTCGGGCTACATACATAAAAATGTTAGGGAGGGCACGTAGACCCCCAGCTGCAGGGACCACCACCTCCCCGTGGCCAATTGCTTTTTATACAACATTGAGGGGGCCACCTGGCTCCCCTCCTTGGCCAATGTCCAGCCACAGGGACCACCACCTCCCCTGGGCCAGCCCATGCAGAATAAAGGAGGGGGCCCATCTCCTGGAGTAAAATAAGTCCTTGGGGCTGCCCCTTCAGAGCTGGCTCCTGCAATCTCTCGAGGTGCCTACCCCTGGGAGAATGCTGTTTATCTTTGACAGCTCCCGCCAAGCAAAAGCAAACACTCCACTCCCAGCAAGCGGGAGCTGTTAAAATGCTCTCCTTGCTGGAAGCAGAGTTTTCATCTCTTTTCCTGCCCGCAGACATGCAGCAAAGAAAGAGATGAAAACATTGTTCCTGCACGCAGGGAGCTGTATTTCCAGCAGCTCTCTGCATGCAGGAGAAATGCTGGCTCCCGCAGGAGGCAGGGAGCTGACTGGGACCGCAGGGTTATTGAGGCTCCCCCCACCGTCCCCTACAAGATTAAAAAAGAGAAAACAACGAAGTGTGTTTTCTCTACAGTCGCACCTTCAAAAGTAATGTTATTAAAACACATGAGAAACAATCACACTAGCAAAGTTACGGACACACCAGGTTACTGGATACTTTACCTCGGCATCCTTTAGCAGCTGTAGTGTAGGAGATTCAATATAAATTTTTCCTACGAGGTAGCAGTATCACTTACTAATTAGCCAGTAGAAAGTACTCCATTTGGGTAGATAGTGGCCTCTTATTGGATAACTACGCGGGGGAGGATTCACTCTTGTCTGATGCTCATTTCACAGAAATCAAACCTCAACGGGAAGTACAAACAGATATAAACAAAGCAGGTGCCCAAGTTCTAGCCCCACTTCTGTAAAGTACTAATCATCCGAATTTCTTGTGCATAGTCAAAGTGTTTTTTCTCTGCATTTCCATCTTGAAAAGTTCTCTATAAACCTTGATGGAGGTGTCTGCATCCTCGCTTTTCTCAAGTGCAATATCTCATGTAGTGATTTAACAAATGGGTTATTTCATGTAATCCGCTGCTGAGACAGGAGATCATGTTCTCCCGTTTAAAAACTAAAGTATGAAAACTGACCTAGAAGCCCGCCCTTTTGGCCCCACCCCATATACATAAGTGGTATGCAACATCATCCTGACATTTTCCCAGAATGATGGGCAGCTAACTTACTAAAAGCAACCCCAAGCACATTTCCCGATGATTTTGGAGATGTTATCTTGATGCACAGGAATATAATCACATCTCGACCAAAAAGAGAAGCACTTCATGAGTGGCATGTGGTTGAATGGGTACAGGGGGTAGGCCACAGGCCCTTAGGACAATCCCTACTGTACAGAGGCGAAGGCAGTTCATTGCACAGGGTTGGGTGGTTATAAGGGATTGGCCAGGGGGTGGATTAACGTCAAGTAATTAGAATGAGTTTACGTTAAAAAAAATACATAGAAATTCACTGGAAAAAACAAAGGTTACAGGCAGGTTATAATTAGGAAATAGAATTTAAAAAAAACATAGAAATTCATTAAAAAAAACAAAGTTACAGGGACGTTATACTTTGGAAATAGATTTAAAGATACATAGAAATTCACAGAGACGTTATGCGAGTAAATTCTGAACCTACCTATAATGTCCCAGTAATTTTTTGTATGTAAATATATATATATATATGTATATATAAATATATACATATATATATATATATGCACATTGAAAATGTCACTTAGCCAGTGTACATCTGGTTGTGGCATGCTCCGCTGCAGATTCACATGCTGTGCATACGTCTGCCATCTAGTGTTGGGCTCGTAGTGTTACAAGTTGTTTTTCTTCAAATAAGTGTTTTCAAGTCACGGGATCGAGTGACTCCTCCTCTTCGCCTCCATTGCGCATGGGCATCGACTCCATGTTAGATTGTTTTCCAGCAGAAGGTAAGGTAGGAGTGATAGAGTATAAAGAAAAGAGATGTCCATGCAAATGGAATATATATATATCTACATATATACAAGTGTTTGTTTAACTTAAACGGCTACAGGCTTCCGTGGAGGTGAGAGGGTGCATGTGAATCTGCAGCGGAACATGCCACGAACAGATGTACACTGGGTAAGTGACATTTTCTATTCGATGGCATGTGTAGCTGCAGATACACATGCTGTGCGTAGACTAGAAAGCAGTTATTCCTCTCGTAAACGCAGTGGTTAACCTGTAGGAGTTGAAGTTGTTTGAAATAATGTTCTTAGTACAGCTTGACCTACTGTGGCTTGCTGCTCTGCTAAAACATCTACACAATAATGTTTAGTAAATTATGTGGTGTTGACCAAGTAGCTGCTTTACATTTTTCAGCCATTGGTATATTTCCTAAGAAGGCCATTGCAGCCCCCTTTTTCCTTGTGGAATGTGCTCTAAGAGTTGTGTTTTAGCTTAAAGGTAACATGTTTGGATGCATTTTACTATTCATCTTGCTAAACCTTGTTTCGACATGAGGTTTTTGAAAAGCTACAAATAGCTGTTTAGTTTTCTTGAATTGTTCTATGTGTGTAGTACATTAGAGCTCTTTTAATATCTCATGTATGTAGAGCTCTTTCTGCCACAGAATCTGGCTGTGGGAAGAAGACTGGTATTTCCACAGTTCGATTGATATGGAAAGGTGATACTACTTTAGGAAGAAATTTAGGGTTAGTTTGTAGTACGACTTTATGTTTATGTACTTCTATGAACGGTTCTTCAATTGTAAAAGCTTGAATTTCCCTAACTCGTCGCAGTGATGTAATTGCGACTAATAAGGCAACTTTCCATGTTAAGAATTGCATTTGACATGAGTGCACAGGTTCAAATGGTGGGCCCATAAGTCGCGTGAGCACTATGTTTAGATTCCACGAAGGCACTGGAGGTGTTCTAGGTGGGATGATGCGTTTTAAACCTTCCATGAAGGCTTTGATAACAGGAACTCTAAATAAAGAGCTGTGCTGTATATTTTGCAAATATGCGGAAATTGCAGTGAGATGTATTTTTATGGAAGAAAAAGCTAAATTTGATTTTTGTAAATGAAGGAAATAGCATCCAATATCTTTTATTGATGCTCAAAGAGGGGCAATTTGTTTAGATTGACAGTAATATACAAATATTTTCCATTTGTTGGCACAGCACTGTCTGGTAGTGGGTTTTCTTGCTTGCTTAATTACTTCCATACATTCAGTTGGTAGGTGTAGATACCCAAATTCTATGACCTCAGGAGCCAAATCGCTAGATTGAGTGTGGTGGGATTTGGGTGCCTGATCTTCCCTTTGTTTTGTGTCAACAGATCTGGTATGTTTGGGAGTTTGGAGTGTGATACTACTGACAGGTCTAATAGTGTTGTATACCATGGCTGACGTGCCCACGTTGGCGCTATGAGTATCAGGCTGAGCGTGTTTTGACGCAGTTTGTTGACTAGAAATGGAATGAGTGGGAGAGGGGGAAAAGCGTAATCAAATATCCCTGACCAATTGATCCATAGAGCATTGCCCTTGGATAGGGGATGTGGGTATCTGGATGCAAAGTTTTGGCATATTGCGTTTTCGCTGGTGGCAAACAGATCTATGTCTGGGTGTTCCCCATTGCTGAAAATATTTTTGAAGTACTTGAGGGTGAATCTCCCACTTGTGTGTCTGTTGATGATTTCTGCTGAGAACATCTGCTAATTGGTTGTGTATCCCTGGAATGTACTGAGCTACCAGGTGAATTTGGTTGTGTATTGCCCATTTCCAAATTTTTTTAGTTAGGAGGGAGAGTTGGGACAAATGTGTCCCTCCTTGTTTGTTTAGATAATACATAGTGGTCATGTTGTCTGTTTTGATCAAGCCATTTTTGTGAATAAGGAGAGGCTGAAAAGCTTTGAGTGCTAGGAAGACAGCTAACAGCTCTAAGTGATTTATATGTAGCTGTTTGTGTTGGGCATCCCATGTCCTTGAATGTTGTGATTGTTGACGTGAGCTCCCCAGCCAATCATTGATGCATCTGTTGTAAGTATGGTCTGAGGCACGGGGTCTTGAAATGGCCACCCTTTGTTTAGATTTGTGGAATTCCACCACTGAAGGGACATGTATGTTTGGCGGTCTATCAACACTAGATCTTGAAGTTGACCCTGTGCTTGTGACCATTGTTGTGCAAGGCACGGTTGCAAGGGCTGCATGCTTAGTCTTGCATGCGGAACAATTGTAATACAGGATGCCATCATACCTAATACTTTCATCACAAATTTGACAGTGTACTGTTGACCTGACTCTATTTGTGCAAATATATTTTGAAATGCTTGTATACTTTGCGTATTTGGACTTGCAAGTGCTTTTTGAGTACTTAGTACTGCCCCTAAATACTGTTGATTTTGCGCAGGTTGTAGTTGCGACTTTTGGTAGTTTATGGCAAACCCTAGGGTGTGCAGGATTTGTATTACATAATGCGCATGGCTTTGACACTGTGTATGACTGTTTGATTTTATTAGCCAATCGTCTAGTTATGGAAAGACATGAATGTGTTGTCTTCTTAGGTAGGCTGCGACTACCGCCAGGCATTTTGTGAATACCATCGGAGCTGTTGTTATTCTGAAGGGTAACACTTAGAACTGATAATGCTTTCCTTGAATGACAAACCTGAGATATTTTCTGTGCGCAGGATGGATGGGTATGTGAAAAAACGCATCTTTGAGGCCTAATGTTGCCATGAAATCGTGTTGCTGAAGTAGTGGGATAACATCCTGTAGTGTCACCATGTGAAAGTGTTCTGACAGGATGTAAAGATTGAGGGTCCTGAGA
Organism: Pleurodeles waltl; assembly: GCF_031143425.1. NCBI lineage: Eukaryota > Metazoa > Chordata > Amphibia > Caudata > Salamandridae > Pleurodeles > Pleurodeles waltl. The sequence goes on from NC_090443.1 coordinate 144,089,190, forward strand.
TATAATGTTGGCCTTAAGGTCCGTCCTTTTTGGTATTGAGGAAATGCAGTGGGCAAACTCCAGTCCCTATTTGATTTTGTGGGACAGCTTCTACTGCTTGTTTGAGTAATAGAGATTTATCTTTTTCCTGCAACAGAGTGACCTGGTCTGTGTATAACCTGTGTGGTTTTGGTGGAATGTTTGGTGGAGTTTGTGTCAATTCTAGGCAATAGCCATTGTGGATAATTGATAATACCCAGTTGTCTGTGGTAATGTTTAGCCAATTGTTGTGGAACCTTTGCAATCTTCCCCCACAGGGGAGTTGTGAAGTGGGAAGGAATGGCACAAGTCACTGCTTACTTTGTTGTGAGGCTTGTTTTGATGTTTGATATTTTCCCCTGCCTCCGGGGTACTGGCCTCTATAAGTGCTTTTGAAACCACCTCTTTGGTATTGAGGTTGGTAGGCCGACTTTGGCTGTGATGTGGATGCATCGGCAGTTTGGGGTCAAAATCCACCTCTAAATTGGGGTTTATGAAAGGATTCCCGGTATTGTATGGTATACAGTGCACCCATGGCTTTTGCGGTGTCTGAATCCCTTTTCATCTTTTCAATTGCAGTGTCAACCTCTGGGCCGAAAAATTGTTTTTGGTTGAATGGCATATTGAGCACTGCCTGTTGGATTTCAGGCTTGAATCCTGAAGACCTATGCCATGCACGTCTCCTTATGGTTACAGCAGTGTTGATGGTTCTGTCTGCTGTATCTGCAGAGTCTAGGGCTGACCTGATCTGATTATTAGTGATGGCTTGCCCTTCCTCTACTATCTGTTGTGCCCTTTTTTGCTGTTCCTTGGGGAGATGTTGGATTATATCTTTCCTCTCGTCCGAGTGGGCCCTGTCATATTAAGCCAACAATGCCTGAGAGTTGGCTATTTTCCACTGGTTGGCTGCCTGAGAAGCCACCCTTTTCCCTGAGGCATCAAACTTCCTACTCTCTTTGTCTGGTGGGGTGCATCATCTGATGACTGCAAACTTGCTCTCTTCCGGCAACGCTCACAACTACTGAGTCTGGAGGTAGCTGTTGGGTAATATAGACAGGATCGGAAGGAGGTAGCTTATATTTTTTCTCCACTCTAGAAGTAATTATCCTTGCTTTTACTGGCTCTTTAAATATCTGGTCAGCATGTTTTAGCATGCCGGGAAGCATAGGAAGCGACTGATATGTTGCATTCATGGAGGAGAGTGTATTAAATAAGAAGTCATCCTCTAATGGCTCAGCATGCATGGTGACATTGTGATATGTTGCCACCCTACCTATCACTTGAGTGTAGCCTGTGCTATCCTCTGGTGGTGAAGGCTTAGAGGGATAGCAATCTGGGTTATTATCTGGCATGGGGTCTGGATCATAAAGATCCCATGGATCCACATTGTCCTGTTGCGAATCAAATGAGTGCGATGGTGACTGCATAGGTGTAGGACTGGTAGGAGGAGAGGTATGTAAATGTGGAGAGTGAGGAGGAGATTGAGGAGGAGAAAATTGAGGAGGTGGAGGTCTCGCCTTTGTTCTTGGCACTTTAGCTGGAGGCTGTGTAGTGTCCAATTCCTCCTGAAAGGCTAATTTCCTCTTTGGTTTTGGAGGAGGTGCGGTTAAAATTCTGCTAGTCTCTCTATGGATATGAATCCTTCCTTGCCTTTCATCCATAGCCTCTATTTGTGAATCCTCCTCAGTAGTTTTGTGGCTTTCTTTAAGTGCTTGTGAAAGCCCATGCTCCTCAGTATAAATAGGCTTTTTGGGCTCCAAAGCTGGCTTTTTCGATATTGAAAACGTTGGAGTTGAAGATGGTCTTGGCTCCGAAAATGATTTCCGAGATTTCGAGGGGTGGCCTTTTTCGGTGCCGAGCTGGTGGGTTGGTCACAGAGTGTTTTATTTCAGGTTGAGACATGGCCTTCCGGCAGTGACGTTCCCAAGGCCTTAGGCTTGGGCTTAGATGACACAGGGGCAGGCGTACTCACGTGCTGTCCTGCTGTGACCGGTCTGTCCTCCTCAAGACTGCGGTCTGCATGATTTCTTCCTCTTTGATATCGAGATGTTCGGTGCTTTTTGATGCCATCTCGAGTCTCAGTGCTCTTCTGTCTCAGAGCCTCTTTTTCGACCAGAAGGATCTGCAGGCCTCGCAATTTTCTTCCCAATGGTCAGGGGAAAGGCAGAGATTACAGACGAGGTGTTGGTCCGTATAAGGGAATTTAGCGTGGCACAGAGGACAGAATCGGAATGGGGTCCGATCCATGGGGCTTTCACGCGGTCGGCCCGATGAAGCCCAAGTCGGGCGAGCGCACCCCGAAGGGTAGGTAGAGATGTCTGTTCCAACTGTACCGAAGTGTCGATAGAAGATGTAACGCGATTGATACAATATAGTTGAAAAAAGAAGCGTTTTCAAAGTTTTTCGATTCGAACTATTGGAGCGAAAGGAAACCCGTCCGAATCTAATATGGAGTCGATGCCCATGCGCAATGGAGCCTAAGAGGAGGAGTCACTCGATCCTGTGACTCTAAAACACTTCTTCGAAGCAAAACAACTTGTAATACTCTGAGCCCAACACTAGATGGCAGACGTATGCACAGCATGTGTATCTGCAGCTACACATGCCATCGAACATATATATATATATATATATATATATATATATATATATATATATATAGCTTATGAACATAAAATGTGAGGATATGAGGAATTAAAACTATGCTTTTAAACAGTCTGCACTACTAGTGAATTTACACATTACACAGTGGTTTGAAGTAGGAATATCAAAGTATATCAAATATATTTTCAAAGAGTCACAGAAACTAGTTAAGTATCCAGTGGTTGAGTGACCTTCAGTCTGTTATGCTCTATATTTAAAACTGTTGCCAGAAACGGGTTTGGTTATGTTTTAGTCATTCTTTTTAGTGCCTTCACACAGGAAAAATATCCTGTTTTTTTAAGGGCAATGGTTTGAGAAGTGTACACCATTGCAATTTAAATTTAGAGCAGCAACAGAGTAAGTGAAGGATTGATTCATTTTTGTGACTGCATAATCTAAGTATGTATTCCTTAACTGGTAAGACCATAAATCCTACTCACTGTATGCACTGTCTGCAAGTCCTACTAATTGATTGCCTTAAGCAATAATGCTTTGTGGTTGTGTCTCAGGAAGCAATGATTGGCGTGACATGGTCGGATGGTTCAAGGTCATCTGAATCTGTAGCTATAGATATCCTTTGTAATTAACTCTTTACCTTAGATTTTTATTTTGGGAATGTTAGATCACTGTATGATATGTCATCTTCTGTAAGCATGTTGAATTTCAGGTCTTCAATGGCCAGTATTAAATACACTGACCAGCGACAGTTATTTGCCTTGAAGATCTCTCATAGGACCAGCTTAAGAAAGTCTAGTTTGGCTTCCATGATCTGATGGTAATTTATAAACTCAGATTTGCATGCCAGACAGCCCAAATTTCAGAAGAATAAGGGACCGGCATGTAACTTAAGGTAGGTGAAAGATCTTTATGTATGTCATATACTCTAGCTTGTGTAACATCAATGAGAATGTGAGAGAAAGCCCTGATTTCCGTATGACATGGTGGATAGAAATATTGCTTGTAGGACCCTTATTATCACATCCACTGTTGAGCAAAGGAGTACTGGGTATAGCCTGCAAAGGGCGAGTGTCAAACTGTTTTTTTTTTTTCATTTGAGTTATATGTAACTGTGGTTTATCAGTGTCTGAAAACCAGTCCTACAGGTAATTGAATAATAGTATGTACCCCAGTCTGACTGGCCCAAAACACAATATTGTTTTGAATTTGTTTTATACTTTCTTATACTTTCGAAACATGTCACTTTCGTTTTGGAGATGTTCACAGCCAGTTTATACTCAGATTTTAAGAGTGTAGTTGTTCCAGAGAGTGCTCCAGGCCCATTTCTATCTGTTCAACGATGACCAAGTCTTCAGGATATTGGATAATCTGAACCCTATGCGGACCTATCCTGGGAGGGAAAGACCTTGCTATTTGATGTGGCCTCACCTAATTCTGCAGTGTAAAGATTGACTAGCAAAGGAACTAAAACACACCTCTGTTTGAGACTCCTGTTCATGCTAATGTATTAGGATATTCTGAACTGAAGTCTGAATTTCACCCAAAGAGTGTAAATAGCGATGAGTGGGGTAATGGAAAACGTCTCTTGATTAGTATGCCCCAGAGTATTTCACGATCGACCGCATCAAAAGCCACCAAATCATGGACAAAACAGATATACAAAAGGGCATCAAAGGAAAAGGTGGTTATACAGGACATGACCTTCGTAATATTTTCTTTCCCCTCCCAGATAGTGATGCGATTTAAACTTCTTATATTTTTAACAGTCAGAAAAGCTTCCATATTAGATTTATTCTTGGTGCAATTATTTTGCACGTGCCTGAGAGACATTTTCCATTTCTTACTTTGGGAGTGTACCAGGGGTTCTTCGACGAAACCATGATTCTCGTGGCACTGACTTGAAAATTATTTTTATCTTTAAGATGTTTATTGATGTTTATAGATTGAGACAATGATTCTGACCCAGTTATGAATGGAGAAAATCTTTTGCAGAGAAACCCAGCTCCTCTTTATGAGTGCCCTCGATTCACGACCCTCTGCACTCTCTCTCGCCTTTAAGCAGTCTGCTGTTGGAGCTTCGGTGCTAAACAATGTTACCAAACAAAGTTGGCCACTTTAATTGCATGGTACAGTCAAGAAATTAGTACAAATTGAGGTGAACAGCTCAGCGGTAAAGATGTCACTCGAAGTGGAGCCCCCACCATATGTACTGAGGAAGAAAGACCTGTTTAGGTTGTTTGCAGTCATGTTTGTAGCAAGACCATCTGTATAAGGCAAAGAAGTCAGCTACTCTTTGACCCAGAGAGACTATATTGTCTGTCATGAGCCCCTTAGTGCACTCTGATGTAGTTCCCAGACTGATGGGATAAGTCCGCCGTGATAACAATCTCATGAGTAGCATGGTAATAGAGTAACACTAATATGATACAAATAACTTAATGGCTATTTGTTTTCGAGCACCCCTGTGCAGAGATAAGAATCTGTATGCACCTGCCACTGTCCCTAAAATGATTAAGTATAATTGCTAGTAGTGAGTTTTTTTAAAGTTAATCAAGGAGATTACTAGGTTTATTGTAGTAGACACATAAATGGATAGGCTTTATGAGGGTGTTCCAAAATGAGTACACTTATGACCGTCTACTAAATGTTTGTAAGAAGCTGATCAGTATTTGCTTGGAGTGCCACATTTCCTGCACACAAAGAATTCTCCAAGATTTTTTTTTTTAAAACAGGTCTCTTTTCTGGGCTAATAATTGTTTAAGTCTGGCGACATTTCATGATATGAGAGAAAGTTGGGAATTATGCATCGACTTCCGGTGTACTGTGTGTGCTGTGCTAGGAATGGACTGTTTTGTTGTTTGAATACAAGGCTGTGGCTAACCTGCTCCAGTCTGCCTGTTTTGTTAGTAGTGACAGGGGAGGTGACTGTGCAGTCCTTAGAACTACTGACCCTAATATGAACACAAAGTTGTTTGTTCAGATTTGCTAAAGAGTCTGAGGCTGCATTAGCACCTTTAAGCATCCTTACAGTACCATGGAGTTAGCTCTAAAAGTAATAATGGTGGAAAATCTAGTTTTAATCCGTTCACCTTCTTTAGCTTTTTAACCAGAAGGGCAAGGAAGTCTGGAATGGTACAAAGCCCACTGGACTAAACAGGAAGCAATATGGCCGCCACACAGGCAAGAAATAAATCTAATGCACGACCTGCCAAGTGTCTAACATCTACGTGTCATGCTAATGTATATCATGAATAAAATATGAACCCCCCTTTTCGATGTACATCCAATATTACAATGAGTGGTTGTATTCATTACAACTACAGGCTTTATTTTTGCTGTTTGATGGTATCACATCTTTCTTCACTCTTTATTGTAGTTTCTGGTGTTTTCATTCTCAATTCTTACACAATATGAAATCGTTTTTCAGTCTACTTTGTAATTTACAGTGGTCTTTTTCTAGCTCATTGCTATATTGAATCATATAACGTTCTTAATATTAATGCTGACTTCACATTTATAATTAAAACATTGATTCCAGAGTCTCACAAATACCAAGGCAAGGAACATTTGTAATTCATTGCAGCTGGATGGTAACTTCCACCATAATTCTCAACTCAATAATCTTCCTCATGGGTTTTGTTCAAGTATTTCACAAATTTGAAAATTGATTTGGCTTATTTGATGCCCTCTCTCACTAAAATGCCACATGTCTTGTTTGTGCATTTGTTTGATATGTGTTCAGTGAGCCTCAGTTTCATATTTCTCGATGTTTGGCGTATATATGACGTTCTGTTCATACATTTTAGTAAACTAGATAACATTCTTAGTGTCACATACAGTGATGTGGTGTATTTGGATGTGTAACATGTTCATCTCCATTTAAATTATTGCAATACTTGCAATGTTAACAAGGAAAAGTTCCTTAAGTTTAGGTCATCAAAACATTCTGTGTAGTAGTCTTCTGAATATCTGCTTTCATTAACATTTGGTGGAGAGTCTTCTTCTTTTATTATGTATACAAACTGGTTCCTGCTTAAGAATTGTAAAATGCCCCGTGTCAAAATCTTGTCATTGATGATTAATTAATAGCTGTCTACAAGGAAGATTACTGGTCAGTGCTTAAGGATGAATCATTTTGCACCCAGTATAATATTCTTGTCCACTGACTTAAAATATAGGTCTGTGCAAAATTGGTGGTCTTGTATGGTAATGTTCACATCCAGAAATCAAGACACAGCAATTCTCAATTTGAAGGTGAAATTAATGGTACTGCGGCAGGTGTTCAGATATCAGCAATTGCTATAAGCCACAGTGACCTAACATAACATAAAGGGGTCTTTTCTCCTCTGTCCCCACTTCACTGTCTAGGTCTCCTCCCTCCAGTTTCAGGAACGTCAGCAATAATACTCTACCGTCCTGGAAAGCTCAGTGCTCCAGAAACTATCTAGTCTTTTGTCCTCAAATACCTTCTTAAATCCCACACAAATGGGTTTCTGCAAGAGATGCAGTACTGAACTAACTATTATTCCAGCTCAGGAAGAGCTAAGGCTAATGGCAGATGAAAATGGTTTAAAGATTTCTTATCAAACAGGTTTTAACAAGTTAAACTAACGTCTCATGAGTCTTTGTGACAGTGAAAATGTGGGGTTCCTCAGGCTTCTATACAGTCACCTTTGCCTTTTAGATTGTATTTAACTCCCTTGGCTCTGTTGATCGAATACTTTGGTTTAAAATGTTTAATATATGCAAACAACACACAGATAAAAGCCACCTTTTTGTAGGGTTATTCTAAAGCAGCAATACATTTGTGGCAATGTCTGAAGTGCCGTGTTGGATAAATTTGAACCATCTAAAACAAGGCGGCTCCAAAACAGATATTTTTAGACTTTTGAAACTTATTAAACCACTTCCATCCAGATTTTGTCCAGATAGTTTAGGGCCTTCTCCTCCAATAGTACCAACAGGAAAAAGACTAGGGCCCTAATTATGAGTTTGGTGGGCGGAAAAGGTCGTCCGCAAAACTCCCGCGGTCGGGTTACTACCAGTGCGATACCCTTCCCACAGCTCCTTTTAAGAGTTTCTAGCTAGGTGAGTGTGAAACAGCCGACAGCATTGATGCTGGCTCATAACTGAGCCAGCTGCAATGTTGCGGTGCGTAGGATGCACTAGCACTCATCACGTTTTTCACTGTCTGCAAAGCAGACAGTGAAAAGCCTGATGGGTCTGGCCAAGGGGGTCCCTGTACTTCCCATGCCAAGTGCATGGGCAGTGCAAGGGCACCCATGGGGTCCCCTGCACCCCGTCTTCGCCAGCCCTTACATGGCAGTGAAACCGCCAGCAGAGAGAGGGGTCGTAAACCCCCAGGGCAGCGCTCCTTGCAGCGCTGCACTGACGGACTGAGACCGCAGGCACCATTTGACCGGCGGCTGGCGGAAACGTGGTGGTGCCGGTGGTCCAACTGTGGTGCGCTCGCCACGGTCGTAATGTGGAGGCCATACCGCCATATTGGCGGTGGTCCAACTTCCACCCTGGCGTCCGCCAGGGACGTAATTAGGCCTAGGTGTTAAAATAGAATCTGCACTGACTCTTACAGATAAAGTATTAACAGTGGCTAAGAATTGCTTATTTCAACTGTGCTCCCTTAAACAAGTGCTTCATCTTTTCGCTCAAATTCAAAAGATAACAATCCTAAATGAATTTTGTCTCATCTCGCCTAGTCTATCCCAACTCTATTTACTGGGGTCTACCAGTCTATCTTATAAAGAAACTGCAACTGATTCAGAACTTTGTGGCAAGATTGGCTGCAGGTGTAAAATGCAGGTTCCACATCTCTCCTATGCTGGCAAAGCTACACTGGCTGCCAATAAAAGAAATAATTTTGTTCTAATTACTCTGTCTGGTGCATAAGGCAGTACTGAAACAGAGTAGTACACATCTGAAATTTCGTTTTGTGTTGCATTTTTCCACACACACTGTGGGATCAGCCTTCATAGTGAATCTTGTAGGTCCAGTAGCTAAACAAAAGACAACACAAGGTAGAACCTTTGGGGTAATTGCAGCCCAGAGATGGAATTAGTTCCCTGATGTACTGAAGAGAGAACCAGACCACTTGAGTTTCAAGAGAAACCTGAAGACTAGGCTTTTCCCTCAGGCCATATACCACAGAATGGCTACCTCACAGATAAACAGAAACTGTCTGGGAAAAGAACCCCACCTTCCTCCTGTGCACACTAACAGGCTAGTGGCTTCCAAAATGGAACCAGCAGGCCTCCTTTACTCTGGTTCACCCATAAACACAATGCATGTATCAAAAAGACCATGCATACAAACAAGCATAATATATACTGGGGTGTTCGGGCTTGGAACTGGGTTAGCGCAAATAAGCCGAAATTTAAATGAGTGGGCCAGTAGTCCTCCACTCCTGTTCCTATAAAAAGCTTTCATCCCAACTAGTGCTTAACGGTCCCAACTAGTGCTTAACAAAACATTTTAAGCTCTCACAACAGTTTTACATGCTAAATCCATGAGTGACGATAGTCGACTGTCAGGCAAATGTATTTGATGCACCTCTCCAGGTCCCAGGACAGGCTCATGACCTCAAGTATGTCACGGGACAAGCCTGGGCCTTTACACACACTCCAGGTTAGTGGGAGACTGGGCCAAAAAAAAGGATACCAGATCATTGTAATCGGGCACTTAGGGCACATTACCAAACTATACGCAATGCCGGGGACATTCCCGCTCTAATAGACTATATACCGATGGGCCACAGACCTCCCATATGAAGTCACTAATAAAGCTACAAAGAGTACAAAACAATGCCACCATTCTCAAATGTAGGCTAAAACGACATCGCCATATCATATTCCCGGTTGAGGCCCTCAATGCTTTCTGATCAAGAAGAGATTGTAAATTTCACATGCTTTGTATAGAACACAAATCTTTCCATGACTTTGCCCAATGTTGCCTCACTTTACTTCCACTGTCAAGAGCCTCTCAGTTGCTGAGACGGGTCTTTTTGAGTCTACTGTCAGTCTGTACACACTCAATGATTTTGGTTGAAAAGTCTGTATGTGCAAGGTTCAATCCTTTCTCTTAAGGTTCAACGAAAATCTTAAAATCAACCTTTTCCATGTATTCTATGATATAACGCCAAACTAGAAATTAAATACTCCGTTTTTGTCTTCCATTTGCCATAGACTTTGCCTAAAATGGCTAGATGCCTGAAACTGATCTCTACCGTGCAGTCTACATCAGCAAGACTGCACTCCCACTATGGACTTTGCAGTGCATGATCCCTCATGCCATCATTAAATTTATTTATAAAATTCTGTTAAACCATAGACATATGGTATCAACATTTCAACATCACAATGCAGCTTAAAATCTTCTATATACATGAGAAGATTAAAGCTGTTAGGTGCTTATCACTGGTTAGGTTCAACATTATTCCATTATTAACAGCGGCGGTATTGATAATAATCATCAAACTACTTCAAATAATGCATATTATTTATTAGGTAGATTATCTAGATTGTAGCAACTGTATCTTAATGATATGATAAGAAGCACAGTAGACTACATTAAGTCAGTTGGTAGAGAATAAGACTTTTTGGCAATGTTAAAATGCCATACTGCTATAACCCACTGGACTGGCAACAACCAACTTCTAACACTGCCAAAAGAACATAAAGTGATTTACAGATGGGCAATCAAATTTACCTTCTTAATTCCCATCCTTTTCCATTTCATAGTATAGATTGGTACTTATAGAATGATCAGCCCAAATTCATGTAACTATTAAGACAAAGTAGGTTTGTTACAAAATTAAGAAATGTTCACAGACCTTGAAGCCCTTTCTTCAACGTATCAAATAGGTATTGTACTACAAGAAATCTGGTTGTTTTGGTTTTCAACCAGTCAGGCCCAAATGACAATAATTATAATTCTCTACTAATTGCAGTAATATTTTCTAGTACTCTCAGACGCGAAAATATAAGACGACTTAACAATTTCTCCACTTATCATAACTAAGCTATCTGGACTCGATCTTCAAGAGGTAATGTATCTCTCAGCATCACTATATATGTTTTACAGTTGGGTTCATCCAGCAATAACACTATGTGATATTAATTCTCTTTTTAGACTGCACACATCTGACCCCGTTAATCTGGTGTATGGCCGCCTCCATTGACAACCTGAGAATCAGCAGAACATTTTGCCTCAACTACATGAAATATGTTTTGCTATTACTTTTCCCATTTGGTGCTTTATGGCACCATTCATGAAATATATAATGCTTTTGAAAAACTGAAAAATAAAACAAAAAAAATGTTTATGGGAAGTGTTGGGCAAGCTCTGATTTGGAAGTCCACATGTGTAGCAACATGACTGACTTACCCCTACAGTGCCCTTGCAAACAGTCTGAACCCTGTTAAAGAGCAAAGAGTGTTCACTACAGTACATTATAACTTTGCCTCAGCCCAAATTCTTACCATAAGAGTTGAGTTTGGGCCGAAACCTGACCATATGGTTCAAAGGAAGCAAATGTTTGTCCATGAGTTCCAAAATACTTGCTGTGTAAATGCTTCCTATTTAGATGCAATGTATGGAAATGGATTTCATGTAAACAGCAGACATTTGCATGGGGCCAGACAGCGTGGAGTAATGCTGGACAGCTCTACTACAGTGATGAGTAGGCCAACAATAAATAAACAGACAATAGAAAACACTCAACACATATTAATCCTGTTGAGGTTAGACCGTCGTTATTCCCATGAAACTTGGTCATCTTGTCCTTAACTATGATGATCCAAATCGGGCAATTCAAACCTGTGCAATGCCTTAGGAACTATTCAGCAAGTGTCTTTACACGAATATAGCTCCTTACATTAAAGTACACTCCTTAAATACAAGTATAGGTTGATGCCTAAGGAAGCTATTTTCGTACAAGTCACTCTCTCTTTCTCCTGCTGTATTTATAATCAAATCAGTGGGTGACCCATTCATAACGCTCCCTTCCCAAGATGAGTTACCAGGTTGGTGTCTCTTTCCCTGGACTGCTCAGCTCTCAGTGTGTGCTTCTGGGATTTCTCATCCTGGATAGATTTTTCAAGCTTCAAGAGTTCAATATTTAGCCGAGCAACCTTTTCCTTCTCAGCCTAGAAATATACACATTCATTACTTAAGGTCATTGGTTAAAGGGTATTTACTTTCATAGACATTTAGGAGTAGAACATTTCCCATGATGGCTGACGTGAAGCAACACAATTATTAAGAAACATTTATTTCCATTTTAGATTCGCATTCAATCACAAACATAGTGCTATTGTTAGCAAAACACCTCTCAATGTAACACAATTGCAGTCTCTACAAAAATCATGCTGAAATGATAAGAAGAAAATATTATTTACTGGTAGTTAATTAAAAGCATCAATAGAACAATGATAAGGAATTCTCATGATTAGATTGTTAACTTGTCCATTAAAAGTGTACAAACATGAATGTATTTTCTATAAAGTTGATATTCAGTCCTTAACTTGTTAGACATTCAGCATGTTTTCTACAATAGCAACACAAAAGGATGATGGACGGAGTGCTGAAACTTTTCAAACACTCACCTTCAGTCACAGATATGGGTTTAATCCATTGTTCTTTTGCTCACCATGCCACCACAGTTTGGAAGCAGCTATATGCAAAGCAGTCTTGTCTCTGTTCCATGGGAACCCATTGGAACAATCAAACCCGAACTGCCATGTCAGGTCCTCCATGGACGGAAACAAGCATCCTGGGACCGGTTTCAGGGTATCACCCTTTATCAGCCAGGCTAGCTTGCATCAAGTGGTACAGTGAGCATGGGTCCCTTGGTCAAATTGGAATGTAATCTCGTTCCACGTTTTTTGAGGTCTCTATCCTGAGACATCTTGGTTTGGTTTTTCTTCAGGTGGCATTTAAAGTTGTTATATAATATCTCAGTATCCCATGGTTGTACCATTAGTATCCCATGGTTGTACCATTCCTAGTTTTACAGGAGTATCTGTAATAGCAATGTGCCACTGTCATGAACTCCCAAGTCAGACTCTGATTTTAATGCGTTAAGTTAATCTGTCTGCATTGATCCACATTCAGGTTGTCATTATCTTTCAGATAAATTGTGAAGGTGCCATTTTCATTTAATAACTGATTTGTTATAACATCGGGCAAAACAAGCCTGTCACAAAATACTCAATAAATGCATCTCAAAGTTTAAAAGTAGAAATGAAGGTTAAACATGGTCCAAGTAGACATATTTTCATCTTGCTGGTTTAGATCAATAGCATGTCAGATTTTGGAAAATCCCGTACTTGATTTTGCAATGCAGTCTTTAAGTCAGTGCTACATATCCTACCTAATAAACTGGAATTGATCACTGAATTAGAGAGGTAATTGCACCAGGTTATCACAAGAGTGGTAAATATCCTACATAAAAAACTGGAATCGATCACTGAATTAGAGAAGTAATTGCACCAGGTTATCACAAGAGGTCTTGGCAGACTGCTGGATCATTCACTCTTGTGTCAAAATTCGATCCAGTGATGAAAGGAGCTAAGCCAGCTCACTGTGTGTTTTCCTTCTGAGGATATATTCTCTTCAGGATGAAGACTGATAAACATAGCTGATCTGCTGTGAACAGGTATGCAGTGCAGTGCAGGGCTCCAAAAAACTCCAGACAAAAGTTAGCTAATTCCACATTCTCATACTGTAGTGCAAAGAGGTAGCGTTAGAGTGGTAGCCTGCTAGGGACATTCCAAAACATGCCTGAACTGTTCATTATATTGTTGCTGCTGCCACCATGCACAAGTGCTGTTTTAGTTATGTTCTGTGTATTATTATATACTGCAGAATGAAACGGTTTAAATAAACACTTTTAAATATATAGTGACTTTGTTAGTGCAATGCTCTAGTGTGCTAGTCTAAGATGTAAATGGGGTTTGAATTACCATGGTTGTCCTTTAAATATTTACTGGACTGTTAGTAACACTTGCAGGAATGCTCAGTGAGTTGTGTGGGGTTACACTGAACAAGGTCTGTGCACCCCTGGTTTAGAATCCTTAACCCTGCAGACCTGGACCTTAAAACCCAGAATTCACACCCCCACAGAATGTTCCTTCAGTTCATTAATTACAGCTTTCAAATAAGGTGCAAAAAATATTTGTATATGAATTTCTCTTGGTTCTTTTAATGTTAAGCCATTATATTAAAAGAGTGAAATTTTCTCCTATTAACTGATTATTCAAGTTGAAGTTTAAATGAATTTGACTTGACTTGAAGACTGATGGAGATGTTGGAAATTTGTTCAAGTTAGCTTGCTTTGTTCCAGATTAGCCGAGGAGGTCATTTTTATCAGAAAAGGTTTTCAAACGTTGATTTTTCTTTAAAGTAGTAGGAACTGAGCTTGTTTAGTGTGTGTAGTATGCTGACTCGAGTATAGGCTAATATAATATATTATCATCGGTAAACTAAATTATGGTCTCAAAACGTTCTTGAAATTTTGGCATGCTCTTGGATTGACCTGTGTGTTTTCAATATCTGCCACATGAAGATTAAAAAGAAGTGGGGCCAGAACGCATCCCTGTTTTAGCCTTTTGTTGACATTTTTAGTCAATGAAATACTGTTTCCTAATTTAAGCTGCATCAAATTGGCTAAGTATAATGTTCTAAAATGATTTACAAATTTATCTGGGATTCCCCGTCAGGGTTTTGCACATATAAGGCCCCCATTGATAGAATTAAAAGCTTTTTTGAAATCTACAAATTAGCATATAAATGGGATTGGTTGGCTACTGCTTTGTATTCAAGGTGACTGATTGCCATGACGTTGTCTATGGTACTGGAGTCAATTGAAAACCTGCCTGAAACCATAAAAAGTAAAGCCTTCTCTTCTACTCAACAATTTAGGTCATCTAGGAGCAACATTGCAAAGTATTTTGAGTCTACATCCAAAAGCACAAATAATCTTTAGTTAGCAGGATCTTGATTGTCACCTTTCTTATAAAGTGGATGAAGCTATGAACCTTTCCAAGAGCCAGAAACCATGGCCTTATTGTAGCATCTCTCAAAGAGATTTTTAAAGCTTCTTTGCCAATATTTGAGGTTTTACTTAAAACAAGCTACTGGTAACTCATTCAGTCCTGAAGCTACAACGTTCTTGCTTCTACTGATAACTGCAAAATTCCATCTGTAGATGCTCATTCAGTTGTATAAAGGTTCTTTGGTGGTTACATAATTAATTATTTCATGGAAGATGTTGTTTCTGGGAAAGATGAAAGGGTAAAAGTACTTTGGAAGTTATTTGGTTTAATGTCAGTTATCCACTTTAGTCATCTTGTGTATATAACGGTTTTACAAACACAACCCAGGCTTTGATGTTGACACTATTGTTTAGGAGAAGTGCATGTATGCCTGATGTTTTATTGAAATAACTCAAAAATCTCTGGCATTCCGGATAGGCAAGGGCTATAGGGATCTAGACAGTGCTGTGCTTTTTGTGAGCAATTTGCTCAACAAATACGTTCTTTTAAAGATTTAACCTCTGAGACACAGCTGGAATAGTTGTTTTCATGGTTTAGCAGTTTCACTTCATTTGTGAGTTCTCACTTCTTATTATGGAGTTCCGTTGTTTCCTTATGTTGTGAAAATTGTCTGGTCATTTTTTAAAAATAGATTGCAGCTTAGGTTCTCTGTAAATTGGGCCTGTAATGTGGAATGTATGGTATTCTTTCCCTGCATTGGTATAGAGTGATCAGGAGAGGTCTGGTGCAGTTTTTGATGTCTATTTTTCTAATTTTGTATCGGTGCTTGAAGACCATTTTATTCCTATTACTTTATCTGCTCCTTCAATGACACTTTAAGATTTTGCACATTGACTGTGACATGGTTTGTGGAAAATGGTTACTTTCTAGCTGATGCTCTATCTTACGGCGAGTGAAACAATTAACAATTTCATTAGAAGTAATTAATTAATCTAGCACCGCCTTTATTGTCTTTGCGATATGTGTGTATGACATTGGGATACCCTTATGCACATTTCTGTTAATTATTCTTAACGTCCTGTTTGACAGAGATCTGAGTAGCCAATTGTTTAGTGGGCCTCCTCTTTGAGACAGATTCCCAGCCATAGTAGATTATGGGCCAGTTGTATCAAGCAATTTTGCATTTACAAACGGTGCGAATCGCAAAATTCAGCCGCTTGCGAATGCAAAGATGTCTTTCAAGATGTATGAAAGGCATTCACTGTGCAATTTTAAGGAATCGCTAAAATAGCGATTCCTTAAAATTGCGACCCCATTTAGAGAATTGCAAATTGCGATTCTCTAAATAGGAAATCGCAAATGGGGAATTCCTATTTGCGATTTCCAAAGCACATGTATCAAGCATTTCCTAAATGCGAATTGTGCATTTAGGAAATGCAATTACCACCAAATCCAATTTGGTGGTAAGCATGTGTAATTTTAAAAAATGCATTGTAAATCCATTTTTTTTAAATGACATGTAGCGCACACATGCCCCTAGGGCAAGTGTGTGATTCACATGTCCGCAAATATTTTTTTGGGGTGTATCAGAAGGGGCTTTAGGCCATCAGCACACTGGGGTTTGCATTACCTAATTTGCGAATTCTGAACTGGAATTCGCAAATTGGAAAATGCAAAACCATTCACAGCTATGGGCCTACAGGCCCATAGGGATGAATGGAGTCGTGTCCATTAATTGCGATTCGGTAATAGCGATTGCGAATTTTAAGAAATCGCTAATACCGAATCGCAAAGTTCATACATCCCAGTTAGCATTTCTTAAATAGCGATTTATTAAAATTTGCTTTTTAAGAAATGCAAAACCTATCTTTGATACATCTTGCCCTATGTTCACAATGTTCATCTTCCTCAGGGGCGTAATGACATTGGATTGTGATTTTAATGTCCTATTAATATTAAGCCACTTGGGTTGATTGTTGGTAACAAGTTAAATAGCAGTTTAGTAAAGTCAGTGAGTTTTTTATTTCCACCTTCTGGTTGCATATACTGATTTTTGTATTGTTGGAAATTGGATATGAGGGCTTTTTATGGTTTATTTTAATCATTAGTATCACTTTTCTCTAGTTTTAATTGCAAACTTGTTACAACCACGATGACCTTGGAGGTCTTCCATTCAATGCTGTTGTTAATGCTGATTGCCAGCTGTTTCATACCCTGGAAGGTTTGGTGCATCAGCTTTTAAAGATTCTTGGAGGCATATATCGAAGGTTGATATGTAAACTGGGGGTATTTGCATGACTATGAAATTGTGATAAACTTGCTGTATTCTAGGAGCATATTTTTAATTGTTTCAGAAGTCTTTGCTACGTGATTTTGTCAATTTAATACTATTAAGGATAATTAATTTAGGTTGGTGGATGCACTCTCATCTATGTAGTGATGCTGCCAGTCATGTCCAATATTGTTTTTTGTGGTCTTTGTTTTAGTGTACAATAGAAAATTCCTCAATCATTAGTGTGTACTGTGAGCTCCTCTTCTCTGTAAATTAATGATGTGAGGTGTTTTGTCATCTAGAGTACAAGCATCATCTCACATTGTGTGTCAGATAATGTTTCAAGATCTTTGGGTTATTGGTTGCACATGGTCAGATTTCAACTGTCTTTTATTGTCTGAAATTTTGAGCTTACTCTTTATTGTTGTTACTCTTGTCTCATGTAGTTTTATTCTAATTGACCAGTATGCATTCTGGTTTTGGAATAGTTATGGTGAAATGGTTGATGAAAATCATAAAGTATGTCTCGCTATAAATTGGGTGCACTTTGGACCTTATCATTGCCAAAAGTAATGCCATCCAAATGGAATCTATCATACCTTATGACTGGACAGATCATCACTGCATCACCTTCCGCATATCAGAGCTAGTAAGGACAAAATGCTACAACTAAGGAAACCCAAACATTGGAAAAGGAGCTTGCGTAACATAAACATGAATGATCTGACATCCCTCCCCAATAACATCTTGCCACCTCCCGTGAATATGACGGATATCCATGCGCTCACTGACCATTACAATAATTCCATGTGGAACATTGTTGACTCGAAAGCACCTCTGCAGCTAAAAATAATTTCCACCAGAGAATCCAAACCATTGTTCAGGTATAGCCTAAATTCAGAAAGACGTAAGCTCAAACTAGCTGAAAGTTCTTGTAGACTCTCTCCATCCCTAGAACACCTTCAACACCTAGGATTTTAGAGGAACATCTACAACAAACAGAAGTTAGAAACAAATTTCTTTAGAAACAAATTTGACAAAGCTCCACAAAAATTGTTTGAGCTCGTCAAGCTACAATCCAACAGGCAACTAAACTCTTCCCCTGTGGGATCTAATGCACAATCAAACTGGGGCGATTTTGCCTTCTTCTTCACAGAAAAGAAAAGAAAGTTTGAAAATGATTTGCGGTCAGCTAGGGGGCACCGGCCTTACACACCTCATATAGCAGCTCTTCGCCCTTGATTGATGAGCCATCAGGTCGTTCAGTGCATACCACCAAAAACAATGCGTCATGGAACATACTCAAAACATTTAATGAAAGCGCCATTCTCAAAATCCTTACAACACTAAAACCCACAACCATTTTAGTGACACTCTTCAAGTGAGTATCTTCAGCGAGATCAAAATGTCCTTACTCTCTCTTTGGACTAAGATTGTTAACACATCGATCCCCAACTGCCTTTAAGCAGGGCAGGTTACCCCATTTTGAAAAAACCCACAGCAGATCAGTCAGACCCAAACAACTTTTGACCAATCTCCAATATACCGACACTGGCTAAGCTCCTTGAGAAATGTGTTCATGTACAACTATGCAACCACATAGTGCATTTCAGCCTTCTAGAACAATTCCAATCCGATTTCTGTCACGGCCACTGCACTGAATCGTCTCCCACGCATATAGTGGATGATGCTCTAAAAATGTTGTATCAGAATGAATCTTGCCTTCTAATCTTCCTCGACCTCCTATCAGCCTTTGATACGGTAAAACATGACAGTCTCCTTGAACTACCTGAACGTAGGATGGGTCTATCCTTAACTGGTTTGCTTCTTTTCTCAACAACAGATCTCAATGATTCAGGGTAAATATGTCATTATCTAACCCCACACTGGTCACAATAGGGGTCCCACAGGCGTCCACGCTCTCACCCACTCTTTTCAATGTTTTCATGGAACCTCTAACCGAACTGTTGAACTGATCTAACATTCACTATCACATGCACGCTGATGACACCCAATTGTACCTGAAAATCTCCTCCCCTGAAGATATTAGATCTCACAACATAACCTTACAAAAAAGTCAAAACTGGCTAGCTTATAACCACCTCACACTGAACGCTTTCAAAATGGAATTCCTCCTAATCACCCCACCCAATCACTCCCTGGACATCGCTGAATGGATTAAACAACTAAAAGCTTTTAACTGCTTACCGGACATTATCGATTCAACGAGATCTCTGGGAATAATACTTGACAAGAACTTAAATATACAGGAGCTTATCAGTGCTGCCACCACACCAAAGGAGCGAACTTCCACATGAATATCTTAAGAAAAATAAAACCCTCCCTACCACTTGATGACCTCAAGTCGGCTGTTCATGCTCTAGTGATCCCTAGGCTGGAGTATGGATGTGCAACCCTCACCGGCATTCCCAGATCTAAGTTGGCACTACTAAAGGCCCCCCTTAACGCTGCTACTAGGCTCATCCCAGGAATTAAAACAATCACATAACGCCTGATCTGAAATCTCTAAAATGTCTCCCATATCAGTTGAGGATTCATTTAAAAATTGCTTGCATGACCCACAAAGCTCTACACTTCGACAAGCAACAATACCCTCTAACAAATTATCTAAGAACAGGGTTAAGTCTGATTTCTTGTTAGACTTCCCAAAATCTGCTGTTAAAGACAATGAGATACAGTCATTTAAATATGTTTGCCAAGGATCACACAATTTGGGCTAACGTGATTTCATCACAGAGTTTCTGTTAAATTAGCCCACAAATCAGCCACAGGGTGAAACTCTTCTCTTTTTTACATTTTAGAGTAAAAGACAATGCTTTCTGCATGGTTGTATTTCTAGAATTAAAATAGTTCACTAGGTTCAGTATCTTCAATAAGACTAGCTTGTAAACTCTACAAGTCGCGTGGTAATCTTCCTAGCAGTAAATAAGAAATCTTTGTTGGCAAACCACCTGTGATTTAAACACAAAATATTATCTGCAAGATGGTATAAAGCACTCCACAAATCATATGCTTCAAACATGCATATGTGCTCTCCCCAATCCAATATTCAACTTAAGTAACGATAGCCCTCTATTTAAAGGTTAATGAATGTATGTGCCTTAAGCACGCAGCTTAAAAAAAAAAAATCCTAAACCTCAATGAAGGCAATAAAATACATTAACATAAAATGTTGAGCCTCTGGAGGAGCCTGGATCTCACTCGCAGGTTAGAGACTGACAACAAAGTTAAAATGGCTGCAGTCTGCGAGGCATATTTTCATGTTGCTGTTCTGCACTTTAAATGCCAAACCCTGTGAGGAAAAACTGCCAGTTACTGATCTGATTCCTGCATTCAATTTGCTGTGCATTACAGTCACTGGCTGTTGGTTGCATAACACCATTAACATGCTTTTATGCTAAGGGTACTGAGGTGTGGTTTCTTGTGACAGCAAAGCTAATAGATCATAAGCTGAAACCAGAATACTGTACACCAGCGAAGGAGTGGTTATCTGTGCCCCAATGCACCATAGACATGTGTACCTCCAGACTTAGCGCTAGGTCTGCTCGTTCCTTCCACCACTGGCCTCTCCCCTCGTTCCACTTCAGAGTCATGTCTGCTAGCTTGGTGTGAGTTTCAGCGGCCTCCAGTCGGCTCTTGTGGAGGTCTGCGATGGTGCGGTCTCTAATAGATGAGGCGGTGGCCAACTCCTCCCCTAGCAGCACCACCTTCTGCTGGTTGGCAGAGAGTAGGTCATGGGTGGAGCGGAGCTGCTCACACAATGAATCTACCTGAAGCTGTCGGACACAAAGTAAAGATAAGTGTCAAACCAGACACTGTGTTGGTTCTAAAAAGTACACAACGTTACCTCACATTTACAAATAATAAGAAAGGTAATTTAGCTTCAATACATTGCTTCTGAAAGAGAAGTATCAGGAAAATATTATGTTTGAAAAAATTTGCAAAGAGCGAGAGCCTACGTTAAAAAAAAGAAACTGTTACTGTATTGTTGAACAATCATTATTATGTATAACCAGGACCCTCTTCAAAATAGACTAATACAAAAAAAATCAATTGGATGCCTTTGAGAGTCTTCAGAGAACTTGCAGGAAAAATGTTAACCAAAATCTCGCATACTAGATGCAGAGTGGAGGTATACCTTTCTTCACTTCCTATTCTTTCACCCAAATTTAAGTTTACACCTCCTACCCCATCTCCTATCCCACGCCCGGTCAGAACCTTTTTTTGCTGAGACAGCACCAGCTTCTGCTGCAGCTGGCCGACCTCAGCATGGAGTTGCAGTGTTTTAGCTTCCTTCTCTTCTAGATGAGATTTAAGGGCCTGCAATTCTAGATCCTGCTCACTTCGTCCCAGTTCCGCAGTCCGCAAGGCTGTCTGGAAGTCACAAAAAGAAAGATGCAGGCATCAGGAAATAACCTTAAGGTACCAGGGGCAAAATCTGAGTACTGAAACTTTAAATGGGGTGTACAAGAATTTTTTATAGAGTGGGAAATGAGGTACATTATTCGTTACAGGAATGCTATTAAAAATAAAGTACACAAAGAGATGAAACACCTTTCCACGATCACAAGACCTTGGAAGGTAATCTCCCTCTACCATGAAGCACAGTGTTTAAGAATTAGGTTTATCAATATTCGAGAACCATAAGGAGAAATCTATAATGACAACATTTCTAAACCATAAAGTCAAACCTTCCAAGACAAGATACATCTCACAGAAAAAAACATTCTAAAACACTAATCGACAATCACCAGGGATCCTAATCAGATGACATGAAACATGGAGGACTACAACAGACAACTAAAAAGCACCTTCCAGAACAGTGTGGCACCATATAAACCATTACTCCTAGGAGCACACAAAAAATATCTCTAGAAGAGTGACTGATGAGCTTAGGAGAGTAAAGACATAACTTACAGGATTTGAAAAAAGGTTCCAATGACTGTAAGACTGAGCACTCCAAAAATAGGAAATACGGTAACATGGATCACATAAATTGAACCCAAAGAATCTGTGCACATGATCTTAAAGACACAATTGTGCCTCCATGGACTGACGCCAGAAGAGACTGTACTTCCTGCTGCAAGAGGGAAAAGTGGCTCTGCGTTAACCATTCTGAGGACAGTGGAAGTTGCAGTGGGGTGACAAGATATGTTGCTGGAGAAGCCAGTGGACCTCATCCAGGCATGACTCTAGATGGCTATACCGATGCCAATTTCCTTGTCTAGGCAATCTGTGATGTCCAATCCTCAGTGGACCATAAATGTATCCACACTGCGGCCATACTAGATAGCCTGTGTAAAAACAGGTTGCAAGTCAACAGGGATACTGTGTGAAATTTGTGCGACAGATGCCCAAAGCGCAAGTTTAATGTACTAGGAGGTAGCTGGCATTACCAAAGCATAGTGCCAAACTTATCGAAGAAAACAAGCATTTCCCAAAGGTTTCAATGAATTTTGACTCTCTACCCAGAGGAGTGGCCAGAAAAAGATTAAGGTTGAACTTGCATGTTGAGGTCTGCACAACTAGGTTTTCAGGCATTCAAAGAATGGATTCAGGGTTGGATGTTTGCATTGTGCGATCTATCTCTTCACTGGAGGTCTAGAACAGGGCTTTGCCCAAGTCCCGAGAAGGGTGTCTGTAGGGCTTTATTAAATGGAGGTAGAGGAACAGTATTTGTTTGTAAAGGCTGAAGCACCTCAGTAAGAACATTAGTCTTAACCTCCCTGGTTGGTTACTAAGGTCAAGAATTTTGTCCAACCTTTGCACGACCATTGTGAACGATGTGCTTTCTTTCATGGTAAAGTTCCCGGACCCTGGCTCCTTGACGGTTCTCACACCATTTATCATTTGTATATGGTTTGGCAAGTTTATGCCCAGCATCATTATCGGAATCTGTTGCAGATAAAGAATGCAGAGTTTGAGCCCTCCCTAGAGGAAAGGGCAAGTATCAGAGTCTGACAGGTTGCCTAAAGGCTTCAGCCCAAGAGGATCAGGGCACATCATCAGTCAAGCTAGAGGTGGTGCCGGCTCAAAGTTGAAAAACTCAATAGGGTGCCCTTCATCATCTATTGTAGATGTTCCAGGGTCCAGCATGGGACGTGAAGCTAGGATCGGAGTGGGCAATGAAGCTGGTACGGAACCTGCATTAGGATTTGCCGGTACAGCTGGTATTGAAAGTGGTCCTGTCTGTGGTGTCCCAGATGGAGGTACTTGCAGTTCCTTGGGGCCCAAAGACACGACAGATGGAGCTGGTAATTTGCCAAACAGCTGCAGCGTGATTTCACTGCACTGTTCGATTTGCTGCAGTGTGTTGTCGATGGCCCTGGAAATTCAGTTGGTTTGGGAGAACAGCTTTAGGAGTGATACAGAGAGGCATGCTGATGCCCTTGTGCCTTTGCTGGAGTCCGAGAGTGGTGGGAAGGGCTTGAGTCCCACTTGGAATTTCTTTTTACTTACCTGAAGACTTTGAAGGTGACGATATTTGGCCATAGGAACTACTTCAGAAGCAGGACCTTCCTTTCGCCTGGTCACAGCGTGGAGTTCTGCGGTGCTTGGTGTCGTAGAGCTTTGCCTCATGGTACCAAACAACCTTGAGTTTCATTAGAACATAGTCACTGCAGGCTTTGGAGTGGTGCCCGTACCCCGTGTCCGTACCCAGGTACCACCTACAAACTCGATAGTAACCTGTCGTAGATGTTAGCTCACCACAGTCTCTACAAGGTTTAAACCCTATAAACATGGTAGTGTTCATGGTTCCCTTGAACACTAGATTTTCAAACAATGTGAGAAAATAAGGGTCTTCCGATGAGACAAGAGGTATCTCCAGTTCTGCGTTTTGTGGTGTAGGGAGAAAGGGACTGATCTCAGCATGCATGAGTGGCGCCTAATGTGGTTATGTGTATCACTACTTGAGCGGAACAACATTGACGTGGAGCCGCACAATGCCACCAGTCTTTCACCAGGCGAATATTCAAAGTTGAGGGATCCTCGGTTACAAGTATCTATCAGAAATACAGACTCTAGTCACAGTCTGACTTTGTCTCACCTGGTACTGCTGCTTCTCCCCAGCCTCATGCTGCAGTCTCTTGTTAAGTATTTCCTTTTCAGTCTGTAGAGTTTTTATTAGTACCCCCATCCTGAAAGAAATATAGAGCATCAATTTAAAAAGGCATATGTTAGAAATGGGGTCTCTGGTTGACAGTCAGGTTACCCCCTGTTCAAGCAAGGACCCTCACTCTAGTTAGGATAAAAGAGAATCACCCTCAGCTAACCCCTGCTTACCCCCTTGGTAGCTTGGCAGAGCAGTAGGCTTAACCTCAGAGTGCTGGGCGTAAAGTATTTGTACCAACACACACAGCAACTTAATGAAAACACTACAAAATGACACAACACCAGTTTAGAAAAATAGGAAATATTTATCTAGACAAAACAAGACCAAAACGACAAAAATCCAACATACACAAGTCAAGTTATGATTTTTTTAAAGGTTTAAAATAAAAAGAGTCTTTAGGTAGTTGTAACACCACACTAGCGCTGCTAGCGTGAAAATGTACCTGGTTTGCGTCAAAAATAACCCCGCACGGGCGGTGTGCGTCGAAAGTAACCCTGCACGGCTGTGTGCGTAGAAAACAACTCGGCACGGCGGTGCGCGTTGAAAAAGCCAGCCACACGACGATCCGAAAGTCCCGCGGCGCAGGTTGCGATCTCTCAGCCTTCGTCAGCGATGCGGCGCGTCGTTTCTCCTGCTCCGGGCGTCGATTCTCCGGTCGCGTTTCCTGCGGCGTCGTTTCTCAGCTGCGGAGCCGGCGTCGCGTCGTTTTCTCAGCCGCGATCGGATTCGCGTCGATCTTTTCTCCGCACGGCGCTCGGTGCGTGTATTTTTGTCCTTAGGCTGCCAGCCTCTCCTTTCAGGGTCCCAGGAACTGGAAGGGCACCACAGAGCAGAGTAGGGGTCTCTCCAGAGACTCCAGGTGCTGGCAGGAAGAAGTCTTTGCTATCCCTGAGACTTCAATAACAGGAGGCAAGCTCTACATCAAGCACTTGGAGATTTCTTCTTCAAGATGGAAGGCACACAAAGTCCAGTCTTTGCCCTCTTACTCTGGCAGAAGCAGCACTGCAGGAAAGCTCCACAAAGCACAGTCACAGGCAGGGCAGCACTTGTTCCTCAGCGATCAGCTCTTCTCCAGGCAGAGGTTCCTCTTGATTCCAGAAGTGTTTCTAAAGTTTGTAAGTTTGGGTGCCCTTCTTATACCCATTTTAGTCTTTGAAGTCACCTTTCTTCAAAGGGGACTCACACCTTCTTGTGAAATCCTGCCTTGCCCAGGCAAGGCCTCAGACACACACCAGGGGGTTGGAGACAGCATTGTCAGAGGCAGGCACAGTCCTTTCAGATGAGAGTGACCACTCCACCCCTCCCTCCTAGCAGAGATAGCTAATCAGGAAATGCAGATCACACCCCAGCTCCCTTTGTGTCACTGTCTGGTGTGAGGTGAAAAACAACCCAGCTGTCAAACTGACCCAGACAGGGAATCCACAAACAAGGCAAAGTCACAGAATGGTTTAAGCAAGAAAATGCTCACTTTCTAAAAGTGGCATTTCCAAACGCACAATCTCAAAATCAACTTTACTAAAAGATGTATTTTTAAATTGTGAGTTCAGGGATCCCAAACTCCACATGTCCATCTACTCTCTAGGGGAATCTACACTTTAATCATATTTAAAGGTAGCCCCCATATTATCCTATGAGAGAGACAGACCTTGCAACAGTGAAAACGAAATTGGCAGTATTTCACTGTTAGGACATATAAACCACATTACTATATGTCCTACCTTATCCATACACTGCACCCGGCCCTTGGGGCTACCTAGGGCCTACCTTAGGGGTGCCTTACAGGTAAGGAAAGGGAAGGTTTAGACCTGGCAAGTGGGTACACTTGCCAAGTCGAATTTACAGTGTAAAATTACACATACAGACACTGCAGTGGCAGGTCTGAGACATGATTACAGAGCTACTTATGTGGGTGGCACAACCAGTGCTGCAGGCCCACTAGTAGCATTTGATTTACAGGCCCTGGTACCTCTAGTGCACCTTACTAGGGACTTACTAGTAATTCAAATATGCCAATCATGGATAAACCACTTACATACAATTTAAACAGGAGAGCATATGCACTTTAGCACTGGTTAGCAGTGGTAAAGTGCTCAGAGTTGAAAAGCCAACATCAACAGGTCAGAAAAAAATAGGAGGCAGGAGGCAAAAAAGACTGGGGATGACCCTGCATAAGCAAAAGTCTAACACGACCCCCTACCAGCCTAAAGCCAGGGGAGAACAATCAATACCTTGATGTACTTCCCTGATTGGGGCGATAGAACAGGGACCCAGGCCCACAACAGCAGGGGCATGTTCCAGTTCTACGCCTTCCTGACTCCAGTTGGATCCCTCTGTCCATACTCTCAGGGCCCACTAAGCTAACCCATGGGGAACCCTTCTCCACATCTACAGACACCATCTGTGCAACACCTAACTTTACTTTGCTCACAGATGTATTGCAATGGGCAGATAGTACCACCAGGGCCAACACAGTGGTGTTGCCCACTCCACCCCCGGGGTGTGACTCTCGTCCTCCCCCCCCCAGGGGCAACTCTGTCCACCAGGACAGCAAGCCACAGTGGCCCCAGACAACTGTCAGGGATGAGAGCCCGACCTCAGGCCTCTCTAACCACTGTGACTGTGGAGAGTGGGGGGTGGTAGCCCCAGGTGCCTGGCACCCTTTGACCACTCTCTCTTCCACCAGGTCAGGGATGACAACCTGACCCTGGTCCTCCCCTCTGGGGCTCTGTACCCTCCCTGCAGAAGCGGCACCCCCAGAGTCAAAAACTGTCAGGGTGCTTGTAGAAGCAGTCCTGCACAATTCTTCCATCAGTGCAGGGATGTTAACCTGCAACTGATCCTCCAACCTGGGGTCTGTACCTTCAGGTTGGACCAGGGCCAGGGGTGAGGCTTCCCTCCCCCTGCCCTCTCTTCTGGGGTCCTGAACCACCCAACTAGGAGTGACCCCCCCAGAAGACAACATGGTAGGGGCACTGTTAGCAGTAGCCCCTTCCTCCAGGTCAGGGGGGACACCCTTAACCTGGCCTCCCAATCCAGGGTCTGTACCCACAGACTGGATCACTGCCTGGCAAACCAGGGCTTCCTGGGGGGCATACCTACCCCCCACCAGGTCAGAGTTTACCCTCTGAACCTGGTCATCCAACCCAGGGTCACCACCCTGCGGTTGAACCACTGCCTGGCACACCAGGACTTCCTTGGGAGCACACTTACCCCCCATCAGGTCAGAGTTTACCCCCTGAACCTGATCATTCAACCCAGAGTCACCACCCTGCGGTTGAACCATTGCCTGGCACACCAGGACTTCCAGGGGGGCACACTTACCCCCCTCAAGGGACACACTGTCCCGAAGGGCCACACAAGAGTCTGGCTGGCGCAGGTCTCCTGACCTCTGCCCATCTGACAGAGTCTGGATTCCCCCCAGCCCAGAAATGGTCTCACCAAGGTCATTCATGGGGGGCTCTGCTCTCAGAGCTGACCCCTGACCCTCCAGGTTCTCCACTGGGGTCCGCAACCCCCTCTCAACCCTCTGTCTGGACTTCTGCACCCCCTCACTAGGAGTGGTTCTGCCAGACACCAGAACTGGTGGGATGCTGGCTACAGCCGCCCCCCCAAGTCCTCCTGACACTGTGGGGTCTCCCTCAACAGATGGCCCTATGGTACAGGCTAGGCTCCCCTCCTGGTGTTCCCGCAGGGAACCCTCCTGGACCTGGGACCGGATCTCGGGCACCTTGGGCCTCAACCCATCCCCATTCCCTCTCCTCTGAGACTGGACATGGGGTCCCTCACCCATCCCACTACACTGGGACCTACCTGGGACACTACAATCCTTCCCTACCTCACCTGGTTGGGAACTACCTAGACCACTCCTCTCAGGAGCACCCCCAAATGCCTCTTCAGACTCTCTGGTACTCACCCAGAAGTCTGCCTCCATTGTAAGCTCCCTGGGGTCAGAGAACTCACACTCCACCTGGTGTTGGCATAGCTCTGGAAAATAAGGACTAGACATATGCTCTCCAGCAATTACATCACTCAGCCCCTCACATGAATTAACCAAAGTACCCTTCACCCAACCATCCAGTGACTCTGCTTTGACAAAGCACCCCACATCACCCTCCTGAGACTGGTGAGACAGTACCTGACTGTCCCTGACACTCAACCCACACTCTTCTGGGATGTCTTCACACTCCATAACCAGGACTTCTACCTGGGGGGAACCCCTCTCCCTGTCACTCTCACCTAGAGTCAGTAGAGTGTCCCTCCCACCAGTAGGAATATGACTCCCCATGCCAGTTCCCCAATCCACCTCAGGGACCCTGTGCATCACTGGAGCTACCTCATACCCCTGAACCTCCTGGCGTGTGTTAACTCCCTCCTTCAAGTAGGGCACCACCTCTCTGGGCATGTGCACTTCTGCAGCATCACTGGATATACAATTGTTGCTGCCACCATTCCAGCTGGACTCAGCCCTCATGACTTCCAGCTCTTTCAATTTAAGCTCGTAAGCATAAATCATTTTTTTAATCTCTAAGTTCCTCTTCCTTTCTTCCAACTCCCAATCGAGCTTTTTCAGCTCCCATTGGTACTCCCTCTCTGCCTGTCTGTCCTGTAACTCTTCAGGAGTCAGACCCTTGGGTGACACCCTGCCATCCCTCCTGGGGACCCTCCCCCCAGGCGTAACAGGTTCCTCCACTACACCACTGTGTATCCTCTGCACTTCCCCACCCATCTTCTCCTCCTCTGTGTGCCCTCCAGCCTTCTTGATTGTCACCCAAGCCCTCTGTGCCTGTTGCAGCTCCTCCTCCCTGGTGGAGCTCTCAGTGGGACAGTCAAGATCTTTAAGGAACTGTTTCAATTGAGCAACTGAGTACTCCTTCAGTTTCTCCATTTCAAACACAGCTCCAGCTGTTGCATCTCCAGATTGAGACATGATGGTCACAAGTGTAAAGTTCCAAAAGGCAGAAAAAAATAATTTCCCAATGAAGTAAAAAGAATCAGTCAAGGGATCAGCAAAATCATGGAAGTAGAATAAAAAGAGTCCTTAAGAGAAAAATCAAAAGATCACCAAACAAGTAGTATGTGGTCACGTAGTGGTCTGAGATCAAAACAGTAGTGTACACTTAATTACTGTATGTCAAGTACAAATACAAGTCCAATCCCGACCGCTGGTCACCAATGTTAGAAATGGGGTCTCTGGTTGACAGTCAGGTTACCCCCTGTTCAAGCAAGGACCCTCACTCTAGTTAGGATAAAAGAGAATCACCCTCAGCTAACCCCTGCTTACCCCCTTGGTAGCTTGGCAGAGCAGTAGGCTTAACCTCAGAGTGCTGGGCGTAAAGTATTTGTACCAACACACACAGCAACTTAATGAAAACACTACAAAATGACACAACACCAGTTTAGAAAAATAGGAAATATTTATCTAGACAAAACAAGACCAAAACGACAAAAATCCAACATACACAAGTCAAGTTATGATTTTTTTAAAGGTTTAAAATAAAAAGAGTCTTTAGGTAGTTGTAACACCACACTAGCGCTGCTAGCGTGAAAATGTACCTGGTTTGCGTCAAAAATAACCCCGCACGGGCGGTGTGCGTCGAAAGTAACCCTGCACGGCTGTGTGCGTCGAAAACAACTCGGCACGGCGGTGCGCGTTGAAAAAGCCAGCCACACGACGATCCGAAAGTCCCGCGGCGCAGGTTGCGATCTCTCAGCCTTCGTCAGCGATGCGGCGCGTCGTTTCTCCTGCTCCGGGCGTCGATTCTCCGGTCGCGTTTCCTGCGGCGTCGTTTCTCAGCTGCGGAGCCGGCGTCGCGTCGTTTTCTCAGCCGCGATCGGATTCGCGTCGATCTTTTCTCCGCACGGCGCTCGGTGCGTGTATTTTTGTCCTTAGGCTGCCAGCCTCTCCTTTCAGGGTCCCAGGAACTGTAAGGGCACCACAGAGCAAAGTAGGGGTCTCTCCAGAGACTCCAGGTGCTGGCAGGAAGAAGTCTTTGCTATCCCTGAGACTTCAATAACAGGAGGCAAGCTCTACATCAAGCCCTTGGAGATTTCTTCTTCAAGATGGAAGGCACACAAAGTCCAGTCTTTGCCCTCTTACTCTGGCAGAAGCAGCACTGCAGGAAAGCTCCACAAAGCACAGTCACAGGCAGGGCAGCACTTGTTCCTCAGCGATCAGCTCTTCTCCAGGCAGAGGTTCCTCTTGATTCCAGAAGTGTTTCTAAAGTTTGTAAGTTTGGGTGCCCTTCTTATACCCATTTTAGTCTTTGAAGTCACCTTTCTTCAAAGGGGACTCACACCTTCTTGTGAAATCCTGCCTTGCCCAGGCAAGGCCTCAGACACACACCAGGGGGTTGGAGACAGCATTGTCAGAGGCAGGCACAGTCCTTTCAGATGAGAGTGACCACTCCACCCCTCCCTCCTAGCAGAGATAGCTAATCAGGAAATGCAGATCACACCCCAGCTCCCTTTGTGTCACTGTCTGGTGTGAGGTGAAAAACAACCCAGCTGTCAAACTGACCCAGACAGGGAATCCACAAACAAGGCAAAGTCACAGAATGGTTTAAGCAAGAAAATGCTCACTTTCTAAAAGTGGCATTTCCAAACGCACAATCTCAAAATCAACTTTACTAAAAGATGTATTTCTAAATTGTGAGTTCAGGGATCCCAAACTCCACATGTCCATCTACTCTCTAGGGGAATCTACACTTTAATCATATTTAAAGGTAGCCCCCATATTATCCTATGAGAGAGACAGACCTTGCAACAGTGAAAACGAAATTGGCAGTATTTCACTGTTAGGACATATAAACCACATTACTATATGTCCTACCTTATCCATACACTGCACCCGGCCCTTGGGGCTACCTAGGGCCTACCTTAGGGGTGCCTTACAGGTAAGGAAAGGGAAGGTTTAGACCTGGCAAGTGGGTACACTTGCCAAGTCGAATTTACAGTGTAAAATTACACATACAGACACTGCAGTGGCAGGTCTGAGACATGATTACAGAGCTACTTATGTGGGTGGCACAACCAGTGCTGCAGGCCCACTAGTAGCATTTGATTTACAGGCCCTGGTACCTCTAGTGCACCTTACTAGGGACTTACTAGTAATTCAAATATGCCAATCATGGATAAACCACTTACATACAATTTAAACAGGAGAGCATATGCACTTTAGCACTGGTTAGCAGTGGTAAAGTGCTCAGAGTTGAAAAGC
Source organism: Pleurodeles waltl (assembly GCF_031143425.1). Lineage (NCBI taxonomy): Eukaryota > Metazoa > Chordata > Amphibia > Caudata > Salamandridae > Pleurodeles > Pleurodeles waltl. The sequence continues at coordinate 144,120,443 of NC_090443.1, forward strand.
CAACATCAACAGGTCAGAAAAAAATAGGAGGCAGGAGGCAAAAAAGACTGGGGATGACCCTGCATAAGCAAAAGTCTAACAGCATACTTTTCAGTCTGACCTTAAAAAAATCTTTATCACTCTAAGCCATATATATGCTTGTCACAAAATAATTTTCTTAAGCTAGACCCAGGTACGAGAAGCAGTGTTACGGCTTAGGGCAGCTCATTCAAACACATCAAAAATGAGAGGACTAATTGATCCTCAGGTGTATGGTCACCATCACCTAGTCCCAAAAGTATGTTCTAAAAATCTGGTAGGACCCAGAGAATGACAAAAAAGTTATGGTCACCTCAATACACTGTTAGTTTGTGGACCAAAGAAACTGGTGCTGAAACCTATGCTCCTCTATTTAGCCAAATGATCGGATAACTAGTCTTGTTTTCCTGTTATTCACTTAAGTTATCTGTGAAAATCAGGAGAGCTTAGAAATCTTGTAGCTGCAACAATATACATTTACCCGGTATATCTTAATATGTTATACATCCTATAAAAAATGATTCAATGCATATTCATTCAAAATATATTTTAAACCTCCCCCCGCCCAGCAAAGTTAAACAAAGTCTACTAGGAGATGGACATTGGGCATGTGTGCCAAACTATGTTCCTGAGATTAGCCAACTAGCATAGGTTAAGGGTCATCTACAAGACACAGACATAGGTTGTTCTCTTGAACAGACTGGGGAACCTGCTCTGCATCAGAGGAATTATGGTGTTAGAAGAGATCAAAGGATACTTGCTGACTCAAACTGCAAAAATATTCAGGAAAACACTTTCTCGTGGGAATTTGGACATTCACCGTGGGGTTTCATTTTCTGTATTTCTTGTCTTTGGGAAACGTTGTCTGGCAGGATTAACAAGCATAAGCTATTATTTTTCAATTCTCTAACATTTTTCCTTCATCATATCTACCTATTAAAGTGGAATATGTGGGGCTGGGTACCAGAGAATTCGATACATCTACATGGTGAAATGTATTAGAGGAAAAAGCAAATCACCAGGGTTGGTCACTATGTCCCCAAAGGAAGTGGGATTCAGTGGAGGTTTTGAAGTGAGGGGTTGAATGAAGGCACCACCCTCTAGGTACACATTTTTGCGATAGCTGCAAGGACGCTAGAGATGTGCCCTTCACGTAATGACAGAGAGAGATCTGGTTAAAAGTAGGAATAAGATGGGGTAAGAAGTGCTCTGACCACATGAAAAAGTCTCAGCCTGGGAAAAGGAGATACAATTGCCCACTATCTCACAAGGGCACCTACCAAGCGAACAAGGAGACCAACTTCTAAAGTAAGGTAACTACATAAAAGCATAAATATAAATTGGTGGATGTGAGAGTCAAATTAGTGCTATCAGACATTTAGGGACCAGCACAGGAACATCCACATTATTATTCACTGAAGCTTTCCATGTGAGGGTCTCCTGAGGCACTTTATTTGGTATTTAAATACCGTGCCATTGTCAAAATAGAAAGAAACCTCTGTTGGCTGCCAGACAAAACCAAGATGCATGTTGGCGTTTAGAGCTGTCTACTTAAATGCTCAAATTTGCACGCAATTCAACATGGTTAATAGGTTTGCAGAATCACCACTGCACAAGGAGGCACAAGACAGGATAGATCCCGGTCGAAGAGGAGGAGAAAAGGGGCAGGGGAGACAACTGAAAAACCATATGTAGCGGATGAAGTGCAAGGATGGAGCACTGTATCTAGTTCTGGGGTTCTCGTGTTGTTTTAGATCAGCCTTACTAATAAACAAACAAATACAATTTTCACAATTATATCTTTGTACAACTATAACAAATGAAAAGTGAATGGAAATGCTCAGCCCTTCATCGACGTCATCGAAAAGCAGCATGCTATTATTCACAGTACTTAGGTATTCACTATTATTACCTTTCCAACTCCTCCTCCTTGCCTAGCACCTTCTCAGAGACAAACTGGATTCCCTCCTCGAGCTCCAGGATCCGCGCCACATGGTCAACCTGCTGGCGACCCAGAGCATCCCGCTCCTCTGTCACTGCTGCCTCGGATTCAGACAAGTCCTAGAATATGTATCCACAGGGAGGTGACAGGTACAGGTGAGTTGTTGGCTGGTAGACCACGAAAAGGTAAAAGGTCATTTTTAAGCATCTAGAGTGCTGACATGCCACAATATTTGAGCTGAAAGTTACAAGTCAATGGGCAAGGATATGCAAATGGCCCTCCTAGTGTGTCACCTTTATTTCCACCCATATAGTCCCTCCAAAAAATATCTGAATTAAAATGTGGCCGTTATGATGCAGGTGTTCTCTTTCAGTGTTCCTGTCTCATGTTTATTTTTTTCAGATTGAGTCAGATCAATTTTCATTCAAAATAGTTGCATATTTCTCTTATTATTTCTGCTTTCAGCAATTTTAAAAACTGTCTAAGCATTGAGCCAAGTGCATTTTACGTTTCAATATTTTCTTACTGAATGTACAACACAAAGCTCAGAGAATACAGTGAGCATCTCACTAAAAACAAACTAGAACACACTCAACAATCTTAAAGCCAACTGGCTTGCTTTAAAACACCACAATCAGACACTGGTGCCATAGTGAAGGTCCATGTCCTAAATATGATGTAGAGAAGTGAGAATAATCGCAAGAGTCAGAAGAATTATAATGTTTATCACATTCCTCAGGGTATTCTTTTCAACTATGTATACTAGAATAGTCCTAGATTACATAGAAATACTCCTTATCATTGACAGACAGGAATACTAACATCAGATCAAATCCCCTACTCGATGAATGAACAAAGAAGAGAGTCAAGAAACTCTATATTCAGCAGCAGTACCGCTTCAAAACGTTTCTGGCTGCCTCCAGTTGTGTGAAGCTGTAGACCACACAATCAGGCTTCAATCCTACCTTGAAGGGAACCACAGTGATGCTTGAATCCTATCATTATATGCGCCTTCTTAACTAGCTGCAGTTATCGCCATCTCAATATACTGTCACCCTGCTCAATTGTGGGAAAATATGCACAGTGCTTCCAGAGAGGTGAAGACAGGTTCTAAGCGGCTGCTCTGGCTACTAGTTCCCTCTGTTTCAGGTCTGTCAGCACCACCAGCACTGCACCCATTTTCATTTCCACCTCTCTTTGGCCTCTAGTGGGAAGTGTGACAACGGTGTACACCTCAAGCCGGCATTATGAGTAAGAGCTCACAAACTCAAAATATATAAATGTCTGTACTATACTTATCAGAGCAGAGCTCAGTAATTAAAGGATGAGGGAGGGGGGGCTACAATTTCCCAAGTATGAGTCATGTGCTAAATTCTCTAAATGTACCATCTTATTCTCCAGCAACTGCACACTCCTCAAGTTTTTCAAGTTGTTCTACTACATCTTCATGTCGTTCCTCCTTTTTCCAATGATGCTCCATGCACAAGGGACCTCACTTAATTTTCAGTTTTAGCCATGTGACCTTTGATTACCTTCCATGGAAGAGATGACTGTATCATTTCTAGGAGTTGAACACCAGAAGTCTGTCAGCATGTCTTTGATCATGGACTCACCTCGCAGAAGCACCGCTCCTTCAGGTTTGTCCATTGCATGCTCCACACCATGTACTCTTTTTCTGCCATGACCCTTACAATCAAAAATGTTCCTCTTTTCTTTGGGAATGCTGTCTCTGTTTTGGTGGCATAATGGCTCTTTGTGTACTCACAGCATGGGTAGGACAGCTGCTGTACGTGTTATGGCTGATTATCTAGTTAACAGCAGAACAGCCACTGTACACTGCATCTCTTCCCTAGCACTCCCACAGGTGCCCAACCCTCACTCTTCACAGATCTTGTCCAGCACTTCTGGAGGAGTCCATGAGTGCTCCAGTAATAGTGACCCACTCAGCTCATTTGGCTGCCAGGTACTAGCCAGAAACAGCAACCTCCCACCAGCCCGCGTAACCCGGCAAAAACAGTCCCCATTCTATTGGCTGCAGCTGATATGCCGACAGCGTCAGATCGCACCTTGACACAGCTACCATGCTGGCACTCTTTCTTCTTCCAGCTGGGAAAATTCCCTCGGAAAAACAGAACTCCACTCTGTTCCTGAGACCATTGGATCCTGGGAATGCTGCCCTTATTAGTTCCTATGATTTCCCTGATGCAAACTCTGACGCTGTTCCTGCTCCTCACAGGCCCATGGAAGGGCCCAAGCACATTTTATGCCATGACAAAAAACACTTTTTATGTCCTGCATCTATTTACTGCGTTTAAGCACTGCAACTATGGACTGCCTTTTGCCCAGCATCTATACTCTGCCCTTTTGCCCTGCATCTGTATATCTAGTTGGAACTCTGTCTCTATTTACTAGTTTTGTGCTTACATTCTTTGCAGCTATCAACTGATTGCATGCCCCACATCTATATACTGCTTGTGTACATCTACTACATTTGGGGCCTGGATCTATATGGAGATATAGACATATATAGACTGCCATGGTCTCATAATGTAATCAAGAGCAGAGTGGTATGTAAAAGTCACCAGAATGTGTTATGGCAACATAGGACACAACAAAAATGATTTTTTTTTATATTTAGCGTAAAAAAGGTGGCTTACCACTGGTTAACACCTATATTTCATTACTAACTCCTAAATAAATCCAGAATATCACTAAAAAAAAAAAGCAATCAAATGGCATCATGGATACGAATTATGGCTTTAGTGTCCTCACCATTTGGGAAAAAGTCTAACATGTAACACCATTCACAAACGACAATCTGATACATTAAAGAATACTTTGATAAGATGTAGGTCTGCCTAAGCATTTTCTTATTTTAATCTCACAGTCACACGACTTTTTCAATATAATTTTAAGTCGACAATACATGATTATCCATGAAAATGGCATGACACGTTGGAGGGACTGGTGGATCCCTACACACGAGCGCACATACACATGGAGCAGTGTAATTTTGGTTCCACCCTTACATGTTAGAAATACGAAATATATATGTGCACTTAGCACTACATACTTTGTGTGTTCTAATGTAATTATGCCAAGTGTTGCACTTGAACTCAATGCTGGAGGTCATTTACATAGGACTAGAAAATTATATACAGCGTGCCTTAACATTAATAAATGAAATGTAGTATTTTGAAATGAGATAGAAAATACCTTTACATTCTTGATCTGTATTTACTTTAAAAATTAGAAGAGTTCATGTAAACATGTGCACTAATGTTTTCACATTTCCACAGTTCCATTTATACTCATGTGTTCAAAATGATGCATTACTTTTTAACTAAACCGTAATATGAATTTAGTTTTAATTCATGTACCAACATTCTCATATATTTGTAGTTATACATAACACGAATTAAATGTGCACCATTGACATGACTAGGCCTGAATTTCTTCGACATGAAATGGTATTTTCCATTTTTGCTTGCATGTCTTTTTCTTTTATATGGCAAATAGATGTACACTGCAATAGCGATAAAGAGCCTGAGAAAGAGACCTTGATGAGGAACATGGAGAAATGGAGTGTACACTGACAGTCACTATTCAGTAACATATCAAGGATTTACAGGTGTCCAAGGCCAATGGCATTCTCAGGGCTGGTTTGGGAGAATTCACAAATGTTGCAGTTCACAACGTGAGAAAGAAATGGACAATGGAACCTCTGATGCTGTGAACGAGGGGTGTTGATTGGAAGATTTGTGTGGTTTTAACGAGTGCCCTCACAGATTGAGATGATAGACTCTCCAATTGGACTATGAGAGGTGCAGACCTCTCTTCTTTCCCTTTATTGTCCTTTACGCTGGTACTTACTTTTTTCTCTAGAAGACACCTGACCGAGCTTTTGATTTGCTGACATCTTCGCTGATATACAAGCGCATATAACTTTTCCTCTTTTTCCAAACTTTTTCAGGACTTCTTGAGACTTTCCCCAGTTTATTCATTTTGATTCATTTAGGTCCTAAGCTAGATGATTTAGACATGACTCATGTTTAAGAGAGAGGATCAAAGACTTTTCTCAGAGCACTAGGTTTTATTGCTAATATTTGGTATTGCAGTAAATGAACTACTGGTACGTCTCATGTTGATTCAACTAAACTTCTTCAGGAGATGTGGTTATCCTGTTATAATTTTATATCTTTACAGCATGTTTTGAGGCTGATTTATATTAAAGTAACTATTAGTTTGTAATAAAACCCTTAATTTTATTCCTTATTCCTGATCCTGATTCCTAATCCTCCCTGTGTGGCCTAATGTGTTACACTATTAATTTGAAATGGTTTTGACTAACGCTAAACTCCCTTCACCTCTCAACATGACAAGAAAGATCCATCAGGTGACCGATTTAGAAAAAGTGACCCAGCGTTCCATCACACACACACCATCTCCCTGTCAGTTCCACACCAGTACAACAATAGCTCCTCCACTCGCAACTTTTAGCTTGCTCACCTGGTACTTTTTCATCAGTTTAGCATAGTCCTCCTTTGAGGTCTTAAGTTCCTCCTCCAGCTGCTCCACCTTGGCCTTCAGGCTGCCAACCTCCTCCTCTAGCTGCAGCTTGCTCCTCATGAGCGAGTTCCTCTCCTGCTGGCTTTCCTCCAACTGGTGCTGTGGATGAGAGCAAGTTAGACAGACCGATAACCACAGCTTACGGGCCACTGTCAATTACACCTCTATTCATGAAACCTTTAGAGGGAAATGGGAAACTAATTAGGACATTGTAGAAGAGTGGTGTAAGGTGCTTTTATTTGTAGTTATCCTATAACAACAGACAGGGGAGCTATTCCTTTCATTTTCCCGCTGTATTCTTGTTTTTTTTAAAGAGGGTGCTTCCTCCTTTCACATATGTATTTTATGACACCACTTCCTTTGTGACTTTTAAACTGATTTGTAAGTTACATGGGGGGGCCATTTTTACTATCATGTTGCTCAAGCACAAACATTATCAAGAACATGATAATCCCACTACATATACAAAATGTTAAAAAGACACAGCTATGGCCCATGCTGTTACTCCATGTCCAAAGATGCCCGTCACAAGGACTAAGCATAGCATTCTTGGTGCCACTAATACAGAGAAGAGGGACCCTTAAGCACTTTTTGAGAATTTACCTCTGTGTGTAACCATGACTGACTAACTGTATTCTTCCCCAACAACCCCCAAAAATATGACTCTTGCTTTAATCATGGTGGGCTCCCTACAAGTAATCTGTTTTTCGTAAATGTTAGTGATATGTGAGTAAGCACAATTTAGTAATAAACATTATGGAAGGTACATCCATCACACTGATTTTGGGAGACATTTTTCTCAAATGGTAAATTTAAACCACACACCAGTAGAACTGTCAAACTGGATATGATTTAAAAACAAAAACAAAAACAAAATTACTTGAAAATGGGTCTTTTGTACAAATCTTCAAACAATAAGAGCAAAATAGTGTATTCTAACAAAAAATTAGCCAGCATCATTGGCTAAACTGTCATGAGGTTTATATATAACTTTCAGTGATTTTAGTGTCCCAACATCATCTAAAATAATCTTCCATTTTGCCAATTTCTACATGCCCAGAAATACATATTTCAGTTTCCACAAAGACCAGTAACAGGTGTCCCATGGCTTACATGCAGAGCAATGTATTTGGCCAGTTTCCACATGTACACAGGACAGGAGGACTAGTGAAAACCAAAGCCTGGGTCTGAGTAGTGAGAAAACAACAGATTCAGAAAGTGAGAATGTCACAGTAAACAAAACAAAACTGAAGAAAAAAAACTTGTTGATGTTCAAGGAAGCGTTGTGTAAAATAATGGCACATCATGAGTAAATACTGAAACTGCTTTGGAAGATGGAAAAGAAAAGATTTCCCAAGCATGCCAAGGCACCTGAAACCAATCAAGGGATGCCAACACAATGGCTAGAATAATTTTAAAATACACCCCAACAAACCCAACCCTTGAAAGGACTAGAAGCCATCATATACTTCTAGCCCAAGAATCATTATAAAGGGAGGGGAAGGACAGGCAAGAGGATGCAGTAACTGATGCCATCAAACAGTTAACGGAATGTGCTTCAGGAAAGGTCAGAATGAAGTAGGTAGGTCAGAGTACTGGGAGCAAAACATTTCCTTAAGAAACAAAATCTCAGCCTGATTAGTAAGTAAGGTAAACTCTGATAGGATTCAATTGCGTGAATTAATGATGTTCTCGTGATTTCATTTTTTGAGAACCTGGAGACAGAAGACTGAGTCATCATAAGATGTGAAGAGGGAAAAGCCCCACAGTCAATATGGTTGAGCAAGAGCTACAAGAATAAATCTTCAAGTGCAAGAGTTTTACTTGATGATCCAGAATACATTTTCCCATTTATTGCATTTGCACAAGACTAGACCTTTCCAGTTAGTAAGAGAGAGAAGATTCTCAGAATGCTGAGGCAATCCATTTATGAACCACTGAAACATAATTCTACACTCATAAAACTTATCTTAAACCATTACTAGTGTAGATGCATCAATCGCACCTAGACATCAACCCCTGCATCTCGAACATGAACAATGTATGACTCCCTTGGATTTTCTGTCATGCCAATGTCAATCTAATTTATACAGTTAAACTAATGTTTTTTTTAAATATGAACTGTTTGAATTTTCCGTCTTCAAAGTTGAGTACCTTTGTACATCTGACACTTATGTGAAGGCTGTTTTTAATTTCACCACAAACTTGGAAAAGTGGGATAAAGAATAGACATATTAGACAAAAATGTTTTGTGCATTAAAACCCTGAAAACCAAAGTTTTGTAGAAACATCTTTAAAAAATGATTTTTGCCCAACAATCCCAGTAAAAGTTTTCTTTAAGGGGCATTTTGCTCACCAACTAAGCTGTACAAAGCACAAAGGACTTGAAACTTCACATATTTGGGAAGTAATGAACATCACACAACCCTGGTGGTGGAATTTAAACTTAATATAGCACTTGTTGTAAGAAAGATAATGTATTACACGAGGCTCTACGGGTCACTGGTTGAAATGTGTTCTATTAAAGGTACTGTTGGAAATGGCCCTTTTTGCAGGGTTATCCCCAAACTTTTTGCCTTCTTCCTCCTATTTTTTCAGGTCTGTTTTTGCTGCTTTATTGTCTCTGCACACTTTACCACTGCTAATCAGTGCTAAAGTGCAACTGCTCCCTATAGAAATTGTACTGTTAATTAATGTATCCATGATTGGCATATTTTATTTACTGGTAAGACCCTAGTAAAGTGCACTAGAGGTGCCAAGGACCTGTATATCAAATGCTACTAGTGGGCCTGCAGCACTGGTTGTGCCACCCACATTAGTAGCCCTGTAACCTTGGCTCAGACCTGTCATTGCAGTGTCTGTGTGTGCAGTTTTAAACTGCCAATTCGACTTGGCAAGTGTACCCACTTGCCAGGCCTCAACCTTCCCTTTTACTACATGTAAGGCATCCCTAAGTTAGGCCCTAGGTAGCCCCATGGGCAGGGTGCAGTGTATATTTAAGGTAGGACATAAACTAGCGTGTTTTATATGTCCTAACAGTGAAATACTGCCAAATTCAGTTTTCACTGTGCAAGGGCTGCCTTTAAATGTCCTTAAAGCACAGATTCTCTTTGAGAGCAGATAAAAATGTGGAGTTTAGGGCCTCTGAGCTCACAATTTAAAAATACATCTTTTAGTGAAGATGGTTTTTAGATTGTTAGTTTGAAAATGCCACTTTTAGAAAGTAGGCATTTTCTTGCTTAATCCATTCTGTGACTCTGCCTGTTTATGGATTCCCCGTCACGGTCAGTTTGACAGTTGGGCTGTTCACACCTCTCCTATAGACAGTGACACAAAGGGGGCTGAGGTGTAGCCTGCATATCTTGATTAGCCATCTGTGCTGGAGGGGAGGAGTGGTCACTCACTCCTGAAAGGACTGTGTCTGCCCTCACACAATGCCGTCTTCGACCCCCTGGTGAGTGTCTGGGGCCTGGCCTGGACAAGGAAGGATCTTGCAAACACTTGAGACTTTGCTTTGAAGTTTGCAAACTTCAAAGGCAGAACTGGGTGTAAGAAGCAGACCCAAACCCCCAGACTTTAAGAATCTTTCTGGAATCAAGAGGAACCTCTTCCCAGGAGACGAGATGAAGAGCTGAAGGAGGAGTACTGTCCCTTTGCTGTTTTGCTTTGCTGGACTGGCCTGCAATTGCTGCTTCTGCCTAAAAAAGAGTGCAAAGGGTGAACTTTGCTGTGTGTCCTGCTTGAGAATATTCTCCAAGGGCTTGGAGTAGAGCTTGCCTCCTGTTGGAAGTCTCAGGGACACCAAAGACTTCAGTTTCCTCAACCTGCAGCACTGGGAACTGTGTGTTTTGTGCTGTTCAAGAGGAGAAACCACTGCGACGCCGCCAACGATGCCACTGGCCTGCACCGTGACCTGCTGACGCCACACGGAGTCGCATTGCCCTGCTTCTCACCAACGCCTTCATCAGACGACTTCACAGAGCCGCTGCTCGCACCGCGACTTGTGGGCCCGCACTCTGGCATTGCCTGCTCACACCGCAGCCTGGGCATCCCAGACGACTACGCTCCTGCTGACACACCGGCGCTGCTGCCTGCACCGTGGCCTGTGGACACCGCTCGTAAGGTACACGAAGGACTGTCCCATCCTGCACCGCAGCCCCGGTCCACCGACGCCAGCACCATCGACTCCTGTGTCGTCCCCCAGGAATCCTGCCTGCAACGTGGCCTGTGGACACCGCTCGTGAGGGTCACGACGCACCATCCTGTCCTGCTCCGCTGGCTGGGGTCTACCGACGACAGCGCTTCAGCAACGAGGACACCGCTGCCTGCACAGTGACCTGTGGACACTGCACGTCGCACCGCCCTGCTTCACACCGCAGCCCTGGTCTCACCGACGCCGCTGTACGCCATCACCGCTGCCTCCACCGTGACCTGTGGGCACCGCACGTCGCATCGTCCCACTTCGCACCGCAGCCCCGACGCCATCCACACCAGACTTCATCAGTCTGGAGTTCGATCTGCAACGCGTGTGACCTCAAGGGCCAGACGACTCCTGCACTGACTCCGGACCCGACACCGCAACGTCGGTGACGCTGCCCTCCGGAGCTCACCGCGAGGATCACGACGCCCTGCAAATCCAAGGTACTGTTTGCGGGTCTTCCCGACACCGTAGCTGGCTCGAAAGGCCGCGGCCGGCCTGAACTGTTGGTTTTGTTGATCACTACGCCGTGATAGCCCCAGGTGGAGCTATTGACTTCAAGGATGTAGCTTTGAGTAAATCTTGCATAATTCATATTTTTCTTACTGTATGTTGGATTCTTATCGTATTTGGTCTTGTTTTATATAGATAAATATTGGCTATTTTTCTAAAACTGGTGTGGTGTCCTTTTGCAGTGTTTTCACTTGTTAGTGTGTGTTATGTGCAAATGCTTTACACATTGCTTCTGAGATAAGCTGGACTGCTCGTGCCAAAATACCAAGGGGGAGAGCAGGGGTTATCTGAGCGGGTATCTCCCTTATCCCAACTAGAGTGAGGGTCCCTACTTGGACAGGGTGCAAACCGACTGCCAACTAGAGACCCCATTTCTAACACTGGTGGCAGCAGTGGGATAGGACTTGCATGTGCACTTGACCTACAGTGATTGGTGTACACTACTACCATATCGCAGACCATTACGTGCCACATACATTTTTTTGTTTTTGATTTTATTTCTCTTTGACCTATTTTGGATCTTCAGTTCAAGTGAACCCCAACGACATCATGTCTTGATCAAGAGCATCTTCAGTGGTAACCCAGGATTTGTTTTTTGGGGAGGATAGGTTGGAAACCTATTCCATGAAGGAACGGAAGGCAGTTTGTAAAAACCTCAAAGTTCAGATCAGAGGCCTCACCAAAAAGGAGGAGCTACAGAAGGTGCTGAGCGCCTGGGTAGCAGCCAGAACTACCAGTGGGCAGTCTAAGGATCCAAATGGAGAGTCTACTGACACAAATTCTAGGGAAGATGTACTGAGGGTGCAGGTGCTGCCGGGGGGGAGTTACCCCCTGTGCCAAGCAGCAGTGGTGGATCAAAAGGACTGACTCCAGAGGAGATGGAGGACAGGAGAGAAGCCAGGAGGCACCAGACTGAGTTGGAGAGATTAAAAATGGAGGCTCAGAGGGAGCAGCGAGCCATGGAGGAATGAAAGATGCTTTTGGACCATGAGCTTAAAGTAAAAGAGCTGGACGTGAGAAGCAGGTCCAGCCAGGATGGTGGCAGCAATTCCTCAGTGCAATCAGACAGAATTGAGCACATTCCTAAAAACGTAGGGAGAGAGTACAAAAAGGGAGATGGTTTCAGGGATATGAGGCATCCATCCACATGAATGGGGTCCATGAGAAGAATTGGGGAGCAGGATTGTGGAACCACATCACAGAGCAGGGGAGGGACACTTTGCTAGCTTTGGGTAAGGGGTACAACTTCACCTACGCTGACATGAAGGAGGCCCTTCTCACTCTGTATGGTCTCACTCCTGACTAGTACAGGATCAGTTTAGGAAGAGTTAGAAAAATGAGTCCCAGACCTGGTAAGAGTGTGTAGATTCGTTTTGAAGAGTACTGGATGGTTGGGTGAAGGGCAGTAATGTGACAGATTTTCAGGGGTTGTACAACTTAATTGCGTGGGAGCACTTGTCTAGTCTGTGTTTTGCAGAGCTGCGCCAGCACTTGACTGATAGTAAGCTGACTGACCCCAGGAAGCTTGCCATGGAGGCGGACCGCTGGGTGAGTACCAGGGTCCACAAGAAGGTTTATGGGGGAGACGCCGCCTAAGGTGGGCAGGGTTCCCAGAAGAAGGAGAGGGAAGTCAAGGGAGACGCAGACAGGTCCCAGGATAAGGAGGGAGAAAAAGAGTCCCAGGCCCCTTCTGACAGGAAGGAGGGAGGTTCTGGTTGGCGGTGGCCCAGGGCACCCCATTTTCAACCCCGGTGCTTTGAGTGTTCCCAGTCAGGACACATGAAAGGGGACTCTGTCTGTCCTAAAACAACCCACATTGGTGGCCCCTCTACCGAGGTAGCTAATGTTTCCTTAGGGGGAGGTAGCCCCCAGGGGCAGGTCATAGACCATGCCATGATATTCCTTAGTTGGGAGGTTGACTCAGAGGGTGAGTTGGTGATCCCTGAGGGTGGGAGTCGTCACTTCCACCAGGTAACAGTGAATGGGGTCCCAGTCACTGCTCTGAGGGACAGTGGGGCTAACCATACAATGATGGTGGAAAGGCTTGTCTCCCCAGAACAGTACACCAGCCAGGTGTGTAGGGTGACACCAGCCCATGGGCAGGACTTCTTCTGTCCTATGGCCCTGGTATCCCTAGAGTACCAGGTACATATGGAATTATATCAATAAGGATAAAAACTGAGATAAGATCAAATGAAGAACAGGTGGAATGCTGGGGTGCTCAAGGAGACTGCAAAAAAGAAGTATCTGTATATCCAATATACATATCATTGGTATCCTCATCTGGAGAACTGTATTTAGTCCAGGAAACCATGTTCCCTAATGATAAATATGGACTACTGCTTGTCCAGTTACTGGTGACCTTAGAATTAATTGCTTGAGCGCCAAATCCAATATTCAAAAGGTCAGTAGTTCAAAGAAATCAATACTAGATGAACAGAGGTGAGAGAATAATACAGACATTCAGATTCCTAAGTGCAATGAACGTGATCTTAGAAGCAAACATTTTAGAACAGTCACACATCATCTAAGGTCAAAATATGAAATGAAGGGGGCTCATGAATAAAGTAGAAAAATATTGACTAAAAAATAATTCAACTATTTATGCTTAAGTAATATTAATACAGCAACACCCTCATATTAACCTGTCCAATCGTAAATATAAAAGAATATAACCTAAAACAGTAACCCTAATTTCTCCTTTTCTGATAAAAATTAACTTGGCAAACACAAAGCTAATAACGACAATGAAAAAATACAAGAATTCAGTAATCCGCTACAGGGAGAAAATAACTAAGAAATAACCCAACGTGATCAGATTCCTGAAAAAGGAAGAAATTGATATTAATTATAAAGATAGGAAATGAGAAATGAAATTAGTATAGAAACCAAGAGTACTACATTTCTTTTTCCATCTCAACCACAGCTAGAGCAGCAAGCTATTGGACTGGAGGAGATGCTGCCAGGGTGCATCCCAGATCAAAAAGGCAAGTTGAAAAATCGGAACAGTCAGGAGTACCCAGATTTCAGGGAGGGAATGGCAACAAAAAAGTATTTATGTATGTTAAAAAACACACTGTGCAGCTGCGCAAGATCAGTGGACGAGGAGGGTGTACAAAGTGAGAAAAAGAGGAAATAATGAAAAGCAATGGTTGGGATAAGTATCTCTCCTGTGCCCCGGAAAAAAAAAAAAAAAGGAGGCAGATAAAGTACTGTACTGTAACATACTTAAGAATTTGTATAGAGCCCACTACCCTTCTAAGGGGTTTAGAACGGCTTATACATGGAGGGCTCAAGCTACACATGTGTGTGTATGGTTGGAAGTCTGTTATCCGTGCTTTCATTGTATATAGAAAATGTTCCCTTGTTATGCATGATGACTACTGAGGTGCAGTTATCGTGTTATTGGACATAGTACTTAGCAGTATAATGGGAGAGGAAGTTTGAGAGACAGATGCACGATTTTAAAGTTTGTGTTATGCTGGCATTTCTGATTAACTCTATAGGTTCCTCTATTGTGTTGGTTGTTTATATTTTATGTTCTTGATCCAATTTCCTATCCTGCCTGTGGCAGTAGGCCATCAACTCTGTGATCGTATGGATCTAAAAAGGTAACAGGTGTAGCTAAAGGCTAAGGTGGCCTCCCCTGGTAGACTGCATTAGAGTTCTCATGATAAAATTGCCATTTTGAAATGTCATTTGAGGAGATTTGTATGAAGAAGACGCACTGAGTTAGAGTTATCCTTTTGTCAGTGGTCAGACTATGCAACTATCTGGAACCTGCAGTGTGGACTATGTTAGAGTCTTGTGGAGAGATCTCTTTGGTCTTGGCATGCAGTCTAGTTAGTGTTGAGTGGCAACATAAGAGGGGTAGTACAGGCTTAATCTCTGTTATCCAGTTGCCAACAAGCTGCCATAAGCCATTTAATACATTATATACCTGTCCTGTTGACGATGGGGGATCAGGTAATGAATTGTTAAATAACATGATTATATTTTATTTGTAAACAATAATGGTTAGAGGTAGGTGGGATGGTATGTCTGTGAAGTGTGGGGGTTCAGTGGCTAGAGTCATATATGTCATTAAGCAGGCTGCAGTCCTACAGGTGCATTGTGGCAGTGGTTACTTCTAGTATTGATTGGAGAGGCATGTCTTGTGATTGGGGAGGCATAGTAATTATATTCCACTGATATAGCAAGGCTACTCCAAAGTCATGTGAGATGAAGCTCCACAGTTTCTACTGGGTGCATGTATCAATCTTCTTGGCATGGTGTGCTGCTTGAGACTGCTGCACAGCTTTCGACTGTGCTTATACTTTTATAAGGGTTGTCGTATTGTGCTCTATCCAGGGTCAGTGGCTGATGTAATTATCTCATAATCAATCATGTTTTCAGCTCACCTCTCAACTTTAAATGATCTTGGATGATTCAAGTTTTTGACTTCTAGCGAAAAAGGAGGGCTTTCTATGGTTTCTTAATGTAAGGAAGTATAAGGATCCATAGTGCTATAATGGAGCGCAGTGTCCTATATTTTGTATTGTTTAAAATTAATTTGTGGGTATAGTGATCCTTTTCTTTGAGAGGCTCAGTGAATGATGCAAAACATTTATCATCCAGCTTCAGGGAGACTGGAACCTTATGGGGCATATTGGACTTGTTGAATTTTAAACCTGATCAAACAAGCGTTGCCAAAGAATAGACTGTTGGCATAGTCAACACTGAAATCACAAGACTGAGGATAGCTGCAGTTTTTGTTGGCATCCATGATATGGGAAGATGAGTCACAATATTGACATCATGTAGAAGGTGATCCTTGTGACATTAGTCATGGGTATCAGGGATAGATCTGAGTATATGGTTATTTTTCAGTTTTTCACTTCTATTGATGCAGCTGGCAATGCATCAATTTACTTAGGCAATATACCTATAGACTAGTGTTTGTGCTGTTGTCCATATGTCATTATCTCTGTCTTCTGAATAAGAAAAAGATGCCCCTCAGAACAAAGGGGACTGGGTCTTGTTAAAAGCAAGAAAAAAAACTCCCCCCAGAACAACTGGGACTCAATCAGTCCAATATAAAGATAAAATCAAATTAAATCAGATTACAGCCCCAGCTGGGCAAAAAACTAAGGAAGATTTCATATATACAAAAATACACAACCTATTATTTGTTCAAAATATATATCTGTGACAATACACACATATATATATATAAAATGTACGGAAGATTAAAAAAGAACACCTTAAAGTTTATAGTTTGGTACCTCTTTCTCATTTTGTCATCATTAAAAAGTTAAATGGGTTAAAATACTTTATTTCCTATACACAATATGAGTTAATAATGTGTTTGAAATAAGGAATGCTACATTAAATTACTTTTTGAGGCCTGCTATGCGGTGCTGTTAGGAGACCTCACATTTTATGCTCTATGCCATCTAAGGCCTGCTACACTCTGCCATTGTAAGCCTCATCATTTTATTCCCCCCCTTTCTGAGGTCTGCTAAACTCTGCATGTGGAACATCTATTGCTTGTTTCCCTTCAGAGACACATTATACCCTATATTTTCAGGGTCTAATGTGGCACTGTCTTTTGATTCACGCTACCCACATTTCTGGCAGCTGGAAGGTAATATGAATACAGTCTGGTAAGAAAACGTGACTATCAAGCACAAAGTATTTTTTTCTGAAATCGCTTACGTTTCCTTTCCCTACAGTATATTTCTTAAGGCACAGCAGGTGTTCCATATGAAGAAGTCAACCTCACCTGCAGTACTGTGGCTTTTGGCACCACCAGCAACATGTCTGTGCTGGCCTCGTCATCTTCTAGTGTGACCAGATCATCCAAGGGCCTTAGGTCACCAAAGGTGAAGGGTGTGCTCTGGCCGCAGACTATCCCATGGCAGTCTACATAGCGGAACTGATACTGCTGCTCACCGGCCTTTGGAAGATAGTATGCTGCGAAAAAACACATTTTGTTTCACTTTTTGTGATAGGTGCCTAGGCACAGCTGTAGTTCATATTTGGTACAAAAAGCTTAAGGTCGACATTGGGCAGGCATTTCAATGGTTGTGGCATCTATTATACATGTTCGGGGGTTGCTAGTTTAGCAGTAATAGTACAGGATAGTGACCATCATTACAATCACTTTTTGTTCACGCAGAAGAGTTAAGGAGGGAGGAGGAAAGTGAGAAAAGCAGAAGCCAATCATTTAGTTATGGAATAAATCAAAATAATTTTAAAACTACATTACACAAAATCAATTCTGCAAGAAAATACCCAACAGCACGATTAAAATACAGCGATTCCTATGATAAGGGTATACATATATGGTAAATGACCACAGACTCAGAGCAACACTTATGATGCCCAACACTCAACCAGTATATTTACAGAAGTCAGGCAGATAAACAAAACAGCTGTCCGGTGTATGTGGAGACAGTATACTGCGCAGTGCAAGGTATGACTATAATAAGACAACCAGATGACAAAAGATTGAAAAGTTACACCTGTAGTTCTATTTCTCATTCATGGGGATATTTATTTAAGTCATGAGGAATGAATTGTACCCAAAGGTTCTGGAGCACTATTTTAAGAGGCTATATGTAAATAATATCTTATAAAAAATATAATAACTTTAAAGCTTATCTAATTCTACACTGGCTGAATTGATTTTTCTTTTTTTATTTAAAGCAAAGACAGAGTAACTCTAAATATGTCCCTAGTAGAAATTAAGTGACAGATTGAATCTTTCACAAACTTTTTATAATGAATAAGAAATCAAACAGAAGGAAATACAGCTAAAAGGTAGAAGACTTAAATGCTGAAAGTAGTCAGGGCTCAAATAAGGGAGCCAGCCACACAAGTAACCGATCAAGCATGTCAGTAGCAGCCATTTCAATTCATTTTTAGGGGGCCTCAGAATTGATAAAGTATGAAAATATGAATCTCACTGTTACCACCCAAGAGGTGGTGACTTTAATAAAGATACCCATAGAAGAGAATTAGGATTACAGTTGAGTAACTCTTCCTTCGCTTTGATGGAACGACTGCATAGAGAAGAAGGCCCATCCCCTTCAGAAAGCGGTTGAAAACATTGAGATGAATACTCAGAAGTCTTCATTAAAGAGATTCCATAAGAAGGCTTCACCCACTTACGTCAATCAAGTCAAATTAATCTTTATTCAGCCAAATGTTTTGACCATGAAAGCACATTTAAAATTGCAAGACATAATACAAATTTAAAACAACAGAACATTCAGTTAAAACATGTACAATTTATCCAGAAAACTCCATCAAAGACATTACCTTAAATGACCTAATGTGCACAGAGTTTTTACATTTTAATAGCAACAATACTAAACATAAGGACAGCATTACGAGTTTCAATATTAGAGACTATAAATAATGAAAATCTGTGTTTGTGGGAGGTGAAAGGTTTTCAAAGGAGAACTGGTCGCAAGAACCACAACCGTAAAGATTAATTTCAAGTGCAAACAGTGTAAAGTGCAAAGTGGATTGGGGGTATTTATAATGCAGGGACAACATGGAAGCGAAGAGTGCCAAGAGACTGCAGTGGGAAAAGCCACTAAAAAGTGTACAGTGTTAATTCTAAATTGTGTACGATAAAATCTATGTTGGGGGTTATCCTAACAAAATATGATTCCAGGCTTGCTGTTGGAGAGATTTGCATGTATGTAATTACTGAAGACTTGTCCAGGACACCTGAAATCTTTTCTCTTCTCTGTAAGACATAAAAGCTACTTTGGGCTGCGACTGCGACTTTTTATCAATAGTTTCAGGGCTAATAACAAAATGTTCACACCCTATAATAGAGAAAGTGTTTTTGATACACAGCAAACTAATACAACTAATACAATAAGCTAACACCTGCCTAGAAAAATGGGTATTTGGCCATATTTTTAGCCATAGCAAAAGAGGTGAAAGATTAATTTGATCCTCTATGCCTCAGACCCTCTATGAAGCTTGCAGTGGCTCTAGGCAGGGCCTGAAGCTTACATAAAAACTGTTTTCAGCTGCCTGAAGTTTCCCAGTTGCAGCACAGCCCCAGACACCTGCTCTGTAGGTTCCCACTGCAAGACATTTACTTTTATAAAGATGGACCAGGTCCCTCACTGGTTTTTGCCCCAGCCTCTTTGCAAACCTAAAGACGGCATTCGCAACTACCTCCATTTTTTGTGCCCTATTGACCAAGAGCCTGTCCAAATGTTCACTTTCGTCTAGAAAGATGCCTAAATAATTAAAGGTATTAACTTTTGCAATGGGACTCACCTCAAGAAAAACGCTTTGGATTTAATATTTCTAGGCCTGCAGGACATTTTGAATGATTTTTGTTGATTTACTTTTAGACTCAGGTCAGAGATAAAAGCACTGAAGCCAATTAACAGTTTTTGGAACTCTTCACCAGGGCGTGCTAAAAGAATTGCATCATCTGTGTATAACAGCACAGGGATTCCTCTGGAGCCGATCCTAGGGACATCGTCGCTACAAGTCTTTAGAGCTGCTTCAAGTGAATTAATATAAACAAGGAAGAGCAAGGGGGCTAATATGCAGCCTTGCCTAACTCCCCCTGTTACCCTTATTGGCGCAGTACAGCCAACAGATCTTGAAAAGCGAACCCTTGTTGAAGAATCCCGATGTAAACTTCTGAATAAACTAAATAAGAGGGGCTCAATGCCAGCCTGTTTCATCAGATCCCAAGGCATTACCCTGTCCACCAAATCGAAAGCACAGGAGGTCCATGAAACTCATGTGCAAAACCTCTATTCTGGTGAGGACATATTTATCTTTTATAAGTATTAAGTTTAAGGGCTGCTCTGCTGTGCCAAAACCTGGACAAAACCCATATTGTAAAGGGATTAAAAAAGGAATAGGCCTCTGCCCTGAATCCTAATCTTCCGAAGATAACACAGCCGAAAATCTTTGCCATGGAATCAAGCAAAAGGGATTGGTCGGTAACAACTAGGGGGGTTCTTATCAACCTTTTTGAAGATATAAACGATTACAGATTCCATCCATGAGGTGATCAAGTCGCTCCTCACGGCTGACTCAGACAATTAGTAACTAGAAGGGCTCAAAAAGATATATTTGATTTAAACAAATCACTCGGGACCCCATCTAGGACTGGAGCCTTTCCATTCTTAGCACTTATGATTGCTTCTGTGACTGATGATCAGTTGATAAGCTCTGCTATCCATGCTCCCTCCACAGGCGCTAAGTCAGGTCTATTTACAGTAGCACTCCTTTCCACCTGATTGTCCAGATTAACCATAGATTTAAAATGGGTCACCCATTCATGAGCAGGGATGTGACAGAACGCCTCTGATAACTGATTATCTGAGAAGAAAGTACAATTGACTACTTCCCAGAATAGGCTAATATCTTTTAACATAGCTGCTTTTGTGAGATCTTCCTAAGCTCTTCTCTTCTATCTTACTTCCTCTGTTGGAGGGCTAGTTTGTAACCTAACCTGGCAATTTTGATGTTGTTAATTATATGTGGTGTGGTGTTTGAGGGTACTTTTAAGGTTATTAAGGCTAATGTGCGCTCATGGTTAAACATGAGTGTCTCAGCCTCTCATTATAAGAATTATTTGAAGTAAGCCCACTGGATGTAGCACCTATGATTAGCTCAAAATAACCCAGGATTTTAGTAGGATCGACTTCAAATGGAAGAGAGCTCTGCAGATCTTCTCGATGGGTTTTTTATCAGCGTAGTTAAAAACTTGTTTGGATCAATTGCATCCCACTGGAGGCGCATCCCTTTGTTTGCTCTGTAACTAATGGGGCAGGAAGACTTAGTGGTGATGAATGGAGGCATGTTTGTTGAAATTTCAGACATAAAGGATTATGGTCACTAAAGGGAAGTGACAAAATCTCATAGTTTCCTAAAAGCTTGGCCAGATCACGTGTTACCAAAACAAAATCGATAATGTTGACTTTAACTTTGTCAGTGCATGTAGGCAGATTATCCTTTGTACACCCCTGATCATCAGAAGAAAAGTTAAATTAAAAGACAGAATCAATTTATTCAGAGCATTACCATATTGCAGATGCGTAAAACGTGTAAATTGGTCTCCAGGTTAAAATTTTGGAGGCTAGTAAAGCCACATACCTGTCCCCCTGAAAAAGGCATTTGGAGACATTAAAGCTGCCCGCCCATGTGATTGATGTAACCCTACTTAGCTATCGGCACAGCTGTCAGAGCCAAGTCAACAATAATTAGAAAAGAGATGCAAAGACTTTTATATTGCTGCTTTGCAAATCTCCACAACTGAGACATGTTAGAGAATAGGGTCTAGTAGCTACTTCTTTGCTTGAGGAATGAGACCTTGGAGTTCTCAAAACAGTTTTGTTTTTTAGCGTTTAGATAACATAAACCTGCACATTAGACTATTCACCTGAAACTGGATTATTTGGAAGTGGCAGAACCCTACAAAATGGTCCACAACTGCTGAAAAGCTGTTTAGATTTTGAGGTATTCAGTTTCATCCAGTTGAAAATGTAAGACCTTTGTCAAACCCAGAGTGTGCAAACGTTTTTGGCTGATGAGATGAAGGATTTAGGAAAAATAGGTAGAGACATGGAGTGAATAACGTAGAAGTCTTGAGAAAAACTTAGGTATAAAAAACAGATGGCTTTGTCCTCATGATTGCCCTATGCTAAAGGAAAAACCTGTCAGGGCGTCTGAATCTTGCCAATCTATGTGTTTAAATTGCACCCAAAGCAGAGTATTTTCCATTTAAAAGTACAAGAGGCTTTGGTGGATGCCTTCTTCTGATCTCTGAGACTGTCTGTATAATGGGGAAGATTTAAATGCTCAAATTGATTGAGTTTAATAGCCAGGCTGCCAAAATCAAGGCAGGGGTGCACGATCCGACTATGATGTCTTGATAGAAGTTACAATCTGCAAAAGTCTCTTGTGTAATTGTTTAAATATGTAGAGGCGATCAGTGTGCTACCATCATTGTGGTCCCTACAATCATCATGATTTTGGCTTTATAGTAGGGCAGCTCAATGAGAACTCCTGGGATCATCAAGCAACAAGCAGACTTGATAGAAAGGCTTACAGAAAATGTGCTTTACAGCTGAGAAAACGGCCTTCCTTGCCTTCCTTTGCTGTTAGGATCTGGATGAAAAGACACTGCAGTTTTTGTTTCCAGCAGATCTCTCTGTAGAAAAACGAATTTCTGAGAATACTGTGTAAACCTTTTATTTCCTATTACCTATTCATGTTTACCCAAAAAATCCTTGCTGAGAGAATCTGGTTTCAGACTGAGCTTCCAAGGACTGAGTGTTCTTGATGTGGTGACGCTGTTGATTCAGATGGTAACACATCATGGTTGCGTTTTGTTTTAATCATCACAGAATTTGTGAATAATTTCACTGGCACATGGACTGCATAAAGTTTCAGAAGGTTATTTGGTACAGTGATTCCTTCTCAGCAAAGGTGCACTTTTGAGCTTCCAAGTCGGTTAGAGTAGCATCTGACACTACAGTGTGAACGGTAAAGTCCTGATGAAAAGAAACCCCATTGACCAACGTTTTTGGTTGACATCGCCATAGAAATGATTAATGAGCTTCTGGCATTAGAGTGAGTTTGTCTACCCATTTGCCAGAAGATTTGGTCCGATGATCCAATAGCCACCGTCTACATGGACACATGTTGAGACATTCATGCAAAACTAGTAGGATGCACTAAACCATGAAGCCTAGAAGGTATCAAATTTGGTAAACTGTTGGGTAAAGTAGTTTGAGAAGATTTTGACATGTGATTAGAATAGAAACATGTTTCTCCTCCAAACAAAACATTCTTGCTCCTTGAGATGAGACCTGAATTGGGGTTGATATTGCATTGTTATGACTGACCGCAGGAAGAGAATAGACATTTTTTTCTGGAAATATTGTATAACCTTTTGGCACAGCAAGGTTGTTATTGAACAGTAGTCTAGGTATGGAAAAATTAAGAATTTCATTTACTGCAACTAACCACTGACACATACATGCACATTTCTTGAATTCTTTCTGGGTGGATTTTTAAGCAGAAAGTGAAACCCTGTATTAGCAGTTTATTTGCCGAGGTTTAGATGGAATTGAGCCAGCTCTCTTGATGGACATGAAGACTTTAAACTTGAAAAATATACATTTGTCTCTTGTTATTTCTTCAATTCTGCTAGAAATGTCATGAAGTTTCCAAAGTGGACAGGTTGACAGAAAGATGAAGTCAATGGTTTTCTCCAGTTTAGGCATTCACTCTACCACTGAGAGATGATGTGTGCCTATTCCTTTAACAGGTTTTCTGTGCTTGTACACTGGCATCTGTTAAGGTTAGTGTTGTTGCTGGCACTGAGGGGTGTGAATGCTGTTGGTGGCATCTGCAATCCTGAGACCTTCAATGTTACCCATGATCCTATCCTACCTATGATTTTATTTTTCTTTAGAAGGCCTACAGCCTTCGGATTTCCTGCTTCATTCTTCATCTCACTTATTTTGTCATGTGCATGAGGGTCGAATAAGGTTGTTCTTTAAAAAAAAAAAAAAGGTTCACAATTGTTTGCTTGGCATCTGATTTTAATCCTGAGAGATGCAGCCAGGAAGATCTCTGGGCAGGTCATGATAGTACTCATGAGCCACATGTTCAGGTAAATCTGTTGTAGCACTAATGATTGGATTCAAAACAAACGTCTTTGATTTGACTGCACAGAAGTAATTACTTTGATATCTCAGAATATCATCCACAAACGTCTGCGGTAAGTCCCACAGTGGATGATCATAACAGACTAACAGGACTAGGACACTAGTCATTTTTATAGTAGTTGCTGCAGTCGCATTACTTTCTTATTTGTGAATTTAATTTTTTTATTTTCATCATCTGGTGGCATAGTTGAAAAGAGTACAGTCATAAGTAGTTTCCTGGTAGCTCATACCATTACGATGTATCGCAGGTGGGTTTGCCTCAGTAAAAATGGAAGCTGTTCAGATGCTTGCTCTTGTTTCTAAGCTTTGGCACAGCTAATTTAGCTGGCACCTGAGTGAGGAAAAAGGGGGCTCTAACACATGTTGATCTCAATTTTAATGTTACCTCCTGTATAGTCACAGGAGGTAAAATTAAGATTGAGATCTACATGTGTTTTGAACATAAAGTGCTGAGTACTAAAAATGTAGGTGAGTTAAAGTGGGTAATTACAAGACTTTTGTCGAGTCTGAGCCTGTTCTAGTATCATGTCCAAATGATTACACTGTATGAGGAGCGTGTGATCTCCCATGACAAAGGCATTTGATGATGTCTTATTTTTTTAAGATTATTACTATGAAACCAATGTAATCTTCTTGGAGACATTCTCCTTGGTGTATGAAACACTTTCTCTTCGGAGTTCGAGACTCACAATAGGTTAGAGCCTTGCAGACATAGGTTACCCATAATGTGTAGTGGGGGATTGTTCCACTGGGTACTCTAAGAATCAAAGATTTAAAAGCATTCCTATATACACATTAAGTGGTCTTGACTCAACTCCTTAAAGAGCACAGAATGCATTTATTTACGGTTCTCCTTTGGAGCTACAACAAAGAAATTACTACTTACATTTTTCTATAGTCTTCATGACTAAACAGAAAATGGACTATTTAGATGTTTAAGGCTTTGATGTATGTTTAAGGCTTAGATGGGTGATGGTTTGCCTTTTACGTGAATGTCAGTCTTTCCTTTAAAAAACAATTCAGTAGATGCTTATTATTTGTATAACATTTTGCTTCTCTCAGAACTTTGATTTTTATGCTATGTTCTTCGAAAAATCACAATTTTAACAAGTAATAAACTCAAACCCCATTACAGTTGTATAAGTATTCTATAGCGTAAAGACACAATTTAATTCAAGGGGTCTAACAGGTATCAATTATGGATTTTGGTAGACTTAGGCAGCTCAGGAGCACTTGAAGCCTTTGGTGGCTGAGTCTCAACCTAAAAGACCGGACAGACATCAGATGCCTCAGTGTTAATTAGTGACATAATTGAGGTAATTTATTTCAAAGGTCTTTTTCCTATGTCAGTTTTGGACACAGTGCGTAGGACTTGGGTAGGCAGACATTCCATAACCCATGAGCCCTTTTATGATAGTCTCCTCCACCCACTTGGAACCGTTTACAAAACGTGAATGCATGTTGTAAAGATACAGGAAAATTGTGACTATTTATGACACAAAATCCATGGAAAAGAATGTCTGCATGCAAAGTTTTGAGTGGAATTTAAAAAAGACACTGGTATGGCAAGACTGTCTCTCCAATAAAGATTACAAAATGCAGAGCTGTTGACCAGAGATCCTGAGTTCAAAAGCCATGAAACAGAATTGAACTAACTAGCACTGTGACTGAGGCATAATGTGATATTTGAATCACTGACTCACCAAAAGGTACAGTGCATGTTTTCAACCTTTTTAAAGATGACTATCTAGCTACAGGTCCATTTGTTTCCTTCATTTTATCTTGTTTGTGAACGATTTAATTTGCCACGTAATCGTTACTATCAGCATATATAGAGTGACCGGGTCATATTTTTAAATTAAAAACAAAACAAAATTCAGCAAATGGTGCGTCAGATAGGCTACACCATTGCCCTGTTAACTGTCTGATACAGGCATCCCAGGGAGATGGA
Organism: Pleurodeles waltl; assembly: GCF_031143425.1. Lineage (NCBI taxonomy): Eukaryota > Metazoa > Chordata > Amphibia > Caudata > Salamandridae > Pleurodeles > Pleurodeles waltl. The sequence goes on from NC_090443.1 coordinate 144,146,347, forward strand.
GAAAGGAAGTAGAGAAGTGCAAGCTCTGACTGTATTACAAAACATCTGAGGAACACGTAGATCTATGGTTCATATTGTTCACAGTGCAAATGATGATTTGCAAAAACTCTAGGACAATTGTGAAAGCGATCTGTGCAGTACAGGGTCTGAGATTAGAAAGACAACCACAGCATACTGAGAAGATCAAGTGAGCAGTGGAAGCTCGGATTGTATAATGATAATAGTAAACACAAATTACATTGCTAAGTGTGAGCTTTCGTTGGGCCGGTATGAAGAGAAATCAGCGAGACAGACATGAAGTAAGAGCTTTGATCAGTGGTATACACACATTCAGAGTACGGTAGGAAGGTAAAACTAAGCAAATCTCACTAGTGGACACATATAATTAATACACTCAAGTATCACAGGACACAATATTGTGTGTCTTGGGCCATTTTACTCCAGTGACTGGAGTTTGTTAGTTCAAAAAACTGAAAGGTGCTGAACCTCTCTGTCTATATGCAGATTCATAAAATCTTAATAGTCAAATGCTTTTCAGCCCTGGGTCATATCAAGAGCTACCCAGCGCTTATGGTCACAGGGTCTCCCTAAGTAACTGTATGAACCCGAGTCCGCCAGAGGTGAAAGGCTCTGTATGCCTAGCCATTACCACAGGCCTTTAAATTATGAGAGGAAGGGAAATGTATAATGCTGTCCAAGTCCCCAAGGCTGTTCTGTTACAGTGCTGCAAGTCGCTTTATCTCTCTGTGTTATAAAGCAGAGCTGAAAAGCTTTAGATCCATAAGCAAATTTTCTAAGTCTACCTCATCTTATACATGAGGCACTGCATGCCTGTCTCAATACTGACTGTCCAGTCACAGAGGTGAAGTGCCCTGTGAGCCTGTGTGAATCCCGAATTTTCTTCACATGCTAAGTGATAGATTTTGTGCCTCAAAACATGCTTGATGGGCTGATAAAAAAGGAATATGAATTATTCTGCACAAATAGTATGAATCTTGGACACTGGGCACAATTTAAAAATTTTGGCACAGTAAATCAGCACTCAGTTTGCTGTAGTTTTCTCCTCAGACAAGGTAGCATTTGAAAATTCATCATATTTAACAGTCTCTGCCTAAGTGATTAAATTTGCCATTGGAAGAGCTCATTGAAGGAGGACATGCAAATAGAAATTACAGCTCTTAATTTCTGCCAGTGGTTACCATGAGCACTCATTTCAAGAGACTGGAATTCTTTTACACCTCCAATACAGATCTGGTATGCAGCTGGTTTATTTAGAAGAGCAATTAAAGACAGTAAATCACACTTTCTTTTGTTTCCACAAAGACCCATAGAAACACCTCTGATCCAATCAAAATTTGTTGAGGGAAATATCAGTAGATGGGTGGAGCCTTAGTCTTTCTCTCAGTACTGGTTCTTAAAGCTGTTTTTCTGGTGCTCACATAAGGTCTAGTGACATATGTGCTGTCAGGATAATTTAACAAAAGCCTCCCATTCCAATATAGTAAAAAATGGCTTAGTATGACACATTTAAATCCTGTCTGGCCTCTACCTACATCGCCCCAGCCGACTTTACAGATCTACCTTTACCAACCTTGAAACTGGACACTGCAGTGAAGTGAGTTCCCTTCGCCACTGCCATCATGTGTTGAAGACCAGACGAAGGTAGTATAGTCCTTCACAGAGGTCGCGTCCACCTGGAAGAATAGAAGGAAAGAGGTGTAAGTCAGCAGAGCCAAGGAGGGATGACATTTTCCAGTTCTGTGATCGTGTAAACACTGATGCTCTTATGGAAGTCTCTGGAGAAGAATTTTATTTTGAAGACATATAGCTAAAAAGAGAACTTCCAGGGTGGAATAAACAGTGCTGAAAAAAAACTATCTGATGAAAGACAAGCTTTGCTGCAAATGATCAATATTCTTCTTTCAGTGGGTGGGTTTCTAAAAAAAGGGCCACTTTGAAAGAAAAATCACGACAGCTCTTGCTAATACCATGCTATAACTTCTTGATTGTAATACAAATAGGAATATACATCACAGTGTAGCTCTGTAGGCAATGGTGGTGGCTTGCTGAAGCACATTAACAAAAATGTTTGTAAGCATTGATGACGTAATAAAACCAACTTGCAATTTACAGAAGCAGCATGGCATCTTCCTGTGTAGCTTTTAAATGTGAAAAGTGGTTGACAGTTTATCAATACTCTTAGTTTGTGCTGGCAGTACAGGAAGGGAGGAGATCTGTGATTTATGTGAAATTACAACTAAGGCCCTCGTTACAAGTTTGGCGGGTGGCAGAGGCTGCCCGCCAAACTCATACCGTCATCTGACCACCAGTGTGGCCAGAACACCGCCGGCCCTATTACAAGTTTCCCACTGAGCTGGCGGGAAAGAGGGCCCTAACATTGATGCCGGCTTGTAATCGAGCAGGCGGCAATGTGGCAGTGCGGCGGGGGCAGCAGTACCCGCTGCGCTTTCCGCTGCCCGTAATTCATGCTGTAGAAAGCGCGATGGGGCTGTCCATGGGGGGGCTCCTGCACTGCCCATGCCAAGTACCTGGGCAGTGCAGGGGCCCCCAGGAGATCCCGACGACCCCATTCCGCCAGTCTTTTTATGGCGGTCCAACTGCCATGAAAAGGCTGCCGGATTGGGGAGTCTTAATCCCCAAGGCGGTGCTACATGCAGCGCCACCCTGGCAGATTAAAACCGTTGAGACTGTCAGTCGACATCCTGAGGCGGTGTCCGTGGTCGGACCGTGGTGGCTCCGCCACGGTCCTAATGTGGCAGTCTGACTGCCACAGTGGTCCAACCGCCCCGCAAGTCTGGCCGTCTTAAGACCGCCAGGCTCCTAATGAGGGCCTAAGTCTGATTTGTAAATCAATTAAAAAAAATTGCGGGTGAGTTCAAAAAAGAGCAAAGCAGTACAAAGAAAGGACTAGACAAAACGACTGAAACACCAGTAGTTGGATGGAAATAAGAAAATACTAATTTGAATTCACCGTAAGGAAAATGGGCAGAGAAATAAAACACAGAAACAAACCTTTCTCTGTCTAGTGGTAAATGTGTTTCTGCACTACATATATCCAAAGACAGAAGAGTGTTTCTGACACATCACACCCATATGTGTCTTGGGGGATTCAACCTCTAACCAGCAAGGCTGTAAAAATTACAACCCCCTTCAACCATCATGTGTCAAAAACCTTCACTCAATGACGCCTTTGAGACTTCGACTTCTAGTCTACCATGAATTCAGTTAATTGGGTCTAAGACAATTCCGTTTCACAGAGAGTCCTACTCATTGGGCGCCTTAGAGATTTTCACTCCTCAGGGACTCTTATCTGTCTGGGCTTCTGAGACTAAGACTCTTCCAAGAGTCCTATCTATTGGAGAATCAGAGACTTTTCCTTCTCAAGTAATTCCAAATCTGTGGAGCCTCAGAGACTTCCACTTCTCAGTGACTCTTATTAATTGAGGCCCTGCATAGTTTCATTCCTCAGTGACTTTTAACCACTGGAGCCTCAAAGACTTCAACTCATCAGTGAATCTGATGCAATAAGGCCTTCGAAACTACTAATCAATGACTAATTTCCACTAAGTTGTCGGAGGCTAACATCACTCAGTGAATGCTACAGTTTAGAGCCTCAGAGACTTTCACATCTCAAGAATTAAAAAGAAGAAATGAATTGACACAAAAGGTTGGGTTTCTACCACCCTTCAAACAAAAGGATGCAGTCTCATTTCACAACTAAGCATTTTTTCATGAGCTGATGAGCAGGCGATGGTTGGCTTATGAGTGAAGCCGTCATTACTGGACTGAAAAAGTTGTTACACAAGTAAACTCATAGTTGTAACTGTTCAGGTATGAATACAATACAGGACAGCGACAGATGGAATAACTAATAACTCCTACGATTGGTCCAGGTGTGTTTTTTAAAATATGAATTTGGAAACAAAGAGAGTGTATGCATGAGAGGGGGCTACCTGCCTGTCAGACTCTGGGCCTGACTAAAGGCTTCCCGCACTAGAACCCAATGCCCAACGTGGAAATAGATATGCTTACCTTAAAGATACCAATCCAGTCACTGGCAGACCAGCTAATGTTAGGGGGCAAAGTGTAGTGGCACTCCACCTTAGTGTTGGGGATATAGGTACGAGCCACATTCAGGAACACAACCCCTAACAGGGCCTTGTCTGATGCATCTGCGCTCACAAAGCTCTCCTCCATGGTGCCCAACAAAGAAAAGTCTCTTTTCTACCTACAAAACAGGAGATAAAAAGCAAGTTATTAAACAGAAGGTAATATCAGTCAATTCAATTAGTGAGTGAAGCCTCTCCAAAAGAAGGCCCTAGTTTCATCTTAAAATCTTAAAAGAGGGGTAGTTCATCCGTGTACATCAAGGCCAACATTTCAAAGTAACCACTGACTATGAAATAACTTCCATTTAGAAATATTTTACTCAAAATACATCATATGTGGATATCCAGAATAGATATACATCAGGCTCTACTGGATCATATTTGCCATCCCTTTTGCAGATGTAGCAAAGTCAAAGCATGCATTGCTATTTGCAACTTCTCTGGCCTCATCATGCTACTTTTGTGATGTAACTAATCTGATTTTTTTATGTTTAGATATCTTCATAGATACTTTAAGCTATTTCTACATTTGGCAGCTGTTTACCTGTCCTTATTTTCAATCAATGTTTAATTACGTTGTGCAGACTGGCGTTTTCAATAAACATGGTTTAAAAAAAGTACAATCATCTGTTGTCTGGTGGGAGAAGCACTACATGATGTCTCTTCCCGTGATATCATTGGGGTCAAAGGGTGTGTGATTGGCATCCATGCTAGCTACAGGTGTTTGGCAAAATCGAGACTTTTTCTTAACCCTATGTTCTCATGCCTCTGAGCTATATTAGATCAACTCACATATGCATTAGGTTTTGGGCCCTTTTCCTCAAGTGAAGTTCTAATGGCCACCAGTTACTTTCTCCAAACTGTCATACTTTGTCCTGTTTCTATGTCTTGAAGGTTTTTGGGCTGATACTGCCAGACTTGTGACCTTTCTCAATATGATAAGCCTGGTTCACACCTTCACTGTAACAAACCACGGGCTTTAGCCACTAAGGGCCTTATTACGACCTTGATGGCGGAGTTGCCGCCATCACAAATGTGGCGGATATTCTGTCCGCCGTATTATGTTCCCATTATATTTAATGGAGTTCGTAATACGGTGGATGGGATATCCGTCACATTTGTGATGGAGGAAACTCCTCCGTCAAGGTCGTAATAAGGCCCTAAGTCTGCAGGCAGGACTGACAGAGTATCCTCAATGCATTTTTTGGGATCATGATTTTAATCCGGGCCGGACCTTCCATTCCAACATTTTCCTTGTAGGCTGCTGCCTGAAGGCTGCTTTCAGGCCTGATGGACTGCCATGACCCAAATCATTGTATCTAGGCTTCCTGAGTTTGGGGCTGGTTCAAATATATTTCCAAGGCTTTCAGACCTGTCTTGACTTTGACTTGAAATAGCACCAACAATCTACCTGTAAGATAGCTCTAGGGCCTAGGCCATTACCCAGCGAACTGAAGGATTCAGTTTTAAATCCCAGGAGTCCTCACTCAACTTGGTATCCCTGCAATCTTGGTAAAGTGACAACCTGTACTGCCAGGGTGACAGAGTAAATTATTTTGTCGCCCTGGTGGAGCTACTGTCCAGCAGATTTAGAAATGACCACCAAGCAGGCAGGTCATTTCTAAAGTATGGCTAGGAACCGCCGCCACAGCTACATGTCTGCACACCCTAATTGGGCAGAAAGACATATATCCAATACTCTTTCAGTCCTTACTTATTTAGCTGTGGCAGAGACAAAGTAGGCCCGCCCATATCTAAATCAGGTGGACAGGTCACTATGTTGGTGAGTAGGGAACTCCCTCACTGTCATCTCTCTGACAACATATAAATCAGGCACGTAGTCACTATCTTTTCAAGGCTGCTTGTAAAACTGTTGATGCTTGCATATAAAACAAACACTGCTGGAACAAATGAATATGGCTTGCATTTCAAGTTTGGACTAAAATATATTTAAAACAAAAAGTCTACTGAAATGAAAAGAAAAATAACAATTGCATTTTGCATCAAACGTATCTACAAGTTATTGTATTTAAGGTGTGATGATTCAATGTACTTTTGAGATGTACAACAGTCCCTTATGCATTGCAATGCAAGCCCTTCATAGAAGGAGAACTTATACACCCACCAGCCAATAGCACGATCTGAGGGAGAAATACTCATCTGGGCACAGCCAGAGCTACTATGTTTGTATTTTAAAGAACTGGTAGCATTAGGTCACCAGCTGCACTGTCCAGCTGGACCTAACAATGACTATTTATATTGATGTGCTGAGTTCCTCTGATTAGCTTTGCTAAAACTGAAACATTGATCAGGAAAGTGCACTACTAAATTAATCAAATTACAAGTTTAAGATGCCGAACAAGAGATGACATAATAAACAAGCATTTGCAAAGCTAACAGGTCTCGCGTTTTGGACCTATTTGCTTGGCCAAAGCTGTTTGCTGATGCTATGCAGTATTAGTGAAAAGCATTTTTTGCTGATGCTGTGCAGTAAGGTCCAAAATAAAATTTAAAAAACAGTGTGCAATGACACGGCCACTGCTTGTGGCTCCATCATTTTATGGGTGCATGCATGCATGGTGAAGTATGAGTGAATGTCTTACTATCCATGAGCATACCTACAAAAGTACATGGGCACCATTTGGCAGATGCCACAAGGACCGGTAAACACAACAATGAAATTTGACTTTGGCGGAAAAAAAATGGGAAGTCAGAGCAGCCTGGTAGCAAACAGCATTAGCTGGCCTGTCCCTCCCCCCCCCCCCCAAAAAAATTTTTTTTTAAGGATTGCAGGATGCCGGGGGTAAAAGAAGGCGGGGAGCAGGCATAGGGAGGATGTAACAAGAAGGTGGCAAGGGCAAAGATGCATGAGGCCGGGCCTGAGGGAAGAAACAAAAAAACATATATTTTTTTTTAACAGCCAGAGAGGGAATAGGGAAAGCAATGGATGAACTCGAGAGGTGGAGGGGGCATGGGGAGGGGTTGGGTGCAAGGGAGAAAGGTGAATTAGGGATACACAATGACTGCGCAGAGTAGAGGAGTTTGGGGGCTAGGATGCAGAATACAAGAGGGAAAGAGCTAGAAAGGATGTGCATTTTCATAGAGTTCTAAAAGAAAAAATAGTTCCCTGGATGTGAACAGTGGAAGAATACTAATCATACAGTCAAAAGGACCGTTAAGAAGCTATGCTCCATACGATGGACAAACAAATAAGGAGAAATGCAAGCTGTTGAATAAGATGCAAGCAAACAAGAGTGACAATAAAGCCAACGTACAGCAAGCAATGTGCAAGTTCCAATCCCACTGTAGGGTTTCAGAAGGGGTCCGCAAGAGGCTTTAGTCTATAGACAGCTAGAAGCTGCCTGCTATCGCAAAATCCAAAAACCCACACTGGGTTCACTGTGCTGGGAGCACACATTCATAAAAGAAGCACACTGGTTTATTCAAGTGCAACTACACTTCAGATGCTATAACAACTTGTTTCCAAATATATTTCTACAGTGTCACTCAAAAGCTATGTAGAACTTCCCTCCTGAGCTTTGCGCACATCCTACATTATCCATTTGGCTCTATATTCTTTGTGCTCCAACTCTAAAATGATACTGTTCATTCTAAGTAGTATCTCACCCCTTCACATCAGTTTTTATTTACGAATACCCCACATTTGTCAATATATTTTCATTTCATGGTGATATCTTCCATAGCTTTAGACTCAGAAGATTTTCAACACATAACCCGAAATTAATATTTGTTGAACTGTCTTTTTGAAATCGGATGTTTTGTGGCACTTAACATGTTCTATGATACCCAAATCTCAATGGTAATTTTACTACTAATAGTATTGCTAACCTGCTTTCATATAACACTAAACACGCCACATTACCGTTTCTGTGCTATAAATAATAGTGCTATAGTGCTATAAATAATAGGTTGTTACTGTGACCAAACTGAATGCATCTTAATTTACTGACCACATAAGAGCGGAAGGACAGGTCAACATTACTGGGATTCCAAGTAGGACCTGCAGATCAATGCAGATTTTTGAAAATTGCATTAAATTCACAGAGTAGTTTAGCTTAATTGCTCATTAAGGTGGCTTAATCGACCATTGGAGGGCCGTGTCAGGATTTTAAATTGTGATCTACGTTTGCACACCTCTGCAACATATGCTAAACCTACTCATTATTTCAGTGACATCACATAAATTGATAGACATTGTCTCACTGTACACTAACCAGAACAAAAAGATAGAAACCTAAATCTCAATAGGCTTTCAAGTAATCCAAGAATGACTGAAAATGGAATGAACAAAGGAGAAACTGATCTTATGTGAAAACACTGGCATTAAAACGGACTTAATTCTTTCCCATGCTCCTGAAGGATCTCCTTCAGCCTGAACGAAAAAGTAATTTTTGGGGAATGCATGTGCCTGTTTATTTGCGGCATTAATTTCTGTGAATTATCTGGTGAAAGCAGTCTGCAATATGAAAACAAATATTCCTATGCATTAAATCATTATTGTTTTAGATTTAAGAATTAGAAGCACATAGCCATGTATTTTATAATCAAATATGGATGTTTTTCCTGAAGTATCCATTAACCTCAAATATGCTAGCTAAATCTCATCGCTCCCGTAGGTCCAGAAGTCATGATAGTCAACGATGTACATTTGTTCATTCTGCAAAGTGTAACCTCATTTCCAGTTCTGGCAACTGCAGGCCGGATTTTGGAAGAATAATGAGCGCAGTATTGTATTCATGAAGGATAACCTCTCATCAAAGATGTCTTCTGCTTCCTCTGGGATATAATTCTGCCACCTGCACATTAGATACGTTTTTGCTGAATGTAGCAAGTTTCTGTCACATGATTAGGTTTCACAGACTTGTATTGGGGGATCACCTACATAAACTGTCCCAATTTATATTTTAGCTTTATGCTCCAATTGACCCTTTTCTAATGAGAGCTCTGGTCATCTGAAAAGACAATTTTGCTGTGTTGCTTGCCATTTCGCATTGGGCGTCCTGACGTGTTATATTTTATTTTTTAACAGATGGTGCACTGGCTGGGAATTGTCTCAACAAAAAAAAGCTAGAGAGCACTAGAAAGAGCTTCATGTGACAATCCCAGGCAACAGAGTTAAGGAGGATGTTTCACCAGAGGAACTGGGTGGAAAAAGGCCCAGGGCTCGAAGTGGTAAGTAGGCTAAAAGTATGAGCACAAATTGAACCAAAACTTGAGGTAAAGTCTATCTTTGTTTATGATTTGTTTGTTGCTTGCATGGCACATTTTATCTTGTAGTTAATGTATTGTCAAAACAGGTGCGCAAAATGTCATCTGGGTAGGAGAGGATAGAGAATATATAACGAAAACTTGAGGTGATATGCAGGATTGGGAGGAGTTCAGAGAAGAGAAAATGAGTACAGGTGTGGCCGCATTTTGTAGTGGGAGAGGGATCTAGAAATAGTGTGGTAACTGGACAAATAGGCAGGGGTTCAAGGATCCAAAATTCAGACCCTTGAAGGATGAACAAGTGAGAAATAGAGACCCTCGGGTCTACAAGCTCCTCTGCTTGTTGAATGAGGGTCCGGTGAAACTCCAGTCAACAACCTCAGGTGTTTGATACCCTCTCTCCCACCCCACAAGATCAGTTAGACAACACAAATGAAGAGAACTATATCCCATTTTCCATTTCCATCTCTACCTCCTTCCACCCAAAATGTTGCAGGCACAAGGCATGCACACCGTTATCCGGTTACCTGGGTACGAGTGAACTGTAGGGAACAGTGATGGGGCCGGACATTTCTAAATATAGTGAGCCCCTTAAAAGGGACCCATGCCCATACTTTGTGTCAAGAATATAGTAAAGGCATATGGAAATATTTACAACAGAGTTGGACTCCCTAATGAGGATGGGAAGAAGTCCCTTACAGAACATGGTTACTTCGATTTATAGAGATTAGCTGATTTACAAAAAAAAAATGAAAGATCCTAAATATAAAAAAGATGCAGAACAATGGTGCCTCTCAACAAAATGGATAAAGGAAGCGCACAAACCTTAGCATGAATACCAAGTCTGGAGCATAGGAGATACACAGGAGAACTTGCAATATTAAATTAATTGACAATAAGAGAAGGTGGCTGGGACTAGGGCCGCCCACACTCAAATATCACAACTGTACAATATACAGTATCAAAACTGTTCACTGGTATCTGGTGCTCAAGGAAGAGGAAGAGCCACTTAATCTTCCGCTATAAAAACAAGTCCACATGAACCACAAACCATCTCTAAGCACTCTCAATAAATCCACATTGCATTTGTATCATGAGTAGGTTTTTATCCCTGTACTGGTGAATTGCAAATGCCCAAGCCAGCACATGTTTCGTCACATTCCTGGGTGTCACAGCAGACTTCTTCAAGGCTGGTTTGGTGTCCCTTTGTCCTATATTTCTGAAAGGATATATATATATATATGGATTTGTATCCTCCATATTTCTGTGTGTAAATAAACATAGAATACCTCTTCTGTATGCAGTGTGTTGCAGAATTTTCTGCGTTGTTGCTCATTCAGTAGCAGATCCAAGAACTTTAATTATGGCATTCGGAGCTTCACAGAGGCTTGTGTGTCTTGGCCTTCATATTCACCAGACAAGAAATGTTGAGGAAGGCAAGGGTGACTCTCCCAACAATCCAGGAGTTTCCACTGGCTCTCATCTTGGGCTTTGTGGCACTTGGTGGTCACCATCATTAAGATTAGATTACAATGAGTGTGCGTTATGGCCCTGGTTCCTGTGTTCCAAAGTTCTTGGAGTCGACTGTGTTGTGTTTGAGTAACACTAAACAACACACTCTTGGAACGACCAGCCTTAGAGCCAAAGAAAGTGCTACTTATTGTAGGTTGATGCACTATAATTTTTTTTGTCACAACTGCTTACTGACATTAATAGAGATGGCAGAGAAACAGCCTAATAATGCACTGATGATACAATGGTAAAGAGTAACAAGTTGCGCCCCAGTACCCCTTCCTGCAGGTCAAAATTATACATTGATAGAGCAAGCATCATGGTAGGTCTGGGAGAGCCCTATCGTATAGCCGTCGGTCTCATAGAGATAAAGTTGTTACAAATGCCCCCTTTTAAAGGTGTTCCAGGATCCCCAGATCTCTGTCCATTTTCAGGGACAACCCCAACCCTTGTACACCACCTTTTCCGGCAACATGATACAATCCGTGTCTTTCTTCCACTCCCCCAACCTGGGGGGATGCTCATCTCCCCATTACCTTGCAAGTTTACGTTTGGCCATCATCAGACTCAGTGTTCACCATATGTGCATCATACAAGCCACCTCGGTTTCCACCCAAATAATTAGGAGACACCACTTCGCTGTGGCTGTAAGGGAGTTTCCCGTCATCTCTCCTATAATGCACTATAATTTTGAACTGTCTGATGTAGCTGCAGACAAGCTGATGATTGATAAGACAGACAAGAACATGTCCACAAAGAAGTGTATGGAATCAGGAAGTATATTTTGAACTGAGTGTGACAATTCAAAGTGTGAGGAGGTTGGAACTTTACATTTTCAAAGGCCCAGGGCCCAGCTCTTAGTAAACATTCAATCAGGGAGCACAGTGACACACTATTTTAGATGGAAGAGGGCAAATGCAGATCAGGAAAGCTGAGCTAAAAAAATAAAATGTTTGCAGCTTATTGCAAGAGAAACAAAAAAATAGACTGAGAAGGCTTCAGGGATGGCTTGTAGCAAGGGGATTATGCAACCAAAGGTACCCCCAGTGTAGGCCCTGCAGTAAACTGAGGATGTCTATAGGACTGTTTTTAGAAACACAATTGAATCCAGAGACCATTACTTAGAAACCTGTGAATCACAGCAAAACTACAGCCTGACCTTCAGAGATAGGACACATCAACGGAGATATAAAATCTCGGCATGATCATGGATTCACACCTCTCAATGGAAATCCATGTCATTAAAGCAACAAGAGAAGCATTCTGTACAAAGAGAACACTGCAGGGTATCTTTCCTTGTGTAGACCTTTCTCACAAGAAGGAGGCATCACTTTAACTAATGTGGTCATATTTGCATTAGACCAATGTGCTTTACATCGTACACACTACACACCTAATCAGCAAGATACACCTATCCCACTTTACTCCATTCTATGCCACTCTACAACACTCACCTCCACTACAATCTACACCACTCTACTCAACAGCTCTTTGCATCACTCTACGCCACTTTACTCTACGCTCACTTTACTTCATTCTATGCCTCTCCACAACACTACAGTATGGCACGACATTCTACGCCACTGTGCTCTACGACACTCTATTCCACTCCAACCACTCCATAACACTGTACGACACGCTATGCTGCCCCACAACACTACTCCACTCTAGGCTACCTTCACTCTATGCCACTCCAGAAAACCATATGACGCTCTACGTCACTCCACTCTAGACCCATGCCACTCTGACACTTTACTCAATGACAATCTAAACCATTCTACGCCACTCCAGACCACTTTACTCCACTCTGTGACATACTACTCCACTCTGACACTCCATACCACTCTAAGCCACTCCGACACTCTACTCCTCTCTACAACACTCCATCTACAACACCTTCCACTACAACACCTTCCTCTACGAGACTCCCCTCCACTCTACAACACTCCACTCTATGACACCCCACTCTCCATGTCGTTCTCTTCTATGCCACTAACATTAAGCCATGCCAAACAACAGCCACGCTTGTGTACAATATGGTTAAAACACAATGGCAAAGCCAATAGTCGTCACATAGGCAAGACCTTGCTAATGCTTGCTTTATTTTATTTTTTTAATGTATGCATACAGTCTCTGTGAGGCCTGTGCAATGGCTGATCGTTTGCACTGTAGCACTGTATAAACACCAACATGTACTAAGGGCTTATCATAAAATAAATCATAATAAGTAATACAGCATTGTTGATGTGTCATTGAATGACAATGCCGTACTAAGTGCCCCACAAAAACTCTATTCTACAAATGTCACAGAGGACATAGCCACTAGCTGTTACTTAAAACCAGTGCACTTACACACAGTCAGCGAAATGTGGAGCAGAGGGACCAGGAGGACTGAGAACATATGTAACCTGAGATGGTGACAACAAGAGTCCAGGCACAGCATGTGTTTCATCAACAGCGTGCAGCCGCAGGCGGAAGCAAAGCATGTATGCAAAGAGCTCTTGGAAAGAAGTTAGCAGAGATCTGCCTGCGCTGACAAGCAGGGCCCTTCTTGGTGTCTGCGTGCAAAATCTGTGCGTTGTTGACAAAAGCTACATCTAGGTCAAACATTTTGCTGAAAGAGGAAATTCATGAAATTCACCTGCAAAACAGCTGTGCTTGCAGAATGAAATCTAGGTTTTGCAAATTTGAGGCACTTGGCGAAATTTAATGAATTTTGCAGCACTTTGCTACCCACAAAACACCAAAAAATGACTAACTTGATTTGGTTTTTCATTGATGCGTAAAACCACAAAATAAGGCTGTTGATTGCACATTAAAAATGCTGCCCACGTTGCAAGGTCGTTGACAAGGTATTTTTGGGGGGAGAAGGTACTCTCCCATTAATATGCAAATATCTGACACTTTTAGTGGCCATATAGCGGCGTCCTAGGTGAACACCCAGCACTCCTTGATGTAATAATGCTGGTACAGTGTGAAGGACATGGCTGTGCCCTGAACTGGGGTTGTGGTCACAGACACTGTACGGAAAGCGGATTTAGGATCGGATCATGCTGCTAATCTTATTTCATTGTGAAAGAGACAGATACTTTGTAAGATTTATTTCTAGGCTCTTGCGGGTGAAACATAAAAAGCTGTCTGCTGCTTTTAAGAACATATTTTGGAGGGCATGATTTTGGAAATTAATTTCTATTTACATGTTTTACAAGAGTGGCCTTATCTCATGGAAACTGGATAAATGATTACACCTTTACAAAGCGACCCAGTTTGCAAAAGCTACTGTGCTAAAAAAAAAAAAAAAAAAATCTTAAAAAGGGGCTCAGAGCCCACCCGTTACTTACCTCTGCTTTCCAGTGGTTGGCTCCCACTTCACACTCCCATTTCTTTATTTACCAATGGTCTGCACCCCCTCTTCTCCTCAGCTTCCTCCTCGGGCTTCTCTGCATGTCTATGCCATGGAGCCTGGATCAAACACAGCTTCCTGTGGTCAGTGTCCTTTCACTGGCCGCAGGCTTCTGCAGGCACTCTTTTGCTACTTTAGGACATCCACTCCTATTGAGTACATATCCAAAGGTAACCCTACTTCACCCCGCCCGTGTTTTCCCCCACCCCATCCTCCATTGTTTGTTTTTACCCATCCCCCAGCCTCCTTCTGCTCTCGGATGTTTTACCCCCTCAAATACCCCAGCACTTTTTTTTACATGCTGCACATCAGTGCAGGCTGCTGTGCAACATGGCTTACAGAAAAAAACGTGTAATAATGCAGTCAACGCTGGATGCGTCATAGCACTTTTTAAAAACTTTGAGCCATGTTGTTTAAAAACTTTGACAAAGCCAACAGATTTCGCCAAGGCGCAACCTATTGGATTTGCCAATGCTTGTAGGGTTCTACAGCCCTACAACTGCTTCGAGTTAACTCTCTGCCAATGTCTTCATTTGTTTCATGGCACAGACAGTGGATGTGCTTGAGAGATCAGAACAGAAATTCATATGAGCGTAAAGGCAAACAGTTGTCCCTGTTTAGGAATGGTCCAGTAGGGAAGCACCAGAAGTGTCCCGCGAGGTGCAGGAAAGTGCACTTCCTCTATAGTGCACTTTGTGTTACGAATCCAGGCCAGAACTTCAAGACAACAGATTCGTATATTCTGTGAATTTCCTCAAAATCAGGTATGGATCCAGTCCTCCTGGACTTATGTAGATATCACATCACAGGCTCACAGTACCTGGTGTAATACAATTACTACAAAATACATCTTCATATGCCACAGAGTCCACTGATGGAGCCAGGTAGGCTGCCACAATGACAGACAGCACAAAATATTGCAGTGAAACTGCCCACGCTGGTTAATTTGCACAATATGTAAGAGTAAATTCCCAGAGATTATAGCTGAATGTTGAGGACTGAGACCCAAGACTGCCAAATACCAAGGGTGCCTAGTCTTGCCTCCCCGTCATGTAGTTTTCTCCCATTACTTTATACTTCCACCATCCTTGTCCCCCTCCAGGTTCCTTTCCATCTGCGCTCTCTACCTTTCCCACAGTTTTTCCAATGTTATCTTCCTCGTGTTTCCCTCCTTTTCTGTCCCTCTCTTCCTCTCTCTCTCACTCTAGCTCTGGGTCAAAGTATGATGATGAAATATGAAAGCAGGTCCCATAAATGAGTAGCCTTGCCCATCACCTGCAACCAACGGCACAAAATGAACAATTCCTACTGGTGCGAGAGTGGGAGTTCAGATCATGAGATGGAACACACACATCACTTACCTATTCAGACTTAGGTGAGCAAACAAAAAAAAACAGAATCAGCAGCACAGAATCAGCCACAAACCAGTGCAGAGGTTTGCCTGGGACACCCAAATGAGACCAACACACCAATGCAAACCTAGCGTGATGCAGAAGTTCAATGAGAGATCGGGTAATTTTAATCTAACACCCACAATGCAGCAATAGTGATCAAATACTACTAACCCCATTTTACTAATCCTATGTTTGGTAAACCATTATACATGCACAACAATGACCAAAGTAGAAATAAGATTGAAAAGCTGATTCTCTTTATGGCAGCTTTACTCCTGCATAGCAACTAAAAGAGTGCTAATGCTTTTCAACCACGCTCTGCATTAAAGCCTTGGCTTGTTGACCACATTCTCATGAACCTACAGCCAACTGACCCTTCCGGCTGTTTTAAGGCCAAGTTTAGAAGGCTGGGGTTTGATGACCATCACCAAACGATTCCCCTGGAACCAAGGCACAGGTTATTTAAATATGTTATGGACCAATGGAAATCAATTCCTCACATCATTATAAAGGCCAGAATTTCTTAATCTTGTTCTGGAGACATGGCTACCATCAGATCGCTTCTGTACTGAAGCCATGGTTTGTTAACCACACCCTTAAGCTCCCGTAGCCAATTGATCCCTCCTGTCTTAAGGCCAAATTTAGAAGACTAGCATTTGATGACCATAATGAGCAGACAATCAGATCTCTACTGAATCAAAGTGGCATTTCGTTGAATATCAGTTAGACCTCTGGAAAATAATGTCTTGCTTCAGTGCAAGACATGCATTTCCTAGCCATGCTGAGGCGTGGAAGTTACTAGATCCCTTCAATGTTAAGGCCACGGTTTATAAGCAATACTTGACAAATATCACTGGGTCTTTGCAATGTTAAAGGAGGATTCCAAATGTATGGTTTGTTTCTGGAATATTGGGGGATTATAAAGAATGGATGCTTCATTAGGGCATTCCTGTCCTGCATTGCCAAACACTGCAGATTTGTGAAAATGCCTGATTTTCCTGTTCTCCTTACTTTCTGGTTTTACAGAGAGCTGATAACGATGCCAGCTAACTGCTGAAGTGGACTGACTCAGTGCTAATATTGTATGCTGGGGCGAGCAGAATAAAGTTTTGATCAACAGACCTATAGATGAAGTGAGCTGATCCAATCCTTTCTATGTATGTTTGTATATATTCATGTATTTAGTATTTAGGACTCTTTTGATTACAGAAAGCTGGCAAGACAGATAAAGCGGTTTCTAGTCAAGACCTACAAACAAGAATTGGCAAAGATATAAGGTCTGGTATCAACGTGTAATACATGTAAACATAAACATTAACAAGTGCACATTTGTTCATATGCTTGTATTCAGTAGCATTAATGCCTTCGCTGCCAGGCCTTTTCCCCCCTCAGGTGCCAGGCCTTTTTTTTGCTATTTGGGGCACTTCACGCTCAGGCCCTCATAACTTTTTGTCAACATAAGCTACCCACACCAGATATGTGTCCTTTTTTAACAACATCCTAGGGATTCTAGAGGGTTGCAGAGTTTGATGGTTCTCCTGGAGGAGACTAAGAAATTAGCCAAATGACTTTTTTTTTTAAGGGATGCAGTAGAAGGCTTATGGTTTTTCCCTGAAAATGCCATCAACAAAGAGTTAGCAGTGCTAAAATGAGCGTCATCCCAGGTTTCAGGAACAGGGAGACTTGAATCAGAAAACCACATTTTTCAACACAATTTTGGCATTTTACTCAGACATACCGCATTTTTACGATTTTTTGTGCATTTAGCCTACTTCCGGTTAGTGACAGAAATGGGAGTGAAACCAATGCTGGATCCCGGACAACTAAGCATTTCTGAAAATTAGAAAACATTCTGAATTCAGCAGAGGTCATTTGTGTAGATCCTGCAAGGTTTTCCTACAGAAAATAACAGCTGAAATAAAAAAAATATTGAAATTGAGGTGAAAAAAACAGCCATTTTTCTCCACGTTTTACACTGTAACTTTTTCCTGCGATGTCAGATTTTCAAAAAGCAATATACCGTTACGTCTGCTGGACTCTTCTGGTTGCGAGGATATATAGGCTTGCATGTTCATCAAGAACTCCAGGTACCCAGAGCCAATAAAGGGGCTGCACCTTGCAATGTGTATACAGGAATTCATTTGGTGAAATATAAAGACTGAAAAATAGGTATCAAGGAAACCTTTGTATTTCCAAAATGGGCACAAGACAAGGTGTTGAGAAGCAGTGGTTATATGTCCATCTCTGAATTCTGAGGTGCCCATACTAGCATGTGAATTACAGGGCATTTCTCAAATAGGTGTCTTTTTTACACACTGTCGTACAGTTGGAAGGAAAGAATTTAGAGAAAGAAAAGGGGTGATAGCACTTGTTCTTCTATTCTGTGTTCCCCCAAGTCTCCTGTTAAAAATGGTACCTCACTTGAGTGGGTAGGACTATTGCCTGTGACAGGATATGCAATATGGACACATCACATTTTTACATTGAAATCTGATGTGTTTTTTAGAAAGTGCCTAGCTGTGGATTTTGGCCTTTAGCTCAGCTGGCACCTAGGGAAACCTTGCAAACCTATACATTTTTGAAAACTAGTCACAGAAAGTTCTGAAACCTGAGAGGGGCCACAAATTTTCTTCCACCCAGCACGCCCCCAAGTCTCCCGATAAAAATGGTACCTCACTTGTGTGGGTAGGTCTAGTGCCCGCGACAGGAAATGCCCCAAAACACAACATGGACACATCACATTTTTCCCAAAGAAAACAGACCTGTTTTTTTTAGAAAGTGCCCCGCTGTGGATTTTGGCCTCTAGCGCATCTGGCACCTAGGGAAGCCTACCAAATCTGTGCTTTTTTAAAAACTAGATACCTAAGGGATTCCAAGATGGGGTGTTTGTTGGGCTCTTACCAGGTTCTGTTACCCAGAATGCTTTGCAAACCTCAAAATGTGGCAAAAAAACATTCTTTCCTCATGTTTCGGCGACAGAAAGTTCTGGAATCTGAGAGGAGCCACAACTTTCCTTCCACCCAGCATTTCTCCAAGTCTCCCGATAAAAATGGTACCTCACTTGTGTGGGTAGCCCTAGTGCCCACGACAGAAAACGCCCCAAAACACAACATGAACACATCACATTTTCCCAAAGAAAACAAACCTGTTTTTTTGCAAAGTGTCTAGCTGTGGATTTTGACCTCCAGCGCAGCCAGCACCTAGGGAACCTACGAAACCTGTGCATTTTTCAAAACTAGACACCTAGGGGAATCCACGATGGGGTGACTTGTGGGCTCTCACCAGGTCCTATTACCCGTAATCCTTTGCAAACCTCCAAATTTGGCAAAAAAAAAAAATGTCCTCACATTTCGGTGCCAGAAAGTTCAGGAATCTGAGAGGAGCCACAAATTTCCTTCCCCCTAGCGTTTTCCCAAGTCTCCAGATAAAAATGGTACCTCACTTGTGTGTAGGCCTAGTGCCCGCGACAAGAAATGCCCCAAAACACAACGTGGACACATCACATTTTCCCAAAGAAAACTGACCTGTTTTTTGCAAAGTGCCAAGCTCTGGATTTTGGCCTTTAGCTCAGCCGGTACCCAGGAAAACCTAGCAGACCTGGATATTTCTGAAAATTAGACACATAGGAGAACCCAGGATGGGGTGACTTGTGGTGCTCTCATCAGGTTCTGTTACCCAGAATCCTTAGCAAACCTCAAAATTTTGCAAAAAAACACTTTTTTCCTCACATTTTGGGGCTGCAAAGTTCTGGAATCTGAGGGGAGCCACAAACTTCCATATACCCAACGTTCCCTCAGGTCTCCCAATAAAAATGGTACCTCACTTGTGTGGGTAGGCTTAGAGCCCGCGACAGGAAATGCCCCAAAACACAACATGGACACATCACATTTTTCCCAAAGAAAACAGACCTGTTTTTTTAGAAAATGCCCCGCTGTGGATTTTGGCCTCTAGCGCATCTGGCACCTAGGGAAGCCTACCAAATCTGTGCTTTTTTAAAAATCAGATATCTAATGGATTCCAAGATGGGGTGTTTGTTGGGCTCTTACCAGGTTCTGTTACCCAGAATGCTTTGCAAACCTCAAAATGTGGCAAAAAAAAACATGCTTTCCTCATGTTTCGGCGACAGAAAGTTCTGGAATCTAAGAGGAGCCACAACTTTCCTTCCACCCAGCATTTCCCCAAGTCTCCCGATAAAAATGGTACCTCACTTGTGTGGGTAGCCCTAGTGCCCACGACAGAAAAGGCCCCAAAACACAACATGAACACATCACATTTTCCCAAAGAAAACAAACCTGTTTTTTTGCAAAGTGTCTAGCTGTGGATTTTGACCTCCAGCGCAGCCAGCACCTAGGGAACCTACGAAACCTGTGCATTTTTCAAAACTAGACACCTAGGGGAATCCACGATGGGGTGACTTGTGGGGCTCTCACCAGGTCCTATTACCCGTAATCCTTTGCAAACCTCAAAAGTTGCCCCAAAAAAAAGAATTCCTCACATTTCGGTGCCAGAAAGTTCAGGAATCTGAGAGGAGCCACAAATCTCCTTCCCCCTAGCGTTTTCCCAAGTCTCCAGATAAAAATGGTACCTCACTTGTGTGTAGGCCTAGTGCCCGCGACAAGAAATGCCCCAAAACACAACGTGGACACATCACATTTTCCCAAAGAAAACTGACCTGTTTTTTGCAAAGTGCCAAGCTCTGGATTTTGGCCTTTAGCTCAGCCGGCACCCAGGAAAACCTAGCAGACCTGGATATTTCTGAAAATTAGACACATAGGAGAACCCAGGATGGGGTAACTTGTGGTGCTCTCATCAGGTTCTGTTACCCAGAATCCTTAGCAAACCTCAAAATTTAGCAAAAAAACACTTTTTTCCTCACATTTTGGGGCTGCAAAGTTCTGGAATCTGAGGGGAGCCACAAACTTCCATATACCCAACGTTCCCTCAGGTCTCCCAATACAAATGGTACCTCACTTGCGTGGGTAGGCTTAGAGACCGCGACAGGAAATGCCCCAAAACACTATATGGACACCTCAAAACTATCAATTACAAAACTACCTGTTTCTGCTGGGGGCACCTTCGTTTTTGGTCCTGGGCTCAGCAGCCATCTAGAGAAACCTACCAAACCCACACAATTCTGAAAACTAGACACCCGAGGGAGTCCAGGGAGGTGTGACTTGCATGGATCCCCCAGTGCTTTCTTACCCTGAATCCTCAGCAAACCTCAAATTTAGCTAAAATAAATCACATTTTCTCACATTTCTGTGTGGGATCACCGCACTGGCACAAATTTCCTACCACCCAACGTTCCCCTCAGTCTCCTGGTAAAAATGATACCTCACTGTGAGAGGGAAGAGCCAAAAACATGTAGACAATGAGGGGGAACCAAAGCAGGTCCAAAAGGGCAGTTTGAAAAAAAATGTTTTTAGGCTGACAAGTGGGGCAGAAATTGTATTGCTATAGATGCAACATTGCTGGGTGGTAGGAAGTTTGTGGATTCCTGCAGATTCGGGAAGGTTCCATCGCAAAAATGTGGGAAAATGTGTCATTTCAAGAGAAGTTGGAGGTTTGCAGGGCATTATGGGTAAGAAAATGGAACAGGGTGCATGTAAAGCACACCACCCTGGACTCACCCTAATGTTTAGTTTTCAGATATGTCTAGGTCTCGTAGATTTTTCTGCATGGCAGCGTCCCAAAGTTCAAAAAGTGCAGCCCTCACCATTCCAAGTGGGACAATTTTGAGAGTTAGACAAGCTCTCATGGCCCCCATGTGAAACCAAAACCCAAAATAATCAAATGTCCTCTTGCTTGCCGTGAGATAAGATGTTTCAGGATGTGGGGGGAGAACTGAAAGGCTCTTACCCCCTTCAGTTGGAGTGAGGGCATAACCATCCCCATACTGGTTGGTAGTCACCACCCAACTATTTCTTATTTTTGTAATTACCTAGCATCTAGTAGGCTTTCTGCCCCTCCCGGGGAGTGGATCAGGGGTAATTGCTCCATCTGCTCACCGGTGGGAAGAACAACTTTTGTCCCTATTTATTTGGGGGGGTGGGGGGGGGGGGGTATGGCCATACCTCCACCCTCTTTTGTTTTTTGTAAATCTTCCCTGGTGTCTGGTGAAGTTTCTGCCCCCCGTGGGAGCAGATGGGCCTCACAAAAATAGGCGATTGCGCGCTGACGTCATCAGATGTCACTGGGTGGGGGGAGGAGGTGAGAGAGGAAGCGATTCCCCTTCCATCCCTGCCCTGGGGGGGGAGGGGGGAGGAGGAAAGCACAGAAAAGCAGTTTTCAGGGCAGGGAACCATCCCATATTTCCTCTCTGAGTTGAAAACAAAAAGTAAAATTAAAAAAAAAACATGCAACAATATAGTTTTATTGTTATAAAGTGAAAGGCCTCTGCTACAGGAAAGGCACTTTAGTGCCTGCCACTGAGCCAGTACAGGCGAGAGAGGGAGACAAGGCACCATAGTCCAGGGAAAGGAGAAAGTCAGGAGGGAGGAAGAGGACAATGTAAGCGAGAGGGTGAGTGGCACAAGAGGGAGGGAGGAGATATGAAGTGCGATGAGGAAAGCCAGATAAAAGAGACATAAGACAACAGGGAAGGAAAAGGGTCAGAAGGAGGAAGAAGACAGGACAGATTAGTGTGTGAGTGAGAGGGGCGAGAGAAGGGGGTAGAGAGGGTAAGAGAAACTTAGAGACTGAAGCCAAGTGATGGAAATAAAGATTGTCATTGGCCTCTAGCAGACACATGACAGCAATAGAGCATGGAATGGACAATGCTAGAGACCATGCAGGATCTCTGTGTTAAAAAGTGACAAAGAAAGCAACTGCATAAAAGCTAGAAGACCATGTGATCCTCATGCCAGAGTACACCACCCCATTCGGGAATTGGTGTCTGCTGAAATGTACAGGCATGTCTCCTTTCCAAAACATGAAATGTGCGTGACTGAACTATGCACATGCCTGATTATGTATAGCAGTGGATGGGAGAACTTGGAGCCTGGAAAAGCCTTATGGGCCGACCACCTATGCATACATGTATAGATGACTAGCTTTCTAAATAAAGATGTGCATTATTTTCTAGAAAATTAAAAGCAACATTTGTTTAGTCATAAAATGATTGCTATTTCAAATCGGAGTGTGACTTAACAGGAACAGTGACTGTGCGCATTCTCACATGCACCATCCTGAACTAGCAATCAGCTTCTAACTAAAAACTTTTTCAAAATGCTTATAATATTTTTTTTCATAAACATCGCATTCAAGATTGTATTGATACATAGGTCAAATACATTTGGGAGGCAACATGGTGGACTCCAAATCAAGTATTATTGATTCTTGATGAAACTATAATCCATTTAAGAGGGACCCCACTATATGATTAAGTGTCTCAAAATGCTCATGATTATTGACAGTAAATAATGTTAAGAGTTCATGTGGGTCTGTGGACCTCCCGAAATAGGCAGCAGATCCCTAAAGGCCGTTGATCACAGGTTAGGAACCACTAGCATAAACAATTCAATGAGTATTGATTGGGTGCACTTTTAAGATGTAAAATAAAATAATTTAATGCATAATGACTAAGCCTGCATTTTAGCTTTGATATAGTCCCTCGTGTATTGGACATAGAAAGACACATGCAAATAGCTAGCAGCATTAGGTGAAAGAAAATCCTCCATAGGTTCCGAAGACAACACACTTACAAACGACAAAGTCCGGCTACAAAATGTTCAGACTGCACGATGAAACGCAAATATTGAAACGAACTATTATACAAAGTAACTCTTACAAAGTACTGTACAAATTGAAAAAATAAATCTGAAACTTAGTAAACATGTCAGGGAACAAATGCAAACTATACAAAAAAACCTCATCCGGCGTTTAGATGTAAACTTTAATAGATAATAACTCAATTTGTCGATAAAAGTAAGCATTAAAAAAACAACTTATCCTACATAAACACTTATTCAAAGTAACTCGACCTGCAAAAATATGCAAATATAAATATAAAGTAATTCAGTTTACAAGAAAATGTTAAGACTGACACCCAGGAATAGAGCCTGCACAATGCTACCTAAACAAAATAACTCTGTTAAAGGCAGGAATAAAAATGTTAATGCAAAGAAACTGAGTTCATGCTGGAACACTGAATCATTCCCTGGGATGAGGCACTCACTCACATAGGTTGTACGCCTGACACGTGTAACTTTTTTTTTAACGCACGGTCATAAACTTGAAGCTGAATTTCTTCCGCCCATTCCCTACCTGCTCAGGCAACCATACCCGTGGCTTTAGCTCAAGTGTAAGTGCCTCTCTCAAAGAACTTACACTCTGTTTTGCAGAGAGGCCATGGGCCCATTTTGGTTTTTGGCAACAGGCGCAACCCAATTCTGAAGCATAACAACGGAAACCTGAAAGCTGCACAGCTCTCGACTTTCCTCGTACTGCAAAAACACTCATGAACTTTTTAAGAAGCAGCATGCGGGCGCCCAAAATGAACAGTTGAACGGCGTCCGGCCCAGAGGCGATCTGGAAGAAAGCAGGCCGCGCGCCAAGAGGCTCGACTAATACAATCTACGCAGAGAGATGAGGTTTTCAGAAAGAACGTCAGAATGGAAGATTCCATCTCATAAGATTTCTTTAAAAACACCAAGCAATTGAGGAACAAAATAAATAAATATGCAGAACAAGACGGGCTTTGTAGTGGACATCTTAAAATGGAAGCATTCCCCCGAAGGTGATTTCTTAAAATAAAAATAAACAAAAGCTATTGCGAAAACACATAAATAGATCTTTGATGCATGTTCTGTGAGAAGAAAGGCCAGTAACCGTTCGTCTGCATGCTAGACAGTGCTTTAAATAAGTAAGTACTGTCCGGTACTGGGTACCTGCCCTTCTTTCAAGTAGAACAGAGTACCTGCACTTCTCAGGTCTGATCCAATATATGCAATGGGAGAATACTAGCACTTCCAAGAAGCAAACTGATTCTGTGGTTAGTGAGTTCCACCACTTCTATATTTCCTTTAAAGCACTGGTGGTAAAGTCATGGAAAAGGCGGCCAAGGCTGATCACATAAAATTCTAGGCTCAGCTTGAAGGATGTCAGTCGTGGTCGACAGTTCAATGTGACTAGGACCCAGCTTAGCCACACAGAATAATAATTCTAAAAAGTAATGTAGGAAATGCTTGAATTATTCTCAGCAGCTGGCACAGCCTAATTTATAAAAGAATAAGTGTCAGTGCTTTTTGTAAGAAGTCCACCGCTTGCGCTCTTGAATGTGGGGATACCGAATACCAAGGCTGTGTAGTTCAGATGCTACCCATGCTTCTTTCATCCAGACACTCTCTGTCCCTTTATTTCACTCTTTTAGGTTCTTTTTCTTCCTTGCTTTTTTTTCCTTTGTCACCTTTTTGTGCCTATCTTTTCTGCCTTCTTATTCGCTACTGTGTTTTTCTCTCTCTTGCACTAGGTCAAAGTCTATTGAGGAAAAATAAGTTCTGGTCCCCAAAAATGAGTACATACAAGCCCAGGGCCGGACTGGGAACCAAAAGAAGACCAGGCAAATTTTGTCGGGCCAGGCCCCACAGGGTGCATAGTGAGTGAGCCTGACCACTACAATAAGACTTGGGGAGACTGCCCCCTCAAGAAAGTTTGGGAAAAATAGCACGATTGGTGCATTCTCCAACACATTTTTCATGAAATATTCAAATGTATTCATTTTTAAAGCATGTTTAATGATGACCTTACAGTGCACCAGGATATGGCAAACTTATGTGGGGTTCTTCAATGATTACCCTCATTATCACCCTCTAACAGTGCCTCTCACCTCTCCATAGCCCCTCTCTCACATTAATTTGTTTTATAGCACCTCTCTCTTACCAGCGCAGAGAGTTGGAGCACATTAAATCACACACACACATACAGAGATAATGAATCATATGTGTGTAAATCAATGCATAGAAAATGTTGACAAAGGGGACTACAAGATGTAGGATTCACAAGTCATCCACACTGGTAGGCATTGTTTTAAGAGCGATCGTTCTGGGGAAGCATAAATTCAGGATTCAGAACGTACCACAGTGGTTAGTGTTCATTTTACTAATAAACCCTTTATAGCAAAATTAGTCTAATCAAAGACTGGGAAAAAACATAATTTTCTAACCTGTACCATGCAGTTTGCGAGCAGCTCTTTGATGGCAATTTATAGCTCACTGTGCTAGATTATGATTTCAATTTATGAACAGCACAGCAACAAAAGGATCTCTGTGACAAAAAGCAGTATCCCACTGAGCTATGGGCATAAAATACTGTTCTGTGATTTGCGTGGTACAACAGGCTTATTAACCCACTGCGCAACCTTAGATGAGTCAAAACTGCAATTAGACAAAACCACATCCTCTCCAGCAGGAACATTAATCAACAGCGTCATCTTGGCATTTTATTATTTCCAGAAAACTGTTGGATATACAAGGAACTCTGCAGTACTTGTAAAACTTCTGCACCGCTACAAAACCAGCCTTCAGTAACAAAAGCTGTCACCCACCCTTCCAGCCTTCCGACCTTGGACTGGCCCCACCTGCCCCACTGGCTTAAAGTAAACAATTCCCACTGGTAATTAGTCTGGGCTGCATTCCAATCCATAATTTCTTTCCTCACTCAAGACAGGGACAAACAATAACCAAATCAGCCGTGGTCCTACTCCAGTAGTAACATTTTCAACTGCTGGAACACGTAAACAAGCAGAGGACTTGATGTGAGCTGCGACTAGGATGTCATACAGGTCCTCACATACCCTGCGGTCTGGGGAGAGGAATGGATCCTGGTCCTGAGGGTGGGTCCACAGCCACCTCTGACCCTTGCCCTGTTCCGTCTGCATTTATTTAAAAATGCTTCTTTTTCAAAAGCTAGTCAGCCTGGGTTTGGAAAGGTCCTCCAAACACTTTCTAGGTGAGCAGCAAGGATTTCATTATGCCCCTGTTCTACTAATACTGGGTAAATTCATTAGCATCTAAAAAAGAGCCTAATGGTTGCACCATGAGAATCTGATTCGCTGTGTGGCCTACCCAATGCTTCTGGGACAAACGGAAACAGAACTCTATACTAAGCCAACAGATAAGAACACTTTACTCCACTATTCCAGTTTTCATCCTAAATCTCAGAAAGATAACATCACAGCGGGACAGTTTCTCTGAATGTAGAAGAAATGCTCAACACTAGATAATTTCTTTAAACGTGCAGGGGTTTTGAAAGATAAATTGAAATACAGGGGGTACCCCAAAAAATACATCAATCATTTTTTAAAAAGAGACAGCTTTTACCACAGGGAATTTATGTGCAGTAAAGCAGAGAAAGAGAAAAAAGTGGACAGGATTGTCTTTGAAAGTTAGTTCTTAGGAATCAGCATTCGAATAAAGAATATTATTAATATAAATTGGAAGATCATTAATGAAAGTAAAGAGATCCAATTGGAGAGGCCTTTGTTTGCATTTCGGAGAAATAAGAACTTTAAAAATTCCCTAGTTCAAACAAGCAGAGAAGTAAGACTGAATCATCAAGCCACTTTACAGATTTCTAAAGCAACAAGAAACCAAAAATGAAAATGAGGAACCTGTAGCATTTGTGATCAGTGTTTGTTTTGTGGACAAACTGATGAGTACTAAGGGATTCAAGTTGTGGCTAGTACATTGAATAACTGCTGTAGCTGTTATGTTGTGTACTTTCTTCTACGCTCTAGCAAATTAGCTTATGTGAGCGAAAAAAGTAGAGAACTGAGGGCACATATCCAGAAATACAAATCCACCATTAAAACCCGTAAAATAAGGCCCCACTTGTTGATCAATTCCTGAAAAGATATAGTCACAATGATTTCCATTGGTGCGTTTTAGAGAAAATTGTTGGTAGCAGGCGAGGGGGAAATGTAGAAAACAGGAGAAAACGTAGGGAACAGTGTTATATATCTAAGTTAAACACTGTTTGGAAAGGTCTTAATCCTAAAAAAGACTGGGAGAGAGTGGCTGGATAACTGAAAGGTAGTTTTATATATTGATGGATTTGGTTAGATATTCCCATAAGTAGTCTAATTCATATTTGAAGATGAAGAACAGGGGCATGTTCCTTACTATGGTGCATACTTTACAAGATGTCTGCAATTGAACAAATAACAGTGTACGAGATTTCAATATTTGTGTGAGTTCTCAACAATGGTGATTCAATAAACTCAAAGGATGCGGGGAGTTATTTTGACAAGATGTAGGTTGAGTAAAATATAGTTCAACTAAGTCACTATCTGAGAAATAATAATTGATACCCTTTGGGTAGGGGACATTTGAGCTCCATTTAAATTAGATAGCCATTATAAGCGGTAGATTAAAAACAGAATCCAAGATGGAGGCCCCGTTTTTACAGGAGGTGAAGCCTTACCAACATGTAGCATAGACCTATGATGAGACGCTCGCACCTGAAGTACTTAAAGACACCCAGAATGGAAAGAACAGTTGATTTGACTGAAAGCGTGGGGATATTATGATCCATAATATTGCTCAGAAGGTGAGTGCTAACTGGGGGTAACGAAGGGTGGACAGATGAGATCATGGCAGTTGGTTTGTAGGCCTGTTTGATAAAAACTTGAGGACGATAGTCGCATATAGCGTGGGCCCTAACAATGAGTGGGGGTCCAGAAGTAGTCACTCAAATTCCCCTGGGGTGGGGGCTATGAGGTATCTGTATAGGGCAATATATGCCCAATATGTGGGGCTGCACCATTTGGGTGTCATTTTGTGATATACACTCTGGCTACTGCCGTTAAGGGAGTGTACATTTTATTGTGGTATAATGGACCTTCACTTGAATGCAGTCCCACTTTGAACCATAGATACACACTTGAGTAAAGGTGAGTGGGACAGAAAGGTCTGCTTAGAAACAACAGTCCATTTCTGTTTTAAGTGATGGATATTCCTTTGTCATTATTTTTCAGCCAAAAGGAATTATATGAGCCAGTGAAATTGAAAAAAACAGTCACTATGTTGACTCGCAGACTTTGGGGAAAAGGTAAAATGAAGGTGTTAGGTTATAACAATAAAAGCGGAGTGCGACAGAAAAGATTCTTAAAATGGAATTATGATTCAAGCAAGGGGTTAGAATAGTATTCTGATCTTTTTCAGGTTTTTAAAACAAACGTGGAAGAGGACTGGGCTGTTCCTCACCAGGTAAATAAAGTATGATGAGTACAGAAATATTGGGAAGAAGTTAGAATAACGGCAAGAAATTGTTACTCCTGATAGATTAAGACAGTTCCTTCTCCCTTACAGTAATTCTTCTAAATCGAACCTCCGAGAAATTAATTCATCCCATATTGGTACTTATTTAACCCCTTTGGGAGTCCATACCCAAGAGTTATGACCCACATTTGAGATGTTATAAAACGAAAAGGTGGGTGAGTGTGATATGTCAATGTGTGACTGTTGTAGTATGTGAAAGAAAATGATTGGTAGGATGATAGTAGATAATGATGTATGAAGTGAAGAAGATCAAAAAAAATAACAGTTGTTTGTGTAACTGTACTGATGAAATAGGACAGTATTGAAAGGTGAAAGAGAAAGGTAATTTTTATGAATGGATTAATGTGAGCTAGTGGTACTACTTGGGTGCTGAAATTGTGTGGAGTTTTAAATTGTCACAAAGAACAAATGTGATTAATAAATTATTTCTTAAATATTATTGTAATTAGGGGTATATATTTTCTGTGCAGGTTTTTATGATCATTTATATATATGTGGGAGACATTATCTGAAGTTTGGTCCTGAGGATGGTGGTCAATATCTCTACAAAACCACCAAAACATTTCGATGTACAGGTGTTGGCTAAATATGATGGACTTTGAGATACAATAGACGAATGCTGGGAAACACCATGGCCCTGATTTATACTTTTTGGTGCAAAACTGCACTAACGCAGTTTTGCACCAAAATGTTTAGCACCGGCTTGCACAATTTCTGTGCACCAGATGGGCACCATATTTATGGAATGGTGCAAGCCGGGGCAATGGTAGGCTAGCGTAAAAAAAAAAATTACGTTAGTCGGGTGGGGCTTGCGGTTTGGAAGAAGGGGGTTTTTCACCAAAAAATGACATTAGGCAGGTTAGAGTAAAAAAAAAATGACTTTGACCTGCCCAGAGTCATTTCCTGACGCAAAATTATCTATACTACATGACTCCTGTCTTAGAAAAGACAGGAGTCATGCCCACCACCCCATTGGACAGCACAGGGGACCAGGGTATGGCCACTACACCCAGTGCCATGTAGGGTGGCCCATTTCAGGGCCCCCAATGGCACTTAAAAAAAACAAAATCTTACCTGTACTTACCCGGGATGGGGGCCCCCATCCTCCCCTGTCCCTCTTTCCTCCAGTGCATGATTTTAGCACGGGGATAAATATGGCGCTGAGGCCATAGAGTCATTTTTTGCACGGGAATGACTACTTTGCATCTCATTGACGCAAAGTAGGTTTCCACGCCCAAAAAACGACTTTAACTCCGTAAATTTTGTGCTATGTGGGTCTAGCGCCAACGTATAAATATGGAGTTACTTTTGCACCAAATTTGTGTTAACAAAATGACGCAAATTCGGCGCAAAACAAGTATTAATGTGCCCCCATGTGTCTGGAACTTTGATCGTAACGGATTAGTATTGACAAAGACAGATTGGGATTGTCGTGTGTCTCTCCTAATGTATGTTTTTATTTCATTGTTTTTTAACTGTTTCATTGTTTGTGCTGTATAGAAACAACAGTAATAATTGTGGTCACATTTGGTGGGAGAATTTACTAACTGGTAGCTGAAAAGCTTGTCATTACCCATTTGATGAAAAGTGTATTTTTAACCTTTGTGATATATCCTTCCAACCTGACATTTCCTGTGGTACTGAAAATCAAAAATAAATGGTTAGAAAATAAAGCATTTTGAGTGTGTGATAAGTAAGAGTAAATCTCTGTAGGTGAGTGAATTTAATAATCAAACCCTAAAGGTGAGACTTTGACTTGATAAGACAAATGTAACCATCACAAAGAATAATACAATTTACATTACATGGATAGTCATGAAGAAATTATTATTACAGAAGCTAATAGAAGAATGAATACAATTCTTTCCAACCATCCTAAATCTAACACTTACTCACTCATTTAGGACAGTGACACTCATTCTGACAAAGTCACATATTTAGAAAAGCCATGTCATGTACTTGGGTGATCACTCATTATAGACAGCAGTAGAAGTATTCTTACTCACATGGAGGTAAATTTCACTTGTTTACACCTTTTAAAATCGATAGGTGTGCAATGATAGCAGGGAAACAAAATTAAAGACAAAATTAGGAATAAGATGTACAGCTTATTCTTGACCATCTAGCAGCCGATGACACTGTCAACCACAAATATTCTGCTGACCTGATTGAAAGAATAGTTTGGATGGGTGGAAGCGCGCTAGATGGGATAAGCTAATTTCTCACTGATCAAAACCAAGATGTACACTTGGAATCCTCAGAACCAGTCTTCCAAGGATGGCAATGTGGTGTCCTCCAAGGCTCTGCTCTACCCTGCTACTACTGTTAAATTTACTCATATGACTGTTCCTAGACCAGAATAAGATTAATTTGAAGATGTATAAAAACAATGCTAAATTCTATACTGGCCTAGAAAATAACCCTTAGTGCTGGTCCAACATCACAAACTATTTCGACCACACCTATAACTGGATAAGAGAAAGTTATTTCTGCTTTCACAATGAAAAAATACAATTCTGGACCTGGAAAGACAGCGCAATATGCCTCTCCCCTTCAAATAATCTTCTAGCCTTAGAATTCCCCTATTTACCCCACTACAAGCCAAATACCAGGGGGGCTTATCTGACATGGACCTTTCGCTCACTCACCCAAATCACTCTGATTGGCAACCTCTCATGCTCCGAAAAATGTTCTGCCTCCTTCAAACCATCTGTTGTATTTGTTCATGAGCCACACAGATTTTTGTAATGGGATCTGTATGCTTGTGGCCGATGGGTGATTTGGGAGTTGGAGTTCCCCCCTTTTTTTTGGTTGATAGTGGCTAATATTTAAAAAAAAGTGTAGACCAATTCCTAGAGTTAGGCAGTCTAATTCAGCCAATCTGTGTTAAGGCTGGCGTATGTGGAAGAAAGCACCTGTGGCAACCATAACAAAGATTGTTCAGGGTTGGAAGACATACAACCCTGGCTTAAAATGCTTGCCACAGCTCAGGGCTTTGCCTTGGATGATACACAGTAGCATGACCCACAAAAGTAGCCCTGGGTGCTTTAAGCTCAAAAACTCAAACCTGGCAGTGCCAGAAGATACACTTCAATCAACTTCAAACCCCATCCTTTCCCATCGTGTGACATACTGGAGTGGTGTCAGTGAGCCTCACAGTCCCGCCCACACCCTGTGATGAGATGGGAAGAGGTGGCATTAAAAAAAACATCATTTGCAATGCAATAGGTCTTGCATTTGCTTGAGTTAGAGCTATTGGCATTGTAAATTAAAAACTGGACTTTACTTGTGATGAAGCAGAAAACGAAGGTTTTACATTTATTGACGCATAAACGTAGTGTGAAATAATCATGTGTGACTTTAACCGAACTAATAAAGATTGTACGGGGACAAAATGCCAACATTTATAAGCGTGCTTATATAACGTGATGTATTAGAATTGCACTAATCCGACATAATCGTAAACGTGTGCTATGATTTGCTCGTTTGAAATGTTTTAGCTTAGCATTACTTTAGTGCAGGCTTCGGCCTAGTTGCCTGGTCTCACGATTTAGATGCTCGTATTTTTCCAATGTGCTATTAAACGTGTATTTCTGCTTGAAGCTGTACTTTTCCACTGAGATCGTTCACATGCTTATCTTAAGGTTTCGTGCCAGCCTGGCATATTTTCTCTTTACTCCAAGGTCAATCTGCAGGTGCGGACAATGGAAGCTCTGAAAGTGAGTTAATTGGTATAAAATGTTGCAACTTGCGTACCCGTCTCCAAGGATAATGTATGCTTAAGTAAAAGCTTGAGAACTGTTGTTTTTGATTGGACAATTTGAAGCTAACCTATGAACCCTCCAATGGAAGACCCTACTGGATTTGAACTGTTGTCTATTTAAACCAGGTGCACGAGAGGAAAGTAGCCATTATTGGACATCGCCCATACCCGCCATTTTGCAGCACATTGCAGCTATTATGGCCCACCTTGCTGCGACGCCATTTTGAGAGACTTTGATGCTTTCTCTAATCGAGAGAGAGAGACTTAAATGATTCTTACCCTAGAGACTTTAACTTTAATTAGTCCCTTGCATGAAGTAGTAGTTTATCTTGCCGCCGTGAGGCAACTGCCCCGTCCACCCCTGCCCCTTTGTCCCCGTCCCATGCTGATCGAGAAACAGTACCTGTGAGTCGAAGACTTCCTTGAATGCTGATTGTAATTGGTAAATATGAAAGGAAATTGTACAATTGCATTGTGTTTCTTTTAGGTAACCAACTGCTGATTTTGATAAGAGCCCTAGTTAGGAGTTTTCTAAATTAACGTTGCTAAATTGTTTTTGCATGAAGTCCAACATGCCGATGCTAATTTGAGGTTAGACGAGGATTCCTTTTGTCGCACGATGCAATTTGAGATCTTGTTATGCTGACTAAATGTATGCAATTAGTTCATTACAGATTATAGTTCTAGTGATTTGCATTGCTATTATCGAATGCCTCGTTATTCAAATGCTACTTAGATTGCACCTGTTTCGCCGTTACGGACAGCTATTAATGTTCATATATGTTTATCATTTGGTGTTGAGACACATCTATATTGTGCTAGCTTTGTTAATATAGGGAACTAAATTCACTAACTTTGAATAAACTGGTGTGGTTATTCCTGACTGGAAGGTCAGGGTTCGCCGAAATGTATTCTGGATTGATTGTTAAATGTTATGTGGATCAGGGCATTGCTTATGTTCGTTATTGATTATTGGTTTGATTAAATTGACTGAGTAAGGGTGTCGAGGGTCCCACTTAGTCAAAAGATTCATCGGCATAAAGAGCGTCCAAAGTACCGGTAAATTACTAGTACGGACCGCTCTATCAGTAGATGGTAGCAGAGGATGGTTTCGTCTTTTGGGACCCCGTACTCTTGAAGTACATGGTGTTGAATTAACGGTTACGCATTTTGAGACCCCACTCGGGAAGTTGAATTAGATTTTTCTTGGGTAAAAAAATAGATTGACAGAATGATGAGGGGCTAAGTCCACCGCGACTTTCCCGGGATCTCGGAGCTTGCGAATGGAGAGAATGGAGGTGTGGAATCGGCGTTGGCGGTACTAGTGATGGTATGAGTGAAGTTAGGGTTTTGCGCTTGCACAGCTTATTGCCGCGGATTGTGTGAGAAGGTTGCGAGGAATTTTTTCTTTTTAGAGCATAGCGGAGGTGCGACTCCGAGTGTAGAAGTAGGGAAGTCGTCGAACTTCATAGAAATAGCGGAGGTGCGACTCCGAGTGTGAGAGTAGGGAAGTCGTCGAACTTCATGTGCGTGTGGCGCTTTGTGCATAAAAAGGTCCACGTGGTTGTTGTTGTTGAGACGGGCCCTGCGAGGTCAAGAGACTCCGGAGTATGTTGTTTTATGTTGTGGTCTGGGCGGTTTAGTAGGTTGATCGGGCGTGGTCAACGAGTCGGTACGTGTGTAAGGGAGTGAAAGAAATTTCGACTTCGGGCTTTGACAAGATTCTAAGTGCACTAGAATAGATCATTGACAAGTTGAGAGTAGGTCTGCGGGTCAGATTTGCTTGCGAACGTGGGGACCGAGAAAGATGGAATAACTGCCGAGGCTAGTGAAAAATCCCTAAGGTCCTGAAGCGATTGTGGTACCCCTCCTGTAGTAAACCGACAGATCTGTTTTATATTTTTGGTAGCTCGCGATACATGTCAGAAGTTGTTACGAGAGGAGCTGAGTGAAGGAGGACTAGCCGCGAGGCTTTGTCAGCCGCAGTGTGTGTGAGTGTGACGTCACTAGGAGCCGCGCTGGGATAGGTTGGTTGCAGAGAAGGGTCGCGCACGGATTGGACGCAGTCCGTGGGGCCCGATTGGAGGGGGAAAGGCAAGCGAAGAGTATTCCGGGAATTAAAGTCACCTATTGATTACAAACTTTGTGAAATAAAAGACGAGAAAATGAAATTTTTTAAAGCATTTAGGAGTGCGATGAAGGGGGAGTCTTACATTAAAGCGAGCGTAGGAGAGGAGACGCCGCCCGAGGGCACACCAGCTTACATTGTAATGGAAGAGAAGGGGGTAGCTCCGTGTCTTTGGCTAAAGCAATGGCACAAGCTGACAGAGAAACATGGGAGCGTAGCATTCCCGATCCATGGAACATTCAATATAAGGATTCTAGAGAATTTGAGATTTGCGATGTATGACATGAAGGTGCCTCCAAGGCCAGCACAGTTTGAGGCTCTAGCAATTTGGGAACTAATGGCTAGACAGCAGCAGCAAAATAAGTTCGAGACTAGGATAAGGAAGGTAGAAAAGACACTAGCGGACGCTAGGTGGGATAATGCACAGAAGGTGTGGAGGTCAGATGTATTGCAGGGGATAAAATTGTTTCCCGCAATTACTAAGGAAGAAGAGGAGACAGGTAAGAAAGCTACCTGTAAGACAAACAGGAAGAGTTCCAAGGATAGAGAGGACGAGGAAAAGTTGAGAAGAGAAGAGGAGTTAGAGGATGAGGAGTTAATCATGCAATTGCTGAACGACCGTCCACCACCTTATGCGGAGAGTGGACAAGGTCCAAGTACCAGTTCTGCCCCTCCGGCACCGGTACAGAACAGTGAAACCCAGAGTTCAGGAGCATCATCGGGATCTAAGGACCAGAGTTTACTGTTCACCCCGCAGATACCGCAGGTTAGGAGAATATATCCAGATGTGCCCATGTTGAAACCTGCAGAAAATTATCAGCCGCAGGTCCCAAGGTATTACAGCAGCGACAATAGTACGGGAATGATTCTAGATCCAGCCGCAATGGGAGGACAGAATGGTC
Organism: Pleurodeles waltl; assembly: GCF_031143425.1. Taxonomy (NCBI): domain Eukaryota; kingdom Metazoa; phylum Chordata; class Amphibia; order Caudata; family Salamandridae; genus Pleurodeles; species Pleurodeles waltl. Next base: position 144,182,085 of record NC_090443.1, read on the forward strand.
CCAACCCAACCATGGCACAAGCTGAATCAACCCAGTTTTTGATGCCTCAAAAGCAGATGCAGGGGGGAACAGCACATGCTCAAATGACGGGGAGTCAGATGGGCATGCCGGCAATGATGACCCATAGTGTGGGAATGAACATGTCTCAGAACATGGGAAATGGACAAAACCCAGATGCGATATCACTACCCATTACTGTAGGTCCACCGGTACCTTTGTATAGTCAGCCTAACTTGGGTATGAGCAGTCAAGGATCAATGCTGCAGAATGGGACAGAAAGAAGGTGCATAGAAAACACTCCAGGGATAACTCCGATAGCTGCTCAGCCAACTGGATCTGGATCCTTGATGGAGTTTAGTCCCATATGTGCTCAGTCAACACTGGTGAGGTCGAGTCCCCCACTGATAATACCTCTAACATCGAACACTGAAAAGTTGCCGCAACCATCAATGGCAGTCGATGTAAATGCTACACTTATGGGGTTGAATGCGCAACAACTGACACAGTGGTTCAACAGTCTGAATTCCACACAAAGCTCAGCCAGTGGGAAGGGAGAAGATTATATGAATAGGATGAGGTTGAACATGGAAGCACAAGAATTGGTGGAAGGGACTATGGGTGTGAATAGGTTAGAGTCCTACTCGGAAGAAGAGCTGAGGTATCTATGTCCCAGGATTACGAAGGAAGTGAACAAGGTACATAAAAGCTTGCAGGAAATAGCCGACAAAAACGGGGTTGACATAGACAAGACAAAACACTTGAGCAGAAGCTACAGGTTGGATTTTGGGACCACAGATTTTGAACACATGAGGTCAGCAGGCATGAAGGCGCACCTTAGAGAATTGTTGCAGAGTGCACAAGTATGGAGGTGTTTAGACAAGTGGGAAAGCAGGTGGGTAAAGAGAAAGGAAAAGAGGAGGGACAGTGCTACAGAGCACAATGAGAAAAGACCACAGAGTAGCGAGGCAGTAACCATGTTACCACTGAGGGAGACAGCAGGGGGAAAATTAATACATGTACCATGGCACAGAAGCGACATTCAGTCTTTTACGGATGATTTTCCCAAACTGAGAGAGAAACCGATTGAATGGTATCAACAGACTGACAGGTTTGTGAAGCTTGCAAAATGTCTCTGGGAAGACCTGAACACTCTTTTTGAGATTGTGGTTCCGGCAGATTTGTGGGAGGATTGCAAAAGAGCTGTAGGTTGGCCGACAAGTGAACCAGAGAGAGACAGGGATATGGGTGCACCATCACCTATGGTGATGAGCCTGTACTACAAGGTGATTGAGCATTTGAAGACAAAGGTGGCCGCGAAAAACGTGGATTGGCAGAAGATAGATCGAACTGCCCAAGAGGCTAAAGAGTCGATTCATAGTTACTATGAGAGGTTGCTGAAGGCGTTCAAGAACTACAGTGGCACGGAAACAATAGAGGCGAAGGACATGCTTCATTTTGTGTTCAGATTTGTGGAAGGGCTGAGACCAGAGATAAGTCAGATGATAAAGTCGCATTTGATTTGTTGGCAGTCGAGACCTATTGATGAAGTGTTGAATTATGCGAAATACTGTAGCGACGAAATTGAAGTGAAACAGAAAAGGTTGAAAGAGAAGGTGATGATGATGCAGCTTAAGGCAGCTCAGACAGGTTTACAAGGTCTGCAAGGGTTGCAAGGGTTCCAACAGCAGGTACCGCAACCGCAGCCGCAGTTGCAGGGAACCATGGCGTTTCAGCCACAGGCGAGAGGCAGAGGCAGAGGAGGTTTTGTGAATAATGGTCCGGATTTGAACACTGTTGTGAATGGTGTGCAGGCAATGAAGAAGGTGATGCCATGTCACGTGTGCGGGATAGTCGGTCATTGGAAACGCGAGTGCCCGATGGTGGTGCAGGAAGGTGCAGGTGCAGGTGTTGGTCAGCAAAACAATGATGTCAATGCATTTCAGACAATGAGGGGACCGAAAATGAGAGGTCCAAATCCAAATTTTCAGACCGTAAATCAGCTGCAGGGGTTACAGCCCATGCAGCCGCAGCAGATGCAGATGCCCCGCATGCAGATGACGTAAATGCAGCCAATGCAACAGCAGTTACCCATGGTACCTAATCAGCAAATGCAAATACCTTTGGCACCAATGAGTCAGCAGCAAGTGATGGTTCCTCCACAGGTTTCGGGTCAGGTAATGAGTACAAATGGCACCGTACAACAGTTCCCATTACACAGTGAGAGTGGAATAAACAATGTATGGGAGAGTGAAAGTTCAGAAGAAGAAGGAGATTGTGTGCTTGCAGCATCCTTGGAAGTTGATCAAAAGGGTCCGTACGTGGAGGGAAGAGTAATGGGTCATCGTGTCTCATTCTTGGTTGACACTGGAGCCACCCGTTCAACTGTTAAGATCATTGAAGTACCAAATTTGCCACTCTCAGGGAGAACAGTTCAAGTGGTGGGAGTAGCAAACAGGCACCTGACAAACCCAATTACAAATCCGGTACCAGTCAGCATTGGTAACTATCAAGGGTTACACCAATTTGTGGTATGTGACTCAAGCCCGATAGCACTGTTAGGGAGAGACCTATTGTGTAAAATGGGTTGTTCGATTATGTGTTCGAACGAGGGAATAAAAATACAGATTAGTAGTGATGGGGAAGAAGAGGACAGTGCAGAGGGGGATGAGATGGAAACTGTCGATGAAGATTATCCTCTGATTTGTCTGTTCCCAATGATAACTGAAGAAGATATCCCAGCTGAATTACGGGAAACAGTCGGAAGGGAAGTGTGGGATATGACAGGGAAAGAGGTGGGATTGATGAAAGGAGTGGAACCAGTGAAAGTGACTGTAAAGCCCAATGCAATCTTTCCCCAGACCCCACAATACCACATGGCACAAGACACCCTCATGAAAGTTGCCCAACTCATTGACGAATTTGTAAAACAGGGAGTGCTGAAAGAAGTGTTAAGCAGTCCATGTAATTCACCAATAATGGGACTAATAAAGCCGAGTGGAAAGGTCCGACTCGTGCAGGACTTGAGGAAAATAAATGACATCATAGTCAAATGCTGCCCTGTCGTACCAAACCCAGCCGTGATAATGTTCCAGGTCCCTTGCGATGCCGAGTGGTTCTCAGTCATCGACTTGTCACAAGCGTTCTTCTCGGTGCCTCTTCATGAGGACAGCCAATTTCTCTTTTGTTTCAAATTCTTAGATAGAGTGTACAGTTGGTGTCTAATTCCTCAAGGGTTTTCTGAGTCACCGTCAATATTCAATCAGATTCTAAAGAAAGACTTGGAAGCATTAGAATTGCCATTCGAGTCAACCCTAGTACAGTACATCGATGACTTACTGATTGCATCAAAGACAGAAAGTGGCTGCACAGCCGATACCATTGCTCTGTTGAACCATTTGGGAAGGAATGGACATAAGGTGTCCCCTTCCAAATTGCAGTTCTGTCAGAAGAAAGTGAAATACTTGGGTCACCAGATAGAGAAAGGGTCAAGGAGAATTATGAAGGAAAGAATAATGAGTGTACTTCAGATGAGTCCACCAAAGACAAGGAGGGAGGTGAGGAAGTTTTTGGGAATGGTGGGCTACTGTCGCCAGTGGATTCCCAACTTCTCGACTCTAGCAAAGCCTTTACTGAAGTTGACCCAGAAGGATGCCTTGGATCAAATTGAGCTGAAAGGAGATGAGATGGATGCTTTTGTTGAATTGAAAGAATGCATGTGCAGGGCTCCAGCTTTAGGTATGCCTGATTACACAAAGCCTTTCACATTGTTTTGTCATGAACGTGATGCATGTTCTTTGTCTGTCTTGACTCAAGCCCATGGTGGCATAAACAGACCAGTAGCGTATTTTTCAGCTACCTTGGATCCGGTCGCAGCAGCACTTCCAGGGTGTTTGCGCGCCGTAGCAGCAGTTGGTATCAGCCTCACTCAGAGTGAAGGAATAGTGATGGGACACCCAGTAACAGTCATGGTCCCTCACTCAGTTGAGATACTTTTGACCCGCTCCCGAACGCAGCACATGACCGGAGCAAGACTCACAAGGTATGAAACGATAATTCTGGGCTCACCGAATGTGCAGCTGAAAAGGTGCACTACGTTGAATCCAGCAACCTTGCTTCCTGGAGAAAATGCTGAAATTGAGAACCCTGAAGACGTCGAGCATGACTGCCTTCAGGTGACTGAATTTTGCACAAAACCTCGACCTGATATTAAGGATACTAAGCTTGATGAAAATGACCAAATTGTTTTCGTTGATGGTTCATGTCTAAGAGATGGGATGGGAATTTTGAAAGCAGGATATGCTGTATGCACTGTAACAGGTGTCTTGGAAGCGGGATGGCTTCAAGGAGTCTATTCTGCACAAGTAGCAGAACTTGTAGCCCTTACAAGAGCATGTCAACTGTCTGCATTGATGAAAGTCACCATTTACACTGATAGTCAGTACGGGTTTGGGATTGTGCACGACTTTGGACAACTATGGTCACAGAGAGGTTTCCTGACTTCTTCAGGATCCCCAGTGAAAAATGGAGAAAGAATAAGGGAATTGTTACACGCCATTCAAATGCCAGCCGAAGTTGCAGTGGTAAAGTGTAGTGCTCATACAAAAGGACAGGACTATGTTTCTCTGGGAAATGTATATGCGGATCAAGTCGCAAGATTTTGTGCCTTGAACTGTATATTACTCAGAGATGAATGGAATTCGATAAGTTAACCAGAACTCGAACCAGCTGAAGCATTTGCCTTGAAGGTCGTAGATACAATAGATGAACTAAAAGCATTACAGAATAATGTCAGGGAGGATGAAAGAGATTCCTGGATTAAATCACAATGTATAAAAAGACCAGATGAGTTATGGGTTTCAAATGAGGGAAAATTTGTCTTGCCAAATAGTCTCTTATCACAGCTTGCGCGGTTCTATCATGGGCAAGCTCACCTAGGGAGAGATGCCATGATACGATTGTTCAAAACCGACTGGTTTAACCCCAGATTTCGTCAAGCTGCAGAAGCAGTTTGCCATCGATGTGTCACTTGCCAGCAGATGAACCCAGGAAAGTGAACAGTTGTGAACGCGAGCCACATTGGCAGAGCCAGTGGCCCATTTAGCAGAATGCAGATGGACTTCATTGAGATGCCTGTACATGGGGGTTTGAAGTATGTGTTGGTGATTGTGTGCATTTTTAGTCACTGGATTGAGGCATACCCCACACGTAGAAATGACAGCCTTACAGTTGCAAAGCTATTGTTGAAGGAGTTAATACCACGTTTCGGATTCCCGATCTCTTTAGAATCAGATAGGGGAAGTCACTTCAATAACGAGGTGATAAAGTTACTTTGCGAAGCGCTGAACATTGAGCAAAAACTGCATTGTAGCTATCGCCCTGAAGCATCAGGACTGGTGGAGCAGATGAATGGTACACTGAAATCAAGAATGGCGAAAATATGTGCATCGACAAATTTGAAATGGCCTGACGCATTGCCCTTAGTGCTAATGTCAATGAGAAACACCCCTGATAGAAAGACTGGATTGTCTCCGCACGAAATTCTCATGGGCAGGGCTATGAGACTTCCTGCAGTTCCCGCAAACGCGCTCTTGAATATCACAGATGATATGGTGTTAGACTACTGCAAGGGTCTGGCTGACGTGGTTCGCTCTTTCTCTCACCAGGTGGAAGCCACCACCTTGCCACCGATCCAAGGTCCAGGACACGCACTGAAAGCAGGTGACTGGGTCGTGGTAAAGAAGCACGTGAGGAAGTCGTGTCTGGAACCCCGTTGGAAAGGCCCTTTCCAAGTGATCCTGACGACAACTACCGCTGTGAAGTGGGCGGGGGTTCCCAACTGGATTCACGCCAGTCACACAAAGAAAGTGTTGTGTCCCACAGATGAGGAAGTTGAAGCGCTGAAACTGGCAGTGCCTGACAAAACAGTGCTGAGTGCTGAGACAGAGCAAAACCGAGCTGAAAGCGAACAGGCAGAAACGGGAGAGAGAGATATTCTCTGAGGACGAAGAGACCAACTCGCTTGGGGGAGACCAAGGAGAAAGTTCAGACAGCGACGAAGCAGCTGAAGGTGACAAAGAACCTGAAGCAGCTGAGGGTAGCAAAGAGCCTGAAGCAGCTGAAGGTGACAAGGAACCTGAAGCAGCTGAAAGTGATAAAGAGCCTGAAGAAAGTAACGGTGACGAAGGGCTCGAGAAAGGTGAAAAAGCAGGGGAGCCTGATCAGAGGAGGGCTTTCCCAGAAGCAGACGATACAGAAAAAGAAAAAGAGAACGTGATTGATTCCCCAGAAGGAGGGGACAAGGCAGAACAGAACGAAACAGTTCAAGCTTCCACAGAAAAGATTGCAAGTCCATCAAATGGACACGGTGCAAAGAGAAGACTAAGCATATCACCCATAAAAGAAAGGACTAAAGAAAGTTTGAACGACGGAGAAAGGCCAAAAGTGAAAGAGAAAAGAAAGGAAGTGACTGTCGTGGTACCATCCTCAACTGAAGGAAAAGACTTGGCCAAAGAGGAAAGTACCAGCGAAGCAGGGTCGAAAAGAGAAGCAAAATTGAAAAGGAAAAGGATACCGAACAGAAGATATTCCGGTCCTGAATGGGCATATGTAGTTCATGACGATTGGACCGACGAATTTGTATCTCTTAGCCTCGAGAACGAAGAAGAAGAGATACCAATAGAAAAGAAAAGTTTCATGGACTCTGTCGATTGAAAGGGTGATAAATGACATTGCTTGCTACAATCTAACGTGATACAAACAACCAGTTGAGACATTGCTAAACCGGATAAGACACTTGCTGAACTGATAAAAGACTGAGTTATTGCCGAATTGAGACAAATGCTGCTAACCGATAAGTGACTGGCCTCTTGAAGAAGACGGTGTGAACATTGCGCTCGCTCAGCTTTGTAACTGAATTGCTAAATAGTTTCTTTTACAGGTGCTTCTAGCTCTCTGATTCTATACAGATCATGACACAAAACAGTAGAAAGAAATATTGTAAATATGTGTGTATAGGCTTGGTAATTGCATGTGTACTAATAATAATGGCAATAGTGCTTACAATGCATGGAAAGGGTGAGGATGAGAGAATTGATGCTTCTACTTTTGCTCCTGTTACTGTCACTGAACTAACTGCACTGAAAAGATTAGAATTAGATGAGAGACACTTGCATGATAAGAAAGAGCTTTCATATAATGTTTTCTATCGCTTGTTAACAGAATATGTTGAGACTATGGACGCGAAAGATTGTTATGTGTGTACACAGATACCGAAATCAGTAAAGGAAGGGGTGACTTATCACCACATGCCTCTTACATACGGGATTACATGTAGTATAGTAATGTCTAGGTTTTATGGTCAGACTAACATACAGTATTTCTACTCAAATTATGATGTTACCTTTGCATATGTTCCTATAATAGCGCAGCTAAGCCAGATTGCTAAAGATTGGGATGCTAAAATAATGAGGGAATTTTTCGAGCCAATGCAACCTTTTGAAACGGCTCACGCTCATAGGGAAAACCTTACCTGCTCGCTCTCTGCAATAGAAATAAGCTTTTTAGATCGCACAGATGATAGAAGAGCACAAATGAAGGCGAAATTAGAAAAAGAGCTACATAAGAGGACTTCAGTAGATAATTATGATTTTGCCGCAATAAAGACACAAGGGAGAATAGCTTTAGATGCTTGGCATGTAGGGAAATTTTGTATATATCGAGGTGAATCCTATTATGACAATATTTTTGTAGGAGCGAGTGAGTGTAAACATACGTTTATCTTTAAGGCCAAATGGACATTCATGATGAACGGACTTGACCCTGTCATTCCAGGTGTATATTACATTTGTGGGTATAATGCCTATTATCGTCTTCCAAAGGGATGGTGGGGGAGATGTTATTTGGGTATAGTGTTCCCAAAGGTTTATCAACTGGATGACCTATCGATGATTCAAAAGACACCTGGATCCCATCGTATCCAGAAAAGAGAGACCGCAGCTGCTGTGGTAGGAGATATATTTGGAGCCATGATTCCTTCGTTGGGAGTTGTGCTGAATTCCATCAAAATTGTCTACTATAGTGGATAACATGTTGACAAAGTTTTCAGGTGCTATAATCCTGATAGATGCTGAACTTGCAGCGGAAAGAGCTATGACTCTTCGAAATAGGCTTGCTTTAGACATTCTTTTAGCAAAGGATGGCGGCGTTTGCAAAATGCTTGGTGCACGACACTGTTGTACGTATATTCCAGACAATAGTGTGAAGATTAAAACTATGCTTGCTAATCTAACAAAAGAGAGTGCAGATTTGAAGGAATTGAAAGAACCAGGAGTGTGGGAGAAGGTTGGAAAAGGACTTGCTTCAGTGGGACATTGGATTGGGGGAATTTGGAATGGAATATTGCTAAAAATAATACAGGGAATACTAATAGTATTAATTTGCATATTTGGAATTTGGGGAATAAAAAGGGGAATAATAATGATTATGGAAAGAATTAGAAGAAGGAAGGAAGAGAAAATAATGAAGAGAATGGCAGAAGAATACAAAGCGAAAACTAGGGGAATTAAAAGGAAAAGAGAACTGACAGAATTTTAATGGAATAAAATTTGTGGGCATGATTTGGTGTGATGACAAGTAGTCATCAGAGGAGGGATTGATGAAGCAGAAAACGAAGGTTTTACATTTATTGACGCATAAACGTAGTGTGAAATAATCATGTGTGACTTTAACCGAACTAATAAAGATTGTACGGGGACAAAATGTGCCCTCAGAGTAGTTTGCCAACATTTATAAGCGTGCTTATATAACGTGATGTATTAGAATTGCACTAATCCGACATAATCGTAAACGTGTGCTATGATTTGCTCGTTTGAAATGTTTTAGCTTAGCATTACTTTAGTGCAGGCTTCGGCCTAGTTGCCTGGTCTCACGATTTAGATGCTCGTATTTTTCCAATGTGCTATTAAACGTGTATTTCTGCTTGAAGCTGTACTTTTCCACTGAGATCGTTCACATGCTTATCTTAAGGTTTCGTGCCAGCCTGGCATATTTTCTCTTTACTCCAAGGTCAATCTGCAGGTGCGGACAATGGAAGCTCTGAAAGTGAGTTAATTGGTATAAAATGTTGCAACTTGCGTACCCGTCTCCAAGGATAATGTATGCTTAAGTAAAAGCTTGAGAACTGTTGTTTTTGATTGGACAATTTGAAGCTAACCTATGAACCCTCCAATGGAAGACCCTACTGGATTTGAACTGTTGTCTATTTAAACCAGGTGCACGAGAGGAAAGTAGCCATTATTGGACATCGCCCATACCCGCCATTTTGCAGGACATTGCAGCTATTATGGCCCACCTTGCTGCGACGCCATTTTGAGAGACTTTGATGCTTTCTCTAATCGAGAGAGAGAGACTTAAATGATTCTTACCCTAGGGACTTTAACTTTAATTAGTCCCTTGCATGAAGTAGTAGTTTATCTTGCCGCCGTGAGGCAACTGCCCCGTCCACCCCTGCCCCTTTGTCCCCGTCCCATGCTGATCGAGAAACGGTACCTGCGAGACGAAGACTTCCTTGAATGCTGATTGTAATTGGTAAATATGAAAGGAAATTGTACAATTGCATTGTGTTTCTTTTAGGTAACCAACTGCTGATTTTGATAAGAGCCCTAGTTAGGAGTTTTCTAAATTAACGTTGCTAAATTGTTTTTGCATGAAGTCCCACATGCCGATGCTAATTTGAGGTTAGACGAGGATTCCTTTTGTCGCACGATGCAATTTGAGATCTTGTTATGCTGACTAAATGTATGCAATTAGTTCATTACAGATTATAGTTCTAGTGATTTGCATTGCTATTATCGAATGCCTCGTTATTCAAATGCTACATAGATTGCACCTGTTTCGCCGTTACGGACAGCTATTAATGTTCATATATGTTTATCATTTGGTGTTGAGACACATCTATATTGTGCTAGCTTTGTTAATATAGGGAAATAAATTCACTAACTTTGAATAAACTGGTGTGGTTATTCCTGACTGGAAGGTCAGGGTTCGCCGAAATGTATTCTGGATTGATTGTTAAATGTTATGTGGATCAGGGCATTGCTTATGTTCGTTATTGATTATTGGTTTGATTAAATTGACTGAGTAAGGGTGTCGAGGGTCCCACTTAGTCAAAAGATTCATCGGCCTAAAGAGCGTCCAAAGTACCGGTAAATTACTAGTACGGACCGCTCTATCACTTGCCACATCAATTGGTCAAACATGCCTCATAATGTCGTCTTTTCCTACCATATAATTCCAGTGGCCCTGCGCATAACTAAAACACTTCCATTTACCTTCTTGCTCTATCTGCAGCCAAAAATGAAAATGTTGCCATTTAGCATCCTAATTTAAATCTGCCATGTTAATTCCAATATAGTACCACTTTCACCACCCCACCATCAGAGTTGCTGGCTGGCTAACACAATTTCCCAAAAAAAGACACAAGACATCCACAGAGGAGAAATTAACTAGAAGGGCCAACCAAACATATCAAGAGTTTTCAAAACGTCATAGTGTAATAAGGATGTTAAGTTGGTCTGAATCATGGCCATAATTGTAATAGGGAGAGATTATTAAAAAAAAAACATATACAGTTATCATGTAAAACTTTACCAGAAATAAACTTTTGGCATTAGACTGTAATCCTGAAAACAGCCCCTAGAGCAGAAGTCTTCAAACTGGGGGGCGGGTCCCTCTAGGTGGGGCCTCAAGTGATTCCAGGGGGGGGCGCCAGACTCTTGCTAAAAGAACCATTATACAGTTAACAGGCCTTTGTTCTAAGCAGAAGCATGTTATTGCATATTTAAAAAGTTACCAGTACTTAACTGCAATGTTTAAATAGGTCTAGACATATTTAAACATTGCCATCTTTATGAAATAATTGTGAAAAATTCTGAGGGGGGGGCAATGATTTTTTCTTTTCAACTGGGGGGCACAGCATTAAAAGGTTTGGAGACCACTGACCTAGAGGACACCAAAACAAAAATATAATATGTAAGGAACATGGTCATGTAACCATATTGTTAGGCACTAAAGAAAATAACCCCATGAAAAAACAGGTGAAAGTAATGCAGTATAAACATACACTTAGCCCCTAGAGGACATTTTTAGAACTAGCAGGCCTACTACAACAATATTACAAACAAGGCCTTTAAAACAAAACTTTTCCCAGCTGTTAAACATAAGTTTTAGTCCTGTAAAAGCTTAAAAGACATTGAATGGTGAGAGGGGTTATCATTTTAGGGTCCCCACTAAACTAGTGTGGGGACCCAGAGATGATGTTGACAGAACGAGCGATTTGAAGGTGGTCCCATTGCATTGTTCTTCGACCACCACAGCCTAAGTTATGAGCAAAAGTGTTTTGTAAAAGTAATGCCCTGCAAAGCATTATGGGACAGGTTTTCGTGCTGCAAAATTTATAGTATATTGATTGCAATGTTCAGAACAGACTGAGAGAAACACACAATAAAAATAGCATTTGGAAGAAATACAGTCATGTAACCATACACAGCCCTTAGAGAGCATAACCACAGTAAAAAAGAATGAGAGAAAGTAATGCAGTATAACCATATATAAAGCCCATAGAGAGCATAGTGCATTACACATTTGCAAGGCTAGCAGACCCATTGTAATGATACCACAACAAGGCCCATAAAACATAACTTCTCTCAGCTGTAAATAAAAGTTCTAGTCACAAGAGAGCTTTAAAATATAGGGGTTATTATTTTGGAGAACCCCCTAACATAGTGTGGGGAATCAGAGATGATGTAGACAGAAAGCATGCATCTTGGTGAATGTTGTGAGGGCGGTCCCATTGTTCTAGGACCACCATAAGCTTAGTTATGAGCAAAAACGTTTTGTAGAAGTAATGACCTGCAAAGCATCATGGGGCACATTTCTGTGCCACGAATATTTTAGTATGTTGACATGACTGGAATGCTTAGAATGGCCCCCCAGAGGACACCAGAATGAAAACAGCATTTGTAAGAAACACAGCCATAACTACACAAAAAGAAAATGGCAATAGATAATGCAGATCAACTACATATTTAGCGCCAAAACAAAAGTTCCAACCATGAAAGAGCTTAAAAAGACACTGAATGGTGGGAGGGGTTATTATTTGTGGGTCCCCACTAACCTAGTGTGGGGACCCAGAGGTTTCCTAAACTGAAAGAGTGCATTGTGCTGAACGTTTTTGTGGTGGTCATATTGTCCTAGGACCACCACATGCAGAGTTATGAGCAAAAATGTTTTGTAAAATGAATGCACTGCAAAGCATTATGGGGCGCATTTCCTGAGTGCAGTGAATATTGTAGTATCGGCTCTCCTGCTGTGCCAGGAGAGACTCTTTTGTTTTGAGGATTTCTGTTTTAATAATTTCAAGTGTTTTCCGGGGAAAGACACAAGAAATGACACTGATTAAGTAACTGTGAATAATGGGATCAGCACTCCAATACTGCCGATCGAGTTCACGCTGTTGTGCCTGTTTGTGCTGTGAGCGCCATAGCCGCCATACAGCACGAAGGGGAGAGACAAAAGAAGAAAAAAATGGTTTACCCATGCTGAAGTATATTGGCAATCGTGCAATAATCCATGTAACAGGGGCAGTCTGCAAGGCGTGACAAAAACAACCTCAAAACGGGACAAACATAAAGCATTTACCAATGACATCAAGAGATTTTTTTAAGCCCAAGAATGAATGAAAATGATGGGCGTGAGATGGGTGTGGTTAAAAGCCCATAATACTTACAACAGGTCAAAGCCCTTGCGTGCTCAAACAGCTGCCAGTTCTCCAGAGGATTTTTTCATCAGCTACCATGAAGTCATGGAAGTATAGTTGAGGTGGTTGACAGGAGCAGTAAAATTACATTTTGTAGCGAACAAGGGGAGCAGCAGTTGCAAACGCAATCTTGTTTGGTATGCTTAACACCAGGGCAGTAAACAACCTCTATTTCAAAAGCTCTCTTTCACGATACGTACACTCCCTCTGGTCCACCATAGGTCTCTACATGTACAGATCAACAACTGTCTGCATACTGCATTCTTACCAGGGACCTTCACTCCGCCCTTTGACATCTGAATCCAGAGCATCCATCAATGGATCCGGCTCAAAAGGACTGTGCCCTTACGCACACATAGTCCACTATCCAGGTCTCTCACTCTGTATTTGTTGCTTGACATGGAACACTACGTTGTTCCTGTTTGTATACATTAATTGGCCTGGCCTATCCAAGAAGCTTTACCTGTCACAAAGAGTTGACTGACTCTTGCTCAACTCGTAGGCCATTCCAGTCAATACTGTTTTTAATTTAGAAAACAGTGGCTGGCCAACAGACGGACAGCATCGATCACTACGTACAGCAGATAATACAGTCCTGTGGAACTAGCACTGAGATCAATCAGTAACTGTGTTTTTTTTTTTAAAGGTGCAAAGCAGTATTGACTGGCCTTTACAGGAAGCAGGTGCCCGAGTCGTTGAGCTGACAAGCTCACACTTTCTTTTACCAGAAAAGGCCAGTCAACTAACCTTTCTCCCCTTAAATAGTGGTTGGGTTATAGCAAAGTAGGAAGTCTGTACCTTACTTCTGCAATGTGCTCTAATTCTGAACAACAGCATGCACTCCTCCAGCAGCCAGTTTGACTCTGGCTTGACATCTTGAGACATCAGCCTGGGTAACATGAGCAGCCTCAGGAAAGTCACCAACCGGACTCGCTTTAAAGGAAATGAGTTGATGAGGCTAATCAAACTTGGCTTGTCTCACCCTTCACTACAAGGCTAGGCCAGTCCATTCAATACTGTGAAAACTGTTTTAAGCTGGGAAAAGAGTAACTGACCCACAGAGGGAGTTCAGCAATCACAGTTGGACTTCGGCCAGTTGCTGTTTAGTACTAATGTTATTTTGGGACTATGCACCTCAGCTTTTACCCAAATACAGATGCCATCCCTAGCCTAAAATACAGAGAGCCTCCTTTTCTCTTTCACAGAATGGGATGCGGCTAGTCCCATGTACAGAGAGCCTGGTCTATGTCGTGCTTATAAAATGACCTTCTCCCACAACGAGAAAACCAATCATTGTAATTTCCCACATGCAGAACGAAACCCATCCACCTTGCACATAGAAAGAGAACCCAGCGGGTGTGCTTTCATCATCTCACTGAACTCTAACGACTGAATGGCAACTGAATATTGCTTCAATACTCTGACTCTGTATAAGAGCGCTTTCAAGTTATGAGAAGTTGTTGGTCGGTCTGCTTTAATGCATACTTAAATAAATACCACAGATTTCAAAGCAACAGTGAGCACTGCAGTGACAAAGACACAGCTCAAAAGCGTGGTTTCCAAAAGATCACCAAGAAGGTTGGAATGCATGCCACATGGCTTCACGTCATGTGGAAAACCCTTAGTGGGTCATGCTTTTTACAGAACTGTGCATGCTTGGATTTTTATGCTCGTGCTTCACAATTTTAAAATCAATAGTCCAAATTCCAAGTCCAAATGTGCTTCTCGCTATTGGCAAAAACAGGACAGGTTTGTACTCAGAACCCATGTCGCATTTCTAAACAAAGCACATTTCATGTATCAGAGTGATATCTACTTCAAGCAAATAAGTGGTGATAGCAGCCATTCTCCACTGCGCCCTGTGGACATACAGGCCCATATTTATACTTTTTAGCGCCGCATTTGCGTCATTTTTTTACCCAAAAGCAGTGCAAACACATTATGCAATGGTATTTTGTAAGTTTGCGCCGTTTTTGCGTCAAAAAGCTGCGCAAATGCGGCGCTAAAAAATTATAAATATGGGCCACAATACCATCTGGATGCAGGAGAGTTAAAGGTGAATTTGAGATGCACAGGGGAGTAAGAGAAAAATGAGACACAGCTCCCTATGAAATCGGACCGCACACAGGCCAATGTCTTTAGAGCGAATGGCATATCACATGGAGAAACGAGGTAAGGCGAGGGGGTCAAATTTCAGAGAAGAGACATAAACAAGGAAGAACCCCGATCATTAATAAAGGAGGCATGGGTGCACTAGAACAATTATTGGTCACAGGAAGCAAATCATTATTAATATTGCCAATATTAATAGGTAACAGGCAATATAATTCATAAAGTTGAATGGCCACCACTGACTTCTATAGTGAATGAAAATTAGTGTTATCTCCGCGTCACAAGCTCCAATCAGTTAAGGCCAATCGAGCCTTCCATCCTTCTGAGGTCGGGAAATTGAGTACTGCTATTTTGGAAAAGGGTAACGCCTGTTATTTGTAGGTCTAGGGTCAGCAGAAGAGTCGCGGGGCACTATATAAAACAAGTAATTATTACATTACTGGTTACAGATCTTTCTTGCGGAAAATCGCAGGTATCTATTTATTTTCCATTAATGATCGTGACCTCACGTCGTTTGGAAGAGCCGAAACGTGAGGCACTTTCTTGTGCAGCGGCTGCAGGCCTCCCCGAGTATACGAATGATACGCAGGGCAGCCGTGACAAGTAACCATTTTTGCCCCTAGTTATCAAAACACGACGATCGGCTCCAATTCAAGGTGACAACACCACCTGCGCAGAGAAAGGCAGCCTTACTACAACCCAAGGACCCTTACATACGGCATCTCTTACCCCGCATCAGCTGTGCCTCTGACCTCTTATCCACAACAATAACAGAGCACTTGCAAGAGGCCTGAGCGGGGCGTGCAGGGGATTGTAGTTCTGGCACTGCGTCTGGGACAACAAGAAGCCAAAAGAAGACTACACTAACCGTGGGGCACAGCAAAAAGAGGGCGGGACCTAGAGTTGATGAGAGCGTGGACAGCTGGGGACTTTAGGAGAGCTGTGGTCTATGGGTACGAAAGAAGAGTAACGCAGAGACTACATTTCCCGCCTAGCACAGTGTGAATGGATAGCGGAAGCTTGCCTTAGAGTGGGGTGTATTGGGATATGTGGTTTGGTTGCAAGAAGTAGATTAAAGGAAAACAGCAAGGAGTTGTTCCGTGCAAGTATTTCGTGCTGAGCTCAAGAAGAGGAGCTCCAGACCTTTAGGGAGGAATAGTTGTTTGGGTTTGGGGAGTAAAACATGATCATAATGTTCAATTAAGCGAGTTATACCTCCAAACAATTACAGATAAGATTACTAGACCATAAGTGAGTTTTCAAAATCCACGATACGTTTCTTTCTACAGGGAGTGCAGAATTATTAGGCAAGTTGTATTTTTGAGGATTAATTTTATTATTGAACAACAACCATGTTCTCAATGAACCCAAAAAACTCATTAATATCAAAACTGAATATTTTTGGAAGTAGTTTTTAGTTTGTTTTTAGTTTTAGCTATGTTAGGGGGATATCTGTGTGTGCAGGTGACTATCACTGTGCATAATTATTAGGCAACTTAACAAAAAAAAATATATACCCATTTCAATTATTTATCATTACCAGTGAAACCAATATAACATCTCAACATTCACAAATATACATTTCTGACATTCAAAAACAAAACAAAAACAAATCAGTGACCAATATAGCCACCTTTCTTTGCAAGGACACTCAAAAGCCTGCCATCCATGGATTCTGTCAGAGTTTTGATCTGTTCACCATCAACATTGCGTGCAGCAGCAACCACAGGTTCCCAGACACTGTTCAGAGAGGTTTACTGTTTTCCCTCCTTGTAAATCTCACATTTGATGATGGACCACAGGTTCTCAATGGGGTTCAGATCAGGTGAACAAGGAGGCCATGTCATTAGATTTCCTTCTTTTATACCCTTTCTTGCCAGCCACGCTGTGGAGTACTTGGACGCGTGTGATGGAGCATTGTCCTGCATGAAAATCATGTTTTTCTTGAAGGATGCAGACTTCTTCCTGTACCACTGCTTGAAGAAGGTGTCTTCCAGGAACTGGCAGTAGGACTGGGAGTTGAGCTTGACTCCATCCTCAACCCGAAAAGGCCCCACAGGCTCATCTTTGATGATACCAGCCCAAACCAGTACTCCACCTCCACCTTGCTGGCGTCTGAGTCGGACTGGAGCTCTCTGCCCTTTACCAATCCAGCCACGGGCCCATCCATCTGGCCCATCAAGACTCACTCTCATTTCATCAGTCCATAAAACCTTAGTAAAATCAGTCTTGAGATATTTCTTGGCCCAGTCTTGACGTTTCAGCTTGTGTGTCTTGTTCAGTGGTGGTCGTCTTTCAGCCTTTCTTACCTTGGCCATGTCTCTGAGTATTGCACACCTTGTGCTTTTGGGCACTCCAGTGATGTTGCAGCTCTGAAATATGGCCAAACTGGTGGCAAGTGGCATCGTGGCAGCTGCACGCTTGACTTTTCTCAGTTCATGGGCAGTTATTTTGCGCCTTGGTTTTTCCACACGCTTCTTGCGACCCTGTTGACTATTTTGAATGAAACACTTGATTGTTCGATGATCACGCTTCAGAAGCTTTGCAATTTTAAGAGTGCTGCATCCCTCTGCAAGATATCTCACTATTTTTGACTTTTCTGAGCCTGTCAAGTCCTTCTTTTGACCCATTTTGCCAAAGGAAAGGAAGTTGCCTAATAATTATGCACACCTGATATAGGGTGTTGATGTCATTAGACCACACCCCTTCTCATTACAGAGATGCACATCACCTAATATGCTTAATTGGTAGTAGGCTTTCGAGCCTATACAGCTTGGAGTAAGACAACATGCATAAAGAGGATGATGTGGTCAAAATACTAATTTGCCTAATAATTCTGCACTCCCTGTATATTTGTTGATCATGGTATTATTTGCCCCTCAGGAATTTTCGAGAAAACTGTTTGAAAAATATTGTGTTTGGTGATATACTGCAATATATGTTTGAGATCATCTGTGCCATTAGTAAAAACTTAAAAGGATTGATAACTTTTTAGGAGGAGGTCCGAGGTTCTCCTGAGAAAACTTTGTGGATTTCAAATGAATTCATTAGAAGGCTTGCATTCGCTTCATAGTCATAATCGGTGCACATCAGTGTGTATTTCCTGCAGGGCCCAAAAACATGCAAGTGCCAAAATAGTGACCCCCATCACCATGAACAAACTCCACACAGACCAAACATTGTCAGACGTCCAACAGCTTCCATTTGTGACAATAGCCTTTAGGAGGGAACACTATAAGTTTAGAGACCGGTCTCACATAGCATACAGCCTCAAATGTCTCCCTATTAGCACACTTTAGTTCAAATGTAAGCACTAATGTATGTGATGCTTGTGCAAACTGGGTAAGATAAATTCAACATATATCACTTTTCCTGTATCCTAATTTAGTTAAGTAACCCTTCTATTTACTTTAATAAAGAGGTATTGTGTTTCTGATCCCCAAAACGAATGCATATCCAGTTTTAATTCAATTACAATATTTTGACTTTTCCGGATATGAGGGCAGGCTCACACTCCAGCAGCCCATACAATGCATCAAAAGTATCAAAAGTATAAAAAACGTTTTCAGATAATGCTGCACCACGGATAGACCACTTTAGGTGAATACCTCACACAATAAGTAGATCTCAAAGAGGGGGGGCGTGGCTTGCCAGCCAAGATGGCGGACGCAAGTTTGTAGCGCTCCGTGGCGACACAGTGCTTATCCTCCATTTCACTGTGCTCGGGGAGCAGTCCGTAGGCTACAACAGCGTCTACCCGACTGCCGACACCTCTGGAGCTGGGGGCACGGTGGCAGGGGGTGTGCCAGGCCCGCTGATTGGCAGAACAAGCTCCCTTCACAAGAACCGAGAAGTGCGGCCTAGCCTGCGTACGCTGCACAGGCCGGCCGGGAGGTGCCTGGCCCCCTGTGGAGGTTCCCTCTGCTACGAGGGAATCGGGAGAGGACGTCGGGCTTTGTCGAAGCATGAGTTGAGCGGCGACCTACCTGGCGGTGAGAGCTAGATGTGGTGTTTCTGGTCTGGCGGTGACTGAACCTGCGGAGCCTGTCAACCTAGATCGCCCTAGATGACGAGGCGGCCTGGGAGACTACGGTGAATTGGAGGGCGGAAATCGAGGGGACCCTTGGATCTATTGCCCGGTACAGGCCTGCAGAGACACCATTTATTACCCTTTCGGTGCCAAGAGGAGGAGCAGCTGGGTTGTTGCCTGTTTTTGGTATCTGGGGCTTTCAGTTGAGGTGAAAGAACACAGCATTGACAATCCAGCTTCTACAGCTGATACCTTTTTAACACACCGGCTGGCACATTGGGTCAAACAAGCGGCAAGCCTGTGATGCTGGTGGACTGGCGGTGATCCTGTGCAATTGAGCGGGACGGGGAGGGAGGCTGCTCGTATTGCTGCGCCTGGATTGTCACATTTCGCACGCAAGCGGGCCTCCTATTTCGAAGGTGAAACGCCAGCCGGTTCCACGGTGCATAACCTCCTTCTGGACATCAATATGGAGGGCACGGGTCGCCTCCGTTCTAGTACTGGCCCCAAAACTCAGACGTCACGATCGGAATCTACGTCCCTAAATTACACTAAATTGGACGCAGTGCTGGCAGCTGTGAAGCGCATAGGTACCTCTCTGGAACAAGCTCGGACCTCGTTGGAGGGCAAAATCAATAAGGTGGCCAGCGACCTCACCCTCCTACATGCGGACCATCGCAAATTAGCAGATAGAACCCGCACGGTAGAGGAACAGCTACAGGACCTCACGCCTAAGTTGAACCAACTGGAGGCCTCACTGGAAACTGCGCTGGAACGGATAGAAACACTGGAGCATCATGTGGAGGACGCAGAGTGTCGCACTAGGCGGAACAACCTCAGAATAATGGGTCTGCCGGAGGGCGTGGAGGCTCCAGATGCGGTTGCTGTTGCTGAGTCTTGGCTCCGAGGGCTGCTGCCGGACGGCTCGCTGATGCCTTTTTTTCATTTGAGCGGGCCCATAGAGTTCCTACTAGGGCCCGACCGCCTGGCGCTGGCCCACGTCCATTCCTCCTCCGGCTCTTACATTATGCGGATAGGGATATCATACTATGGGTGGTACAAACACTACCTCCGATTAGTGTGCAGAATGCCCCGGTCATGATACAGGTACAAAGGGAACAGGCATCCTTCCTGGCGGTTAACGCAAACTCCGTTCCCTCAACTTGTCATACTCTCTACTATTTCCGGCCAGACTACGAGTGGTGGCAGACAATAAAACGCACTTCTTCAGCACGCCGGAGGTGACGTGGGACTGGCTGGAATCTTCGGAACTGGTCAATAGATGTGATCCCGTCATGACAGAGCGGGTGACTCGGAATCTACAGCCCCGTAGACGTCGGAACCGCAAAAAGAGAGTGGCTGTGTTGGGGGAGGTGCGATGTGCCCCCGATCTGGAACAAATTATACAACAACGTCGTTGTGCATTGCAAACCGCAGCGGCCATTGGTGTCCTCTCAGTGACTTCGGATGGTGAAGCAGATCCCGCAGACTCTGCTGGAGATATGGGTTCCTCCTTTGAGACATCCTCTGACCTTGGTTCATACTGCCGCCATGAGGTAACGCCTCAGACAGCTGATGAACTACTTTGAACTCACCCACAGATTACGCATTTCACTGTACATCAGTTTGTGTTTGGGTCAAACGTCGGCTATGCTAGTTGGCTGTCTGCCATGTATATGCTGAGTGACAGCCTAGAGACTGCTGGGGGATGTGCCACTCTTTGTCCTCTACACTACATGCTGCGCTCCGCTGTAACTGCTTCCCCACTTTCATGTTGGGTTTCGGGTCCCGACCTGAGTACTACCGCTTCTCTGGTGCCTGGTCTACCTCATACTCCCGCTAGAGGGGATTCCCTCCCTTTTCTTTACCCCCAAATTGTTTGTGCCTTATAAGCACGTTACCTGGTTTGGGCAGACACCTGTTGTTCCTCCGCCCTTATGGTATTTACTCATATTACTATTGGGCCTGTTGTTGGTCCCCAGTTGTTCTTGTCATGTTTTGTGTGGAGCCTATGCCCGCTCAGCCTGCTCTCTTCCTGGGACCCCGCTGTCTTGCAATTCGCTCTCCCTATCCCTCGAGTTGGGCCACTGTCCTTTTGTCCACTTACTGATCCACCATGGACCCTTTTAAATTCCTTACATGGAATGTGCGTGGCATACACTCGCCAGCTCGCAGATATTCCATCTATTCATATCTCAAGAGGCATTCAATACACATAGCGTTCCTGCAGGAGACTTATCTGGGCAACCGGAAGTGGTTTGATTACAACGGCGCTGGTGTGGCAGCTTTATGCAACAGGTTTCTCCTCTTATGCCAGGGGGGCACTTATCTGGGTTAGACCGTGTACCCCATTTGTAGTTGACGGTTATACTGTAGATGACCAGGGGTGCTATGTTCTGTTGCGCGGACGCCTTGCTGGCCGTGCTGACCTGTTGGGATCTATATACGCCCGAATACCGACCAGGCCTCTTTCTTTCGCGCACTCTCTCCCATTCTGGCGCGTTGGAGCAACCTCCCCTGGTTGTTGGGGGGTGACTTCAATTGGGTTATGAACCCCTCACTGGATCGCTCCTTCCTGCCATTGCCACTGCTCCCACAGTAAGAGCTGCACTGGCATTGCACGACTGGCTTCGCAACTGGCAGATGGTGGATGTGTGGCATCAGCGCCATCCCACTACCAGGATATACTCGTTCTACTCAGCGCCGCATCTTTCGATGTCCGTCTTGACAGGTTGATGTGCACTGCTAATTTATATTCTGCGGTACAGTGGTCCGATTATCTGGGCCGCACCCACTCGGACCACAATCCACAACTACTTCATCTGGGATGGGACTCACCCTGCCCCGCCATCCCCACTTGGAGATTCCGTCCGGAGCTCCTGGAGGATGCACCGTTTAGGTCCTCGCTGGACAAGGCAATCCCCGAGTATTTTCATCATAATATGGGCACCGCGTCCTCTGAACTAATTAAATGGGAGGCATTTAAGGCATTTATCATGGGCCACTGCATGGGCACGCAATGGAGTCTGCGGAAGTCTATTGAGAGTGACTTGACTAGAGTCGAGAGGT
Organism: Pleurodeles waltl; assembly: GCF_031143425.1. Lineage (NCBI taxonomy): Eukaryota > Metazoa > Chordata > Amphibia > Caudata > Salamandridae > Pleurodeles > Pleurodeles waltl. Next base: position 144,204,110 of record NC_090443.1, read on the forward strand.
CCCTGATGGGATATGAACGCAGGCAATCTCATTCTGCGCTAGTTTTGCAGAAGTTAACTGAGGCCAGAACAGAACGCACCTTGTTATTAGAGAGACTGGGCTGCTTAAACTACGCAGCTCACTCGGCTCGCACCCATGCTCTGGCAGACCGCTCGCGCAAATTGCTGGCCTGGCTTATCCGTCAAGAACACGATCGAAGCCCCATTATGGCGATCCGTTCGATAACTGGGGATATTCTTCATACCCCCCAGGAGATACACTCTGAATTCACTGAGTACTACCAGTCACTCTATCGGTCTGCGGTGGTAGATGACAGGGAGATGAGCGTTGATTTTTTTCAGCACCCACCCTGCCCAGATTGTCAGATGATCAGTGGGCAGAGCTAGAGGTGCCCCTAACTTTGGAGGAGGTGTGTGAGGGAATGCGAGGCCTATCAGCCGGCAGGACCCCTGGCCTGGATGGACTCCCATCTGAGTTCTATAAGTCTTTCTCCGCAACGCTTGCACCCCGTCTTCTCTCTCTTTATGAGCAGGCACTGCGAGAGGCAATATTGCCGGCTTCACAATGCGAGGCACTGTTGGTGTCGCTCCCTAAGCTGGGCAGGGATCCATCTGAACTGGGCTCCTATAGGCCGTTGGCGATGCTTAATACAGACTATAAAATTCTGGCCAAGATTCTAGCAACTCTTTTGGCGTCCTTGGTTCCACAGCTGGTGCACCCAGACCAAAACGGTTTTGTACCTTCACGGTACACCTCGAGCAATATCCAGCGCCTTTTTCAAGTTATGCAATATTCAACGCGTGATTGCCCTTGTGCAGGATGCCTGGTCCTTGATCTGGAGAAGGCCCTTGACTCCTTGGAATGGCCCTACTTATTTTATTCATTGCGTCGCTTTGGCATGGGCCCATACTTCCGACACTCGATCCAACTGTTATCTACTCGGCCACGCTCTAGGGTTAAAGTTGCTGTTTTCTCTGGCAATGGAGCCTCTGGCGGTGGAGTTCCGTAGGACCGGGCAGACCTGGGGTATCGCACTGGGTGATGGCCTGCATGTCATATCTTTATATGCAGACGACCTCCTTTTATATGTCCGGGATATTGATAATGTCCCTCCTGGCATTGCGGACATCTTACGCAGCTTTGCTGCTTTTTCCGGCCTCCGTGTTAACTGGGTGAAGTCATGCCTCTTCCCTTTTGACCCGGGGCAGTCAGACCCGAGGCTAAGACTCTCTGGCATAGATGTCCCCTGGCAGCCGTGCTCGTTCCGCTATCTGGGCATACAGATATTCCACACGGAGAGGGAGCTTCATGATGGCAATCTCCGTAGAGCAGTGTCCTCCATTCGATCACAGATGACCTTCTGGCAGACTCTGCCGCTCTTGGTGGCTGGTAGGATCGCCCTCTTGAAAATGGTAGTCCTCCCTCTCCTTCTATACTACTTCTCCAATTTGCCTCATTATGTTCCAGCTGGTTTATTTCGTGATTTGAAGCGTAGAATACAGGAGTTTATCTCGAATCGGGCCGCTGTAGGGTGGCGTTGAAAAAGCTTTATTTACCCCTTTCCCGAGGTGGCCTCTCGGTTCCGAATATGGAACATTACTACCTGGCCTCTCAGCTTCAGTGGGTGGCGCGTTGGCTAGCGAACCTGCAACTGCAACCAATTCTCCGCCCTGGACACTAACCCGGACTGCACATCTCTTTCACCCTCTCGCTAAATTGCGGCCCCCTGCGGAGTGCCTGCTGAATGTAGCTCATCGCTGCTACCGCAGATCCCTGCGCCTCACAAGTGATACTGTTCCCTATGCTCCATCACTGGCGTTGCTAGGTACGCAGCGCGGCATGCGACTCACGACCACTGCGGAATTGGGTCCCTTTTATGCGGCTGACATCCACACTTTGGGTGATCTTTACAGGGAGGGTGGTTGGATTGGGTTTACGGAGCTCTCGCTGGAGACGGAACGGCCGTCCGGACAATTTCTTTTGTACAATTCGCTGCTGCGTGCACTATCGCGCGGAATGGGAGATATGTCCTTTGAGCCCCCTATGCACCTATTGGTGCAATACCTACAAGTTATGGGACAAAGTAGACATTTGATTCGATGGTTCACCGATGCGCTTAGGGCACTCATAGAGGGTGCCCTCACTGCATTGCAAACTACTTGAGAGAGTGATTTAGAGGGACCCTTCACTGAGGCCACATGGTCCGGAGCACTGTCCAGCCATGCTAGTGTCCCCCATAATGCTAGATTCTGTCTTATTCAATTTTATATACTCCCTAGGGCTTACCTCACACCAGCCCGTATTAACAGGTATTTTAATCGAATGGACTCCACTTGTCCTCGCTGCAACTAACTTTGGTCGGACTTTCTCCACATGTTTTGGGCTTGTCCCTCCTTAATCGTTTTTTGGCATGGAGTTACAACATCCTTATCCAAGTTTACATTGCGCCTGCTGTTGTTAGATAGTGGCTCCTGCCTCTTAGGTCTTTTCCTGAGAGCCAAAAAACATAAAGCATCTACAAGATTCCTAGGTTTGGGTCTTTTGACAGCTAAGCGTCTAATTACCAAGAGATGGAAGGACACTGTGACCCCAACAGTACTAGCTTGGAGGCGCTCCTTTATGATATGGGCGAAGGCGGAGGGGGCTGCACTGTGGCACGAGGATGTGATGGGCTTGTGAACGTATCCTCTTTCAGCCAGTTGGGATGAGATGTTGACTCAGTTGCGGGGGAGGATCAGGTTGCAATTGTTGATGATCCAATGACAATCAACAACGTGCTGGCACTTGCTTAGCTATACTGTGGCGCGACACTATTACCAGGTCACCTATTTGTATGTTCTCTCTTCTAAGCTTCTGCTGCTCCTGTATGCTCCTTATTTAACTGATGTTCATGTCCTGCTCTACTTGCAAATGTGGCTGTGGGAATATTATCTTGTGTTGGATCCCTTGGTCTCTGGAGACTTGGGGGTTGTGGATGGGCTCCAATGTTTTTTTAGCAATTCTATTGGTATTATGCAATCTTTTTTCTCTCACCATTGTTGCTCCTGTATACGTATTAATAACTGCTTACATGTACGTCCTCACTTATATTAGAGTTGAGCTGACTTCAAACTTGTTGGAGATGGGATTACCCGGTACATATATTATTAATCTGTTTCGCAACATGCAAGTTACTGGTCTATCTACATGGAACTTGAATATGCAAATTGTAAATCCGTGTTTTGTGTTTGACTTGTGGCATTGCTACTACAGAACTACATAATAGTAACAGAAACACTGTTAAATGGAAAAAATCAATAAAAAGATTTGCGAAAAAAAATAATAATGTAGATCATAAGAGTACCAAAACAATACATTGCAGCAAGTGGCCAATAACATTTTACCTAAATTTATTTGAATTTAAATAGTGTTTTGATGCAACATCCAGTGTTTGCTCAAATATGAGAATAGTGTATGTCTTATTCGATGGGTATTAAAAATACACATGTTCATTAACTTTTTTCTTACACTGAAATTTCAAATTAATTTGCCAAGTAACTTTTTTCTTACACTGAAATTTCAAATTAATTTGCTAAATTCCACCCAACAAAGATTAAGTCATTAAGGGCCAGATGTAGGAACCATTTTGCATGGTGCAAACTGTGAAATTTGCAGTTTGTGCCATGCAAAACAGGCATCGCGATGCACATTCCCATTTTGCGAGTCGGTACTGACTCGCAAAATGGGAATGCGACTTGCAAATAGGAATGGGTGTTCCCCATGGGACCCCTTCCCCTTTTTGAATGTCGGCAAAAATATTTTTTAAGAGCAGGCAGTGGTCCAATGGAAACCAAATGGTTGCATTTTCCCGAGTGTTTTGCAACTCGTTTTCCTTTAAGGAAAACGGTCTGCAATACAAAAAAAAAACAGCTTTTAAAAAAAAGCAGTCACAGACATGGTGGTCTGCTGTCTCCAGCAGGCCACCATCCCTGTGAGGGCAGGGAATCGCAAGGGGGTCGCAAATTGCGACCCACCTCATTAATATTAATGAGGTGGGTCTTTGCGACCCCCTTGCGATTCGCAAATGGTGTCAGGGACACCATTCTGCATATGGGATTGCGAGTCGCAAATTGCGAGTCGCAATCCCAAACTTACCTACATCTGGCCCTAAGTCACAATTTGATACCATTGCATGCTATGTATCAATATATCTATGGTAGGCATGGATCGAGTCAGGAATCACATGGAACATGTGACCTTTTGGAAGGTCTGGTAGATCTATCAAACCAGGCACAAATTTATTATTATTATTACTGTTATTTGTAGAGCGTAGAACTATCCCCTAAAAAAGGCATCCTGGCACTAAACTAAACATAGAACGACCCAGACATGTAAGAATGTAAGAGCTTATAGAGCCAGGTCACCAAGGTTTCCTAAAGGCACAGACTTGTCATCATCACCAACTCAGACCTACTATATAGAGCATACATTTTCCCACAAGGCAACCATCGTAATCACAGCAATAAAATTAGAAATATTTACAAATTAGCAATTGGGAAAACCATGCAAAATCCCTCCTAAGAAGGTCTAATATGTATTATAACATTACAAATCTTCTATCCATACAGATCTCTGTGAGATATTGGGTTGTTGGTTGACTGGGGTGTGAGACCTGGTCAAGCAACAGCTACAATCCCTTGCAGGGTAAACCACAAAAACTCACTAAATTAACCTATGCTTAACCCTGGGTAGCTTGGCACAAAAAGCAGTCAGGCTTGACTTAGAGGCAATGTGTAAAGCATTTTTGCAGCACACAAACAGTAATAAAGTGAAAACACAACACAAAAACATTACTTGACACCAAAACAACAAACAATCCAAAACAGCAGAAATAGAGTTATGAATTTTTAAAGCTTATGGTTCAAAATAGTGGCTAAAAGATAAAAGCGCTAACCGGGGACATCTTGTCACCTTTAGCACCACAACTAAGGAGTAAATTGAGACCACTTGGAGTTCAGGTCTCACTCAGGCTGGGTCCAGGTGCGGGTTCAAGATGGTGGGAGCCTGCTATGTCTATGTGGCACTGAACAGAAGGCCAGCAAACTATCCCTGGGAGTCACTTCTGGTAGTCTTGGTTGCAGATGTAGATGCAGGGCTCAACAGAAGGGCTGTGCTCTGAGGATTCAAGGCAGGCTGCAGGCAGCATAGCAGTCCTTCCCGCTACAGCAGCATTCTGGCAGAGTGCACAGCAGGTCGCAGCAGCAGGCAGTCCTCTGATAGTCCTTCCTCAGGTCCAGTAATGAAGGGAAGAGTGGGTCTTTTTATACCTGGTGCCCAGCTCATAGAAGGTCGGAAAGGTTTCTGGATAGGGTCTTTAAAGTTCTGGGGGTTTCCTTCCTCCGCTGCCCTGGCTCCAAGCTGGTTGCATTGACAACATATTGTGAGGAAATCGGGCACAGCCTATTCAGGTGCAAGTGGGGCTGTGCTTAGCTTCGCCCTCCCATCAAGCCAATTATTGGCCCATTAAGGCTCAGCTAATCCCACTATTGTGTGACTGTCTGTGAGGAATTCACAAAGTCCTAACTGTCAGGTACACCCAGTGATGTGACTTCAGACAGGCTGCAGGCACAAATGGCTAAAGGCAGGAAAATGCCAACTTTTTAAAAGTGGCATTTTCAAAATTGTAATGATAAATTCAACTTTACCATTAAAGAGGGTTAATCATTAAACTCTTATAGGTACCAAACATGCCATATCTTCCTCCTCTCATTTAGGAATTACAGCTTATTAAACATGATAAGGAATCTACAGTATTATCTCACAGTGGTGAAAAATAATTTGGGAGTTTTTCACTACCAGGACATGTAAAATGTTTTTAAATTACACAGCACCCTGCCCTATGGGCTACGTAGGGCCTACCTTATGGCTGATAAAAGGGGAGTTTAAGGCTGGCAAGGGGGTTTAAATGCCAAGTCGACACAGCAGTGTGACACAGCATTCAGGCTTTAATGGCAGGCCTGGGACAAGATTTAGAGTTCTACTTAGGTGGGTGACACAATAAGTGCCACAGACCCACTGGTAGCATTTAATTTACAGGTCCTGGGTATATGGTTTAACACTCTAGAAGCAGCTGCAAGTAAATTAAATAGGCCTATTGGGTATAAACCAATTAAACCATGTTTTAGGGATAGAGCACAAGCATTTTAACACTGGTTTGCAGTGGTAAAGTGCACAGAGTCCTAAGGCCAACCAAAGCAAAAACATCCAGCAAAAGACGGAGGAGGAAGGCAAATCATTTGTGAGTGTCTCTGGAGAGAGGGCCATTTCCAACAGTCACCATCACTAACCCTTGCCTACTACAGAATAATAAATTGTAGTCATAAAATACTTGCCTACAGGCTTCAATCATAAAGTAATAGCAATCCACTTTTACATGCACATAGCCTTAACACCTGTTTTTTGCCATAAGTAAGATAGGCCTACTGCCTGCCTTTCATAATAAACAGCTTAAACCTATGAAATCTGACAACGTTTCCCAGTGAACCAAGAAGGCCAATAGCCTTTATCATTTGCTTGAAACCATAACCAACACAGACTTCTAGACGTGCGCATGAACTAGCAACCATCAAACATACAGTGATACAATCACAAATTTGTATAAAATTACAATTGAAATACCAATGTACAACGCCTCTCCAAGAGCCCTAACAAAGATTATCAAAATGAAAATATTCTACCCCCAGGGTTTGTCATAGGAGATGACCAACACCAAAACCCCTGCCTACTGCGGCAATCTGTGAGATTTCGTGTACCAGTCTACCTGTCTACAGCTTATATCAAAATCTAAGAAGAATTCACCATTAAAAGACTATTGGCTTTAACAATGTTTTTCACAATTAACAAGCCAAGTCTACTGCCTAGTCCTAAAGTATTAAAATCAAACGATCAGACCCACAGCATCAGATTTAACTTGTACCAGTAAGTAGAAAAGAGCTGAAGTCTCTGTCCCTGAAGTATTAGAAGACTTGAGGTGGGTAGTAGAGGCCAAAAAATATAGTGTTATGACCAATCAACTGATTCTGACCACGGATTGAAATCAATCTTACTTGATGCATGTAGTGAAACCCAGACACCGCTTTCTTCTTACTCGGTTAAGGCTGGATACGTTTAATTGTTTGGTAACCTTTCCTATTATGAATGATTGGAGACCAATATTAGGGGCCTGTCCCTGTGACTTAACATCAGCACAAAGTACAATACACGTGGTTCTCTTTTGTAAATTTTATAAAAAACAAAGAATGTGTCCTTTAATTCCTTTTTTAAGATCCTCTCACATATGACAATGTGGTCCCACGTATTTATACCTTCAGATGATACCCTCTATTGAAACATGCGGTATTTTAGTTAATTTCTTAAGTTCCATAATCTCTGAGAGAAAGTGTCTGGATAGGATAGCAATATGAAAACTTGGGTTGCTAAATTTTGTGTAATTGATTAATATGCTAGTAATGTATAATCTATACCTGGGCATAACCAATAGATAAATATTTGTGTCTTGGCGTAGAAACGGTGAGGAGTTTTTTTATAGTAATATGAAACATCATGTTTTACATGTAAGCATATTTTAAATGGATTTTTAACTATGGTCTATAAACTATATTTTATATAAGTTATTGATTAAATGAGGACTCATCCAGGGTCCTTAATAGTGCCTTGTATATATATAAATGACTACGTGATGATTTTATATTGACTGTAATAGAAATGTATGCTTTTGCTTTTATGGTCCTTGGAGACCGAATAAAGAATTTATGATGATGAAGAACTTGTACCAGTGAACCAATCAGGCGTGTAGCCTTTCTCATTATCTTGTTACTATAACCAATTCAAGCCTGCCCTATTGAGTGTAAGCTTTGCCACAAGAAAACCATCAAGCATATAGTCACAAAATTGGAAATGTAAACATTACAGTTGGCTAGGCAAACTACTGTGGCCCTCATTACAACCCTGGCGGTTGGTGTTAAAGCGGGGGTAATACCGCAAACAGGGCGGCAGAAAAAAAATGGGATTATGACCGTGGCGGAAACCGGCAACATAGACAGCCACTTTAACACTCTGACCGCCACGGCGGTACAAACAAACAGCGCGGTGGACACCGCCAACAGACAGGCGGAAGACAATGTACCGCCCACCCTATCACAAGATGCCTATCCGCCACCTTTTCCGGGGCGGAACCAACGCAAACAAAAACATGGCGGAAACAGTACACAGAAGGGAAAACACTCACCTCTCCACACCCCAAGAGGAACCAGGACGCCATGGAGCCCAAATTGCAGATACTGCCGATGCTGGTCTTCCTTCTCTTCTAGCAGGAGCACCAACAACGGCGGCAACAACCATGGTGAGTACTGCACCTACAACACAGGGGAAGGGGAGGGAAAAGAGAGTGACACACACATGCAACATACAACACCCCCACCCTCAACACCATACACACAAATACATGCAGCAACAGTACACATACACCCCCCACCCCCTGGAAGAACGCAAGGACAAAAGGAATTGATTTGAACGAATGGAATCATGTGAAATATCATTATCAAAGTTCAAAATCCAGTAAACGCAATTATGTACACCAACTACACAAGTCCGGATAGTGCACCAATCATTGCCCGTGGACCACTGGGCCCAAAATGTATGGGCGAAGCCCACACATGATACCTGACTGGAAACGGAGAGAACACTGCAGGGGCATCAGATCGAAATGAAACAGGCACCTCAGGGGGAGGGGGGGGGTACCTCAGCCAGATGAACGCATGACGCCACTGCTGCACTAGGGGGCTCCATGTCCTTTGAGGTATCCTGGGGAGTGCGAAGCCACAGTCTCTCAAGTCTCTCCAGTGGGTGGGTTGCCCACTGCTTTATCCTAGGGAGTGCAAAGCCACAGTCTCTCAAGTCTCTCAAGTGGATGGTTTGCCCACTGCTTTATCCTGGGGAGTGCAAAGCCACAGTCTCTCAAGTCTCTCCAGTGGGTGGGTTGCCCTCTGCCTTATCCTGGGGAGTGCAAAGCCACAGTCTCTCAAGTCTCTCCAATGGGTGGTTTGCCCACTGCTTTATCCTGGGGAGTGCAAAGCCACAGTCTCTCAAGTCTCTCCAGTGGGTGGTTTGCCCACTGCTTTATCCTGGGGAGTGCAAAGCAAGTGGATGCCTTTCTCCACTGATTCTGGAGGGGACTTGGTGCCCAGAGTGCTTCATCCTGCCAAGGACTGAGGCAGTGGATGTATCTCTCCACTGGTTCTGGAGGGGGCTTGGTGCCCAGAGTGCTCCATGTGCAGTGTGGCCGGTACAATTCCCTCACCTGGGTGCGTGTGCCACAAGATTGCCGAGGTACAGGTAGCATGATTCGCTATGGAGGCTGCGACATACCCCACACTGCTGCGGCTTCGCATTCCACCTGCAGGTGACAACTGTGATGACAGCAATGCTTCATGGAAGCTGCCAGGGTCCTGGAACTCACCACCAGCCTCGGACGACTGACCGCTGGGGATGGTAGGCATGTCTGCGGTGGTGCCACTGTCCGAGGACGTCGCGGGGCCGCTGGCGGTGCTTGCGGCGGTGTCAGTCGTGGCGGTGCTTGTGGCAGTGTCAGTCGTGGCGGTGCTGGCTGCGGGGTCCGTCGTGAGGGCGGTGCTGGCTGCGGGGTCTGTGGCGCCGGGGCTGGCTGCGGGGTTTGTGGCGGCGGTGCTAGCGGCGGGGTCTGTGGCGGCAGTGCTGGCTGCGGGGTCTGTGGCGGCGGGGCATGTGTCAGCACCTGCTGAGGGAGAAAGCTGGATGTCTCCTGCAGCGGCTGTAGACGTGCCGGTGGCGGTGCAGGTGGTGGTGCAGGTGGCGGTGCAGGTGGCGGTGTTCACCGCCGTACAGGTTGGCGTGGACGTGGACAGAAGGTGTGACACTGGTCCCTCAGACGGTGCCACCATGCCCTCTCCTGACCTGCCCTTCAGTTTTTGGCCCTTCCCCACATTTGATGGTGGCGCAGTTGTCTTGCCACTATCCCCTTTCGTTTTCACTGACCCCTTTGTGGCAGGTGTTTTTGGGTTCTCCCTCCGGGATGTGAGCACCTTTTTAACCTTGGCAGGTGGCGGAATGTCCTTGCGCTTGCTCCGTGGCACACTGGCAGCCCTGATGGTTGGCGCACTCGATGACCCCACAGTTGCTGGCACCACTGTGCCTGGGGATGTGGTGGCTGAAGTGCTGGGCTGGGACCTGGAAAGCCCGGCCCTAGGGGAAGGACGGGGGCGAGGTGAAGGGAAGAGGTCAATGTTAGCCAGGAAAAGTTTTTTAGACACTCTTGGAAGGGTAGATGGAGGGGGTTTGGGAGTGGAGGAAGAGGTAGTGGTTGTAGGAGGTGTATATCTGCTGAATTTGGGTGAAGGTGCATGGGCTGGAGGCTGTTGTGAGGTGGATGGCTGGTGGGTGGGTGTGTGCCTGTGTTTGTGTACTTTGGAAGGAGGGCTCACTGACACACTGGGAGAGGACACTGGGGATGTGTGAATGGTAGTGGGGGTGGTGAGTGCACGTGAGCGGTGTGTGGTGATGGGCGTGCTGGCGATGGAGGTAGTGACTGAGGATGTAGTGCATGCTGGTGTGAGTGGAGACGAGACTGGGAGGGAGGAGGGAGACGTGGAGGAGGGGGACACAATGGAGGAAGTGGATGTTGGTATGTGTGCATGGGAATGATGCTTGTGTGAGTGCCTGTGGGATGTGTGGTGCTTATGTTTGCCTTAGCCACTCTTGTGTGTTGATGTGTGTGCATGCTGGTCTGATGGTGTGCTTGGGACAGGCTGAGGTACAGGGGATTGGATCTGGGTGGAGGAGGTTGGAGGGGGGGAGGCTGGACACAGGGACAATGGCTGCCATCAGTGCTGAGGCCAGAGCCTGAAATGCTCTCTGTTGGGCTGCCTGGCCAGAATGAATGCCCTCCAGGAATGCATTTGTTTGTTGCAAATGCCTCTCAACACCCTGGATGGCATTCAGAATGGTAGACTGCCCAACAGTGAGGGATCTCAGGAGGTCAATAGCCTCCTCACTGAGGGCAGTAGGGCTGACTGGGGCAGGGCCTGAGGTGCCTGGGGCGAAGGAGATGCCCACCCTCCTTGGTGAGCGGGCACAGGACACATGCTGAGGGGCTACTGGGAGGGCGGTGCTGGTAGGGGGGGTGGCGGCTGTACCTGTTGATGCGGTGGGCACAGAGAGGGGCCTGCCACCGCAAGGGAACTCCCGTCAGAGGAGGAGTCGCTGTCGCTGGTCTCTGCTCCTGTCCCCGCCGTGGAGCTCCCCTTGCCCTCTGTCCCACTGGTGGCTTCAGACTCCGTTGCTTCACCCTCCAGGGCCAAGTGTGATGCAGCTCCCTCCTGCTCCTATGCCAATGCTCCTCCGCCTGATGATGCTATTTCACACAAGAACAGGGAGACCACAAAAAAGGGGGGGAAAGACAGAAGAAAGACATGTTCAGTGCATGCAACACCACTACCGTTGGCGGACACAACAGAGAGTGAGCAGCCCTCTGCACTACACCATGCACTTATAGTTCCTAGATTAATCACATGCCCATGGGGTACGAGTCCTAAGCCCAATTGCTGCACACCTGGAAGTCACAGGAGCCTGACTAGGTGTAGATGTCTCTAACCGCTAGTGGGGTTGGGGTGCCACATAGCCTGCCTCACAAGGGATCTTGCCTACCAAGATTGCCCTGGCCTAGGGAACCCACTGCCCACCTCCGCCGCCCAGACACCTCGTAATGCGCTCAAAGCCAGCTGAATGAGAGTGTACTCACCCCCTTGTGGCTGCTGTGATGCCATCAAGTGCCCACCCAACTCCGGATACGCCACCGCCTGGATCCAGAACATCAGGGGGTCATGGTGCGACTGGCACCCCTCCCACGTAGGGAGGCCATCCCCAGCTGGGCCTCTGCCGTCTTCTTGGTCCAGCGGCGCAGGTCCTCCCATCTTTTCCGGCAGTGGGTGCTCCGTCTGTGGTGGACCCCCAGGGTCCGGACGTCCTTGGCGATGGCACGCCAAATACCCTTCTTCTGGTGGGTGCTGACCTAGAGGAATGGTACAGGGGGAAAGGACATTACTTACCCGTCCAGACCGTTTACTCATTGCCCCCCGTTCCCACCCTTGCCCTGACGCACATACACTCACCATCCGCACATGCAGGCCTCAGCCCCCCCCATGTATCTTCCATCCACACCACTCAAAACAGGCATTGCACATGCAGCATGCTCACAGTGTACTCACCTGTTTGTTTGGAAGACCGTACAGTTGCGTGTACTGGAGGAGGACCCCATCCACTAGTTTCTCCAACTCCTCCAAAGTGAAGGCAGGGGCCCTTTCCCCAGTCACATGAGCCATCGTTGCTTCCAGACTGAGGTCGCAGCAGCAATTGCAGTGTAGGTCCTCTCCTGTTGAAGGTCAGGTATCATGTGAGTGAACAGACAGAAAATGGCAGTCACGTCCGCGGCGGTTCGTACCGTCACCGCCGGCGTACATCGTCATTGGCTCCTTGGACCCATAGGGCCCAATGTTAACCAATGCAGAATTGTGCCGCGGTCTTCGACCGCCCGCCGCGACGGTGTACAATGCCAGCGCAGTTACCTCATATCCCCTTGTCCGACCTTACAGGTCAGGCATCCGCCATTTCAGGGGGCCACATGGCTTTAATAATAACTGTGTCACACCTATGTAGGCCTGAAATACTCACAGTTACAGGCACATTGCGGATTAATAAATTTGTGCAAATTACATTTTGGGATACCTCAGTGTTGGCTGACTCTCTGGAGCAGGTGATGAGATGGTGGCACCCTCCGGTGTACAGACCGCTGGTGGACCTGTCGACAATGGAAAAGAGACACATAATAGTCACATACAGACTTGATCGTGCAACAATCCAGGAACTTTGTGCCCAGTTGGAGCCAGACCTGATGTCAGCTATCCGCCATCCCACAGGGATACCCTCTCTAGTGCAAGTCCTGTCAGTACTCCATTTCCTGGCAAGTGGTTCCTTTCAAACAACAGTGGCCATTGCATCAGGGATGTCCCAGCCAATGTTCTCTAACGTGTTGTCCAGAGTGTTGTCTGCCCTGCTGAAACACATGCGCAGCTACACCGTTTTCCCTCAGGTGGAGGATTTGCCTACAGTGAAAGGTGACTTCTATGCCCTGGGACATATCCCCAACAGCATTGGTGCCATTGATGGGACACATGTGGCGTTGGTACCCCCCCCCCCCGCAGGAGTGAACAGGTGTACAGAAACCAGAAGAGCTACCATTCTAGGAATGTGCAGATGGTGTGTTTGGCAGACCAGTACATCTCCCATGTGAATGCAAAGTTTCCTGGCTCAGTGCATGACACTTACATTTTGAGGAATAGCAGCATCCTTTATGTGATTGGGAAACTCCAGAGGCACCATGTGTGGCTAATAGGTGAGGCCAAGGACCCAATACAGTGTGAATAGGTGTCTGGGTATGGGGTTGTCCCTAAGGGTTAGTGTGTGTTTAACAGTTGTCCCTCGATATTTGCAGGTGACTCTGGTTACCCCAACCTGTCATGGCTACTGACCCCAGTGAGGAATCCCAGGACAAGGGCAGAGGAATGCTACAATGAGGCACATGGGCAAACTAGGAGGGTGATAGAACGAACCTTCGGCCTCCTGAAGGCCAGATTCCGGTGCCTCCATATGACAGGTGGTTCCCTCTACTACTCACCAAAGAAGGTGTGCCAGATAATTTTGGCGTTCTGTATGCTTCACAACCTGGCTTTGCAATGGCCGGTGCCTTTTCTGCAGGAGGATGGGCCAGCTGGTGGTCTTGTGGCAGCTGTGGAGCCTGTGGACAGTGAAGAAGAGGAGGCAGAAGAAGAGGATATCGACAGCTGAAACAACCTAATCATGCAATACTTCAGTGAGACACAGGCAAGAAGATGTCACTGCCTCCCACATCTCATATAATTTCTGGAGCTAGCATAAGTCTGTCTTTTTCACTCAGTGTATGGACCCTGACTTGCCACTTTGCCTTTCCATTTCACCGATGTGGGTCCCACTTTGTGCCCTCTGCTATATTTCCTCCAGGCCTACAGCTGTATTACATCGGTATGTGCACAAGGAAATTGACATCGCTATATTCCATTGTTATTGCAATTACACGTTTGTGAAAGCACAGACTGACTCCAGATTGTTTTGTGATTGAAGTGTGTTTATTTCTGTGCTAATAAGTGTAGGGGGTTGTAAAATGGGTTGGCGGGATGGTGGAGGAATGTCCATGGCAGAGTCCAGTCTATTTGTTTCACAGGTGCATTGTCCAAAGGGGCCTAGGAAGTGGAGCAATGGCAGTTGAAGGATGGACAGGGTGACATAGTGGGACAGAAGGGTGACATCATTCAGGGGGGTCTCATTTCCTGGCGGGGCTCTTGGCAATGTCCTCTGTCTTGTTCCTGGATCACAGGGACCGTTTGCGGGGTGGTTCTCCATCTGCAGGGGGTAGGGTAGGGTGCTGGTGTCGTGTTCCTGTGGCGGTGCCTCCTGTCCACTAGCGCTGGCGGAGTTGGAGGGCTGTTCATCGCCCAGGCTAGTGTCAGGGGCACCTTGTTGTGCCATTGTGTCCCTCCTGGTGTTGACAAGGTCTTGCAGTACCCCTGCAATGGTGACCAGGGTGCTGTTAATGGACTTCAAGTCCTCCCTGATCCCAAGGTAGTGTTCCTCCTGCTGCCGCTGGGTCTCCTGAAACTTGACCAGTACCGTTGCCATCGTCTCATGGGAATGATGGTAAGCTCCCATGATGTTGGAGAGTGCCTCATTGAGAGTGGGTTCCCTGGGCCTGTCCTCTCCCTGTCGCACAGTAGCCCTCCCAGCTTCCATGTTTTTCTGCGCCTTTGTCCACTGAACCGTGTGCCCACTGCCACTGCCCCCAGATCCCTGATCGTCCTGTGTTAGTGGGGATGCCTGGGTTCCCTGTACTGGTGGACACACTGCTGATTGACGTGTCCTGGGGACAGAGGGATGGGCCCGCTGGGTGGGTGCTGTGCTGGTGTTTCCTGCAGGGGGAGGCTCTGTGGTGGCTTGTGCCAGTGTCAGGGGAACCGACTGTCCTGAGGTCCCTGATGGGTCATCTTGATCCAGTTGTGCAGAGCTGCTGTCATCACTGTGGGTCTCTTCTGTGGGGGGACTGGATATGTCTGGCACCTCCTGTCCGGTGACGTTGGGTAGTGGTCCTGTAGGGGTGCAAAGGCATGATTATTGCATCTGTGTGTGCCATTGTGTGCAATGGGTTAGTGACCCTGTACTCCAGTGCTAGCATTCTTGGCTTGGTCCTTGTGTGATAGTTGGTTTGGGGTCTGTGTGGGTATCTGTAGTGGACATGCTTTGGTGATGGGTGTCCATGCTTTGGTGTTGCATGCAGGGCTTGGTATTGGTATGGCTGGGTTGTGATAGTGGGGCATATGTGAGGTGTTGGAGTGATGGGGTGAGGGTGTGGGTTTGTGATGGCATGCAGGTGGTGTGGGGGATATGGTAATAAAGATTTGCCTTACCAGAGTCCAGTCCTCCTGCTACTCCTGCGAGGCCCTCAGGATGCAGTATTGCCAAGACTTGCTCCTCCCATGTTGTTAGTTGTGGGGGAGGAGGTGGGGGTCCACCGCCAGTCTTCTGTACAGCAATCTGGTGTCTGGAGACCACGGAACGCACCTTCCCCCGTAGATCGTTCCACCTCTTCCTGATGCGATCCCTAGTTCTTGGATGCTGTCCCACTGCGTTGACCCTGTCGACAATTCTGCGCCATAGCTCCATCTTCCTTGCAATGGATGTCTGCCTCACCTGTGATCCGAATAGCTGTGGCTCTACCTGGATGATTTCCTCCACCATCACCCTGAGCTCCTCCTCAGAGAACCTGGGGTGTCGTTGAGGTGCCATGATATGGTGTGGGTGATGTGTGAGGTGGTGTGTCTTGTGATGTGTGAGGGGATGTGTTGGTGTGTGTTGTTTGAGGTGCGTGGATGTTGTGTAAGTGATGGTGTTGTGTGTCTGTGTATGCTGGTGTTGTTTTAGGTAGTGTCTCTCTCTGGCCTGCTTTCAAATTTCTGGTAGTAAGGGTTTGTGGGTAATGTGGGTGTGTGTTTTATAGTGTTGTGAGTGTGTGGGTGTGGTGTGAGTATGTGTATCAGGTGTGTGTATTTCAAATTGTCCAATGTGGTTGTGTTTTTTATCTGTGTGTGTATTGTGAGCGCGGCGGTGTGTACCACCAATGGATTACCGCAGTTGAAAGACCGCCGCGTTGATTCGTGGGTCGTGATAGTGTGGGCGTATTCCTGTTGGTGTGACAGTGGAGGTTTTGTTATCGCCAGTTTATCACTGACCTTTGGTGTGGCGGACTTGTGTGGGTGTCTGTATTGTGGCGGATTCCGAGCTGTGGGTCGTAATAACTGTAGCGGATTTCTGCGGTTGCAGCGGTATGTTGGTGGTCTTCTGCATGGCGGTAAGTGGCTTTTACCGCCAGGGTTGTAATGAGGGCCTATATCTCTTAAGAGGGCCTAATACGGATGATCTTCTATGCTCAGATTTGTCAGAGGGGTAACCAACACCAAAACCCTTGCCTACAACTGTAAAATGTGAGACTGTATGTAACAAAATACTACTCCATAGGTTTTTATACAGAGTAGAAACAATTCACATTAAATGCCTATCTACTTAAGCGTATCTTTTTTCAAAATAAATAGGCCCACTGATTTCATTGCAACGATTCATTATAGACAAGTCTAGCTTTCCCCTTGGCCATTTGTTTGCCTCGTTAACTAGCAACACACTCCTGTATTGAGCATAAGCTTTCCAACATGAAAACAAGAGAAGAAAAAACATAATTATCTAGGAGACGAGGCTTAATAGCTTTGCAGTCACATGCGTATGACATTACAGAGCAAGCTTAATTCCCTATAGTGACATGTAACCGAAAGGTGAAGCTATATCCTGTGGAAAAATATATTACATTTACTTGATAAAGAGCCTGGCTCGTGCGACTGGATTAACAAATGACCACAGCTGCTTGGAGGTTAGCACTCTTTCTGTGGCAGCACAGAGCTTTTGAAAAATCAAAAGCTGTATTTGTCAAAAGCTGTACAGAAGTGAACCATCATTTGGATGGAACTACAGCCTCTCTATGCCTCTCCCTCCTGAAAGGTCTTTTTTTAACAAACTGGTGGCATTTGCGCAGTCTAGCCAGACTTAAAAAATGCATTACTTATGGCCTCACTCGCACTCTGTTTTCTTTTACCAAAACCACAACACTGCTTTAAGCATGATGTTTATCTTTGTGTCACAGGTGGCCTGTCCCAAAGTTTGGATATCTCTGAGGTAGAATGATAAAGGGCAGTTGAAACAGAGAGAGCATAAATGAGCTTGAGGTGACAAGAAGACTAAACAGAGGGGAGGCAGAGTTACAGAGGATAGCAGATTGAGGAAGACTGGAGGCAGGGAGGTTAGGGGAGGACCAGGTTAAGGAAACAAGAAGGTAGGTGAGGGAGAGTGAAAGGGAAAAACTTAAATGGGTGAGGTAAGTGAAACAGAGAGGATAAAGGAGACTGAAAATGGCAAGCGAAGCTGAAAGACCTAAGGAAACATGTGAGAGGTTACAGGGAGAGTGGTAGTAAGGGGCAGTGTAAGGGATAAGAGTATGTAAGAGATATAAGAAAGTGTATGGCTAAAGGAAAATAAACACCAAAAAGGAGAGCAGAGGAGACGAGGCCATATACAGACTGTAAGGAGGGTTAATGGGGTAAGCATTTGAGAAGGCAGTACACAGGAGTGCAGATGGTAGGACAGACAAGAGTACTGGAGTAAGCGGGTCAGAAAGGGTAAGGAGGAGACAAGAGCATAAGCAGAAGTGGAAGGGACAGGTGGTAGGGCACAGAGGTGGATTGCAAGGGAGTTGCACTAAACAGGAGAAGAGAATGTATGTAGAAGTGGCTGAGGTAAGCGGTAGGAGACATTAAGCATGACAGGAAAGGATTAGTGGGGAGGAAAGGGTAAGCAAGAGAGGAGGGATAAGCACTGTGGGGATATGAGCACAAGACTGGTTGCAAGCAAGAGAGCAGGCTATAAGTTGGAGCTGAGGGGCAAGCAGGAGTAGTGTGTTAAGCGGGAGTTAAGTGCATAAGCATAGTTTAAGGTGCAAGCGGGAGGCGTGGGGTAGCTGGAACAGGTAAGTGGGAGTAGAGGGGTAAGATGTAGAGGGTGATCAGATAGTAAGCTGGAGAAGGAGGTAAGTGGGAGTAGAGAGGGTCAGCAGGAAACAGAGTAGGTTAGCAGGAGTGAAGTGAAAAAGCAGGAATCTAAAGTTAAGTAGAAAAAAGGCACAATGTGTGGTGGTGGGGATAAGGAGGCGAGGAGGGTGTAAGTGCAAGTGTGGAGGTATAAGCTGGTGTGAAGGGAAAAGCAGAAGTGCAAAAGTTAAGTGGAATGGTGGGTTAATGAGAAGGGAGTGAGCGAGTAGAAAGTGAGCAGAGGGGAGCCGAGGGGTGAGCAGGAGAGGTCAATGGAAGACGCAAGTTAAGCAGGAGACCAGACTAAAGTGGGAGAGGAGTCTGGTTAATTGAGAAGAGAAGTGGAAGGCCAGTAGGAAAAGATTGGACTAGGTAGTGAGGAGGTGAAGGGGGAGTAGCAGGGAAGTGGAAGAGGAAGTTCAAGGAGAGAATCTGTGGAGGTCAGTATGGGACAGACTAGCTGGAAAAGGGAAGTTAAGGCAGTGGAAGAGTGGTGAAAGATTGAAAGGAGTGGACAGTGATCAAATGAAGAGAACGTGCAGAATTTGCATGCAAGGTCAGATAAACCTCTCAAACTCCCCTAGGCACTGTTGCACCACCACCGCCTTCAAGAAAAGAAAAATAAGTACTTAAATGTGTATTATTAATATTTGTATTGGAGTTACATTAGGTATACTAAAAAAACAACAAAACAAAACAAAAAAGTGACTGCAGGTATGGACCTGCTACTTTGCGGTGGCAAAATCTGCTATGATATCCTCATGATCAAATCATTATTATATCATTTGATTCCTGTCAGCAAAATAAGGACACACGGCAAAGTCTGTTTGCATTTATGACATCACCATTTACTGTATAAAGGTTCAAATAATCTCAAATGTTCCTTTATGCTTCGCACGCCACTATTTTGATGCATTAGGAAGTTTTTTTTAAACTGAATTAGACTTAATTATCAAAATAATGTTTGACAAAGTTTTCCGAATGGCGGGTCTTGCAGCGCTTTTGAAACATGTTCTCAGTATGACTGCTCTTCGACATTGTTCATCTCACTCTCTGCAGAATTGCAGTGACTCAAGTCACTTACTCGCATCACGTCCTTGCTGACATTGCCGCTTCATAGTGGCATCTTTGTCTGATGTCTGGGGCTGACTGATACCCACCAGAGATCATCTTCACAGTTTTGAACACATCGCCCCTTTCCTTATATTTAACCACTCTACTGAGACTCCATTATCTCCCGTCATCAGGCAGACACAGCCCTGAAAACCACTTTACATGGACTAGAAAATTTAAATATCCTATTGTTAAGTAACCGTGAATTCTTGATCTGAGGAAATCACCAACTTTTATTTTAAAGTCTTTGCCTACTCTTTGGAATCAAGTCCCTGGCTGAGTCTATCATTTTGACGGGCTATACTATGCATCTATTCACAAACCCAGTGGCACTGATATTCGGATAACCAATTTGGGGAGATCAGAGAGGGAAATGCAACCTCTCAGAAGTTCAAAAGGAGAACATCTTGTTGTTTAATGAAGAGTGCAGTGATATGCCCAAATCTTCTTAAGCATCTATTTTGTTAGCCACTGCACATTGTATTGTCTCACTCATAATTCTGTTGATCCTTTCCTCTAGACCATTGCATCCAGGAACATATGTGGTCGTTGGGATGGAAAAGTCCTCTGCATGGTGTAGACATCTACCCCTTACCTGAGAGCCCATTTGTACTGTTATCTGGATCCCTAATGCTGATTTTTTTGTCATAGGTGAACACAGATCATGCATGTGCACCATGACATAAACTTGTCTCATGGATTATGGTGTTATTAAACCGGGACGGGCACCCAAAGTGATACCCTCATAGTGGTGGAAGGCTACTGCCTTCACAAAGAGTATAATTGCACAGGTGGCAGCATACCGTGTAGTGATCAGTAGTAGTGAACAGGTCCTTTTTACCCCGATGGCCTACATCAGGTTCATGTGGAAGTGCGTGTGTGATGAAAACATGCTGAATGCAGGGTGGTGCGCAAGACATAGACTACACGGAGGGTGCAGGGTGGAACAATATGCACATGGTACATACTTTGGTGCAGTACAGAGACCGTGTAGTATTGAACAGTGTGCCTAAACTGAGGGTCAAATTTATACCCCTAGCACCACCTTGCGCCACATTAACGTAATTTATTTTGACGTTAATGTGGCTCAAAAAGGCCAAAATCCCCGCGCCTTATCTGCTACATGCCCATGTACCATGCTACCACCAGCATTCCCAGATGCAGCACATTCACTCAGGGGCAGATTTATGGAAAGTGGCGCTGCACCGAGTCTTTTCCCTGCGTCCCTTAGCACCCCCCTACAACCACCATGTATGCATCGTATTTAAAATACGGTGCACCATGGGACAAGGTATGGGGCAATAACGTAATTTCTCATGACGCTATTGATGTACTCAGCAGTAATAGTGCCAAAATATTGACAGTACTCCTGCAGAGTACATATGGGCCCATTCTAAAGAATGGATGCCCCCTTTTAATGCCTGCTCTTGAGCAGATGTTAAAAGTGCAGTAAAAAATGGCGCAAGGAAATCCTATAGATTTCATTGCGCCACTTTTTGAGTTCCTCTAACAGGGGAACGCCCCCTTTGCATACATTATGCCTGGCACAGGCCTAATGTAGCGCAAAGGGTTACAGAGTGGCGCAATGTATGCATTGTGCCACTCTATAAATACGGCACAGGGATTTCGGCCTCATTGGGCTACATTAACATAAAAAATAATGACGTTCATGTGGCGCAAGGTGGCGCTAGGGCATTATAAATATGCCCCAAAGTGACTGCAACTTATTGACTGAGTCAGGGAGGGAATTGCCCAGTGACAGGGCCTAGTAGTTTATACTCTTTGGACGTCGCCATATGTGACTGGGGAATAACAACACTCATTACATGGGCATCTGGTAGCAGGGAGTGGCCTGACAACTATCAGAGTGCCTACCTCACAGGAGGGAACTGTGATATTGGTTTTTGAACGTCATTTACCTTTTGCATTTGTAGAATTAGAATTAAAATACTTCCTTTTATACAAAAACAAGTATTTGTCTGGCCATTGATTTATTGTGTACAGTGCTTGCATGCTGAGTTATGTTCCCAAAACTGTATCTACACTTCCCCTCAGAGGGAGCCTTGACTGCTCGTGTCCCGCTGTTAACTGAGAGTCAGGTGCAGTAGTGGGTGCTTGACCCAGTTAGGCAGGATCCATAGTATGATCAGCTCTGGGATATAAGGAGTAAAAGGCCTTGATCACCTTGGTTTGGAGCCCACGTTTTGGCATACCCTCCCAACTTGGGACGACAACTGCAAAAATAATGAGTGATGGTGAGAAGGCTGAACAATATCAAACATTCAGCCCTCCCTTCAGAGATCTGGGCCTAAATCTATCATTGGTTTGCTACCTATGCCACTCCACTTTGGACCCAGCCATATGCAAATTAGTTTTGAGCCGGTTTCCAATAGGAACAGTCCAGCCTGAACTGTCAAGCCAGGTCCTTGCTGACTGGAAACAAGCATCCTAGGACCGGTTTTAGGGTACCACTAGCGTGACTCCAATGGCATGGGAGGAGGGAGCAAGGGACCCACATCTGGGCATACCCTTCCCACTTGGGGCAACAAATGAAAAAAAGAACAAGTGATGGTCGGAATGCTGAACAATGTTAAACATTCACCCCCACTACAGAGATCTGGGCCTAAATTAATTGTTTCTTTGTTACTCATGCCATTCTAGTTTGGACCCAGCCACATACAAATCAGTCTTGACCCTGTTCCCCATGTGAACAGTCCAACTCAAACTGCCAAGTAAGATCCTCCCTAGACCACAAACAAGCATCGTAGAACCAGTTTCAGGGTATCACCCTTTATCCGCCAGGCAAGCTTGACTCCAGTGGTATGGGGAGCAAGGGACCAACCTCTGGGCATACCATTCCCACTTGGGGAAACAATTGTAAAAAGAAGAAGTGACGGGCAGAATGCTGAACAATGTCAAACATTGACCCCCAATACCAAGATACAGGCCTAAACCCATCATTTTTATGTTACCCATGCTATTCCAATGTGGACCCAAACATGTGTAAATGAGTCTTGATCCAGTTCCTCATGGAAACAGTGCAGCCCAAACTGGCAAGCCAAATCATCCCTAAATCACAAACAAGAATCCTAGAAGTGGTTTCAAGAAATCACTCTTCATCAGCTAGACTAGCTTAACTTCAGTGGCCTGAGAAGCAAGGGATGCACGTATGGGAATACCCTTACCACTAAGGACGACAAATGCAGAAAGAACAAGTGATGGACGCAATGCTGAACAATGTCAAACATTCACCCCCAGTACAGAGATCTGGAACTAAATACATTCTTTTTTGCTACCCATGCCATTCCAGTTTGGACCCAGCCATATGCATATCAGTTTTGATCCCGTTCCCCAAGGGGACAGTCCAGCCCGAACTGCCAAGCTAGGTCCTCCATGGATCAGAAGCAAGCATCCTAGGACAAGTTTCAGGGTATCGCCCTTTATCAGCTAGACTAACCTGACTCCAGTGGCATGGTGGGGGGGAGGATGCAAGGGACCCATGTCTTGGCATACCCTTGCCACGTGAGACGACAAATACAAAAATAACAAGTGATGGACAGAATACTGAACAGTGTCAAACATTCACCCCCTCACAGAGATGTGAGCCTAAATCCATCGTGTTTTTTGCTAACCATGCCATTCCAGTTTGGACCCAGCCTTTTGGAAGCCAGTTTTGAGCTTGTTTCCCATGGGAACAGTCCAGCCTAAACTGCCAATCCAGGACCAGAAACATGCATCTTAGAACTGGTTTTAGAGTATCACCCTTCATCAGCCAGACTAGCTTGACTCCAGTGGCATGGGGTGGGGGCAGGGAGCAATGGACCCACATCTAGGCATACCCTTCCCACTTGGGGCAACAAATGCAGAAAGAACAAGTGAGGTCGGAATGTTGAACAATGTCAAACATTCACCCCCAGTACAGAGATCTGGGCCTAAATCCACTATTTCTTTGTTAACCATGCCATTCCAGTTTGGGCCCAGCCATATACAAATGAGTTTTGACCCTGTTTCCATGGGAAAAATCCAGCCCGAACTCTCAAACCAGGTCCTCCCTGGACTTATAACAAGCACCCTAGGACCCGTTTCAGGGTATCATCCTCCATCAGCCAGGCTAGTTTGACTTCAATGGCATGGGTCAGCAAGGAATCCACGTCTGAAAATACCCTTCCCACTTGAAGCGACAAATGCACAAAGAACAAGTGATAGACTGAATGCTGAACAATATCAAACATTCATCCCCAGTATACAGTAGAGATCTGGTCCTAAATCCATTGTTTTCTTGCTACCAATGCCATTTCAGCTTGGACCCAACCATGTGCAAATCAGTCTTGACCCTGTTCCCCATGGGAACAGTCCAACTCGAACTGCCAAGCCAGATCCTCCCTAGACCACAAACAAGCATCCTAGAACCAGTTTCAGGGTATCATCCTTTATCAGCCAGGCAAGCTTGTCTCTAGTGGTATTGAGAGTAAGGGACCGACCTCTGGGCATACTATTCCCACTCAGAGCAACAAATGAAAAAGAAGAAGTAATGAACAGAATGCTGAGCAATGTCAAACATTCACCCCCAATACAAAGAACGGGGCCGAAATCCATCATTTGTTTGCTAGCCATGCTATTCTAATTTGGGCCCAACCATGTGCAAATCAGTCCTAATCCTGCTCCCCATAGAAACAGTGCAACCCAAACTGACAAGCCAGATTGTTCCTAAACCAAAAACAAGAATCCTAGAACTGGTTTCAAGGAATCACTCTTCATCAGCCAAGCTAGCTTAACTTCAGTGACCTGAGAAGCAAGGGATCCACGTATGGGAATACCCTTCCCACTAAGGGCGACAAATGAAAAAAGAACAAGCGATGGACGGAATGCTGAACAATGTCAAACATTCACCCCCAGTACAGAGATCTGGAACTAAATACATTCTTTTTTTGCTACCCATGCCATTCCAGTTTGGACCCAGCCATATACAAATCAGTTTTGACCCTGTTCCCCAAGGGGACAGTCTGGCCCGAACTGCCAAGCCAGGTCCTCCATGGGTCAGAAACAAGCATCCTAGGACAACTTTCAGGGCATCGTCCTTCATCAGCCAGACTACCTTGACTCCAGGGGCACGGGGGGAGCAAGGGACCCATGTCTTGGCATACCCTTGCCACTTGAGGCAACAAATGCAAAAAGAACAAGTGATGGACAGAATGCTAAACAATGTCAAATATTCACCCCCCCTACAGAGATGTGAGCCTAAATCCATCGTGTTTTTTGCTCCCTATGCCATTCCAGTTTGGACACAACCATATGCAAATCAGTTCTGAGCCTGAACTGCCAATCCAGGTACTCCTTGGACAGAAAACAAGCATCTTATAATTGGTTTCACTGTATCACCCTTCATCATCCAGATTAGCTTGACTCCAGTGGCACAGAGGGGTGGGAGTGGCGGAGAGCAAGGGACCCACAGATAGGCATACCCTTCACACTTAGGGCAACAAATGCAAAAACAGAATAAGTGATGGTCAGAATGCTGAACAATTTAAAACATTCACCACCAGTACAGAGATCTGGGCTTAAATCCACAATTTTTTGTTACCTATTCCAATCCAGTTTGGACCCACCCATATGCAACATAGTCTTGACCCTGTTCACCATGGGGACAGTCCAGCCTGGACTGCCAAGCCCTCATTGGACAGGAAACAAGCATCCTAGGACTGGTTTCAGCGTATCACCCATCATCAGTCAGACTAGCTTGACTCCACTGGCATGGGGGGGAGGGTAGCAAGGGACCCACATGTAGGCATACCCTTCCCACTTGGGGCAACAAATGCAAAAAGAACAAGTGATGGTCGGAATACTGAACAATGTCAAACATTCACCCCAGTACAGAGATCTGGGCCTAAATCCATTGTTTCTTTGCTACCCAGGCCATTCCAGCTGGGCCCAACCATGTGCAAATCAGTCTTGACCCTGTTCCCCATGGGAGCAGTCCAGCCCGAACTGTCAAGCCCGGTCCTTCCTGGACTTGAAACAAGCATCCTAGGACTGGTTTCAGGGTATCACCTTTCATCAGCCAGGTTAGTTTGACTCCAGTGGCATACGGAGCAGGGGACCCACGTCTGAGTATACCCTTCCCACTTGGGGCAACAAATGCAAAAAGAACATGTGATGGATGGAATGTTGAACAATGTCAAACATTCATCACCAGTACAGAGATCTGGGCCTAAATCCATTGTTTTATATTACCCATGCCCTTCCAGCTTGGACCCAACCATGTGCAAATCAGTCTTGACCCTGTTCCCCATGGGAACAGTCCAACTCGAACTGCCAAGCCAGATCCCCCCTGGACCACAAACAAGCATCCTAGAACCAGTTTCAGGATATCAATCATCAGCCAGGTAAGCTTGACTAGTGGTATGGAGGAGCAAAGGACCAACCTCTGGGCGTACCATTCCCACTTATGGCAACAAATGTAAAAAGAACAAGTGATGGACAGAATGCTGAACAATATCAAACATTCACCCCAGTACAAAGATCTGGAACTAAATCCATTTTTGTTTGTTATCCATGCCATTCCAATTTCGACTCAGCCATATGCAAATCAGTCTTGACCCTGTTCCCCATGGGGACAGTCCAGCCTGATCTGCCAAGTCAGGCCTTCCCTGGATCGGAAACAAACATCCTAAGACCAGCTTTAAGGTATCGCCCTATATCGTCCAGGATAGCTTGAATCCAGTGGCATGGGGTTAGGGGGTGGTAAGCAACGGACCCATGTCTGGGCATACCCTTCCCACTTGGGGCAACAAATGCAAAAAGAACAAGTGATGAACACAATACTGAACATTGTCAAACATTCACCTCCAGTACAGAAATCTGGGACTAAATCCATAATTTTTTTGTTTCTCATGACTTCCACTTTGGATCCAGCCATGTGCAAATCAGTCTTGATACTGTTCCTCATGGGAACAGTCCAGCCCGAACTTCCAAACCAAGTCATTCCTAGACCAGAAACAATAATTCTAGAACTGGTCTGAGGATATCACCCTTCATCAGCCAGGCTAGCTTAGCTTCAGTGGCATGAGAAGCAAGGGACCCTCGCATGTGCATACCCTTCCCAGTGAGGGCAACAAATACAAAAAGAACAAGTGATGGACAGAATGCTGAATAATGTAAAATATTCACCCCCAGTACAGAGATCTGGAACTAAATCCATAATTTATTTGCTACCCATGCCATTTCAATTTGGACCCAGCCATATGCAAATCAGTATTTACTCTGTTCCCCATGGGGACAGTCCAGCCCGATCTGTCAAGCCAGGTTCTCCCTGGATCAGAAACAAGCATCCTAGAACTGGTTTCAGGGTATCGCCCTTCACCAGCCAGGCTAGCTTGACTCTAGTGGTATGGGGGGCAAGGGACCGACTTCTGGACATATCCTTCCCACTTAGGCAACAAATGTAAAAAGAACAAGTGATGGACAGAATGCTGAACAATGTCAAACATTCACCCCCAGTACAAAGATCTGGCCCTTATTCCACCATTTTTTTGCTACTCACGCTATTCCAGTTTGGACCCAGCCATTTGCAAATCAGTCTTGGTCCTGTTCCCCATGGGAACAATCTAGTCTGAACCGCCAAACCAGGTCGTGCCTAGACCACAAATAAGAATCCTAGAACTGGTTTCATGGTATCACCCTTCATCAGCCAGGCTAGCTTAACTCCAGTGGCATGAGAAGGAAGGTACCCACGTATGGGCATACCCTTCCCACTTGGGTGACAAATACAAAAAGAACAAGTGATGGACAGAATGCTGAACAAAGTCAAACATTCACCTCCAGTACATAGATCTGGGCCTAAACCCATCATTTTTGTTTTTGCTACCCATGCCATTCCAGGTTGGACCCAGCCATATGCAAATCAGTCTTGGCCCTGTTCCCCATGGAAACAATCCACCCCAAACTGCAAAGCCAGGTCCTCCCCAGACCGGAAACAAGCATCTGGACTGGTGTCAGAGTATCATACTACATCAGCCAGGCTAGCTTAACTCCAGTGGCATGGGAGGGAACGGCCCACGTCTGGGTATAGCATTGCCACTTGAGGTGACAAATGCAAAAAGAACAAGTGATGGATGGAATGCTGAACAATGTCAAACATTCACCCCCTTCCCGCAGAGATCTGGGCATAAATCCATCATTTGTTTGCTATCCATGCCATTCCAGTTTTGACTCGGCCATATGGGAATCAGTTTTCAGCCAGTTTCCCATGGGAACAGTGCAGCCTGAAATGCCAATCCAGGCCCTCCCTGGACCGAAAACAAGCATCCTAGGACCGGTTTCAGGGTATCACCCTTCATCAGCAAGACTAGCTTGACTCTAGTGGCATGGGCATGGGAGAGGAGCAATGGACCCACGTCTGAGCATACCCTTCCCACTTGGGGCAACAAATGCAAAAAGAACAAGTGATGGTCGGAATACTGAACAATGTCAAACATTCACCCCAGTACAGAGATCTGGGCCTAAATCCATTGTTTCTTTGCTACCCAGGCCATTCCAGCTGGGCCCAACCATGTGCAAATCAGTCTTGACCCTGTTCCCCATGGGAGCAGTCCAGCCCGAACTGTCAAGCCCGGTCCTTCCTGGACTTGAAACAAGCATCCTAGGACTGGTTTCAGGGTATCACCTTTCATCAGCCAGGTTAGTTTGACTCCAGTGGCATACGGAGCAGGGGACCCACGTCTGAGTATACCCTTCCCACTTGGGGCAACAAATGCAAAAAGAACATGTGATGGATGGAATGTTGAACAATGTCAAACATTCATCACCAGTACAGAGATCTGGGCCTAAATCCATTGTTTTATATTACCCATGCCCTTCCAGCTTGGACCCAACCATGTGCAAATCAGTCTTGACCCTGTTCCCCATGGGAACAGTCCAACTCGAACTGCCAAGCCAGATCCCCCCTGGACCACAAACAAGCATCCTAGAACCAGTTTCAGGATATCAATCATCAGCCAGGTAAGCTTGACTAGTGGTATGGAGGAGCAAAGGACCAACCTCTGGGCGTACCATTCCCACTTATGGCAACAAATGTAAAAAGAACAAGTGATGGACAGAATGCTGAACAATATCAAACATTCACCCCAGTACAGAGATCTGGAACTAAATCCATTTTTGTTTGTTATCCATGCCATTCCAATTTCGACCCAGCCATATGCAAATCAGTCTTGACCCTGTTCCCCATGGGGACAGTCCAGCCTGATCTGCCAAGTCAGGCCTTCCCTGGATCGGAAACAAACATCCTAAGACCAGCTTTAGGGTATCGCCCTATATCGTCCAGGATAGCTTGAATCCAGTGGCATGGGGTTAGGGGGTGGTAAGCAACGGACCCATGTCTGGGCATACCCTTCCCACTTGGGGCAACAAATGCAAAAAGAACAAGTGATGAACACAATACTGAACATTGTCAAACATTCACCTCCAGTACAGAAATCTGGGACTAAATCCATATTTTTTTTGTTTCTCATGACTTCCACTTTGGATCCAGCCATGTGCAAATCAGTCTTGATACTGTTCCTCATGGGAACAGTCCAGCCCGAACTTCCAAACCAAGTCATTCCTAGACCAGAAACAATAATTCTAGAACTGGTCTGAGGATATCACCCTTCATCAGCCAGGCTAGCTTAGCTTCAGTGGCATGAGAAGCAAGGGACCCTCGCATGTGCATACCCTTCCCAGTGAGGGCAACAAATACAAAAAGAACAAGTGATGGACAGAATGCTGAATAATGTAAAATATTCACCCCCAGTACAGAGATCTGGAACTAAATCCATAATTTATTTGCTACCCATGCCATTTCAGTTTGGACCCAGCCATATGCAAATCAGTATTTACTCTGTTCCCCATGGGGACAGTCCAGCCCGATCTGTCAAGCCAGGTTCTCCCTGGATCAGAAACAAGCATCCTAGAACTGGTTTCAGGGTATCGCCCTTCACCAGCCAGGCTAGCTTGACTCTAGTGGTATGGGGGGCAAGGGACCGACTTCTGGACATATCCTTCCCACTTAGGCAACAAATGTAAAAAGAACAAGTGATGGACAGAATGCTGAACAATGTCAAACATTCACCCCCAGTACAAAGATCTGGCCCTTATTCCACCATTTTTTTGCTACCCACGCTATTTCAGTTTGGACCCAGCCATTTGCAAATCAGTCTTGGTCCTGTTCCCCATGGGAACAATCTAGTCTGAACCGCCAAACCAGGTCGTGCCTAGACCACAAATAAGAATCCTAGAACTGGTTTCATGGTATCACCCTTCATCAGCCAGGCTAGCTTAACTCCAGTGGCATGAGAAGGAAGGTACCCACGTATGGGCATACCCTTCCCACTTGGGTGACAAATACAAAAAGAACAAGTGATGGACAGAATGCTGAACAAAGTCAAACATTCACCTCCAGTACATAGATCTGGGCCTAAACCCATCTTTTTTGTTTTTGCTACCCATGCCATTCCAGTTTGGACCCAGCCATATGCAAATCAGTCTTGGCCCTGTTCCCCATGGAAACAATCCACCCCAAACTGCAAAGCCAGGTCCTCCCCAGACCGGAAACAAGCATCTGGACTGGTGTCAGAGTACCATACTACATCAGCCAGGCTAGCTTAACTCCAGTGGCATGGGAGGGAACGGCCCACGTCTGGGTATAGCATTGCCACTTGAGGTGACAAATGCAAAAAGAACAAGTGATGGATGGAATGCAGAACAATGTCAAACATTCACCCCCTTCCCGCAGAGATCTGGGCATAAATCCATCATTTGTTTGCTATCCATGCCATTCCAGTTTTGACTCGGCCATATGGGAATCAGTTTTCAGCCAGTTTCCCATGGGAACAGTGCAGCCTGAAATGCCAATCCAGGCCCTCCCTGGACCGAAAACAAGCATCCTAGGACCGGTTTCAGGGTATCACCCTTCATCAGCAAGACTAGCTTGACTCTAGTGGCATGGGCATGGGAGAGGAGCAATGGACCCACGTCTGAGCATACCCTTCCCACTTGGGGCAACAAATGCAAAAAGAACAAGTGATGGTCGGAATACTGAACAATGTCAAACATTCACCCCAGTACAGAGATCTGGGCCTAAATCCATTGTTTCTTTGCTACCCAGGCCATTCCAGCTGGGCCCAACCATGTGCAAATCAGTCTTGACCCTGTTCCCCATGGGAACAGTCCAATTCGAACTGCCAAGCCAGATTTTCCCTGGGCCAGAAACAAGCATCCTAGGACCGGTTTCAGGGTATCACCCACATCAGCCAGACTACCTTGGCTCCAGTGGCACGGGGAGCAAGGGACCCACGTCTTGGCATACCCTTGCCACTTGAGGCAACAAATGCAAAAAGAACAAGAGATGGACTGAATGCTGGACAATGTCAAACATTCACCCCTCTACAGAGATGTGGGCCTAAATCCATCATGTATTTTGCTAACCATGCCATTCCAGTTTGGACCCGACCATATGCAAATCAGTTTTGAGCCTGTTTCCCGTGGGAACAGTCCAGCCTGAACTGCTAATCCAGGTCCTCCTTAGAACGGAAACAAGGGTCCTAGAACTGGATTCAGAGCATCACCCTTCATCAGCCAGACTAGCTTGACTCCAGTGGCATGGGGTGGGGGAGGGAGCAAGGGACCGACACCTAGGCATACCCTTCCCACTTGAGTCCACAACTATAAATAGAACAAGTGATGGGCAGAATGCTGAACAATGTCAAACATTAACTCCCAGTACAAAGATCTGAGCTTAAATTCCTCATTTCTTTTTTCTACCCATGCCATTCCAATTTGGACCCAGCCATGTGCAAATAATTCTTGATTCTGTTCCCCATGCAAACAGTCCAGCCAAAACTCCCAAGCGTGGTCAGTTTTAAACAAGAAACAAGAATCCTTTTACTGGTTTCACAATATCACACTTTATCAGCTAGATTAATTTAACTCCAGTGGACTGAGAAGCAAGGGACCCACGTATGGGCATACCCTTCCCACTTGTGGTGACAAAGGCAAAAAGAACTAGTGATGGACGGAATGCTGAACAATGTCAAACATTCCCCCCCAGTACAGAGATCTGGAACTAAATCCATTGTTTTTTTGCTACCCATGCCATTCCAGTATGGACCCAGCCATATGCAAATCAGTCTTGACCTTGTTCCCCATGGGGATAGTCCAGCCCGAACTGCCAAGACAGGTCCTACCTGGACCGGAAATAAGCATCCTAGAACCGTTTTCAGGGTATTGCCCTTCATCCGCCAGGCTAGGTTGACTCCAGTGGCATGGGGGAGCAAGGGACCCACGTCTGGACATACCATGCCACTGGATTCAAGCTAGCCTGGCTGATAAAGGGTGATATCCTGAAACCGGTCACAGGATGCTTGGTTTTGGTCCAGAGAGGACCTGGCCTGGCCTGCCATAGGGAACAGGGTTAAGACTGATTTGCATATAGCTGGGTCCAAACTGGGGTGGCATGGTGAGCAAAAGAATTGATGGATAAAAACCCAGATCTGTGACTAGAGGTTGGGGGGGATGTTTAATTGGGTCTAAATTCCGTTCATCATTTCTTTTTTTTTTTCTTCTTTTTTTTGCCCTAGGTGCTCCGGGTATTCTCAGACGTGGGACCTGGCTAACTGTGCCACTGGATTAAAACTTGCCTGGCTGATGAAGGGTGATAGCCTGAAACTGTTCTCATGATGCATTTTTCTGGTCCACGAGGATCTTGCCTGGCAGTTTGGGCTGGACTGTTCCCATGGGGAACAGGGTCAAGACTGATTTGCACATGGCTGGGTCCAAACCGGGGTGGCATGGTGAGCAAAAGAATTGATGGATAAAAACCCAGATCTATGACTAGGGGTTGGGGGGATGTTTAATTGGGTCCGAATTCCGTTCATCATTTCTGTTTGCTTTTTTTGTTTTTTTGCCCTAAGTGCTCCGGGTATTCTTGGACGTGGGTCCTGGCTAACTTTGCCACTGGATTCAAACTTGCCTGGCTGATGAAGGGTGATAACCTGAAACTGTTCTCATGATGCATTTTTCTGGTCCACGAGGATCTGGCCTGGCAGATTGGGCTGGACTGTTCCTATGGGGAACAGGATCAAGACTGATTTCCATATAGCTTGGTCCACAGTGGGGTGACATGGAAAGCAAAGGAATTGATGGATTAAACCCAGATCTGTGACTGTAGGTGAATGTTTGATTGGTTCAGCATTCCGTCTATCATTTGTGTTCGTTTGCTTTTGTTGCCCTAAGTGCGCCGGGTATGCCCAGATGTGAATCCTGGGCTCAATCTTCCACTGGATTCAAGCTAACCTGGCTGATGAAGGGTGATACTGTGAAATGGGTCCTAGGATGCGTGTTTCCAATCTAGGGAGCCTGGCCTGGTAGTTTGGGCTGGAGTGTTCCCATGAGGCACAAGATGAAGGCTGAATTGCATATGGTTGGGTCCAAACTAGGGTGGCATGCCGAGTAAAAGAGTCCATGAATTAAACCCAGATCTTTGACTGGGGGTGAATGTTCAACTGGTTTGCTTATAAGTAATTTCAACAATTTGTCTTCAGAAAAGTAACGAAGTCCATTTCTGATTTGAGACTTTGAAGCTTTTTCTAACTTTTTGACTACCTGGCTTTCACTGGGACCAATCCATTTGTTGTATCCAGAAATCGCTTCATCGTGGTTGGTCTCAAATAATGCCTGAGTCCTGTTCTACTGTTCGTAAGACTATCATTGGCACTTTGAGCATCTTGGTGTTACTTCCTCTCCAGTACACCTTTTTGGAGTTTTTGTCATTTTAGTCTTCTTTTATTTTAAAAAAGCTTCTCATTTTGAACTTGTGGGGTTTTCTTGTTTTGTGTGACTTTTTTTTAATGTGTGTGGACAGCTTAAATACTTTACAAGCTGCCTTTGATTTAAGCCTGACTTCTTCGTGTCACGTTATTAAGGATAGAGCAGCAATTTATTTTATTTTATTTGTGTAACATCTAGAAGTTGGTGGCCTTATCCTTAGAGATGAAAACTTGTTCACTTCAATTAATAATTCACTTTCCTACAACTGGTTTTACTAGTTTTTAGGTGAAGCATCCAAGTGCTTTGACCTGTTGTAAGTATTGTGGGTTTTTAACCATGCCAACCTCACGCCCATCATTTTCACTTGTTCATGGGTTGCCTTTCAAAAATCACTTGATGCCATTGGTAAAAGCTTTCCATTTGTCCTGCCTTAAGGCTGTTTTCGTCACGCCTTGCAGACTACCCCTGTTACATAGATTATTGCATGATTGCCCATATGCTTCACCATGGGCAATTTTTTTCTTTTGTCTCTCCCCTTCGTGCTGCATGGCAGCCACGGCACTCTCAGCGCCAACAGGCAAAACAGCATAAACTAGATCGGCTGTATTAAAGTGCTGGTCACATTGTTCACAGTTACCTAATCAGTAATTTCTTGTGGCTCTCCCCTTAAAACACTTAAAATTGGTGAATGATTTACTTAAAGTACAAATCCTCAAAGCGAAAGCAGCTCTCCCGGCATAGAAGGAGAACCGATACTACAATATTCACTGCATGTGGGAAAACTCAAACCAAAATGCTTTGCAGGGCATTACTTTTACAAAACATGTTTGCTCATAACTCAGCCTGTCATGTTCCTAGGACAATATGACCACCACCAAAACGTTCACAACAACGTGCTCTTTCTGTCTACACCGTATCAGGTTAGTGGGGACCCCAAAATAATAATCCATCCCATGATTCAATGTCTATTTAAGTTCTCTCATGGCTGGAATTTTTGATTTATAGTAGAATTGGGGTTGGCTTGTGTTACAAGGGCTTTATTTGTAATATAATTGTTATAGGCTTGCTATTTCTGAATATATGTAATGCACTATTCTCTCTAGAGGCTAGATATAGGGTTATACTGCATTATTTATTGCTATTTTCTATTTGTGTGGTTATGCCCTCTAGGAACTAACTATATAGTTACATGCCCATGTTTCTTATAAATGCTATTTACATTGTGGTGTCCTCTAGAGGATGTTCTAAGCGTTACATGCATATCAACATATTAAAATATTCATAGCATGGAAACTTGTCCAATAATGCTTTGCAGGGCATTACTTTTGCAAAACATTTTTGGTCATAACTCAGCCTGTGGTAGTCCTAGGACAATGGGACCACCTTCAAAACATTGACCACAAGGTGCTCTTTCTGTCTACATCATCTCTGGATCCCCATACTATGTTAGTGGGGACTCCAAAATAATAAACCCTACCACCATTCGTTAGTATTTATAAGTGCTCTCTTGTGGTTGGAATGTTTGTTTTATAGCTTGGAGATGTAATGTTGTATGGGTCTTGTTAGTAATATCATTGTAATAGGCCTGCTATCCTTGAAAATGTGTAATGCATTATGTTCTCTAGGGGCTACTTATATTGTTTTCTGCATTCTTCCATTCCTTTTTTGAGTGTTTATGGTCTCTAAAGGCAGGCTGTATGGTATGGTAACTCAGCCTATGGTGGTCTTCGGACAATGGGACCACCTTCAAAACACTCTCTGCCTATGTCATCTCTGTGTCCCCACACTAGGTTAGTGGGGACCCCAAAATAATAACATCTCCCAACATTCAGTGTCTTTTAAGCTTTTTTCATGGCTACAACGTTTGTTTTATAACTGAGAAAGGTTTTGTTTTAAAAGTCTTGTTTGTTATATCATCGGAGTAGGCCTGCTAGCCTTAAATGTTCTGTAGGGGCTAAGTATATGGTTTCTCTGCATTAATTGTTTTTTTTTCAGGGAGTTATCCCCTCTAGGTGCTAACAATATGGTTACATGACCATGGGCCAGATGTAGCAAACGATTGCGACTCGCAAACGGGCCGAATCGCAATTTGCGACAGTGCAAAATCGGAAATGGGATGCAAAAAGCCCATTTCCGACTCGCAAAAAGCGATGGGACCCGTTTGCGAGTCGCATCCGGTGCGACCCCATTTTGCGACCTGCAAATTGCAAGTCGCAATTTGCGAGTCGCAACCCATATGCAATTGCAACTCGCAAATTGCGACTAGTCGCAAAAAGCCCAGTTTGCATGTCCCATTTACCACTAACTCAGAGCAGGTGGTAACCATTACCAAAGTATAAAAGGGGACCCAGAAGGCATCTAGGTTACTCAAGATGGCGGAGATATACCTGATAGCAGTGAGGAGGAGAGTCTACGCAGCCCAGCAGAGGAGGAGGAGGGGCCACAGACAGGAGAAGATATATAGAACCAGGCAGACTCTTTTTCAGCAAACTGAAGAGGAGATCTATGACAAATACCGCCTTAGCAGCGCAGCCATTCTAGAATTAATAGATTTACTGAAACCACAGCTAGAACACAAGACTCTGCGTGGCTGCACCATCCCTACGCATGTGCAAGTACTATGCGCACTGCACCTCTTGGCCTCAGGGAGCTATCAGGGGGTCATTGCCGTGGCAGGTGGGGTATCCCAAAGTGCAGTGTCAAGGTTCCTCAGGGCATTCCTAGATGCCTTAGTCACGCACATGTCTCACTTCATATACTTACCAAGGAATGAGGCAGAAATTAACAGCACCAAGCTGGACTTTTACCGCATTGCCCACTTTCCTCATGTCATAGGGTGTGTAGATGGGACACACATTCAAATATGCCCCCCTGCTAATCTGGAACACATTTTCCGCAATAGGAAGTGTACCCACTCACTCAACATACAGGTTGTTTGTGATGCCCATTATGTCATCACGGACATCGTAGCTAAGTTTCCTGGCAGTACCCATGACTCATACATTTTTAGGCATAGTGGGATACATCAACGCCTGGAACGTGGGGAATTTGGAGACGGTTACCTCCTAGGTAGAGCCACAGACACTTGCAGACATACACACAGGTCACTGTGCACGACAATCTGGACTTCCTAACAGTGTACTTTTGTGCCCAACAGGTGACAGTGCATATGCTCTCAGGCCTTGGATCATGACTCCGTTTTTAACACCCAGAACTAAATCAGAGAGGCAATACAACAGTGCGCATAAGAGGACCAGGAACCTGATCGAGCGCACCTTCGGACTGCTGAAGGCAAGATTCAGATGCCTCCACCGCAGTGGAGGCGCCCTCCAATACACCCCCATTACCGCTTTCAAAATTGTGGTCGCATGCGCCATCCTCCACAACATAGCCACCCGACGTGGGCTACCTCTCACCCCTGCAGACCCAGATCCTGATGATGAAGAGCAAGAACAACCACATCGCCATCATGGGGATAGGAGTCTAGCTAATCAAGGCAGACTGAGACGGGACCACATTGCAACGCAATATTTTGGACGGTACGTGTCAACTCCCACCATACTCACCTATTAACCATTTGTTAAGTGGAACAAAAATAACTGTTTTATTAATGTCATGAAGAAACTATATACAAGTTGAAATTGTCCATGGGCAGGAAAATGCCAACCAGTCATGTGGCACATTAACGCCATGTGCCACATTAATCTGTCCTGGCTGTTATCTATGATCTCCTGCCCCTCCTGCCAGCCTGGCTGGTCCCTGCTGCGTCCATGGTGCTGTGCCTACCACTCCTCAGCACCCTACTGTCAGTGGCAGAGACACTGCTCGCTGTTGAGGCCTCCTCCCAGGTGTATTTGTTAACTTCCTGGCTGTGATGTCATCATCATGTGCCAGGAAGTGTTTCCAGAGTGTTCTGGTATGCTTTCTGGAGTGTTCTGCTGCACCTGCAAGCAATTTTGAAGGTAATCGCAATTTGCGACACCCACTCGCTAATTGCGAGTTCGTGTTTTGCACACTCGCAAACAGCGACCTCGCAAACTGCGGACTCGCACACAGTGTTGCGAGTCCGGCTGCGAGTCGCAAAATCGGATCTCTTTTTTTTCTGACATTCCAATTTGCGACTCGCATTTTGCGAGTCGCATCAACTCGCAAAATGCGAGTCGCAATTTTTATTTTTGCTACATCTGGCCCCATGTTTCTTCCAAATGATATTTTTGTTATGCTGCCCTCTAGGGGTTGTTTTGAGCATTGCAGTCTAATGCCAAATGTTTCTTTCTGATAGAGGTTTATATGATAATCGAATATGTTTTAATAATCTCTCCTTATTACAATTATGACCTTGATTCAGGCCAACTTAACATCCTTATTACACCATTACTGTTTAAACTCTCTTGATATGTTTGGGTGACCCTTCTAGTTTATTTCTCCTATGTGGCTGATTTGTGTCTTTTTGGGGGGATTGTTTTAGCCAGCCAGCAACTCTGATGGTGGGGTGGTGAAAGCAGTGTTCTATTCGAATTAGCATGGCAGATTTAAATTAGGATGCTAAATGGCAACATTTTCATTTTTTGCTGCAGATAGAGAAAGAAGGTAAGTGGAAGTGCTTTAGGTATATGCACAGCCACTGAAATTATATGGCAGGAAAATACGAATTTATGAGACAGGGTTGACCAATTTATGTGGCAAGAAAAGTCCAGTTGTGAATTTACAATGCCAATAGCTCTAACTCAAGTAAAGGCAAAATCTATTGCATTGAAAATGCCTGTTTTAATAATAGTCTCCCCTAAATGTTCCTCTTGTGAGCAACATTGTAGATCTTTATCCTAACACTTTCCGTACACATACATCTCCACGTAGCACATCTTTAGCTTTGAGTGACAATTTGTCTTGGAACACGCGCAAGTCCATGGACAAAAATATTTCATATGGCTAATTGTTAATGACATTTTTGACTTGATTTAACATGAAGTCCTTCTTAAAATTAATGACGCTGTTCTCCTCTCACCTCTTCAACAATCATTACCACAGCATCAAACACTAGAACAACAGCGCACTCCTTTAATATACCCTCCACACTAATCATCTTTTCCACATGATGATTTAAACAAGCATTCTGCTCTACAGTTGTCTTTGCCTACAATGCAGTCCGCCTTCAAACTGAACATAACTTGACTAGAATCAAAATGAGCCACAAATACACCTTATTAGCCCCAATACTATGTGTAAATGAGTGAATTGTCTACCACAAAGGAAAGCCTTAAATTATTCCACAGACCACAGGCACACAATGGCCTTTTTTCTACAATAGAGTATCTCTTTTCATTCTCATGCCAAGCCCTAGTTTCAAAAGTGACATTGTGGTGCTCTATACACCTCTTCTATCATAACACATACAGAGAGTCTGGGAGACTTAAATCAAACAAACCTAAAGGAATCAACCTCTTCACCATGATTCTGTGTTTGATCAACACCTCGCCCACACCACCAGCATCAACCGTAACAATTGTGAAATCTTAAGTCTTGCCAGTATCATATTCATATATTTCTGTGCAATGTATTGCTAGCAATCATGTCCATAACCCAGAATGTATCAACACTTAATTTCAAATATGAATCTTGTTTTACATTAGTTCGAGACTTCCTGCTGTGTGAAGCAGGCCCAGAAGCCAATAGGCTCAGGGTTCTGCTCTGCACATTTCCTAATAGCATAACCTCACTTTTCAGACTTGGCAGATGAAAGATTTTGTGACAACAAGGCTATTACTCTGCATATGAACGATATCTTCCCCTCAAGTGTGTCATGTGCTTCCCCCAGGGGTGGCCAAAGGCTGGGTGGCAGGGATCCTTATATCTGCACATTAGATAAGGTTTCGCTGAGAGTACCTAGTTTCTGTCACAAGTTTCATTGACTTTCATTGACTTGTATTGAGAAATAGTGTATGAATATATAAATATATATATATAGATATGTGTGTGTATATATATATATATATATATATACATATATATATATATATATATATATATAGTTGAGTTTTATGAATTTTATCTCTATGGCCCAACTGACTGTTTTCAACCAACCTCATTGGTTGAAACGACAATTTTCTTTGATCTGATTGCTGTTTTTGCATTAAAAGCTAGCTGAACTTTAGACTTCCCAAAATATTGTTTTTTTTTAACAGATGATGTTTCTGGCTCAACAGAAGAAGAAAGGAGTGACCTGTTGGACCTAGCAAAGCCCCAGGTGCCAGAAGCTTATCTTGTGAGCTTGGGTGGAGAACAGCTCATCACCAGACCTGGGAAATGACTAAATTGTGAGAGCAAGTCAAACCAAAATTTTAGGTAAAGTATAACAGCACTTACCTTTTGATAATGTATTATCAAAAGGGGTGCATACAGCTGCCTTCTGGTTTGGAGATGACGGAGAGAATAAAAACGAAAATGGTTGGGAAGGAAGGAAATGGAGGGGGTCAGTGTAAAAGTTAAGAGTAAAGAGAGCACAAATTTGAACCGGTAGTGTAGAGCGAGTGAGTGCTACAACACATGCAGCAGCGGGGCTGAAAGACAGGAGTGTCAGGACCCGAAGCATAGACCCTCAAAGTCTGAAGATGTGAGAGTGTAGGAGGCTGGCCTGGCTTGTAGTGGGTACCAAGGGGTACTTACACTCTGTACCAGGTCCAGTTATCCCTTATTAGTGTAGAAGAGGTGTTTCTAGCAGCTTAGGCTGATAGAAGGTAGCTATAGCAGAGCAGCTTAGGCTGAACTAGGAGACATGCAAAGCTCCTACTATACCACTGGTGTCATATGCACAATATTATAAGAAAACACAATACACAGAAGGTACTTTATTTTTATGACAATATGCCAAAAGTATCTCAGTGAGTACCCTCAGTATGAGGATGCCAAATATACACAAGATATATGTACACAATACCAAAAATATGCAGTAATAGCAAAAGGAAGTAATGCAAGCAATGTAGAATTACAGTAGATTGCAATAGGAGTACATAGGTATAGGGGCAACACAAACCATATACTCCAAAAGTTCAATGCGAACCACGAATGGACCCCAAACCTATGTGAGCTTGTAGAGGGTCGCTGGGAGTGTAAGAAAACAGTGAGGGTTAGAAAAATAGCCCACCCCAAGACCCTGAAAAGTAGGTGTAAAGTGCACCTCTATTCCCCAGAGAGCACAGAAGTCGTGATAGGGGAATTCTGCAAGGAAGACCAACACCAGCAATGCAACCAAAGTGGATTTCCGGACGAGAGTACCTGTGGAACAAGGGGACCAAGTCCAAGAGTCGCGACAAAGTTGTGATTGGGCAGATGCTCAGGAAAGGCCAGCTGAGGGTGCAAAGAAGCTGCCACCGGATGGTAGAAGCTGTGGATTCTGCAAGAACGAAGAGGACTAGGAACTTCCCCTTTGGAGGATGGATGTCCCACGTCGTAAAGAAGCTTGCAGAGGTGTTCCCTTGCAGAAAGACCACAAACAAGCCTTGCTAGCTGCAAAGGTCACGGTTAGGGTTTTTGGATGCTGCTGTGGCCCAGGAGGGACCAGGATCTCGCCACTCGGGTGAGGAGACAGAGGGGGCACCCAGCAAGTCAGGGAGCCCTCACAGAAGCAGGCAGCACCCGCAGAAGTGCCAGAACAGGCACTACGAAGAGGAGTGAACTGGAGCTCACCCGAAGACACGAAAGGAAGTCCCACGACGCCGGAGGACAACTCAGGAGGTTGTGCACTGCAGGTTAGAGTGTCGGGGACCCAGGCTTGGCTGTGCATGTAGGAAATCCTGGAAGAGTGCACAGGAGCCGGAGCATCTGCAAATCACGCGGTATCCAGCAATGCAGTCTAGCATGGGGAGGCAAGGACTTACCTCCACCAAACTTGGACTGAAGAGTCACTGGACTGTGGGAGTCACTTGGCAGAGTTGCTGAGTTCCCGGGACCACGCTCGTCATGCTGAGAGGGGACCCAGAGGACCGGTGATGCAGTCTTTTGTTGCCTGCGGTTGCAGGGGGAAGATTCCGTCGACCCACGGGAGATTTCTTCAGAGCTCCTGGTGCAAGAAGGAGGCAGGCTACCCCCAGAGCATGCACCACCAGGAAACAGTCAAGAAAGCCGTCAGGATGAAGCGATACAAGGTTGCAGTAGTCATCTTTGCTACTTTGTTGCGGTTTTGCAGGCGTCCTGAGCAGTCAGCGGTCGATCCTTTGGCAGAAGGTGAAGAGAGAGATGCAGAGGAACTCTGATGAGCCCTTGCATTCGTTATCTAAAGAATTCCCCAAAGCAGAGACCCTAAATAGCCAGAAAAGGAGGTTTGGCTACCTAGGAAGGAGGATAGGCTAGCAACACAGGTAAGAGCCTATCAGAAGGAGTCTCTGACGTCACCTGCTGGCACTGGCCACTCAGAGCAGTCCAGTGTGCCAGCAGCACCTCTGTTTCCAAGATGGCAGAGGTCTGGAGCACATTGGAGGAGCTCTGGGCACCTCCCCTGGGAGGTGCAGGTCAGGGGAGTGGTCACTCCCCTTTCCTTTGTCCAGTTTCGCGCCAGATCAGGGCTGGGGGATCCCTGAACCGGTGTAGACTGGCTTATGCAGAGATGGGCACCATCTGTGCCCATCAAAGCATTTCCAGAGGCTGGGGAGGCTACTCCTCTCCAGCCCTGACACCTTTTTCCAAAGGGAGAGGGTGTAACACCCTCTCTCTGAGGAAGTCCTTTGTTCTACCTTCCTGGGCCAAGCCTGGCTGGACCCCAGGAGGGCAGAAACCTGTCTGAGGGGTTGGCAGCAGCAGCAGCTGCAGTGAAAGGTAGTTTGGCAGTACCCGGGTCTGTGCTAGAGACTCGGGGGATCATGGAATTGTCTCCCCAATGCCAGAATGGCATTGGGGTGACAATTCCATGATCTTAGACATGTTACATGGCCATGTTCGGAGTTACTATTGTGACGCTATAAATAGGTAGTGACCTATGTATAGTGCACGCGTGAAATGGTGTCCCCGCACTCACAAAGTCTGGGGAATTTGCCCTGAACGATGTGGGGGCACCTTGGCTAGTGCCAGGGTGCCCACACACTAAGTAACTTAGCACCCAACCTTTACCAGGAAAAGGTTAGACATATAGGTGACTTATAAGTTACTTAAGTGCAGTGGTAAATGGCTGTGAAATAACGTGGACGTTATTTCACTCAGGCTGCAGTGGCAGGCCTGTGTTAGAATTGTCAGAGCTCCCTATGGGTGGCAAAAGAAATGCTGCAGCCCATTGGGATCTCCTGGAACCCCAATACCCTGGGTACCTCAGTACCATATACTAGGGAATTATAAGGGTGTTCCAGTATGCCAATGTGAATTGGTGAAATTGGTCACTAGCCTGTTAGTGACAATTTGTAAAGAGAGAGCATAACCACTGAGGTTCTGGTTAGTCGAGCCTCAGTGAGACAGTTAGGCATCACACAGGGAACACATACATATAGATCACAAACTTATGAGCACTGGGGTCCTGGCTAGCAGGGTCCCAGTGACACATAACAAACATACTGAAAACATAGGGTTTTCACTATGAGCACTGGGCCCTGGCTAGCAGGATCCCAGTGAGACAGTGAAAACACCCTGACATACACTCACAAACAGGCCAAAAGTGGGGGTAACAAGGCTAGAAAGAGGCTACTTTCTCACAGAGAGAAAACTATCCTCTGAGTTAGCTACCGCAATTGTTTTGCAAGGCCAATACTGTGTAGACTGAAGGTTCATTGAATGCTAGGGGATCTTTGGGTATACCCTTCCTTTCCCCCCTTCAAGAGATCAGTTAGAAGATAAATATTAACCGAAGAGAAACCATATCCAACTTTACATTTCCTTCCCTACCTCACTCTACAGGATAAACTGTGTACAGAAGGCCTGCAGACCCTTTCGCCGAGTGTGAGTAGAATATATGATCTCACAATGCCGGCTATACAGTCTTAGAATAACAAGCTCCCACTGAAAATGACTCCTTGCCGTACTAGGAGTAATATGGTAAAGCACAACAAATATCTAATGGGGTGCGAGGGATGCACTAATGATGACGGGGAAAATAATCCTTTTTAGAGCATGGTACCTTCGGCATAGAAAAATCTGCTAATTTACAGAAAAGACTGAAAGATCCCAAGAACAGAATAGATGCCAAACAGTGCCCACTCTTTACACACTGGCATGAGGAGGCACACATGTGAAAACATGAATCCAAGGTCCAACATCTGAAAGATATTTAGGAGAAGCTACAGTATCAAACTAGCCACTTCTGGGACAGAGTGAGGGCTTGTGCTCAAACTGCTCTGCTTCTTCAATATCTATTCCCTCGGACCACTGAACCGCAGGAAAAATAGAAAGAAAGAAAGAAAGAAAGAAAGAAAGAAAGAAAGTGAAAACCCAGCGGAAAAGGATTGTCTGGACTTGTTTTCCATGCTGACGGATGTGGCTGAAGGTGCAGCTGTTGTTGCACCCAGAAACAGAGCAGCACCTCCAATATCACTGGTGGCTGGAGCACAAGGCCATAATGTGCAAGCACTGCAATGCGATTGGCGGACAGCAAAGCGGCTGGACAGCAGGGTGACTGTACTACGGTGGATCGGTCTAGAAGATATGCATTTTCTGCCATGGGCCATGGGGACTGACGAATGCTAAGTTTTACGACCATTCTCGAAATCCTGAAACAAACCACAGGCCTCCATCTAAACATCCCCTGCCCTCTCCCCACCCATTGAGGGTCTATCCCCTTCCTCCCTTCCCCCTTTGAAAGTATACCCAGTGGCCTGGGGTACAGTTATGGTCCACCTTCCCTGGGCCTCTACTCACTTATTTAGCATTTAGAAACAGTTCCCCGACATTTGGGAGAAGTCAACTCAATTCCTAGAGGAATTACAGGGTGTTTGTGTTATATAGATTCCAAAGAATCAATTATTGTAATTTATAGTGCCAAGTACAGTGAAAGACAGGTGGAGAATGCGCAATTGTCCATAGCAGCCACAGGGAATGATAGGGAGTTGAATGCTGTGAAGGATGCACTGTTGAATGCAATTCTGGAAAAATATCCTATGAAAACTGACTGAACTAACATTTTCAATTGTAAGTAAAATAATGTTAGTTCTGGCAGCCTTAGGGTGGTCTTACCCTGGAGATTTTGCCTTTCACCTCTGTAGGAAAGTACC
The DNA here is from genome assembly GCF_031143425.1 of Pleurodeles waltl. Taxonomy (NCBI): domain Eukaryota; kingdom Metazoa; phylum Chordata; class Amphibia; order Caudata; family Salamandridae; genus Pleurodeles; species Pleurodeles waltl. The sequence continues at coordinate 144,248,490 of NC_090443.1, forward strand.
ATCTTGCCTGGCATGTTACCCCCATTTTTCACTGTATAAATGTTGTTTTAGTTGTATGTGTCACTGGGACCCTGCCAGCCAGGGCCCCAGTGCTCATAAGTGTGCCCTGAATGTGTTACCTGTGTTATGACTAACTGTCTCACTGAGGCTCTGCTAATCAGAACCTCAGTGGTTATGCTCTCTCATTTCTTTCAAATTGTCACTAACAGGCTAGTGACCAATTTTACCAATTTGCATTGGCATACTGGAACACCCTTATAATTCCCTAGTATATGGTACTGAGGTACCCAGGGTATTGGGGTCCCAGGAGATCCCTATGGGCTGCAGCATTTCTTTTGCCACCCATAGGGAGCTCTGACAATTCTTACACAGGCCTGCCACTGCAGCCTGAGTGAAATAACGTCCACGTTATTTCACAGCCATTTTACACTGCACTTAAGTAACTTATAAGTCACCTATATGTCTAACCTTTACCTGGTAAAGGTTGGGTGCTAAGTTACTTAGTGTGTGGGCACCCTGGCACTAGCCAAGGTGCCCCCACATTGTTCAGGGCCAATTCCCCGGACTTTGTGAGTGCGGGGACACCATTACATGCGTGCACTACATATAGGTCACTACCTATGTGTAGCTTCACAATGGTAACTCCGAATATGGCCATGTAACATGTCTAAGATCATGGAATTGCCCCCTCTATGCCATCCTGGCATTGTTGGCACAATCCCATGATCCCACGGGTCTGTAGCACAGACCCATGTACTGCTAAACTGCCTTTTCAGGGGTTTCACTGCAGCTGCTGCTGCTGCCAACCCCTCAGACAGGTTTCTGCCCTCCTGGGGTCCAGCCAGGCTTGGCCCAGGAAGGCAGAACAAAGGACTTCCTCAGAGAGAGGGTGTTACACCCTCTCCCTTTGGAAAAAGGTGTTCAGGCAGGGGAGGAGTAGCCTCCCCCAGCCTCTGGAAATGCTTTCATGGGCACAGATGGTGCCCATTTCTGCATAAGCCAGTCTACACCGGTTCAGGGACCCCTCAGCCCTGCTCTGGCGCGAAACTGGACAAAGGAAAGGGGAGTGACCACTCCCCTGACCTGCACCTCCCCTGGGAGGTGCCCAGAGCTCCTCCAGTGTGCTCCAGACCTCTGCCATCTTGGAAACAGAGGTGCTGCTGGCACACTGGACTGCTCTGAGTGGCGAGGGCCAGCAGGTGACGTCAGAGACTCCTTCTGATAGGCTCCTTCAGGTGTTGCTAGCCTATCCTCTCTCCTAAGTAGCCAAACCCTCTTTTCTGGCTATTTAGGGTCTCTGCTTTGGGGATTTCCTTAGATAACGAATGCAAGAGCTCATCAGAGTTCCTCTGCATCTCTCTCTTCACCTTCTGCCAAGGAATCGACTGCTGACCGCGCTGGAAGCCTGCAAAACTGCAACAAAGTAGCAAAGACGACTACTGCAACTCTGTAACGCTGATCCTGCCGCCTTCTCGACTGCTTTCCTGGTGGTGCATGCTGTGGGGGTAGTCTGCCTCCTCTCTGCACTAGAAGCTCTGAAGAAATCTCCTGTGGGTCGACGGAATCGTTCCCCTGCAACCGCAGGCACCAAAGAACTGCATCACCGGTACCCTGGGTCTCCTCTCAGCACGACGAGCGAGGTCCCTTGAATCCAGAAACTCTGTCCAAGTGACTCCCACAGTCCAGTGACTCTTCATTCCAAGTTTGGTGGAGGTAAGTCCTTGCCTCCCCACGCCAGACTGCATTGCTGGGAACCGCGACTTTTGCAGCTACTCCGGCCTCTTTGCACTTCCGGCGGAAAACCTTCGTGCACAGCCAAGCCTGGGTCCACTGCACTCTAACCTGCATTGCACGACTTTCTAAGTTGTCCGCCGGCGACGTGGGACTCCTTTGTGCGACTTCGGGTGAGCATCGTTTCACTCCTATTTGTAGTGCCTGTTCTGGCACTTCTGTGGGTGCTGCCTGTTTCTGAGAGAGCTCCTTGTTTTGCTCGACGCCCCCTCTGTCCCCAAACGCAATTGGCGACATCCTGGTCCCTCCTGATCCACAGCAGCATCCAAAAACCCTAACCGCATGACTTGCAGCTATCAAGGCTTGTTTATGGTCTTTCTTCAGGAAAACACTTCTGCACGACTCTCCATGCCGTGGGGCATCCATCCTCCAAAGGGGAAGTCTCTAGCCCTTGTCGTTCCTGCAGAATCTTCAGCTTCTACTGTCCAGTAGCAGCTTCTTTGCACCCACAGCTGGCATTTCCTGGGCATCTGCCCATCTCCAACTTGCTTGTGACTTTTGGACTTGGTCCCCTTGTTCCACAGGTACCCTCGACTGGAAATCCATCATTGTTGCATTGCTGATTTGTGTCTTTCCTGCAGAATTCCCCTATCACGACTTCTGTGCTCTTTGGGGAACTTCAGTGCACTTTGCACTCACTTTTCAGGGTCTTGGGGTGGGCTATTTTTCTAACCCTAACTGTTTTCTTACAGTCCCAGCGACCCTCTACAAGGTCACATAGGTTTGGGGTCCATTCGTGGTTCGCATTCCACTTTTGGAGTATATGGTTTGTGTTGCCCCTATCCCTATGTGTCCCCATTGCATCCTATTGTAACTATACATTGTTTGCACTGTTTTCTAATACTATACTGCATATTTTTGGTATTGTGTACATATATCTTGTGTATATTTGCTATCCCCATACTGAGGGTACTCACTGAGATACTTTTGGCATATTGTCATAAAAATAAAGTACCTTTATTTTTAGTATATCTGTGTATTGTGTTTTCTTATGATATTGTGCATTTGACACTAGTGGTACTGTAGGAGCTTCACTCGTCTCCTAGTTCAGCCTAAGCTGCTCCGCTAAGCTACCATTATCTATCAGCCTAAGCTGCTAGACACCCTATACACTAATAAGGGATACCTGGGCCTGGTGCAAGGTGTAAGTACCCCTTGGTACTCACTACAAGCCAGTCCAGCCTCCTACAACCTCCTATTTTGTTGCTGTATCTTTTTGTTGGCCCTAGGAGTCTGAGCACTACACCACAGTGAATCAGTGTTAAAGTTAATGCGCTTCTCCCCTAACATTGGTAACATTGGTGTATCCATAATTGCCATATTTAATTTATCTACAAGTTCCGTGTAAAGTGGTATACCATATATCCTGGGAATATACATTAAGAGCCACAGGTGGACCTGCAGCACTGGTTGTGCCTCCCAAGGAAGTAGCCCTGTAAAACATATCTCAGGCCTGCCACTGCAGAGCCTGGGTGTGCAGTTCCACTGCCACTTCGACTTGGCATTTAAAACCTCTTGCCAATCTTTAGACTCCCCTTTTCTTACATATAAATCACCCCTAAAGTAGACCCCAGGTAGCCCACATGGCAGTGTGACATGTAAGTAAAAGGCAAGACATGTACCTATAGGTTCTACATGTACTGGTAATGAAAAAGTCGTGTTTAATTTCTATGAGGCCTGTACCTCTTCTAGGCCAGCATTTGGAATTCCTTAATATACTTTTAAACTGTAATTCCTGATCAGAAAGGAGTAGCTGAATCATATTTCATATCATTGGAATGGTAATGATAAATCATCTTTAGTAGTAAATTCGGATTTATTATCACTATTTTAGAAATTGCACTTTTAGAAAAGTGGGTATTTCTATGCTTTTACTGCTCTGTGTGCCTGACAGCCTGTCTGCAATAAACGTCTGGTCTGGGCTGGGCGAGAACTACATGTGTCCCAGACACCCAACATGCATGACACTCAACTGCATCTGCATTTATCTGCATACTGATGGGTCTTCTTGGGCAGGGAGGAGGGGAAAGGCTCAGACTTACAGTTCAAAGGGTAGTCGCCCAAGACTACACAAAGGGCTGATTATCCCCAACTGGAGCCAGGGGTGGGCTGAAAGGAGGATCTGTGCACTTCAGAGAGATCCTTTGAACTCACCCCCCACCTGAAAGGCACTTTTTGATATAAGTACTGGGTCTCTGACACCCTGAAATCAGTACACTTTTGGACCTGACAAGAACTGTGCTGGAATAAAGGCTGCTATGCAGGAGGATTGCCACTCTTCTGTGATTGACTGTTCTGAGGAACTGCTTCTCTCCCTCGTTGAGCTGCCCTGTTGCCATCTGACCTCTGCCCTGCTAAGGACCTAGGGCTAAAACCAGAGTGACTCCAAGGGCTTTTTGGCCTGCCCCCTGTACTCCCTGAAGTCTTAAGGACATCAAAGACTTCAGTCCAACCTTCACCCTGCACCTTTTACACCCCTGAGCTGGTCCACCAGCTGGGTTGGCTCAACTTCATCATTACGACTAAGAAATTCTTGTGTGGTATTGTGGCAACTCGTCCAGCGTGTATTTCCTCCCAGCCCCAGAGTGCCAGGGGAGAAACCTGGTCTGCGCGGGCCCGCCGGGTGGTGTGGGTAACAGTCAGCGCATCCAATGCTGAGGATACCGACATCCATTTTACTCAATGGGAGTCCCCGCTGCTCTGAGAAAGGTACTGTGTTTGTGTCACAAACTGAGAGGTCCATGCTCCTGCACTCTTCGGGCCTCTTGACTCTCCCTGCACATGCCGGTCATGTCGGACCCGCACACCACTCATTGACAAGTGCTGCATTTGCACGCCAGGTGCCCGTGTACACTCCGCAATCTCTTATATGGATTGAAAGCACTACCATTACCAACTGAATCGGAGCGCGAGGGTGCCCAAACTTTGCAATCGCCTGTATACTTGAATTAAGTATAACTTGAGTAGTAATTACAGGATTTCTATAATTTTGGTCTTATTCTATTCTCAATATAGAAACCTATTTTGCTAAACCAGTGTGGAGTCTCTTTTTGTGGTGCATTCATTGGTTTACTGTGTATGTGTTGCACAAATACTTTGTACATAGCCTCTGATGATTAGTCTGCCTGCTCTGTGCGAAGCTACCAGAGGGTGAGCACAGGTTATCTTCGATGTGTATCTAACTTACCCTGGCTAGAGCAATGAGTTCTGCTTGGCTTTGGTGTATACCTTAGCCACCCAGAAACTCAATTTCTAACAATGGGGATGAAGTGCTGGTTAATAATTTAGACAGAATTAATCATGTGTTTCAAAGGCATTTGGGTGGCTCTTCCAACGTAAATCGCTCGGGAAGGAGTAGCTGGAGTAGCTGCATCATGTGGGTGCTGAGTTTGTGCAAGGATTAGGGTGGAATATTAATAATCAATTGACTGCCACATGGATTGGATGGCAGACTTAAAAACTAGCAGAGTTTCTGTCCGAAGAGAAACACCTTTGTCACAAAACAGTAGAAAAAGAAACAGAATGTGGAATTGAAACTGAGGTCCCTGAAATTGCAAAATATTCAGCAAGTAATCAAAAGGTTAAACCGAGGAGCTCAACAAAGAGAGGAGAGATGGTGTGGGAGAATTAGAAGGGGAGAATGGAACGGGTTGAGAAGAGGCCCTAGTGTTAAGACGTTCTCGCTTTGCATGTGGTCAGCTGGGGTGATGAGACTGACCTAATATTGCCTCCAACGCGCCAGGATTCCTTGGCCAACCGGGGTATCATCAAATTACTCAGAATCCTTACTCCAAATTTTAGGACAGCTTGACAGATTTTAACTGTGTTGTGTAATCCTGGATACCTGTAAATCAAAAAGACTCTTGAGTGAATTGGGTCATTAAACATACAACGTGCCACTTACTGACAATTGCAAGTCACTCAGCTCTTTTGTCTTCTGAATTCCCTTCTTTACCTCTTTTGGGCAGGCCCATAGACAAAGTCGGTATTTCCAATCAAAGACTTCTCTGCTCCATTACTGACCCAGAGTCCATTTCTGTGGTTCCCATTAGTAATAAGCACTTCTTTTTGCTTAAGCCCACTTCTCCAACAATATTAATAGGTAGAGAATTGTCCTGCAAGTTAGGGTTCATGTTTTCGAATATACCTCAAAAACAGGAGAATAACGTACTTGCATTATTATATGAAAGTATGAGTTGTTCAGAAGAAGCAAATCCATCATCACACTCTCTGATTTAACAGATTTTCTATTGGGACGGAAAAGTCCCTTGTCTGGTGATGAATGTTTACTCCTGTTCTGAGTGCCCCCAACTGCAATTATATGTGGATCCACTGGTACAAACTTTTGTTGTCATGGACGAACATAGATCATGTCTGTGCACCATGACATAGGCCTGTTTCACAGCTAGTGGTCTTTTTGACCGGGAAGGGCACTCAAAACACTACCCTCATAGTGATAAAAGGCTACTGCCCATGCAAGGTGTTAGGCTGCACAAGTATGATGATGGCAGCATATGTGAAGTGATAGATAGAAGTGAACAGGCCTTTTTTACCTCTATCACTGGAGTGAGGCATACAGACTCACTTATATAAAGTTCCGCTGCAGCGCGCTTATCTCACCCTTGGCCTACATCATGTTAGTAAGTAGTGCTGTGCAGTGCTTGTGGGTTTGTATGCATGTGTTGGGGGGAGGTGTGCCAGTGAATGGTACAACATATGGAAGATTCTGGGTTCCATTTTAGGGGATCTAGGGCTGAATGGAGGAGCATCTGGCAGTAGAGAAATCCCCCAGACAGATTTGTGGATTGCTACATTCCTGTGAGATGGGTGGGGCACACACTAGAGGAAGGAGACCCAGGATCTCCAGCCCACTTCAAAGGGTGCTGTTTGATTTAGAGAGAGGTCACAGTTAAAGGGTCTGGACACAACTCAGGAAGGAGATACAGCCAATAAGGGAATCATAAAGAGTAGGGCTGAGCCCTAGGGTGAACTTTTGATACTCATATTACTGTGTCTGACAACCAAGTGTGAACCTCTGTTCACTCTCATCGCCTGTGTTGTTGGGGCTATCATATCAGGAGTTGCTCCTACTGTGACAGACCTCTTTCTGGAGGAAGGGCAGAGGAAAGGGCACTTCAAAAGGAAGCAGACTCCCAACACAAACTTTCAAGACTCAGACCCTAAATCAAATTTGGTGCCTGGAAATGGCCAATAGGATGGGAAGCGCAAGACCCCCAAAATTGTCAACTATCAAGCAGATGGGCTGTGCAAGGAGGATAAGCCTGTGACCAGTGCAGGATGCTGCCAGTCTCCTAGCTGGGTGAGGGAAAATCACTCAAGGACATCCAACACTACCTACCACTAGAGCCTGGAGCACCAATGTCTACCTAGTTGCCAAGACCAGTTAGCTCTGTGAGGAAGAGGAGAGCTGGAAGAAGTGATGTCCAGTGCGGGATGCTGGCAACTGGATCGCTGTAGGGAGGTGTGAGGAGACGGCACAGCACTGATTGGGTTGTTGCTCGTGTGCAGGGTTAAGTTGGCAGCCACTGCAGCTGCCATGCCCACGAGAGAGAGAGACTCTCTTGGACCCTTTGTTTGGACAATCCCTGCTTGTGCGGGTAAGACTGAGCTATGGGCCGGAAGACTCCGGGGGAACTTGTCTGTGTTGAGACTCTGGAACAATTTTGTTTTTTTTATTGGAGTCGGAATGGAACTCTTGGACTCAGACTGCTAATGCAACCTAACCTGAATGATGCCACTATCACTTTTGAGAGGTAAGTGGGACTTGGGAGACTGCCATTAAACACTAGAGCTCTGACCGCAGGGGGCTGTGTGTATTTTTTGTTTATGTTTTATTTCACTTTGTGTTCATATATAAATAATACTTTTGTCATAAAAGTAAGGAGTGGACAATCATTTATTGACTCTATTGAGAGTATTTTCAGTTGTGAGCCAGTGCTCACCCACTGTGTCTACCTCCCTTTCAAGAAGTCTTGGACCCACGCTACCACTGTCAGTCAAGTGCTAAAGGAGTACACAGGCACACTTGGTAGCAGGAAAGCTTAATGGGTTAAGATGCTTGCTAACGTGGGTGGCTTGTACCCCAGTGAATACTGTTAGAATGTAGCAGGGCCAAATTGTGTCCCTTTGGAGATCATTAAATGAGTACAGTAGAACTGGTGAACTTGTTGTGGTTATGCTGTGTTTAAATCTAGCTATTCTAATTGGCATGAAACGCTCATTTGAACATGCGACACACAGCCATTTGTGAAACAGATGGCAGTTTTTAATTAGTCTAGGCTCAAAATGCACATAGCATATTTGGGGCAGTGGGCTGGTGCTATACAGTGTCTCGCTGTCTCCCACCCCTCCTCTCCTCCTGTTGGCTGTCACTGGACCTGACTAGGTTATGAAGTATAACATGCATGATGGTAACGGGAGCCCTGTTAATCTTGGAAGGGGAAAGCCATAAGGCATCCTTTGAAGCCAAACAAAGCAATGCAATGTCCCTGTCAGAACCCCCTTCAGAGGGCCACAGGGCATGCAGGAGCTACTGTGCCCAATCATGGGTGTGAAGGCCTTTTACTCCTGATGTCCTGGACCTGACCTAGCATTGATCCTAAGCAACTGCAGCTACATGTGAGTGAACACGACCTACACTGCATTATTGTCAATAAATCACTGTCCAATCAAATGCTTGCTTTTATAAGAAATTAAGTATTTATTTTTAACTCTGCACATTCAAATAACAACATTTTTAAGCAATAACACAATCCCCTGTAGATCAGGGCTTTAGCATTTTAGGCAAATTCCTGTCCCACTCATCCTTGCAGCATGGTTGGGGATATTCTCCATTCCCTGGTGGCTGCATCCAAGGAATGCTCACTAGTAGGTAATTCAGAAGAGTCCCCTTTTGATTCTTTAGTAATTAGTCAAACGTGCCCAGTTCAAGTCTTACCCCCTTCTCTGGAAGCATTCAGCACTGCCGGGAGTGCCCTCTTTGCAGGCGCTCACAAGTCCTGATCCCATTCCAAGAAGGCAGGCTGCTCACGGTACATGCAGCAGAACCTGGCAGGCACTGGCGCTTTCGCTCGAGCGGCACTTCCGGCTTTTCCCAGTGATCTGCAATGCTCAGAATCCCCAAAGATGAGATAAGTGGGATTCTAAAGGGCTAAGAGGATTCTATCCTCCAACTCCCGACCGGAGCCCAGTGAGGGTGTGACCTTTATGGTCCTTGGGGGTGAGGGGGCTGGAGCAGTCAGTCGGGGACAGGTCTTGGTGTATGGACCATCCTGCCGGTCACAGCCTAAACCTTCTTTCCGGGCAACAACCTGAACGTCTGGCAATGTTGGTACCGGCAGCCTCTTGTGTCATATGGGGTTGCCGCGGTACTTCCTGGCATAGGTGCAGACTCTTCTGCTGCAATTGCCCACACCGCAATGGCCCTTCCTGACATATGTAGTTGCTGCTAATGCGGACACAGGTTTCGACTTGCAGGAAAACAATAACTTCAATGGTGGCGCCCTCTTGTATACAAGTTCAATGCAACCAGGCACGGCGGCCCGCTCCTGGCATACAGGAGTGCTTAATCACTCCTACACACGGGCACCAACCAAGTCACAGCTATTTCATCCCACCTCACTCAGGGAGTCCTCTCGGGAAGGCTTCCAACTGGACCTTGCTTCCTCCAACACTCTTCTCTTCCTCACATGGCACATTGATCTTGGCAAGCAGACACTTGTGCTCCAGGCTACATAGCAGGTGATCTTCGTTTCCCTGCGTGATGTCCCCTCACCCAGCAGAGAGACAAGCAGGCCTTGGCCCCCCAGTCTAGATCACAGGCAGAAGTCTTGCAGGGCTTCCCTCTCTCACAACGGTCAGTCCTATTTCTATGTCAATGGCGGTCGTGTTTTTTTTTTTTGTTCTGAAAAACCGATCACACTTATTTCAAGGCAGATTGAGTAGATTGTGTTCTACTGAAACAACATTTCCATTAAGTTTAATTTCATGCTGAAATCCCTTGACTTTTCCTATACATTTCCCCAAAATATCCTTTCTAATGTTTAGCAAGAATTTGAATAATATTCTACTTCTGCTCTGAAATATAATAAATGGGTACAGCAGTACCAGGTCTCAAAGTCATACCTAAATGATCCTGTAACATTATATCAAAATATGTTGACCTTTTTTTGCTAAATAAACCTTTTCAACAATGTTCCTATATTTTAACCGAATGTATTAAATGGAATATCCCAACATATCTAACAAACTACCACAAAAGGAGAATGTTGAAACATCTAGATCCTTCAAGTGATTGTCACATCATTTGCTCATAAAAATATTGTCTTAAGTCACAGTATACTGTATGGAGAAGCCAACTCCACTAATACTGTAATATTTGCATAACTAATAGCAATTTCACAAATAGGAAAAATAAATGGTTCATCATTAATGCACAGTTTTTGATTCCAGCATGTTGTTTGACATGATTTCTTCTTCAGTTGACTGTAGATTTTCTGTGAAAAGAAGAATCATATTGTTTGATCAACATGACACTTCTTGTCACAGGAGAAAATCCATATTACCTTTTTCATCATTTCGATGTAAGCTGATTTTCTTGAAAGTGCCGTAGCAGTCGTTTGCATTAAAACATTCAATTGCCATAGCTGGACAACTTCTATAGCTAGCTGCACAAGGGCATGATCTCCAATGATAATGCTTCCAATGGAAATTAGATGCAGAAATACCGTTATTGTTGTCCTTAAATTTACATTCTTGTTCTTCTTCTGCTCAGCTCTTGATGGCGCATACTTCATACAGTCTGCTTCAAGTCACCCTATGAATTTACAGATGATTGTGATACACCTACCTCTCTCTCACTGCCAATAGTCTATCTTAACACGCCACTGATCTTGTGCCTTTTTAATTAAAAGACTATTTGATATCATATCTGGGTCTAAATTGCTTTCAAACGCACAATAAGATGCCAGATTTCTTAGAGCCTCCAGATATGAGTCAGCGGGTTCACTGGGCAGCTGAACCAGAACACAAAGCTTACATCTTTCCATGTCAACGTAGAGTTCATCCGTGAAATGACACTTAAAGAGATCGACTACTTCAAAGCATTCATTATAATTACTAACCGACGTACCTGCTGAGCTTGATGTGTTGGCAAATATTCAGAAAATATTTGTGCTTCTTTAGCAGGCATATTACGCAGCAATGCTGTTTTCCTTCGGTTATCAATATTTCAATATACTGCGATCATGTAATTAAAGAGTAAATTAAACCAACCTTCCCTTGTCTTAGAAGGCTCCACAGAAAAATCTAGGAAAAGCAGTGGTGGGTTACAGTGTATGCTAGGCAGAAAAGGATCATCCAACACCAATAAAAACGAAAGACTGAAGAATAAAGCATGATAAAAGAAATATATGTTTGAAACAATGTGAACAAATGGTTTGGCTGGAGCAAATGAGTGTAGACCAGTATAAAAGGTGGAAGCCTTTCAGTTTTTGCACAGTATGGCTTCTTATTGCATAAATAACTGAGGCAGACCCTGCCCTCACCCTAGGCAACGGGGCAAATGGCTTTTGCCCTAAGAAACTAAAAAATGCTATAGCAGAAGAAATTGTCCACCCTGTCCCCTGCTTATGACGGGAACAGTGCAGGCCAACATACAAATGGAGGCGTCAGGATGAGTCAGTGAAGCAGTAGAGGCAGATGTGAGGGCTATGTATGTTTCCTAGGTGATCTGATGAACAGGTTACACAGACAGCACGACAATGCACACTTGTTGGCGGAGGCTCAGCTGGAAGATTGGCAGAACAGGGCTCCAGAGCCAGCCTAGCCATGAGCAGCAGGCACTGAGGCTCGTAGGAGATGATCATCACTAACTTGTAAAAGAAGAACACAAGTACACAAAGGTATATTTACTTCTTTTTATTGGAGCCCCCAGCACAGTGGTAAGCCAACCACCTAAAATGCTTACACTCAAACGAAATGCCTGCAGGTAAGAGGAGCCCTGTTAATCTTGGAGGGGAAAGCTTTAAGGCATTCTTTGAAGTGGAATTAACAATTGCAATCAACAATGCACAATTACTACACGTCCTTAAATAAGTGTGGGACATTTGAACTCCCAAACATTCTAAAAAAACTACAGAGGTTAATGGGTTTTCTGAAATTTGGTTGAACATATCTCCCACATCATTTGGTGGTACTAAAACCATTCTTCTAGTTAATGACCTCTGCATTTATTGGGATGAACTGGAAGGTGGAACACACTCAAGGACTTACAGGAAGATATGATTTTAACAGCATATTTGCAAAAATGGGAGATCAAGTACGACTTTGTAATAAGAATACTTTCTAGTCAGCAGGGTTCACCCACATAATATACAATGAAGGACAGACTATACAAGTGCCTACATATCACATTCATTCTCTATTAAAGTTGTTACTTTGGTGCACACAGCCATCATTAAATAGAGATCTATAGCTCAAGGTAAGGTAAGAAATTGATTATAGTGTGGTCTATATCAGTCATACCAAAATCTCGAGTCTTACAACTGCATTGGCTGCAATAGGACACAAGCTAAACCAGCTCAGACATTCAGTTTGTGTATGAGCCAACATTAAACACATGGGAATGCGTTCAATAGTTGCAGGCAATTCAATATAACACATCAATAAAATCACAGAACGATTTTCACATGGATGCAAAGGAACCACATTCAGTAGGCACCGAACAGTGATACCCTGCTGCGTGTTTAGCAGTAGAAGTGTTTGAGGATTCTGAATTTAAAATAAATCATATACATTAGGTGATTCAAATGCATAAATAGCTGAACTGGTATTCCACATGAATCTCTGTAATCAATGAATTCACAATGTTTTAAATTTACATTGTATCCCTTTACACTAAAAGGTGTCAGAAACAAATAGTGCAGAGACTAAAGAAATCTTCTGCCTCACTAAGCATTCATTTCAGCTATTGGTACTAATGGTACTTTCAAAAGAGTAACAAATGAAAATGCATTCGGACCCTGCACAGAAATAAATGTACTGAGAGATTTGCTGAAGTGGTTGTGGGTCCGCTAGCGAATAGAGTGGATTCTAGGTATGGTAAGGTTCATATCAACACATAGACTACAGGAAAATGTAATCAAACAAGGTTTGAAGAATATTCCCTGACAGCAATAATGGATCATATTGAATGATTTAATGAATAATAGAATGTCAGTGTTGTTTCCGAGGGACCACAATAAAGGAGTAGGTCAAAGAGAGATTTCATATCATAGTGGTGCTAACACAAAAGGTGCACTCAAAATAAAAAGCCACATTTCAGTCTTCTTCATGAGTGCCACAAAACCTTAACAGTGACTCCGTTATAGTTGAACCTTCCGACATGAATGATCATGAAAGAATATTAAGTAAACAAGACAATTTATGATTTAGTCTCAATACGTTCTCTACCTGATGCAATGTCCTTACCTTCCGGAAAGTATTATGTACAGGGATTAATCCATTTTGATCTGGATATACCATTTCTGGAAGTAATGGGAAGACCCTACAGTCCAGACTTTAATTTAGAATCTTATAATCAATACCTAGCCTTGATATAAGATTGTATGATATTCATTAATTGCACTCTTCTAGGTTTATGGAGAAACACTTTAAATGTCTCACTCACTGGGGAACCTTTTATAAAGGCAACAGAATGTATCTCTACCAATATAGGTGCTAATATGTCCATATAATAACAGTAAATTTGCACCAGAAGACCATGTGCCCCAGAGGTCTTCCCTTGGGTCATATCTCCCACAGTTCTCTTCACTTCCAACCCATTAACTGTGGCTTCTAAAGCATCTGACAAGTGTTGTGTAGAACACACAGAGCTGCCTCCCCAGGACAGTACTCCAGTTCTCAGTCTTTTACATCAGCATATTCTTTATATAGCTAAGCCTCGATAGCCATGCTACAATTTTATTACATTATTAAATGAATGTTTATTATAACTGTTAAGATGTATACTATTAAAAATAACACTGCAACTGTGGACCCAGCAGCCACATAGGTTGTGGTTCTCAAAGTTGGGATATAAGTTGGCATAGGAATCATCTCAAATCATCTGCCAATCCTTAGGAGATCTCTGGTAAGTCTAGATCCTTCTCTAAGGTATTCTTTGAGCCTTTTCCTGACAACAGCCTGTTTCTGAACCCAGCTGTGCTGCCAGTGCAGCTTCTTTTCCATCCTGCATCTGCCACTGGGAAGGCTTCTTTATTCATCAGGATCTGCTTCTTGTATGACTTAGGGCTCGGCAAGTAAGAGTGATTTGTCCTTGCCATTGTTTTCAATTTTGCTGGAAACAGCATATATTGCACTTCCATGTCCCTTAGTTTGTACCTCATAAGTAGAAAAGATGAATGCCAGTGCTGTATTCTCACCAAGTAGTCTTGGAAAATCATCACTCTAACGAGGGCATAGAGGAAAGTGCCCCTTTTTGACATGATCATGCCCCCATTTTTGGCCGGTTTTCGATACAATTTTGACTGAAAGTTCACTGGGTTCCTGCCAACCAGGACCCCAGTGCCAGATCGCTTTCCCCAAAACTGTGCAATTGTTCCCCAATTGGCAATAACTTTGGCACCCCTATAAGTCCATAGTAAATGGTACCCCTGGCACTGAAGTCATGGGTACCAAAGAGGGTCTCCAAGGGCTGCAAAATTGATTGTGCCACCCTTGGGGACCCCTCATCTAGCACACACAGATTGCCACTGCAGGCTGAGTGTCTTGATGTGGCTAAGAGTCAAAACATGACATAGTAGACCACCTGTGTGTCATGTCCCCCAACCCTGTGTGCAACATATGTAAGTCACAACTATAGAAGGCATTCCAGCCCTAAAGCAGGGTGCATTATATTGCATGTGAGAACATATCTCCATGAGCAGAAATGCCCCTGCTATGTCTCTCTCTCGATTCTTAGACATAGTGAGTGAACAGGAAAGCCATTTTAAGTACATGTGCTGGATATTGGTCACTACGAGTTCCCCAGCTGATTGATGGTTCCACTGAAACTGGGGATGTTTGGTATCAAACATCTCATATTAAAAAACCCTTACCGATGTTAGTGATGGGTTTATTAATACCTGCACCCAGAGGGCACCTTAGAGGTGCCCTCTGAAAATCTACCAAGTACCTGTGTGAGGACAGACTAGTTTTAGTAAGCCTGCCACCATCAGACATGAGCCTGACCTCTTAGGATGAGAGCCTTTGCTCCCAGGCGGTAAATCACAAAGCCTGCTATGAGAGAGGTGTTTACACACCCCACCCAACAGGATGACCGGCAAACCTGCATTCTAAGGCAGTGGGCTTCAAAGAAGCCCACAGCCCTTGGGTTGCAGATCTGGCTTCATTCACAGGAGAGATGCAGATGACAAATTTAGTATTCAGGAAGGTGTGTCCACACAACAGGTCAATCCCACTCTTAAGGTGAGCTGCCTGATGTGGACACATTTTTTAGAAATCTGCCATCTTGGTGTTGTCAGATTTAGGAACTTTGGGACTTGGTTATGCCCCCTCGCAAAGGAAGTGGTGATAGAGGGGGTGTGACCCCAGAGGTAAGAAGCCCATTGGCTACTACCCTACACTCTCCAAAACACCCCTAAGTGCAGTATTTAGTGGAGCCCCTGGCACCAGGAAAGCAGATTCCTGATGACCTACGAAGAAGAAGGACACTCAAGAGCCCCCAAAGCAAAGTCTGAGGAAGAAGCACCTGACTTGGCCCGGCCCTGCCGGCCTGTCTGCTGTTACCACCGATTTGCACCAAAATCGACTGGTCCTGCAAGCTGTTGTGCCTCCAAAAAGCTGAGAGTCCTGCCTGCCTTCAGCAAAGACACAGGTACTCCTGTGGAGCAATAGAACTGCTTCCTTGCATCTTGCAGGCACTCCAAGACAACTGCAAGGACTCCAGACCACGGAAAACCCAACACCAGAATGCATCACTTCACTCGTGCCACTTAGCCCAAGTTGAAGTGGACCAATGGTGCCAACATGGTCCCCCAGTCCTCTAAAGACAAAGCCCACCTTGGACTTGCCCACTGTGGACTCACTCATGTGGCCTCCACCCTTTGTCCGCTGGCCCCTCAACCATGAGTGCTCCTGGTGGAGAGAACCAGACATCTCTGCACTTGTCGCCCCTGGCCTGTGGAGAAGAGTGTACCTACGTCCCTGGACATCTTAAGATTGGAACCCACCTGTTGGTTCTTCCTTACAGGACTCCTAGTCCAGACCTTCCACGTCTTTTCAACCGGACTGATCCCCATTGAGTAACATTGGGCACCTGACACCAGCCTACACCTCTGCACCCGGACACCCGAGTGCCGCCCAGAGTGACTTGTTGGTGTGGTCCTGTCCCTTGCCTAGTACTTACCTTAAGTCAAGGAAGTTGGCACCATTAGTCGCTGTACTGTACATGGATGCAGTACTTGTTTTTCTCCCTGTAAGATACCACTGCAGCTTTTCAGAAATTCCACTGTGTCGAATTTTCAAAACTGTAAAGATTTTTTTGTAAAACGTATTTACCAGATCGTATTGATTCTGGTGCCAAAACGTATAAAGATACTTGTTATTTTTGTAAATTGGTGGGATCTCCTTCTTGAGTCATGTGTCTCATTTATTGACTGGGTGTGAATTTGCAGAACTGCACTAGTAATGGACCCTCTGGACTCTTTGCACGATATGTCTCATTTTGTTTTATCATATAAAGAGCCACCTTCCTACAGGCAATATGCAAGTTACATCATGGCGCATGACATCACAGTGTGTGACATCACGGCTGTGACATTGCACATGGCATCACAGGAAGTGGCATTACAGCCCATGACCTCACACGAAGTGACGTCACAAGAAGTGACATCAGATCTTAAGACCTCACATGTATGTTTATCAGGTCCATCATGAGTACATTTGAGTACATTACAATATTTAATCATGTGATTTTGTGTAAAGGTTGTCCCAAAAAGGTAACACAACTCAGACGCAAAAACTGTACCTCAACTTATACATTTACTTTTTGAAACCCTGCCACAAAGAAATTGGCAATAAGGAGAAATGTAGTATTAACTCTGTTCTGCTTAATTGGTTGCAAAGTCTGCATTTTAAAATATCTTATGGGTCAAGGCACCTGCTGCAGAGATCTCTGTGTGCCAATGAAATCTCAGGGAATAATAATGTAGGTAAAATAAGTCTGGAGGTTAACATGTATTCCGGAGAGAGATGTGTTTTGTCTACTCCCAATTTTGAATCAAAGTAGCATAGAGGGTTAATATGTCCCCAGCAAAGCACAATATATAACACACAAATGACAGATGTTTATTTTATGTAAACGGGTAAGTGGGTGACTGTTTTTAACACAGACATCCTTTTGTTACTTGCAGTTCATAAATTGTAATGACCTTGTAATCCTTACTGTCTTACGTACATTGATTTAAACACATATGACTTATTGTCAATGCATAATGTGTCTGTGTGATGTAAAGCACTCTGACACCCTGCAATGGGATGAGTAGCACCATCGCGCTATAGAAGAAATAAAACAAAATAGTGGTATTTAAATTGTTGTTTGTGCAAATGCTGGGACAGACCAACCCATCTGACATTCCTACAGTGCAAGCATATATCTTGTATACAGGGACTGAACAAAGTCTAAAGCATGCTTTTGTTAGGTGTCTGTGAAGTGATGAGCTGTGTGCCTTTGTTTCCTCTCCATTGCATTCAGATGTGAGGGTCCCGATAGCTCCCAGCCAGGATACTCCAACAAAAGGAGGAATGAGGGCCCGTTTACTTCTGCCTTTGTTATGGGCCCAGCTGGAATCTGAAAAGCCTCTTCCCTGTCTGCACGTTGCTACTCAGAAACGAAAGCAGACAACATGCAAGTGCTGCTTAATGTGTCATGGTGTCTATAAATTACACCAGGACAAGTTTACCATATTTCCGTATGGTCCAACTCAGTGCCTAATTTGAGCCAGTAGTTTCTGGTGCTCTGCACTGCCAATTAATTGTCAGCACCGGAAAGTATGACAGCTGTTGCATGGTGGCCCTGTTTGTGTAATTGTAATAAAAGCAGAACAACAGTTGCTTAATAAATCATTAAACATTAAAACCAGCTAACACCTGCCGCTCAAGCCATTCTTTTAGTTTTGAGGGTCAATATAGTCTGAATTGACAAACTTGTAGCAGTGTGATGGTTAGACCTGGCAGCGCTTGCACAAGCAACAGCTAGTGCAAGCTGCAGTGGCCTCCTGAAAAGGGCCCTGGGAATAACTTTTTTTTTTACAATTTAAGCAGTGGTCCAATCTCTTGGCACAGGAGATAGCATCCACCCTGTGAACAGTGGGAAGACGCCATCTTACCGTGTGTGCACTTGGATTGAGCCATGCTCTTATGTCTTCCATGAGCAAACAAACACAAATGATGGACGGAATACGGAACCAATCAAACATTCACCCCCAGTCATAGATCTTGGTTTAATCCATCAATTATTTTGCTCACCATGCCACCCGAGTTTGGACCCAGCCATATGCAAATCAGTCTTGACCCTGTTCCCCATGGGAACAGTCCAGCCCGAACTGCCAGGCCAGGTCATTTCTAGGACCGGTTTTAGGGTATCACCCTTCATCAGCCAGGCTAGCTTGAATCAAGTCCTTATGTCTTCCCTGTTCAAATAGGAATCTTATCATACCTTCTGCAAGATCAGGTTGATCTTATAGTAATTCAATAGTTTTGAGGAGGAACAGGGCGGTGGGGGCCTTGATGCATTTGGTCTGTCTGAGAAGCCTTGAGGAACTAGTTTCTAGGTGAATCATTTTTCGAAAAAATCTACCATGTTGGATTCTTCAATTTTCTCGGGCAGACCCACAAGTAGGGTATTGTTCCTCCTGGACTCTGAGTCTTGCACCCTATCTTTTATAAAGGGCACTCTTTCAGTTAGTTCCAAACATTGTTCCTATAGTGTAGCTGTAATCGGTTGTAGATCAAAAAGGGAAGTTTCAGTTCACTTGACTTGTTCTGCAAGTTTCTTTTGGTCTTCTCTAAGTAGCCTGAGATAAATCATTACTGAATCAATGTTTTGCTCTTTGGTATGAAATATAGGAGCATTCCTTATAACTATTGTGAGGTTGATTTGTATACTTTCTTTTCTCCATTGCCAAACATGCAGAGAGGCAATTTCACTTTGTGTTCTCATTTGGACAGAAGCAACAAACATAGCTGAGACTTTCCCGGAGTGCCCTGAAATGGCTTCATTCTTCTCTCAAGCTCCTAAAAAAATAAATTAGACAGTCTGCTTTTACTTAATGGTTGTGCCATTCTCCAGAATATGAATGACCAGTTGCTTGCTTCTGTGGACCACTGCAAATGTGATTTAATGCATTCCCTTTTAAGTGAGCTAAAGAGTGCATTGGCTTCGAAAGAATAATTACAATTATGTTTACCACATGCACGATATGTGGGCAGTGATATTTCAGCAAGAGGAAAATATCTCTTTGCAGATTGCATCCAGGCAATTCATCGTACCACAGTGTCCCAAATGTGTAATCCTTTAGATATAGCATGTTACTATTGTCTGTCTCTCTGCTATTTTAATGGTGTTGACCTTCTTCAGGAGCTTACTGAAACGGTCATGTCAAATTGTCTGACACCTTAATCTTTTGCCCTGATTGGCAATGAGAGCCATTCATCATCAAGTAGCTCACTTAAGCTCACGTAAACACACTGATAGGTAGACCAATGATTCTCTCTTCAATGCCACTAGGGACAGATTTAAGGAAAGTGCACCCAGTGCAATGCCACTTTCCTTGTGGCCTTACCACCCCACTACCGCCACCATGTTTGCGCCGTATTTAAAATACGGAGCACCATGGCGCAGGGTAGGGGTCAATAGTGTCATTTTCAAATAATGGTTTGCCCCCTTTTTATGCCTGCTCTGAGCAGGCATTAAAAGTGCCAAAAAAATGGCACAAGGAAATCGCTTAGATTCCTTGCACCATTTTTTCAGCACCCCTAATGGGGGAATGTCCCCTTGCATACAGTGACAAAATGCTATTGCTGTGACACATCTTTGTATATGTGACACTTGTATGTGACTAATTTCGGGAGCACTGCCGGAGGGTAGGTCCAACAGCGTGGACCAGTTGTTGGAACTAACAGCATCAGTCCTCGGCTTGTGCTTTCCCAGGGAGCTACATTTCATGATTTGGGATGGGCGACCTGCTCTTTGATTTTTGACCAGACACACAGTTGGCTTAATGTAAGGGACTGTTTCTTAGTTTATTGACCAGGATGACGGTGCATTCTCTACATTGTTTGGTTTTAGGAGAAGTTACATTTTGGTCATGATGAAGCGTCGAGGGATCCGGCTGGACCACTGGACGCAAAACATGTTGACCCTAGATTCAAGGTTCTCAGATAATTTCAGGCCTCCCACTCATTTGTTCTGAAAGTGACTGAGCATGACTACTCATATTTCACTTTCCATTTGTTTTTAACCTTGGCCTACACCTTATATTTGCTGAATAAATTAGGGATGTGATTTGAGGTTTAGAGACAATTTTAGTTTTTTCTCTCTCCTGATTGTTTAGTGTCTGCAGTTAGGCATTGTCCCAAATTAAGTCAATAACGGCAGTCACTATAAAAGAACTCCGGCAAAGAGCTCCCTTCTGGGGAGCCCATCAGACATTGCAGCGTCGGTCTGACGAGGAGCATTCCCGATGATGAAGCATGGCATCCATTGCGATGTGTGAGGGCTCTTGCTCCTAGAGAGTTAGGCCTCCCTACCTTTTTATTTTGGAACAGTGTACTTTACGGCTTATGTGATTATTTGCAGAAAAATGCATATGCTGGCATACTGGAGGTGATACTAGGCATTAAGGAGCATCACTATGGCCTAGTACTAGAAGTGATGCTAGGCATTAAGGAGCATCACTATGGCTTTTTGTGGAGCAGGCAACCATGACAAAATGCTGGCCCTGACAAACTACGGACCTTTTTTGTCACTCATTGTATATGGAGGAATCAATAACAAATGTCTGGCACTGGTGTATTATATGTAATTCCTGACATAAAGGAATGGACACCCATGGTAGGCTGGAGGTACCCATGACAAAATGCTGCCCCAGACACAGTCGGTGTAATTATTGACATATTAGGTGCTATGTGCACATTTTGAACAAAATGGTGTCACCACCAAGGGAGAATGAGGCTTCACTGGCTTAGCATACAGTGAGTGTACTTAAGTATTTCATAATGGCCCGGTTAGAGCGTTTGGCTTCTGAGCAAATGTATGTGAAAATTGTGCTTTACAATGCACTATGATCGAAGTGTTCTCACTTCTCAAGGGGAAGAAACTCCCACTTCCCCAAACCCCCTTTTGAAGAAGTTGGATTTGCTCACTGTGCTCACTCACTGAAATTCGGGTCAAGTAATGTGCGCCACCACTTTCAAAGATCACCATCAGCCACTGCCTGAAAAAAATCAGGGGAAGCGTGCCCACTAACTTTTTCAGAGTCATGCACTTTTCTTCAAGTATTAAATATGTATATATATATATAAGATTTAAGCCCTTTCTCATGTTGGTTCTGTTTCTGTTTACCTAGCTCATTTATTACTTTTGGCTATTCACAAAATCTTAGTGTTAAGTTACTCAAAAGTGTAATAGTAAATTACATGTGTAATTTACACAAAGGTGTAAGTCACCTTTGTGAGTAGCCCCTGCAGTTTGTGAATAGCCCCCAGGCTCTTCAAATTGGTAAAGGCATGTAAGTTACACTTTTGAAGTAAATTTAGAGATTGATTTTGTTAAGAGCTTGAAGGTAGTAAACTTACTCAAAAGTGTCAGTTACTCAAAAGTATGAGTTACCTTTGTGATTAATTTAGCCTTTTTTAATTGTCTTTATTTCAAGTTTTCATGATAAAAACATGTGCAACAATAACATTACAACAATTAATGTTGCAGTATTTCCTTACGTATGCAATACACAGTTCTCATGAGAAACCCACACCAGGCAACATAGGGAGGTTTCATTCACTCATATTACATTCCATAAGCTAATAACATACATAATCCCAGTTCAGGACCACAGGTCCAGTAGACGTCCACAGTGCCTGCTGCCACCAGGGGCCACCATACTCCCTCGGTGCTTCTCCAAAAGCCTGCTAGCGCCTAAAGGGCCCCCTGGTCAACACCAAGGAATACTGGGTGGGGCTCACCATTCTCCTGCTCCACCCCTTTTAACTGTCCCACCATCTCTCCTCATAATTCTAGGTCAGGTTTCACATTCTCATCAGTTCTTATCCTTTTCAGCTTGCACGCCTCAGCTATAGTTCATTCTTGCAGGTCGATGAGATAGTTGTGAAGAGGGGGGCTCAGGCCTAGTCCAGTGCATCACTATATGTCCCCCTACTAACACCAGTCTCAGCAAAGCAAACCTACGCCTCATCTTGCTCCCTGTTTGGGGATTGGTAGGAGACCGAGAATACAATATCGAGCGATTAGCTCAATACATGTGCCAGGGAAACCCTGAAGTATCCGCACCACCCCAGCCCAATAGGTCCCTAGCTTATGGCATCCCCATGTCATGTGTAAAAAGTGAGCTGTGGTTGCACTGCATCTAGTGCAGCAATCTGTCAGAGCTGGATATATTCAGTGCAGGCACAGTGGAATATGATAAGCATGGTGCAGGTAATAGAACTGGGTGAGCTTAAAGCATGCAGTACTAGCAGTTTCCTTCACTTGGGCACATTCTAGACCCCGGATCCAAAATTGTAGTGAGAACTCACAACTCTTCCGGCTCCACTTTGTAGGTTGACCAGATCTCCCAGGCGGTACATCAGAGTTTGTTTTATTGCAGAAACTGACCAGGGTCCACCTGGAATAAAAGGCCAGCTTATTCCATAGTAACAAAGGAGCCATTCAGATAGAGATCCCCCACCCTGTTGCAGCCACCCGCTGCCTATTGGGACGTTCTTCAATGACTTCATGTGCTGGAAAAGCTTCAACCACCAGAGAGGGAGAAGTCCAGCATATGGTGTCTTCCTAAGAAACGTTTCACTGCCAGTTTCCAGACCTCCGCCACCTGCCTCATTATAAATGAGCTGTCCATCTGCACCCTAGTGCCACTTATGAGGTGCTTGGGAAGGTCATCCTCCTCCATGAATCTGGCCTGCAGTCACTTATCCCCGTTTCTATCCTCCGCACACCATAATGCCACATGTTGTAGTAACCCAGCCATATAATACAGCTGCAGCTCAAGATGTCCCAGCCTGCCCTTGTCAGGGTCCAGTTTCAGGATGTCCAGTTTAATTCTGCTTCTCTTACCTGCCCACTCCAAGGACACAAAGAGGCTATTGAGTTCCGTGAATGTGGATCTCGGTTTTCCACAGAAGGAATTCTGCAGTGTGTAAAGACACCAGGGCAGAACCAGCCATCTTACATAAGGTCACCCTATCCGTCACCAAGTGTATAGATTGTCAATGACACAGCCCATATTGAGGTTGTACTGATGACTTGGAGCACAGTTTATTTGGATAACGAAATACCAGAACCTTTCAGTTTCCCAAAGGAGACCTGCCTCAGGGAGGGCCGCCATCAGCCAATCTGCCAGCCCTGCCAAAGAAAACAGGACTGTCTTATTCCTGTTAGTGCATAGCCTGGACACCTGTTTGAAGTACTCCATTATTTGCAGCATCACCGGTACCCATGCGTCTCAACACGTCCCACAGATACTCTCAGCTCAGGGCACCAAAAGTTTTTTTGATGTCCAGTGCCACAAGTGCGGCTTCCATGTCTGCCTCCGAACTGAGCGCCTCACGTCTGATGGGCATCAGAGGTTCATGTGGGGACCCCATCCTGGCATAAACCCACATTGGTCATCTTTTACCAGATGTGTTACAACTGGCCGTAGGGGCCTCACTAGTAGTTTCAAAAGTAGTTTCATGTCAACTCCCAATATGGACAGCAGCCTATAGGATCCCATGGCTCTTGGATCTTTCCCTGGCTTAGAGATCATCACAATTAGGGCGTTGTGCATACACAGAGGCAGTTCAATTCAATGCCTAACCTCCAGTAACATCTTCAGGAGCCGAGGGACAAGCTGATCCGAGTAGGTCTGAATATACTCCACCGGATGTCCATCAGGGCCAGGACATTCACCGAAGGCCATATCCCATATGGCCACTGATACTTCCTCATCTCATAGCTCTCCCTTTAGTCCCTCCTGCTACACCGCTGTAAGCCTGGATATGTCAATCAAATCCAGGAACGCTACCATTCAATTCGGCGTGTGAGTAGCCGGTGTCCCGTACCCCCCCTCCAGGTGGTCCCTTAATAAGTAATTTATCCTAACTTGGCCCACTATGATGGCTAAGTCATGGCGAAGTAAGAACAGAATCAATGGGGAAGATCTCTCCCGTTTAAGCAACCAGGCCAGGAGCCTCCCCAACTTGTCTTCCTCCCTGCGGAGCCACTGTCTGTACTCCCACCTGGTATAACAGTCCAATATGTCCCAAAGCTCTCCTACTCTACGCTGAGTCATGAGTAGGCCGCAGGCCCCTCACCTGCCATTGCAATTGGGTCAGTTCCCCATCTCCCTCTGGCAAACCATATTCCAGTTCTTGCCTAGTGCCACAGACCTTGAAGAGACTCTCACCCATACCACCACCCTCAGGGCACCCCACTCCGTACCCTTAGGTGTCATTGAGCTCCAGTTCGTCTCAAAACACCCCCCAAATTCACATGGGTCTTTTCCTTGTAAATTGAATCTTGCAGAGCTTCTGGGCAGAGCCGCCACAGAAGTATCCTAGGGCATTGTCTCCCAAATCGATACTCCAGCAGAAATGGCGCATGGACCAAAAGGACGTTTAGGTAATCTTACTAATAATTTCATTTAGTGGTTAGAGTTGTCACCCATTTCAGATTTGGTTTGATAAAGACAAGCCTAGCATTGCCACAAAAAACCATAATTGTCATGTGAACAATAACATACGTACAAAAGCAATTGCTGGTCATGCTGAGAGTAGCGTCATGAAGGACCACATTAGTACACATATACTCAACTTGTTCAATGTCTTTTCTTATATTACACAGAATTAAGGTAGTTATCAAATCGTTCACAAGTACAAAAATTATGTCATTAGTATGAAAATGTTGAGCTTTTGAATATAAAACATAGGTTTTGAGCAGGTATTAAAATAACATGAAGACCTATTTTTAACCCCTCGGGTACCTGGGACAAGCTGGTTACGTCTCGGCCACGGTGCTCAGGTGACAAGGATGTAACCAGCTCCTCCTGCACCCAGCTCACGCTCCCCCCATGGGCCTCCCACCGCTCTCCCATGGGCAGGGATGGAAGAGGAATCGCTTCCCCTTCCACCCCCGTAAACCCCCACTAGATACCCAGAGACATCTGATGAAGTCAGCGCGTGACTGGGCGCTGACCTCATTAGAGGTCATCCCCATTGCGCTGGAAGCTCAGTTCCAGTGCAATCAAATGCTTGCATTTCTCTTCTGATCCGGGGGATGGGGGTGGGCAGAGAGACATCAAAGGAAGGCTTTTCCTTTAATTTCTTTCTGAGCATTTCTGCAGCCTGATCGTAAGGTGATCGGGCTGCAGAAATGCACAATAGACACCAAGGAGTTTTTTTTTTTTGTGTATAAATAATGAAGGGTCGCTCCCCTGGGAGCCATTCTTTTATTACGTCTTTTCTGCAGATCAGCCTATTTTAGTTAGGCCGATCTGCCTTCGGGGGGACATAAGCCACTAGGCGCCAGGGATCATTCACTTTTTTTACATGTGGGGAGCAACCCCTTAGGCAAGGGTCGCTCCCAAGAGGGGCAAATTGTTTTTAGCCCATTTCTGCCTCCCTTGGGGGCAGATCAACCTATTTTCATTAGGCCAGTCTGCCCCAAGGGGGGGGGTGGGCAGAAACCACTAAACACCAGGGATTGTTTATTTTTACGTCAATTTCACGTAAGGGGAGCAACCCCTTAGGCAAGGATGGCTCCCCTGGGGGGGCATTCTATTTTAGGCCATTTCTGCTCATCTTGGAGGTAGATTGGCCCATTTTTCTTAGGCCAATCTGCCGCAATGGAGGCAGAAACCACTAAACACCAGGGATTTTTTTGTGACAATTTCACACACAGGGAGCGACCTCTGGGGGGGGGGCAAATTTATTTTAGGCCAATTCTGCCCCCCTTGAGGGCAGATTGGCCTATTTTAATTAGGCTTATCTGCCCCCAAGGGGGGGCAGAAACCACTAGGCATGAGGATTTTTTTTTTTATAGACGGGGAGCGACCGTTTAGGCAAGGGTCGCTCCCCTGGGGGGTAAATTTATTTTAGGCCATTTCTGTCCCCCTTGGGGGGCAGAAACCACTTAGGCACCGGAGATTGGTGTGTGTATGTTTTGTTTCGGGCGGTAGCCCCCTGGGCAAGGGTCGCTCCCCCTGGGGGCACATTACTGTTGGCCCTTTCTGCCACCCTTGGGGGTAGATGGTCCTATTTTTGTAAGGCCCATCTGCACCCAAGGGGGCAGAAAGCCCACCAGACACCAGGGAAGATTTTTTTTTTTTAAAGAGGGTGGGGGTATGGCCATACCCCTACCCTAAATAAATGGGGACAAAGTTGTTCTTCCCACCAGTGGGCAAGTGGGGCCACTACCCCCGATCCCCTCCCCGGAGTGGCGGAAAGCCTACTAAATGCAAGGGAATTACAAAAAAAAATAGTGGGGTGGTGGCTACCAACCAGTATGGGCATGGTTATGCCTCCACCCCAACTGAAGGGGATAACAGTCTTTCAGCTCTCCCACCGCAAACTAAAATATATTTTCCCAACAGCAAGCAAGAGGTCATTTGATTATTTGGGGTTTTGATTTTACATTTAAGGCACAAGAGCTTCTCTAACTCTCAAAATCGTCCCACTTGGAATGGTGAGGGCTGCACTTTTTGGACTTTGGGGCACTGCCATGTAGAAAAATTTACGAGACCTGCCACATCTGAAAACTAAACATCTGGGTGAGTCCAGGTTGGTGTGCTTCACATGCACCCCACACCATTTTCTTGCCCACAATGCCCTGCAAACCTCCAACTGTGCTTGAAATCACACATTTTTCCCACATTTTTTGTGATGGAACCTTCCAGAATCTGCAGGAATCCACAAAATTCCTACCACCCAGCATTGTTGCATCTATACCGATAAAAATTCTTCCCCATTTGTTAGCCTAAAAACGTTTTTTTCACACTTTTTTCCTCACACTTAAAGTACTAAAGTTCACAGTAGACTTTTACCCACAGATATCTAAAAGCTCTTGTAGGCAATAAAAAGAATTGTGACGTTATCAAACCATGATGTCCTTGGAGTCAAACAGGTGGAGCACAAAAAAGGAGTGACCTCTTTGCTCCTCCGTGGCACTCACTTTGCAACATCTCATGCACGGCAGGAGCAGAGCTGCTGTTAAGTGTCGGGGAAGGTGTCATGAACTTCAGTGAAAGAAAGCTGAAGGCCTGACCTTCTCCACTGTGACTCACCAGGCCATGATTATAGGTCCTGGGGCACATAATGCCACAGCTCCCCTTTATAAGTGTAGATGCAGTGGTTGTTCCCTGGTGAAATTGATCTAAAAGGCATGCAGGTCATTTGCAACATAGTGAAGCTGATCCAGGTATCTCAGATTCTCAGGGTGCCAAGGGCAAATGGAGTAATATGGGTGAGAGACAGCAACGTGGAGTGCAGAGGGCAGAAGCAATATGGTGGGTGGTGGGACAGAATCGGATACATCAGGAGGGAAAGGGAACGCAACATAGTGGGTGGGACGGAAACAAAATGTGGGACATCGTAAGGATTTTGAGACCCCTTGGCCAAATGTATCTTCTGGCCCCTGTTTGGAACAGCATTGAAAATTATGATCCAGTTTAAGCTCTTTCATGTCCTCGTTGGCCAGGTCGCTGACAGTGGACCGGCACAATCATCTAAATTCTAAACGTGTTTACATCTAATATCCAGGCATAGTGACGTGTGTTTTAAGTATTGTAACACAGCAGCAGCTCACTAATAATAATGTAAATAATCATTGTGGCACTCTCCCATTTTTCATATATGAGGTTCTGTGTGCTGAGCAAAAAGATTTTTGGGTGGATGTTGCATGAAAAACAAACACATTACCTGAAAAATTTCTGTGAGACACCCATACATTACCCACATTAAAAATAAATTAAAGGAAAATTATGTGTAAAACAATCTGTTTAAGAATGATTTAAGTTCATCAGCGCAAGACTCTCTGCAGAACAGAGCTGGCTCTTTCAATGGGCTCCATGAAAGGATGGGGCCTTGGGCCAGAACCCATTTTGCCCATGCCTTAAAACATCTCTGATATTGTGGCGGGAAACAACATGGAGGGCATAGTAGGAAAGCAAATTAGTGGGGTGAGAGGACAACATGGAGCAAGGGAGGAAAAGTAAAAAGGTTAGAGAGCAACAGGTGGGGAGAGAAGCACACAGGCAAGAGAAAGAACGGAATAAGAGAAGCATTCTAGGAAGACAGCTGGAAAACACATGCACTCTTGTGCACTGCTTGAATAGCCCACAAAGGCTAACGAAGAAAAAGCAAGCAAATTTTAGTGATAATGAAGCCAACAAATGGGTGGACTCTAAGACCAGTAGGCCAGATCTGAAAAGAGATAAATATCTTCCTAAACATACTTTCACTATTTACAAAAAAACGGTTCCATAGAATTAACTAAACATAAAGGGCAGTACAAAGTAAGCCCTGGAGCCTTCAGTCTGAGTTCGTTGGTGTGTGTAGGAAGGGTTCACGCTGCAACTTTGATGAAATGCCATAAAACTGGTGTACACACGGATTGTCCACGCAAAGCACTTCCCAAGTTTTGACAGTAAAACGAGTTACTGGTACTCCAAACAAAAGGGGCCATTGCGAACTATTAGTGCAGACACTGAATGAGGCGTGATTTCTCCTGCAATCCCACAGCCGCACGCGATTCTCTGAGCACTGCTGCGGAGGACTCGTGTTTATGCCTTAATTTATCCTGTACGATTCCTGCAAGCCTTCAGCATTTATTTCAGTAGACAAGCGCTCTAGTGGTCCTCCGAGAGGCTTCCCGCCTCGCCTCGTGCGACGACGAGGGCCACGCGGCTGTCAATAAAAAGGCCCGGCCTACACAGCATTTCTCTCCAGGCACCCATCCCAGAGAACTCGCTCGTAACTGGCAAGTTAATGACGGATTTGCTTGTTACACATCCCCGAGGTGAAGTACTGTGTCCTAATGAAGGAATCATTAAGTACCGGGGAATTGAGGCAATAGTAAGCTGTAATTAAAAGTAATATTTCATTAGAGGGAGAAATAACAGCAAAAAACATGTAAATAAGGAAGAGGGAAGAGTGTGAAGAGGGGAGGGCGGCACAGCAGCTGTTTTTCAGAGCGTTTTAGAGCAATTAGAAAACAGCTTGGGCTGGCTACAGGAGTCACTGCGCGGGGATTGTGTTGTCATTTAGTGAGGAGATCCCACCTAACTCATGTCGAGATGACAACGAATAGAAAAAAGGATGAACTACTCCGGTACGGCGGTGTGTTGAATTTGTGATGCTGGAGAATAGGTTTAGACTGGCGGCAGTGATATGAAACGGAAGTAAGCATTCACGGCACCAGTAACGTCAAGATTGAGGGACACCAGCCAGAGTATACATTGCCAAAATTGTTATTGTTAATGCTAATTTGCCCATTTTCCAAATTCATAAAAAACTATTTTTCGCCTATGCAAATTGCAAACCATTCATCCATTTACTCATGCACAAAATATGCACTTGCTGTGGGGTCTGGTGGAGAGACCACTGCAGATCTATGCTTACCCCTCATCCACAGAAGAAATCTTGCAGGTCCATAT
This sequence comes from Pleurodeles waltl, assembly GCF_031143425.1. Lineage (NCBI taxonomy): Eukaryota > Metazoa > Chordata > Amphibia > Caudata > Salamandridae > Pleurodeles > Pleurodeles waltl. Next base: position 144,278,225 of record NC_090443.1, read on the forward strand.
ATGCTGCATGTCGCCATCCCCCAAGGGGTTAATGAGGTGATAAAGGACTATTGCACGAGGAGGCGCAATGTGGGCAGGGTACAAATATGTCCCCCACATCCAATGCAGGCCTCAGCATGCAAAAGTTGAACAATAGAATACTGAATTACATTTTATGACAAGACCGGAGGCTCTATTATGCGTTCTTTTCTTACTTTAATTTAACCACAGCAGTCAAGAAACTACAACTCCCAGAAGGGTTAGCTAATGTCTAATCAATGGGAGCGAAACAATAACTCGAACTGGACCAATAGGAAGGGGCCATAAACCATAGAGAGCACCCTTGACTGCAAGCAGCCCTCTTTTCTTGCTGCTCGCAGTCAAGATAAGTACTCTCCTTTTCGTCTCATACGTATTTATTGATTTTCAGCTGTTATATTTAAGGCATTTAGAGTTTTACTGTAATTTACTGTTTATGCATTCGGTGTATAATTTCCCTATTGCTTTTACTGCTTCGCGGCAGCTTTATCCCGTTTCTTTCCCTCTCTTCCAGCATCGGTCTTTCATGCGTGCGCTCCGCCGAGCGTTCCATTGCGCAGTTCGTTTTGCTTCTGTCAGCGCGTGTATGATTTTAACGCGCGTCTGACAAGGAAGCCCTTACCGGTCCGGCGCGGCTTCGCCTCGGCTTCTCTTCCTCTTGTCTGCCACCGCTTTCCTTCCAAAGCGGCTTCACGCGTTGTCGGCCCCAGAGGACAGCGTTCATTCCGCTGTCGCTCCTTGGTGCCGCTTCGCGTATCAATTGAATTTCTTCCCCTTCAGGTCTCCGCCTTGGGGAGGAGCCAAATTTTAGTTCTCGGAGCGTGTTGCTCCTATTAACCCTTTCTCATCCTTCCTTGCTTTGGTATTCCTACAACACATTTCTGGGACCAGTATTTTCTCGTATTTCTGCCCACAATAATTTCATTTTACCATGGAATCGGGGAGTTCTCCCTCAAGGTCTGCCTCCGAGGAGGATGAGGAATCCTTTAAACAGGATTTGAATAAATGTATCCAGTCCTCTGTAAAACACGCTATGAAAGCGTCTATGGAAAAAATGTCAAAAAATATCGAAAATTCTGTCATGTTGGTGTCCAAATCTATGGCCCATTCTGCGGGGGAAAGCAGAAAACAAAAATTATCATCTTCCAAATCACGTAAAGGCGCACAGACAGGAAGTGAGCTTGCCTCACACCAGACTGAGGACTTGATTCCTCCCAGGCCTCCTTCAAAGGAGGGGATTTCCGCCAAAAATACGGCACCTCAATCAAAATGTAAATCTAAACTGAAGCATATTACTGCGCCTAAAAAAGATTGTGATTTCAAACATTTTGGACACGGACGATGAGGACATGGATGAGTTATCTCAGTCTGACAATCCGGATGATACGTTTTCCCCACCTTCCCCCAAACGTATCAAAATTGCGGCAGGTGGTCCCTCTACCAGCGTAGTTGACTCAGAGGGTGTTCCCATGTTTGATCCGTCCCTCATTCACCATCCTAACTCAACAGAATGGCTTCCGTTAGACCATGTAGGTGATTACATCACTTCCCGCCTACGCCTTCCTTTAGATAAGCGAACCAGATCCAAATTAAAATCAGAATGCCCCAGACCATCATTGGACTCCAATATTACAGCAACCCCAACTATTGATGACTCTCTCATCACTTTCTTTACCAAATTCGGTAAGGATCCCCGTAAGGGAGTGGACAAGGCCTGGACCACTTGTCAAGACAAGCTCCTGGACGTGGTAGGCCCTCTGGCAAGGATCTTTGACATAGCTGAATCAGCCAGGTTGGAGGAATCGTCTATTGATCCCTTAGATCTTTCCCTTTGGACTCAGCGAGCCTTTTGTCTTTTGGGCAATGCGAACTCGGCTATTATCCACGAAAGGCGTAAGGGCCTTCTAATCAAAATGGACCCCAAGTTAGCCAACTTGGCCACTCAAGACCCCGGCATTCAGGCCGACGGGAAACTCTTTGGTGATAACTTCATAAAAGACGTTAGCCGTTTCGTTTCGACTTTTTCATCTTTGGACAAAGCCCAACAAAATCTCCAAAAAGTTTTTAACCAACGTGTTTTTTCCCGGGCCGGTAGAGGTAGGAGCCGCTTTACCGGCCGCACATAGAGGAATCAAGGCTCAAGAGGATATGCCAATTCCTTCAATTCCTACTCTCACGAGTTCAAACTCCACTTCTACCCACAAAGAGCTAGGGGTTTCCGCAGCCGTGGCCAGCGCTTCTCCAGACCGCCCGTTAATCAAGGTAAGCCAACCTTCTGGCCCTCCCGTAGGAGGTCGCCTACGCTTCTTCCTCCAAAAGTGGAAGTCAATCTCTGCAGATCCTTGGGTACTCTCAACAGTTCAGGGATATCAGATCGAACTCCTTTCTCCCCCTCTCCAATCCTGTCTTCCTCCTCTACCAAAGTTTTCTCTGGAAATGTCCTCTCTAATCTCTTTAGAGATACAATCCTTCTTAAAAAAAGACGCCATCCATTCTTGCACGCCAGACCCATCCGGATTCACCAGTTCTATATTCCTCGTCCACAAAAAGAACAAAAAGCTAAGACCAGTAATCAACCTGAAATCTTTCAATCAGTTTGTCATCTACCGACACTTCAAGATGGAAACCATTATCCATCTCAGGGATATCTTGCTCCAGTTCGACTGGTTAGTCAGACTAGACTTACAGGACGCATACCTGACTGTTCCTATTCATCCTTCTCACAGAAAGTTTTTGCAATTTCTTTGGAATTCAAAAACTTATCACTTTTCCTCTCTTCCTTTCGGCCTATCTTCCGCACCCTGGTGCTTCACAAAACTATTGAGACCGGTCGTAACCTTCCTTCGCTCTCTAGGTATCAGACTGATTATCTATCTCAACGACATTTTGATCATGCACCAGAGCAAATCATCCTTACTATCTCACCTGCAGATAACATCCACACTCCTCTCAGATCTCGGTTTCATGATAAACCACGAAAAGTCAGTTCTTCTACCTTGTCAACAAATAGAGTTTCTGGGTTTCCAAATAGATTCCGTTTCGGCCGCTCTGTTCCTTCCCCGTTCCAAAGTGTCTGCAATTAAAAAAGAACTAATCTTAACTCTTCAAAAAGATGTTATTTCTCTCAGAGCCCTCGCAAGGGTCGTCGGCCTTCTCTCGTCCTCTATCCAGGCCATCTTTCCAGGACCCCTCCACTACCGCGCCCTCCAGCACCTCAAAATCCTTCATCTTCGTCGAGGGCTGGCTTATTCCGACCTCATCTCCCTGGATCAAGAATCCCAGATGGAAATCCAATGGTGGATATCCCATTTAGAGGCTTGGAACGGCAGATCCATCTTCCCCTCTGTGCCCGATCTTGTGTTAGAATCAGATGCAAGTCTCACGGGTTGGGGCGCCCGCTATGGTTCGATATCGACTGGCGGTATATGGTCCACAGAGGAGTCCAGATTGCACATAAATTGTTTAGAGCTTCTTGCAGGCTCCTTTGCGATCAAAAGTTTCACAAAAAAGAGAGCACGATGCTCCATTCTGCTCCGTATGGACAATATATCAGCGGTGCGTTACATCAACCGTCTAGGGGGCACCAGGTCCAGACCGCTGGCTCTACTAGCCAAGAGTCTCTGGGATTTGTGCCTGTCCCACAAAATTTCCCTTTTAGCAGAATATCTACCGGGATCATTGAACTCCAATGCAGACTGGCATTCTCGCCACCTCACAGACTCCAGCGACTGGAAATTACACCAGTCTGTCTTTCATCAGATAGAAAGGAAATGGGGTCCTTTCCAAATAGACCTCTTTGCGTCCAGACTTAACACTCAGCTTCCCCATTTTTTCAGCTGGCGCCCCGATCCACTGGCTCTGGCTACAGATGCTTTCCTACAAGATTGGTCCGGTTCCCTCAACTATGCCTTCCCTCCTTTTATCCTGATCAACAGGGTTCTGAACCAGGTCAGACGCCAGAAGGCATCCCTCGTCCTACTAACCCCCTTTTGGCAATCTTAGGTTTGGTTCCCTCCCCTACTCGAGCTGACAGTAGATTTTCCTATTCTACTCCCGACATTTCCATCCCTCATTCTAGATCCTTTCGATCGCCCTCACAATCTGATTCTCGACCAATCTTTAACACTCTCAGCCTGGCTCATTTCCGGTCTACCCAACAGACCCATACTATTTCGGCAGAAGCTTCAGAGTTCATCAATAATGCATGGGCACCTGGTACGAGAAGAGCCTATAAATCAGCTTGGGCTCTTTGGTCAAGCTGGTGTCTGGGAAAGTGTTCCAATCCCTTTTCAGCGGATCTAAGTCTTATTATTAATTTCCTAGCCGCCCAGGCGGGCTTAGGTAAGTCATACCGCACAATAAATCTTTACAGATCGGCTATTTCCGTGAACCACTCAAATATTGACGGCAACCCTATTGGGTCTCACCCTTTAATCTGTCGTCTTCTGAAAGGAGTCAAGCTCTCCAAACCCCCTTCTGCGAAGTATTCATATATCTGGGACGTCTCCTTAGTTTTAAATCTATTCCTCTCCTGGCCAGATAACCCAAGCCTTTCTCTCAAAATGCTCTCTGCTAAGCTTACCATGTTGCTATGCTTAATTTCTATAAAAAGGACTTCGGACGTTAGGTCCCTAGATGTCTCTGCCCGGCAATTCTTACCTTCAGGGGTCCTATTTCACATTTCCAAACGCACCAAAACTAACTTACATTCAGTTTTCTACCCTTTCTTTCCGGACAAGCCAAAGTTATGTGTAGGTCTTTGTTTAAAAGAATATGAAAAAAGAACCGTTAACCTGAGAACGTCCTCTTCCAATCAATTATTGATCTCTTTTTGAAAACCCCACAATCCAGTGACTTCGGCAACTTTGGCCCGCTGGATTAAATTGATTATGTCCTTAGCGGGAATAGATATTTCTGTTTTTGGAGCACATTCCTCCAGGGGAGCTATGGCCTCAAAAGCTTTCTCCATTGGGTCCACTTTAGAGGACATTCTCAGGTCAGCAGACTGGTCGAACGATAATGTTTTCAAAACTTTCTATTGTAAACCTGTTAGAACTGCTTCTTCCTTAGTTATGGACCAGCTTTAAACGCGCATAATAGAGCCTCCGGTCTTGTCATAAAATGTAGATTTTCCTAGTAATTTATGACGGAAAGTCTTAAATTTATTAAAGACACGGAGGCGAATATTATCCCACCACAGTACTTCTATTAATATGTACTTTTTCTTTCCCTCCCAGCGACTCCAGCACTGCCTCCAGCTTCCGGGTAACGCCGCTAGCTCAATCGGTTCCATCCTCAAGAAGAGACTTCTGGAGGCGTCATCGCAACCTGTCCAGGATCAGCTTCCTCAACCATCGCCCTTTCGGCTCATCGCTGTGGTTCAAGACTTGTGTTCCATTTCTTTATCTCTGGCAATTGTTAGATAGGACATATACTGATGTATTTTACATGGCCTGACAGTGAAATACTGTCAAATTCGGTTTTCAATGTTACAAGGCTTATCTCTCTCATAGGTTAACATGAGTACTGCCTTTCAATATATTTTAAGTTCAGTTTCCCATTGGGAAAAGATAGATGTGTGGAGTTTGGGGTCTCTGAACTCACAATTTTAAAATACATCTTTTGGTAAAGTTGGTTTGTAGATTGTCAGGTTGAAAATGTCACTTTTAGAAAGTGGGCATTTTCTTGCTTAACCATTCTGTGCCTCTGCCTGCTTGTGTATTCCACGTCTGAGTCAGACTTACAGTTGGGCTGTTGTGAATTCCCTCTAGACAGTGACACAAAGGGAGCTGGGGTGTTGCACATCCTGATGAGTCTCGTGGGCTAGAGTGGGGAGGGAGGAGCTGACACTTACTCCTGAAAGGGTTGTGCCTGTCCTCACACAATGCAGTCTCCGACCCCCTGGAGTGTGTTTGGGCCAGGCCTGGGCAAGGAAGGATTGTGTCAACAACAGAGACTTTCCTTTGAAGTTTGCCTGCTTCAAAGGCGGAATGGAGTATAAGTAGTGGACCCAAATTTCAGACTTTTAGAACACTTCTGGATCAGGAGGAACCTCTGCCAAGGAGACAAGCTGAAAAGCTGGAGGAGGAATACTGCCCCTTTGCTGTGTGTGCTTTGCTGGGCTGGCCATTAGTTGCTGCTTCTGCCTTAAAGAGGACAAAGACTGGACCTTGCTGTGTATCCTGCTTGTGAAGTTTCTCTAAGGGCTTTAAGTAGAGCTTGCCTCCTGTTGGAAGTCTCAGGGATATCAAAGACTGCATCTTCCTCTGCCTACAGCACTGGGAACTGTATGTTTTGTGCTGCAACAGAAGAAAAACCACTGAGATGCCGTCAATGATGCTGCTGCCTGCACCGTGACCTCACAACGCCACACGGAGCCATGCCCTACGTCGCACCGCAACCCTCGTCTAACAGATGCCGCCACGTGATGCCGTCACCGAGCCGCTGCTTGCACCGTGACCTGTGGGCCCCTCACTCCGCATCACCTTGCTCACACCGCAGCCTTGGCCTCCCCGACGATGTCGCTCCATGCTGACACTGACACTGCTGCCTGCACCGTGGCCTGAGGTTAACGCTCATGAGTGCACAACGCACCGTCCACACCGCAGCCTCAGTCCACCAACACCAGCGCCATCGACTCCAGTGTCGTCAACAGACTCCGTGGGTGCCGCATGGAGCCTGACCTGCGACGTAATGCCGCCTTGGGCCTACCAATGACACTGTTTCAGGAACGGCGGCGATGCTGCCTGCACCGTGACCTGGAGACAACACATGTCGCACCCCCCTGCTTCACACCGCAGCCCTGGTCTCCCTGATGCCGCAGGACACAGTCACCGAGCCGCTGCCTGCATCGTGACCTGTGGGCACCACACATTGCATCATCCCGCTAAACACAGCAGCCCGACGCCATCCACGCCAGTGCTTCTGTTTTCATCATCACATGTGACTTCAAGGGCTAGATGATCCCCGCCCCAACCACCGGAGCCGACACCTGTGACGTCAGCAACACCGCACTCTGGATCTCATAGCCAGGATCACGATGCCCTGCATTTCCAAGGTACTGTTTATGGGTCTTCTTGACACCGTAGCTGGTCCGAGTCTCCGGGGCCAGATCGAACTGTTGGATTTGTTGTTCACAACGTCGTGATAGCCCCAGGCGGAGCTATCGACTTCAAGGAACCGTATTTTTAAGTAATTCTTGCAAAATTCATATCTTTGTTATTGTACGTTGGATTTTTCTCGTTTTGGTCTTGTTTTACATAGATCAATATTGGCTATTTTGCTAAAACTGATGTGGTGTTCTTTTGTAGTGTTTTCACTGTGTTACTGTGTGTTATGTGCAAATGCTTTACACATTGCTTCTGAGATAAGCCTGACTGCTTATGCCAAGCTACCAAGGAGGTGAGCAGGGGTTACCTGAGCTGGGCATCTCCCCTATTGTGAGGGTCCCTACTTGGACAGGTTGAAAACTGAATACCAACTAGAGACCCCATTTCTGACAACTGTGCTGATATAATGGGTAATACAAGGCACTTCCATCTTGCTATGCACTGTTACTCCAGGCAGTTAGGTAGAAGCAGCAACAACTGGTGGATGTTCATTCCCAGGGCCAGCTGCCACTCCATGAAATGGTTTACCTCAGTCTTTAGAAAGGCAGTATACCAGTGCAAATGTACATGTAAACTCCTACCCTTTCCCTTCATTACTCAGTAAGGCTTGCTGTTGTTTAATGGTAGCTCACATCCGAGCACCAGGAGGCCACTTCTGGAAACAGCTTAAAAGAACCCCACAGTACAACATGTCTTTGGAATTAATGAGGATACTGGGGATTCTTTACATATTCACACCCTGATGAAGACTTGGACTACATGGAGGATTGAGTAGATAATAAAGAATGCTTCTTCTCAGGTCTCCATGGTCGGGGAAGGAAACCTCCATCTCAGTTTTGCCTTTGATTGATAAGGAAGCCCTGGTAAAATTAATTGAGCCACTAAGAGATGGAGTATTTGGTGTTATCTGGTTATTGAAGGTCGTGCTTGCAGCTCTGGGACCAAAGATCATTGTCTATGGTCTATGGCATATGCAGGGCTTGGGATATATGGCACTCAATATTTCTTTATACCCTCACATTACCAATTCTCACATATTATTTGGAGAATAGTAGAGTAGTAGTCCTGCTTTTTACAAAACTGTAGGCTCCATATCAATGGCCAGTCAGGGAGGGGTTGACTTAAATCTGTAAGAGTCTGTAAGCGGGATCATTTGATACAAGGAGTTCAGTCTCACTCTGTGTACCATGGTTGTTTAACCCCTGAAGCATAGTTTCTTTCACCAAGGACTTGCTCTGTGCTCACTTGCATTTCTGCACAATGCTGTACTTGCTTGCACTTCTTTCTGACAAGTAGCGGTGTGTTCACTCCTCTTTCTCCTCAGAGCCACTGTTACTTTGGCTAACGCCTACATTGGAAACATTTGCTCCTCCACTGTTGTCCAGCCTTTGATTGCTTGAAGTACTCTTTGGTTCTCTTATTCTTCTAAAGTTTATCTTTGGGTTTTCGCAATCGAAGCCACAAGACAGGGGTGGTACCACTGCCAGGTAGCATATTGGAGCTTCAATATAGTGACTGCAATTTGTGGTGATTCTCAGTGCTCAAACCTTTAAAAGAATGAGTGCCAGTGTCCATGACTCTCCTCACAAGACCGCAGCCAGTGCTACTGAATGTCTGCGAGCCGAATACCGAGGCTGCATAGTCATAAATCCAAATCATGCTTTTCAATCGACCACCAGGCACTGCCATCCCATTTATCTCACGCTCCCGTTATGACGGTTTTCCAATCTTTCTCTTCCTTCATCTTTCCAGTTTGTGTGTTTTTCCCTTTCTTGCCCTCATAAATGTCTGATGCAGAAAAGTAATGGCCAGTCCCCAAAGGTGAGTGCTGGTGGCCTCCCTTGGCTCAAATTAGGCACCGGTGTTTTTTATTCATAACATTCCTTGTTGGTGCAATGTTCCAACCTATATGTTTGCTCATACCTATTTTGACCTAACATTATGACTTGTTCAGAGCCCTGCCCCTTCTTTCCTGTTCTAGTAGAATAAAAGCACTCTTTGAGTGGTGCTTTGGCACATGGCAACTCTTCCTGCTTCACTGAGTTGTCTGGTTCTTATGCTTCCTCCTCTTTCAAGCTTTAGACTTGCTGCTTCAGTCTAACAGGCTGAATTAGTTGTGTTCCAATTATGCATATACCAGTCTTGCAATCTCTATTTTTGCATGGTAAAACTTTTATATATCCAATGCAGCAATTCACGTTTGTCAACTCCATTTCTGGAATACAGATACATTTCCTGAGAATGAGAATGTATCATCCAGAGGGGGTTTTACTTCTGTTTAATTTGTATTACTTTCTAGAAGTATCCTTCTGAATCTGTTTCACTACCCGGACAGACAGTTTGGTTTGAATAAGTGCACACACATTCACTTCACAACCACACAGGTGGGGATGTGTCCAATGTGGCAATAGGATAAGCAGTGTTTCCATTCCCTTCATCTCACCCGTGCACATGTAGCACCAGGCCCCATCAAATTCAAGCAGAAACAATAGAAATTCAACCACCTGAAGTTGTAGCTTACAGCATTGCACAGGGTTTTCTCTTGATGTATGCTGCTGATGCTGGATACAAGGAGATGAACTTTGGGAGCTGGCCCTGATATTGCAGCAACAAGATAGTGTATAAGAATGCAGGCTGCGATGTGAACCCTGCTGGAAGCTGGCCATGGGCATAAGGCTGGACAGGACACACTGCAGCCTTTTCCACAAAGGGTGCTCTGATGGGGGGGATGCATGATGTACAAGAGACAGCAAACATTTCAGACTGGGTTGGATGGTTGCAAGTGTGAGGATGGCTGGAGAAGGATAGCGATCCTAGGAACTGCCAAAGACCCAAAGGTTACAGAGCCTAGCAGGAGCAACACTTGGGGACTGAATGAGCGCATGGCTGCCCTGAATAGGGAGCCGGATGGTCCCAGGGACAAACCTTCCCCTCCCAGTGAGAAAGAATGCGGGCCCGTTGGGTTCCACTGTGCTTGTCCGGTGATGTCTGGACTGGCAGCACATGAGAGAGTAGGAATCAAGTAGAGTGGTGAAAGACTGAATGACGACGAGAGGAATCACAGAAGTCAGAGGAGCAAAATGCACAGTGGCCATGGAGGACTCTACTTGAAAGTCTAATAACAGAATTCTCAAAGGATGACCACCTCTTGCTTATGTGTGCTCCTGAAAGTGTCTGGTGCCTTCAAGAGTTGGTATTGACTGAAGGGTCTCATTATTTGGGTCGAAAGGAACATTTGCAACTTTCGAGGAGGTGTAGACCATATCTTGAAACTACACCCCAATGTCTGTGACAAACCAGAAGAGGGAGCATTGTATAAAAGACATGTTGATGACCCCCCTTTTGCCCATCCCTTCCTTCCCCCACACACATACACAGAGGCAGTAAGTGCAAGCATATAGATTTATTAAAGAAGTTCCTACACACTTCTGAAAACAAAAACACAGATATCCCACCACAAGCACTTTTTGCAAAACCTATTCAGGGGCCTTCAAAATTACGTTGCTAACTTGGGGTCTTAATGTAGCAAAAAATATACGACATCAAAAAAGATGTTGCTGTCTTAGAGGAGATGGTGTCCTCGCTGGGGCAAGAGAGGTGGGGTAGGAGGAAAAGGAAAACAAATCTTCAGGCAAGAACACGTCAAAATGTTGTAAGTGCAAAATGTTGCATTACAGGGAAAGTTTTAATAAACTGAAAGTCCCTCCAGGGAAACAACATAATGATCCGTGTAATGAAGCTAAAGGAACAGAGAATGCTGATTCATGTATTTTGAGCCATAGTACCCACATTTTACTACAAATTGTTACATATCTATGCCTTCAAGTGCACTACTCTATTGCATGGCTGAATCTTAAGGTCATTCCTATATTAATTTAAAGCAACCTTTTTCCCTAACAGGTCTGTAAAGTTTCATGTTTCTCTAGGGCCTAGAAGACATTTTATTCAGTGTTATTCAATTGTATATTTTCCTGCATCGTAGTAAGCATAGCCTTGCTTTGAGTATTGTAACTAGAAGCGTGAATTCCAGAAAATAGCTAGTTCAATGCTCTGTTTATGTATCAAGATCTAACCTCCAAGAACTTCTTGCATTCCTTCTTGTGAGCTGATCACGCCTTTTACTCACCAGCAACGTCTGCTAAGGTAACATACTTCCATCACATGTTCACTTTTTAATTGACTTTGATTCGAGGAAAGTGTATAAAAAACATCAGAAATGGATGGATTTTAGCACTGTGTGCTCAACTGGATTTTGAGCGGATGCTACGGTCAATTGAAATGACAATTGCCACTTGTTATATTGCTTGCATAGTGTTTTTATTTACATAAATGAACGTTAGACTTGTGGGCCTCCCAAAAAGGTGTTTGTTTATTTTACTGATGGTGCATTGGATGTGAGAAACCGACTGCGCTAGAGGAACAGGAGAGTGCTGGACTGGACTTCATAGTCGGACACCAGAGATAAGGGATCATTTTCTCCTGTAGAACTAGGATGGAGTGAGGTAAAGTGTGTGCTATGGCAGTATAATTAGCGTAATTTCAGTACTTTTGTGTTAGTCTTGTTACAGTAGATTCCCACAACCATGCTATTAAGCCACGTTGTAAAATTCCTTACAATTTGTGGTAAAACTTTACCATGAATGAGCCATTCCTGATAAAAATGTACTGCAAATACACAGAAACAATGCAAACAACAAACTGTGGGAGGCAGTTGTATGTGGAGATTTTATTTTTTTGCACTTTTCTTTGTGCAAAATGCATGTTATACAAGTACGCATTTTGCACTACAATGCAGCGCCAAATGGAAGCTTTGCATTTCACTTAACGCATACTTTTGCTTCCATTTCACGTAATTATGCAAAAGCAAATTACGCACATTTTGTGCGCCCTTATTTGGAGCATGTACCAGCATAAAACCCGGTTAATCGGCTAACCAACATATGCATGTTAAATCAAATGTAGGTAAAGCCTAAATGCACTTTCTATATTCTGCTTGCTTGGATGGCACATGTTGTTTTTGCTAACAGTTTGGTTAAACGGTGCATACAAGTGTCAACTGGGTTGGTAAGAATTGAGAATAGATTATTTGGGTAGGTAGGAACGGGAGGAGTCCAGGGAACAGAAAGTGTGTGCATGAATCCTTAGTGTAGAGCAAGTGGGTTTTAAAAGTAGATTGGGAACAGGGAAGATAGACAGGAGCCTCAGAACTCAAAACAGAGACTCTTGAAAGATGAATGTGTGAAAGAAAGAGGCCATCTGATTCAGCCATTCTGCCACCTTCTCAATCCCCTCCCTGTGTCTGACAGCAGCAAAAGCTGAACACAAAGGGGTCTTTAGGTGTGAGCTTTTCTGCTCTCCACAAGCTCAGTTAGAAAAGTAACTGAGCACACTTTTACCCTGCTTTGTATTTCCTTTCTACCTCTCTCCATGGGATGTGCTGCAGGCACACGGCCAGAAGACCCTTTTGTCGTGTTGCCCTTGTGTACATGAATTGCAGACAACAGTGATAGGGGCTTAAAGTCTTACCAGATCTTAGTCTCCCCCAAAAGGGACTTCTGCCCATACAGTGAACCACCAGGGTATGGTAAAGGCACATTCAAATATCTAAAAGAGTGGGGGAGACTCACTAAGTTAGAAAGAATTACTTTGATGAACATGGCACCTTTGATGTAAAAAGATAAGGGAAATTGCAAATGAAACTAAATGATTCTAAAAAAAAGATAGATGCTAAGAAGTGACCTCTTTTCTTTCAATGACATGAAAAGGCACATAAGCGTAAACACCAATCCCAAGTCTTTGGTATGAAAAATACCCAGGAGAATCTGAGAATATCAGATCAGTCACTTGAGGGACTGAGTTAGGTCTTGTATTCTGACTAGTCCTTTGTCCTTCTATCTAATGCTCCAGATCACTTAACCACAGGAAAAGGAAAAATAAAGCGAGGACTCCTGGGAGGAGGACCTGTTGAACGTGTTCCCAATGGCAGCTGAGGAATGAAGATACAGCTGAAGATGCACCTGGAAATGGCACAGTGATACAAGTTCACCAGCGGTTGGAGCACAAGGAGATAACACAGAATCAATGGCTGCAATGCAATTGACTGACAGTAAAGCACCTGGTAGATGTGTGCAAGTGACAAGAGAAGTTGCTTATTCCACTACTGTGGATTGGTCTTAGCACAAATTCTGTCCATGCAGGGTGCAGAGACCCACTAGAGCGCAGCCCCACGTTCACTCGAGACAGCTTAAGATGGACAGCAGGCCGACTGCCTAGGAGAGGGCTTTCCCTCTCCTCTTTTTAGCAATGTCAATAGTAAGAGTCTCTGCTCTTCAGTACTAGACAGCCTTCTTCCTTTGAAGGACTACCATGCAGACGTGGAGGTAGAATTATGGTCCACGTTCCTTGAGCCAGCTCCGATTCTCAGAGCACTGAGAAAGAGTTTCCTAATATTAGAAACAATCAAATCCATCCCAATTCCAGGAGGGGGCTGCAGAGTGCACGTGAAGTGTGACATCAAACTGAGCAGATAAAAATCAGTTACTGTCACTGGTGGTGCCTAGTGAAGTAAGTTAGAGATTGGTGGAAAAGTCTACATAGCCAAGAGTTGTTCACAGCAATGATGTAGTATTGCTTGCTGCAAAGGATGCATTTTTGAATGCGGTTGCAGATGTGTGTTTGTTGAAAACTGATTGTACAAAGATCTCAAAACATAAACTGAATTAGTGGGAAGCGCGAGCAGATTACTTAGACTTATGGATGAGTTTGGAAGGTACTCTGGCATAGCTGGTGTGCTTGAGATGATTTAGGATGCTGTAGGTGCTACCTTTGTACAGGGATTGCAAGAAGCCAGCTATTGACTATATGCACCGGCTGGTAGAGAAAGAAGTTATCTGAATTAATAACTGTTGTAACCGCTGTGTGCCTTTGCAAGAGAAAAGAAAGAGAATGTTGAATCAAAGTTGATGATGCTAAAACTGCATAATATGTGACAAACAGTCAAAAGGAGAGGCAGGGGGCTTATCAAAGGGGGAGGAGAGAAGGAAGGAGCGGACAAGGTGGTAGAAGAGTGGGAAAAAGAAACAGAAGGAGCAGAAGGGAAGTTCATGGAAACGGAGGGTCTTTTATGCCTGTGGTCAACTAGGATATAGGCAGCAAAATTGACCCAACACTGTGTCTGATGTGCCTAATGACCAACCTGAGTTTCCTCAGATCACACAGCACTCCTACCCTGAATTTTAGGACCGCCTGAGAGGTTCTGACTGTGCCATGAATACCTTAATTCCCATAGTCTAAAAGTGTCCGTATGTAGATTGTCTCATTAATGTTAAATGCACCATTTGTCTCATTGAAACCAGCACTAGTCGCTCTGCTTTAAAAACCTCCGCATTTCCCTCATTAGTATTTTTGGGCACGTCCAAATATGCAGTTGGTATTTCGAACCAGTAATTCCCCCACCATATTTTCTATCCCTTATCTATCCCCCTGGGACCTATTACTTATAAACATTCCTTTTTGCTCAGCACAACCTCACCTGCAAATTTGCTAGAGATATTCTGTGCAATCTGAATTGCACTGTACTTTGTGCCCTAGACAGTATTTATGTTAGAAATAAGGGCCTCTAGTTGGTAGTCCAGGTAGGGACCCTGACTCCAGTCAGGGTAAAGGAGCCACACAGCTAAGATAACCCCTGCCCACCCCCTTGGTAGCTTGGCACACGCAGCCAGGCTTATGTCAGAGGCAATGTGTAAAGTATTTGTACACACACAGTGTAAGTCAGTGAAAACACCCCATAAGTACTCACATCAGTTTAGGAAAATAGTCAATATTTATCTGAGTCAAACAAGACCAAAACAAAAAAAATGCAACATACAAAAGTATAGATATCACTTTTTAAAGTTTTTAATGAGTCTTAATATATAGGAATCAATGGTTGTATCTTTTTAACACTAAGTACCTGAGATGCGTCAAAAACAAAGACGATGCGTGGTTTAGGGGAGGGGAGGTGCCGAAAAGCAAAGTGATGCGTCGGTTTCTTACTGCACAGTGGACGTGATGCGTTGCTTCTTTACTCACAGGTGAGATGATGTGTTAGTTCCTTACTGGCAGAGGAGGTGATGGGTTGATTCTTTCCTTGCAGGAAAGACGATGCGTTCATTTCTGGACATGCAGCCTCGGTTCCTTACTGTGGTGCGGGATCAATGAAAAATGGACGCCCCGGGGATGAGGCGTGGAAAATCCAGACACGCTATGTTAATGGAGCTGTGGTGAAACAGGCGCTGCGTCGAGTCTGCAGACGCGAGACAAGGGCTGCATCGATTCTCAAGCCACAGGATAGGTGCTGCATCGATTTTTCTGCCATGGTGCATCAGTTCATTGAATCTTTCCTTCAGGTCTCCAGCTTACACTTCAAAGGGCCCAGGGACTGGAGTTGGAGTTGGCAACACTTGGCAAGTCAGGACTCTCAAAAGAAGAGCCCAGACATTGGCAGATGAAGTCTTTGATGTCCCTGAGACTTCTTAATAGGAGGCAAGCTCAGTTCATGCCCTTGGAGAACCTTGTAGAAAGCAAAGTCCAGTCCTTTCACTCCCAGGACAGAAGCAGCAAGCAGCAGGCCAGCACAACAAAGCAGCAGGCAGAGTGACAGTCCCTCCTACAGCATCCAGGTCTTCTTCCTGGCAAAATGTCCTCGGTCCAGAAATGTTCTTACATTATGGTCTCAGTGGTCCAATACTTATACTTATTTCTGCCTTTGAAGTAGGCAAACTTCAAAGGAAAGTCTTTGTAGTGCACAACACCCTGCCTGTCTTGCCCTGGCCCAGGCACACTCCATGGGGTTGGAGACTGCTTTGTGTAAGGACAGGCACAGTCCTATTCAGGTGCAAGTGTCAGCTCCTCCCACACGCCCAACCTCCACTATGATCCCGCTCATCGAGGAGGTGGTCTTCGAATCAGGCTATTGAGAGCGAAACTGGACTGGTTTCCAATCCACCATTTTTCTTTGAGATAATTCTTCCCAGCTTGTTGCCATAATTGCACTGCTTTAAACAGCAAACACCGATTGGATTAACTGATTTGCCCTTGTCTCGTCTGGTGATCAGCTTTTTTTTCTCTCATCCCCCAATCTCATTTGACTGCCGAAGTGCCTAGGAAAATAAAAGAGAAAAGTAGAACAGACGTTATAATATTTTAGATTTAGTTCTATTTGAGGGATAGTTAGGAACAGTGAACTTAGTATTTTAGGATTAGTTTATTAAGATAGTCTACATTTCACATTTAGCTTATTTAAAATACTTTAAATATAATATTTAGGATTAGCACATTTTGTTATACTGGCATTATTGTAGATTTAATAATTTAGCTTCCAGTTTATTATTATTAGTGGTTATGGCTGAGGATAAGGATTTGCCTTAGCTGGAGGTAGGTGAAGACACGTTCAAGAAACATTTTGAGGAGGGTCTGAAGACCTCTATTAAGAAGGCGGTCGAAGCCGCTAATTCCAAGAGGAAGAGGAGTGCTCCTTCAGAGTAGGAGTATTTCTGTCTCTCTGATGAGGATAGACCCACGGCCCCAAGGAAAACAAGACATCTGGACAGACCCAAGAACATTGGGTCAAAGACAAAAGGATATGAAACCCTGTCTTCCATGTGTGGTAGCCTGAGTGCTACAAGAGACCGGGGTAGCCACAGCGCTACAAGAGACATTGGTGTCTGACGTGGCACAAGAGAAGATGATGTCCTTCACTGCACAATAGGCAACCAGGACGCACTTAGCTTGGATATGTTCGATGTTTGATTATTTCGTCTTTGACCCTGATGAGGACTCAGACATCCTTGACAGTCTGGATGATGATTTGCAAGGCACTTCCTCCACTAGAACAAGGACCCTTTGGGCAAAGAGATGTTTAGCCCAGACACCATTAAACACCCATGCAATTCTGCATGGTGGCCACTTACTCATGTGGCGAAATTTATTAGGCAGTGGGTTAGGAGACCCCTTGAGGGGCAACAGCGAAATCTGATGCGGGCCAAATGCCCAAGGCCACTCATAGACGACAAGGCATACCAGATGCCACAATTGGACCCGGAATTGATTGCAGTCCTTTTTAAGGCTGATAAGGACCTAAGAAAGGGTCCTCAGGCTAAAAACAGTGTCAGGACCATCCCTTGGATGTCCTGGGCCCTTTGGGCCAAATACTAGACATGGCCAAGGGGGCACAAGTCAATTTCTCCTTCGAGTATGGAGCCACCGAGCGTCTGCATGTTGGGTAATGATAACGCAGGCCTGATAGATGAAAGAGGAAATCTATCCTTATGAGGATAAGTCCAATGCTCACAATATTGGCTAATAGAGAAGTGGAAGGGGACTTCGGAGGCCTTCTCTTCGGACTCGATTTAATTAAATTATTGGGCAACTACGTGTCCACCTTTATGACCTAAGCGCAGTATAATTTGAGACATGTGTTTTTTGTCACGTGTTTTTGGGTGGGCCGACAGAAGGCGATTGGCTGCCGGCAGAGGACTCAGAAGGTCCTACTTCTATTCCCAACACCTGTACACTCAAGGCTCCAGAGGTAACGGGAGAGGCTTTCAAACCTCATCAGGTGTGTGCCCACAGAGGGCTAGATCTAGAGCTACAGGAGGAAGAGTGAGATCCCAAGGATTAACGTTTGAAGGTAGGTGGAGCAAATTGTGCTGGTTCTCCCCTAGTAAAGGTTGCTGGAAAGTTGAAACTTTTCATTCACAGGTGGGAAGAGCTAACAAATGACCTGTGGGCTTTAGGGGCTGTATGAGGCTTCAACATAGATTTCTGAGGGACCCTTCTTCAAAGTTCTCAACCACGCGAGATTGTCTGTGACAAAGAGTGAATATATTTGGTGGATGTGGAGATTTCCCAAACTTTGTAGAAAGGTGCAATAATAAAAGTGGTAGACTAGCACAATGGGTTTGTAAGCACACTTTGGTGAAAAAGAAGAACAAGGGGTGGCGCCCAGTTATACACTTAAGAGACCTCAACAAATACTTGGTCTATGGCTATTCCTAGGTGATGAGATTCCATCTTTGACGGGATACTCTGCAGGTAAAAGACTGGCTAGTTAAATCTGGACCTAAAGGATGCCTATTTCATGATCCCTATGGCAGAGTGGTAACAGAAATACTTCTGGTTCAGATGGAGGGGAGTCTGTTGTCTTCCTTTTGCTCCATAGTGGCATTCTTGAGGGACAGAGGAATTCGGCCAATAATATATTTGTATGACATTCTGTTGATGAGACATGTAAAGACAGAACTACTGGTTCAGCTAGGTGTGACAAAGTAACTCTTGATGCGCCTGGGTTTCATTATCAACATAGAGAAATTAGTACTGGTACCAAGTGTGTCCTTGGAGTTTCTAGGCTTTCAGGTAGATACTGTACGATCCCGGCTTCTTTTGCCTCATAAAAAGATAAAGAAAATAAGGAAGCAAGTGAGATATAGTTTAGGAAAGGAAGTTGTAACTCTCAGAGACTTAGCAAGGACCATTGGTCTCCTTTCCTCTTCCATCCATGCTATTTCACCAGGCCCTCTGCTTTACAAGGCCCTCCAGAGATTAAAGACAGTTGGTTTATGCAAAGGGTCAATGGTATGTGGATTCAGTAGGCTTATCTCCAGAGGCTCGTTCGAACCTGGAATGGTGGTTGAACAGCCTAGAGTTTTGGAACGGCAAAGCAGTTTTTGGGAATGTGCCAAGTTTATCTTAGAGACAGATGCCAGTTCTCTGGGCTGAGGAGCCTGCCTGAACAACCTATAGACAGGGGGACGCTGGTCAAGTCCAGAGAGTTCATTGCACATAAATTGCTGTGAATCGATGGCAGGGCTGAATGTTCTAAAGCACTTAAAATTTTATTTGGCAAACAGTGTGGTACTGATTCGTATTGACAATATCTCAGAAGTTTCCTGTATCAATCACCTGGGAGATTCGAAGACAGAGCAGTTGGCAGAACTAGAAAGACACATCTGGTAGTTCTGTTGGGAACACAAAACTATTCTGACAGCAGGTCACATTCCAGGGGAGCAAAATGTGAGGGCGGTTTAGAATTCTCGCCACTTCAGAGATTTCAGCGATTGGCAGTTGAACCCAGAGATTTTCAAGAAAATTCAGGAAGTTGGGGGCCTGACAGATTTAGATCTTTTCGACATCAGGTGCCAAGGTTTTTCATTTGGAGACCAGACCCAGAAGCCCTAGCAGTAGATGCCTTTGTTCGGGATTGGAGCTCGGGAAGGACTTGTGCCTTTCCACCGTTTGCTGTTTGCTATGATCCAGAGGGTACTCGGGATCGTTCGTAAAGAAAGGTGCAAGCTAGTGCTGGTCACCCCCTTTTAGACCTCTCAAGTTTGGGTCCCAAAGGTTATGGAATTTGCAGTGCAGGAACCCCAACCTATACCAGTACATCAGGGTTTGCTGATCGGCCCAGATGAGTAAAGCATCCTTTGGTGATAAAAGCAAAGCTGGACCTTCTTGTTTGGATAGTATCAGGGGTTCTGCAAGATTCTCAGGCCTTTCAACAAAGGCTAAGGATTTACTGGATGTGTCGTGGGCATCAAGGACTAGGAAAAGATATAAAGCGGTTTGGTGTAGATGGTGATGTTGGTGCATGAAAAGGGGTCTGGATCCCGTGGAGGCTCCTGTGACAGATTTGGCCAATAATTTAGCTGAGCTTTTTCAATCTGGTACTTACAGGGCAAATGTGTAGTTAAACTTTCTTTCAGTCGAATAACCATAGAAGTACAAACAAATAAAAACACATAGAAAATTGACCATGCAGATACGTACAGCTACAGTCACACAAACACAGTCATCAAATAAAGCAGCCTAGATTCCACCAGAGCCTCCTACTTGGCTAGATAGGGCCTTTAGCAACAAAAACCTCTTGACAGTCCTTGAGGTAGATTAAAAGGGTCCATCATGCCAGCTCGATTGTCCAGGCCAGCTTCACGTTTTTTAGAGTCCTGCGGGCATGTTACAGACATGATATTCTTAATCTATTAATTAACCAATTAAAATACAGACAATGCTAAAACAATATAAAATATAAACTCTAAATCGGCCTTATGATACAAACAAATCCTTAGTTAACTCCAATTATCATGAAATACCCCCCCCCCACCAACCAAGAGCAATGGCAAATAAAAGCTACTTTCAGTTCCCTCTGTAGACCCATAGGGGTTCTTGAGCTTAGTATAGTATTGTCCGCAAACATTAGAATCGGGACTCATACTCCAGCAATCCTTGGTGCATCATGTTTATAGTCAGATAACCATTGAACTGCCTGTTAATATATAAACTAAAAACTGTAGGAGCTAGTACACATCCTTGTTTTACTTCCCGTTTAATTGGGGTCTTATCTGTTAAATCTCCTCCCATATTTCACCCTACCCTTGCATAACTATTGGTATGCAGTGCTCTTGGAATTCAAAGAAGTTCTCCAGGTAGCCATACACATCTAAGGCCCTCCAAAGATTGTCCTTTGGTACCAGGTCAAATGCTGACTGTAGATCTATAAAGGTGACATATAGATGATCCCTCTTCAAGGTGACATGTTTCCAGCATAGCACCTTGAAGTAGAAAACCTGGTTGAGGTTACTGACTTTTCTCCTAATGACCACTTGCACTTTCTCAAGGATATGATTATCAGGAATCCATGTATATAATCGGGCCAGGACTTGCCTAACAGAAATGTTCTGATGGTTATCAAGGAGACTTTTGGGTCTGTAGTTAGAAGACAAGTCTCTGCTCTCCTTATTATAGATCAGAATTATATCAGCACCATACCATGATGAAGGGATATTATTACCCCTTATGATAGCATTGCCCAGATAATTAAGGTAAGGGACCCAGACTTCTGAGTGTGACAGGTAAAGACCACTGAAGATACCATCCAGCCCTGGGGCTTTCTCTCTCTTCTTTTGTTTCATCCCTATCTATGTTATCCCTACCCCCTATGTTACTAGTTGTCACTGCATGGTCTGTAGCTAATGCCTTTGCCTTATCCTCAGCCTGAGGTTTTCTTTGATCCCATTCACTATAGTGAACTCCACAATGGCAACCCACTTATCTGGTTGTATTGCTGCTTCTAGGTGATCATCAATTGTGCCTGTACCAGTTGCTGTTAATTTCCAAAAGGCCTTTGGGTTCCCATTCTCAAGGTTATTCAAACTTCCTAGCCACTGTGCCCATTCCCAGCTTCTTTTAGCATTAGTCAGCGTGGTTTTATAACTTTCACTAGCGGAAATTATTTCTAATTGGCTGCCTTTCTTTAGAGTCCAATAGCCGATGCTTGGCAAGCCGACATTCTTTACTAATCCAGGTGGGCATGATTTTTTGATGTTACCCTCTTTTCCCAGTTTTAACAAAAAATTGCCTTAGTTTTTCCATTAAATGGCAGTGCACAGTTACAAAATGTAACTTTGTCATTCCTGTTGTTTCTATTGTTGATAACGTTTCCACAAAGATCTTATATATTTGCATCTGTACTGCAGAGATGGAAGATATTGCCGCCCATTTAACATTTCTCCTATTTTTGTTGTCTCCACAGGGCTAATGAAAGTTAAAGATAGCAAATGTGCACTCTTGAAGATGGTAGATAACACTTTGGCACTCAGGGCTTGATGGTCACTATCTGGTCTAGGGACAATTACCACGTCAACTAGAAAGGGCCATAGAGCCTAGTCCGACAATATATAGTCAATGTTACTAGTTATGGACCCTCTTTCGAATGTTGGGCACTGAGGGAAATCTGATCTAGTATTTCTATTAACTATTCTTAACCCATATTCTACCATCAAATCAGTTAACTGCTCGCCCACCATAGTCAAATGAGTTACAACTTGATCAGGGGCCCTCAATCTTATACGTGAATCAAAGATTTGCAACAACTGATCTTTGTCTTTCTTTTCAATTATTACTCTAGTATTACAGTCACAACCAACAATTTTCAATGTGCTCAGATTTAAATGATTCAACATATCTAAGAGGTAATCCACGATGGGGGATTTAATACGCGAGGGAACAGATCTAACATACATATTAACAATAGCAATATATCTAGGCCCCTAGGGGGTGCTTTCTTTTATCTCTACTTCCAGCAAGTCCCTGCTTTTAGATTAATTACTTTTGTTACTGGAAAGAGATCCATCCTTAACCATATCAATAATCCCCCTGGGGCTCTCCCCGATGCAGATGGAACCGCATTGCCAAAAAATGTAAAAAAGCCACTTCTATATTCTGGAGACACCATCCAAGTTTCCTGGAGGAGAATGAGATGATGTTGATCAATGAACTCCCCCATTCTGGATTAGTAAACTTTGCTCTAATTCCAGCTGAGTTCCATGATAGTAATCTAAGAGAATTATCACTCTCCTCCTTATCTATTTTACACTGACTTGAGGGATGATCCTGCCTCACTGTTCTAGATGAATTATTAACAACAGTCAGTAAACTCCAGTAGGTTTCCCCACCATCCTCACTACAGGGCTAATAATTGGCATAGGTCGGGTGTTTTCAGCTGGCTACACTTTGATAAGTGACATCACGATTGGGAACGATCCACTGATATGTAGGATGATGACTGGAATAAGGTTTAATAGACACCCTAGACCATGCTATACTTCTCTATGGAATGTTAATATATTATTCACACTTCACACATTTTGACTCATGGCCAGGTAATTATCTTTTCTGAAGACCGAATTTCTCAGATATTGTCAACTCTTCTCTGCTTAGTATCATTCCAAAGGGTTTCTGATGTTAACATTTTGGAAATTTGTAACAGTTTATTCATCAGATGGTGTTCATTTTGATATCTGGAAGAGGACAAAGAATGTGTCTGTGTTTTTTTAACCCTCATTCCAGGATTGTCTAAACCTTTCTGTGATAAGTTGCATGAAGGTATATGAGCATAGAATGCTTGAATTTAGACAGAAGGTGAGAATCAACTTTTAACCAGTATCTACTGACGCTATAGCCAAGTGGATTATAGCAGTAACGAGTAAAGCACGCATAGACTTATCGCATTTTGGTGGTTGTTCAACAAGAAGTGCAATTGGCAGTAAAGTGTTCTGGGCTAGGGTACTCTCTCTGAGATCCTCAAGGTGGCAGATTGGTTGAATGCCAGCACCACTGCAAATTTTATTTGAGACCAGTGAAGCATGTAAGCAATTTAGTTGTAGACAGCTTTAAACATGCACAATGAAAGCCTTCATTCTTGTAATGAATTGAAGATTCTCCAATTAATATGCAGAGAGAATCTTAATTCCATTAAAGGCAACAGAGGATATTATTATCCCATCCACCTCACCCTGTGTTCCTTTATGGGTAAGGTGAGGAAATGTAATAATAAATGTAAAGGTTGTTTAAAAAAAATAAAAAATAGAGACAGAAATATAGATAGAGAGTTGTGTGTATCCTGCACTTAGGAATAGCTATTAAGAGTTGTGTACATTTTATTCTTAGGAATAGTTCATTATTCTATCTTGTTCTCCCAAGGAAATAATTCTTAATTGGAGCAAACCACAGGGGAATGTTGGAATCTTTCCTGGTGATGACCTTGTTACAAATGTTCTGTGTTGCTTCGAGCTCTAGTTCTTTCTTCTCGTCACAACTTAAAAGAGGAAGATGGTTGTTGCCATGGCTATATATGCTGTACCATGATTCCAGAATGGAATATTTTACTTTATGATGTATGTTTGTTCTTTAAAGAGCTGCATGTAAGGCAGCAATAAAGGTTTATGCATAATGATAGCCTCCATTGTCTTTAATGAAATCAATATTCTCTATGCATATTAATTGGAGCATTGTCATTCTCCAGATATACAAGGTGGAAAAAGTTAACATTTACAAGTTTGTCCAATATCTGTACACAGTTACTAATGTAGTTATCTCGAGCTTCCTCATGGTCCCTAACCATGCCCTCATCCTTTAATGCATCATCACTAACTGCCAGTGGTTCACATTGGTGGACCCTTATTCTATCTGCATTCCTATATCGATTCATGAGGAATGGCAGTAGCTTTTGTTTTTCATACTAAGGGTCTCAACTTCGATGACAACAGTCCCCATAAGGATTTAGAATCTCCATCCAATTTTCTTAAGCCCTTCGAAAGAGCTGACTATGTTGGATCCCCCAAAGGCTTTACTTTGTTTTGACAATCTGTTATCGGCATCTGTTACTCTAGATTACTGCAAGGTGGATTCCATCTACCTACTCAGAGAAAGAGGAATTGCAGTTCTGTCTTGTCAGGGTACAATACCCTAGTCATGATATTTCCGCTGGCAAGTGCTACCTATCATCTGACCAAGTTTAAGCCGTCTACAAGTTGTCCTATTCCATCATGGTTTCACAGGTACATACTTACATGGGTATAGCTGGGTACTGTATGCAGTCGATTCTGTGCTATGCTTACATTGCACAGCCCTTGCAAGATTACATCAGAAAAGGTACCCCATAATCTTTGCAGTGTTCTAGAGAAGCTGAAAATGTGTTTGTAAAAACTAAGCAAGCACGGGCTTTTGCACCCGCTTTAGGGCTTCCTGATTATACAAAGCTCTTTACTTCACCTTGTCATGAGCATAACGGTTTTGCACTTGGAATGTTAGTTCAGAGAAAAATCTGGTAGCTTACTGTTCATGTACATTTGACCACGTCATGGCTGGGCTTCCACCCTGTTTGCAATCTATGGCTGCTGCTGCAAATCTTACATTTGAATAGAATTTATAGAACATGGATATAGGGTTTCCTGGTGGTAACTTAAAAGAGAGCCTGAAAAAAACATTCTGTTCAATAACCATATTCTGATTTGAAACTCCATATATTTAGGTTCTACTTTTTTTAAGAGGTGCCTTGTCCCATAGTTTGGTGGAACAGAAGTAAAAAGATCTCCCTCAACTCTGAACTTTCCAAATTTTAGGAGCAGATAACAGTGAACCAAAAGTTGAACAAAGTGTTTGTGCTGGCTGGCAGGGCATAGTAAAAGGTCTAATGTCCTTTGAACCCTTCCCAAAGCAAGCCTTGTGGCAAACGCAGAGTGTCTTAAAGGCAATTCTTTCATCAATATGGAGTCCATGTAAACTGTGCAAATGAGATGAGATAAAATTTCAGTGCAATAAACCTAGAATTCTAGCAGCATTGTTTGAGTCAGTTGAAGTCTATTCATAAGACAACAGTGGAAGTCTACATACAAAGAGTTATAATAGACCAATGTGGACACAGTCACATTGCATTGATCCAAAGGCAGACAAGGAAGGATATAATGTGACAGGTGTAAAAAGAAATAGGATTAAGTAACTTTATTGATTTGTGACTAGAACAATAGTTTGCTGTCTAAGATCATGCTGAGATTTTTTGCAGAATACACAGGAGTTTAAATGTGTCCAAGTTCAGAAGACTAAATGGAGAATGAGCCTCCAAAAATCAATACCTCTGTTTTGTCTCTGTTTAGCTTTAGTGAGTTAGCTGACATCCATAAGGTACCCTTAGATGGGTATTGTTTAATGCTATCAGCCTCAGATTCATTGTGCTCATTAAAAGAGATAAGTATCTGACTATCATCGGCATAGGATTCCAGTTGAAACTCACAAGGTTGAATAAGCTTGGCCAAGAGGGATACATACACATTCTTTATTTTATTTATTTATTTAGTCAGTTAGTTTAGTTTAGTTTTTTTCAGGGAAAATCCCCCATCAAACTACAATCTTCATAAACAGTACACTGAAAAAACTACATGAAAACGAACAAGCATAGTACAGTAACTCAGAAATAAAAAAATGCTGATTTTTATAACTACAAAACAGCAAATAAAATCAGTATTACAGTCTTGAATTTATTTAAACAGAATTGAATGTAACTACTCTTTAAAATGTTAGCCTTAACTACAAGGCTAAATAGATAGAGATACTTGGATTCCGAGAAGACAATCTATTTATTAGTATAAGACTTAAGTGGCCCCTGGGTAGTTTGTTAATTTAAATTATTCATCCTCCAACACATGTGATCTATCCATTTCTATGTCATCTGATTATAGGCTGAGTGAACAAAAAAAAAAAAATGGCTGCTGTTTCTGAATGAGTCTCACAGAGTGGGCAGTTTTCCAAAATAATTTCCGTAGTATCCCATTTACAGCAAAAACTGTTTACTAGAAGATTCACTAGTCTGTGCTTTATATGCAAAGATCTTGTTTGAGGAGGCTCGATCCTATCCAATATAGACTCTGATTCCTAAGTTAGTTTAATATCCAGAAATTTCTCAGATTGCCTTCCCTACTGACTTCTGGGCTAGATTGTTCAGAACAACCAGGGAGGCCAGCTTGTTCAAGATTTCTGGATACACAAGTGAGTACAACCAAGTTTCACATATCTAAACCATGCTATTTTGCAGTTCATATCCAGTCCTCTTTGCTTTACATGTGAATTCCCATACGGTTCTAATTGGGTAAAAGTCCACAATCGTATCCAGTATAGGAGGGGTTTTAGTTGGCTGCAGTAGCCAAATTCTTCAAGCCCAAGTCCTGTCTCTAAGAGTTTGTTGGAGCACTTCCGAGCATATTGAGTAATGATTTTGACAAATGCATTTTCAGCTTTGTCTAGACTCATCAAATTACAGTAACCCCATCACTCAGCACCACGGAGTGCTGCAGTAATCCCTTTGATGTGCTATATCTTTATCATTGGTGACATAGGTTGAAATATGGAGAAATGATAGTGCTTCAGGATGGCAGAGCATTTGTATTGCAGAATCATAGTATTCTTGGTAATCTGGAGAGACCAATACATCGAATGTGCTAACCTTACCAGCAAATAATCAAAATATGTCACCCTACTTATATCACTATCCCACAGTTGCAATTTCCACTGCAATGATCTGTGCGGGTTAAAGGTCATAAACCTGATCTCTGCTGGATTAATTTCCAGACTTCGAAGTTCACAGAATTTAGAGAATATTAGTAAAGTATCATCTGCAATAAGCAAAGCTGGTATCTTGGAACCAGCCAATTTAGAGGAGCCATTCTGACAGTCATTTAGAAAATCAATTACACCGTTAATAAAAAAGAGTAAATAGGATTGGCGCTAGCACACAGCCCTGATGGCTGCTTCTTTGGTTATTTTTTGGGTCTGTCTTTCCTACCCCATCTTACCTGGACATAAGTTCCTCTATATAGTCTGGTTATCAAATTTAGGAGGTTAGTCAGCATACACATTAAAAAATGTAAGGCTCTAAGAAAAGTCCTCAGGGATGCAGTGAGTGAGGGGTCGACAGATTGAGCGATGGCACGAGAGATGAACAGCTTGGGACCTGAGAGTCAAAAAAGAGGTTAGCCAGTCTAGTGCTTTCCCTAGAATACCGCTGAGTGCAAGCCATTTTAAAAACAGGTGGCGTGATACACTATCAAAGGTCTCCAGTAAAATCAAACCTGCTCTATTCCCTTTATCTACTGAGTCACATAAAGACTCAATAGCTGATAGTGAGGTTGACTCCATACTATGCAGACCTTGGAAGTCAGCTTGAGACGGATCTAGAATATTGTTTAAATCAATATATTGGGACAATTGTTGGTAGACCTTTGTTTCCATAATTGTAGTAGGCAATGGGAGCATGGGGTTCTAAAGTTGTTGGTTATCATATAATCATACAAGGGATTTTCAAGAGCAGGATTAAAAGGGCCTGCTTCCAACTAGTGGGAACTACAGCTAAGACCAAAGAGAATTCAATTAGTTGGAAAGGACAGGAACTACTTCAGATGCAACCAAGTGAAGATTGTGAGGGGGGATGGATCCAAAGGGGCGCCAGATTTGGTTTGACCTAAAATTCTTCCAGTTGGAAGGTAGGCTAAATTGTATTAATGGTACTGATGAGTCAGACAATTCAAACTCAAAATGAGGGACATAATCTTACTGAAGCCTCTGACAATAATGTGTAGAGTTTCTCTTTAACTGTTGCAGTGCCACAGGCCATTGCCGCCCTCCTCTACACCACAGATACCCAGCACCACTTTACGGCCAGGTTGTCCAGTTTCAAGATCTTACTTCTGTCCGTTTCACATTACCCTTGCCCGTAGTCATCCTGAATCCTACATCCTTAATGCCTACTCTTAAGGACTGGAAGCCCCATGATTGTTTTCTTGTAAAAGCTCATGTATCCAAACCCCAGGTTAAAATGACTGATAGATCCGTTCCCAAATGTGAGTTTGTATACTCTGTATACTCTGTAGATGGGTCTTTTATCAGAAATAATGATGGTGTCCTGGTACCACAGTATGCTGTGTGTACTGTTTACATGTTGTGAAGAGTTCCTACTTACCAAATTTAAGGTCTGCCCAGTTACCTGAGCTTGTTGCTCTCATGACAGCCTGCATTCTAGCAAAACAAATATGACGCATTTGCAATGCAATGGGTCTCGCATTTGCTTGAGTTAGAGCTATTGGTGTTGTATATTCATAACTGGACTTTTCTTGCCACATAAATTGGTCAACCTGCATCATAATTTGGCCTTTTTCTCACACGTAATTCTAATGGCCCTGCATATAACTAAAGCATTTCCATTTACCTTCTTTCTCAGAGCAGCCAAAAATGTAAATTTTGCCATTTAGCATCCTAATTTAAATATGCCATGCTAATTCCATTAAAATACCACTTTCGCCACCCCACCATCAGAGTTTCTGGCTGGCTAACACAATTCCCAAAACAAGACAACCCTGGAGGAGTAACAAGAGAAATAAACTAGAAAAGTCACCCAAACATATCAAGAGTGTTCAAACAGTCATAGTGTAATAAGGATGTTAAGGTGGCCTGCATCATGGTCATAATTACAAAAAGGAAAGATTAATAAAGCATATACAATTACCATATAAACCCAATAAAAACCTTTATCAGAAACAAACATTTGGCTTTAGGCTGTAATGCTCAGAACACCCCCTAAAGAATACCTCAATAAAAATAGCATTTATAACAGGGTCACATTACCATACAATAGAAAAAGGAAAAGACTGTAAGTATTGCAGTGTGACCATACATCTAGCCCCTAGAGAGCAGAGCGCATTACACATTTTTTGGGCAAGCAAGCCTACTACAATGATATTATAAACAAGATCCTTAGAACACAAACTACTCTCAGCCATAAAACAAAAGTTCCAGCTACAAGAAAGATTAAAAAGATGCTGAATGGAGGGAGGGGTTATTATTTTGGGGTCTCCGTTAACCTAGTGTGGGGACCCATAGATGGCTTAAACCCAAAGTGTGTTATCCTGAAAAAATATTTAATGGTAGTCCCATTGTCCTAGGACAACCAGAGGCTAAGTTATGGGCAAACATGTTTTGTAAAAGAATGCTTGCAAAGCATTATGGGGTGATTTTTCCCAGGTGCAGTGAATATTGTAGAATTAGCTCTCTCACTGTGCCCGGAGAGCCCCGTTGTAGATTTCTGTGTTTTTTACATAAAGCATTTCTCAATTATAAGTGTTTTGGGGAGCGTGAAGGAGAGAGTCAAAAGAAATTACTCTGATTAGGTAACAGTGTGAACAATGTGAGCAGCACTCTTGGAGCCTTGCGGGCCACGGCTGCCATGGAGCCTGAAGGGGAAAGGCAAAAGAAACAAATAGTTCACCCATGCTGAAGTATATCGGCAATCATGCAATTGTCCATGTAACAGGGTCAGTCTGCAAGGCTGTAACAAAACCGCCCCAAGGCGGGACAAACGTAAAGCAATTACCAATGACATCAAGGGATTTTTAAAGGCAAGTGCATGAACGAGTGAAAGTGATGGGCGTGAGGTGGGCGTGATTAAAAAGCCCACAATGCTTACAACAGGTCAAAGCGCTTGTGCGCTCGACCTAAAAAAGATTGTGACTGTGTACACGTACCCAAAATATGCGTTTGGAATGACACATTATTTTGGGATTCTTTGGATACGAAGAGGGCTGTTAACGACTGCTGGAATCTCCATTAAGTATTGACAGTATGCTAAAAACCTTATCAGTGCGCTGGAACTGCCAAAGAAGATGGTAGTGGTCGAGTGTATCACACATCAACACTCAAATGACACTGTCTGTAGAGGAAACGCCCTGGCAAATTCATCTGCTGAAAATGCTGCATTGTCTGAGAATGCTGATGTTGCTATGTATGTTGTGAGAACTGATTCATTTCCCAGATCAACTCTGAAAAATGTATCTCTGTAGCTGAACCAAGCCTCTGAAAGTTGAAAACAATACTGGTTCACACAGAAATGTGAAAGAGACCTTTAGGGGGTGTAGAGAGACAGCATCTTTTGACTTTTGCAGGTAAGGACACAAGGCTGTATTATGATGAATTCTGCCCGCTAAGGGCCTGTTTATATGCATGTAAGTGATGAGTAAACCCTACCTGGCCTGAACCCTGACTCATCACTTCAGTTTTAAAGATGATTGGTAAGTGCTGTGCTACCTGTTTGAGGTCAGTGTGTATTGCAGAGGTTCAGGGGCACACCAGCTTCATGAAAGCATCCAACAAAAGCAGAGCATTGTGAAAGTGGACACTCAGCGCATTAACAGCCTTTCCATCTCACCCTTACCCCACACTCCTTTGGCACATGCAACAATACCAGTGAAGCGAAAGTAATTCTTAGAGTAATGTTATGAATTGAAATGTGATGTTGCTTTCTTTCAGGAAACAAAGATAGGCATCAAATAGGCTCTCGTGTTCACGAATAGCTGGGTTGATGAGGTAAACGACTTAACAACCATAACAAATTAAAACGGGATAATCACCTTAACTGCAAAAAAAGCATACCTCAAAGTGATGGCAGCAGAAGCAGATGTAGAAAGCAGACGGATCATTTCCTGGCTACAAAAACAGAAATGTGGCTATAGCTAATGAATATTCATGTACCACCTACAGGTATTCCAGATCTCGGGCCCGCTCTGGGGAGGAAATTGAGTGCTTTTCCCCACAATGCTCTGCTAATATACGACGGGGGCTTTAATTTACAACATGATGGTATCATGGACAGACAATCCAAATGCAAATCCAGAACCCTCAAATTGCATAAAATAGTAGTTAGACTCTCTGATCAACTTGACTTCAAAGATGTGTGGTGGTACCAACAGCCTGACACAAATAATTTTCCCCTACTTTTCTTTTACTCACTAGTCGTATTCTACGAAAGACTTGTCTTTTGAAAGATGGCGCTCATTTCCATACCTGAAGACACCCAGGCACAGCCTGGTCATTTCAGAACACATCTGTATCTCCATCACCCTGAATTTGGGTGCAGTCAGGAGAGGGGTAAATATCAGGTGACTGACTGAAAAACTACTTAGAAATAAAGAATCCCTTGCTGATTTTTAAAGGATAATGTGGGCTCTTCCTTTCCGTCTCAAAAGCTCTGAATGACTTAAAAACCATGCTTCGAGGTATCTGGATTGGCATCCTGGTAAATGAAAAGAAAACGACAAGCAGTAAACTGCTGCAACCTGAAATAGAGATTAAAGGGCTGGAAGCCCTCTCAAACATACAATAGGAAATGTCTTCCACATGAACTGAAGACGCATAAAAATTAGTACTCCACACTACTGCGGGGGTTTAGGTATTCTAACAATTAGCTTTAAACCTATGTGAAACCAGTGAAGTATTTGCTTCATACTTGAAATGTCTTAAAATGTAAAAATGCTAAATCAAGTATATTATCTATCAAGGTTAATAAAGGAATCATACATACAAAGCAACAATAAAGCACATTGTTTGGAATTGTATGCACCCAACTCGAACATATTTCCAAATGTCTGTGACCAAATTCTCTGTGATGTCCATCTGCTCTGTATCCAGGAATCTCGTAAGAAATTCCTAAGAAGGCCCACTACATTACAGAGGGGATACATTTAAAAAGAGGGAAAGCTTCTGGCCTCAAGGGATGGTCATATCCGTATTACCAAGAATGAGGGGAGAATAGGAAAACTCATTTAAGAATCTCTTCTAAAACTTCATGTTGAAAGCAAGAACCAGAAAACAACAGCTGAATCGAATATCGTTTTTACATCCAAAAGGTGAAGGGCACACTCTTGACTATAAACCATAAGCCCAAATCAGTGTCGACTGTAAGAATTATCAATATGTTTTGCAGAATAAATTAAAAAGCTCCTACTGGCATTCACACACCAAATACCAACTAGATCTATGAGGAACAGATGTTTACATCATAAAACAGGGATTTTTGCCCATGCCAGCAGGTTCAAACCCACAAATAAAAGAAGTACATTTTACCTCTAGGACTCATAAAATGGCAGCATGCATTGACAATATCTTGGTCTTTACAGAAAATGACCAGGGCTCCATCCTGGCCTTTCTAGAAACTGCAGAACAGAATTCCACGACTTCATGATATAAAATGAACTAAGCTAAATTCAAGGTCATTCGACTCAATACTGAGAGTACCACAAAATTAATCTGTCATACTGGCAACTACTGGCAATCCAAGTAGGTGAAATATTTAGGTATATCTATGATTAATTAGAATCTGTCAGATACAACAAATAGATTCATTTAAACAAAACCACAACTGTTTCGTATAAATGATCCCGAAATTCGTCTGAGGCATGGCTGAATTGAAACAAATAAAATGATAATTACATCAATTGTCAACTACCTTATCAGTATGGTACCATTCAATTTGTCTACCGACTTCTTCAGAAAAGTGGACACACTTATTAAAACATTCTTATGGAAAAATATGAAACTGTGGATGACTATGAACAAATGCTGTCATAATAAAAAAACAAGTTGTGAGAGTTAATCTTATTGATTTTCAAACTTTGTGGGTTGGAACTCAAACATGTTCCCCTTACGGTGGGACCGGGGACCCGAAATGCACCTGGAACATTCTCAATAACATTAGGGTGCAAATAGGACAGCTTTATGACTTAGTGATAATGGGATGTTCAACAGTAGTGATGAATTACTGTGTAAATAATACACATACAATATTAAATGAAACATAAGGTGTGAGCCCTTAAAAAGATGAGATTCATCATGTCTGTTCACTGTGGTGGACTGACTCAAGGAATATCTCAAAATACTACTAAAGGTGCTTAAATAAACGTGAACTCAGCCAGAACTAAATTGCTCCTCCTCGTGAATAGCAAGAGGTGATCTCATTTTCGAAAGTGACTATCTGACATAAAGCTGAACATATTCCTAACTCGTGTTATAATGAATACTAGATCTCATAGATTCACACTTGATATCAACCTCGCCTTCGACATTCACAGAGGCAAACAGTCTCCATTAGCATAGGCCCTGCTCTTATTGCTTCAGAAAGTAAACAGCTACCTTTCTGAAGCCAAATTCACAATTGTGGTTCAATCTCTTGTCCTATGAGAGCTTGCTGCGGCAACGCTCCCATCTCCGCATGGGTCCCTTTAAAAGGTGCCGTAAATGAATCCACCAAACTTATCAAACTACTGAAAATTTGAAATCTGGCCTCAATGAAGGACCTGCACAGTCTACCTCTTCCAACCTGCATTATTCACAAATCGTTCAGGAACACCTGGAATGTGGAACGAAACATCACGTGGCGTACGTGCCTGCAAAAACTATTCAATCTTGGAGGTCAGAATAACAAAATGTGCCAAAACATCATCCGGCTAAAAACCAAGAGGTGCAAAAGAAGAAGAGTACGGCTTTGCCTTCAATGAAGTGAATATCTGAAGCAATACTCTGCGGCACATCAGGCTACAGCACTTACTCTTGACTTTAAGAAAGGCACTCATGACACAGCAGTTCAAGTGGCACCTCAATCAGCACTAATATATGTGAAACCTGTCCACACAGTTGCTTTCCCCGTCACAGTGGCCTTCCAGTGATGTGCCCTGCAGAGGTGCTGTGCAGGAAAAACTCAGGAATAGTAAGCAACTCTTGCATCACACAAAAACACCAGGGGCCAGATGTATCAAATGTTTTTGCATTCGCAAACGGTGCGAATCGCAGAAATCGGCTATTTGCTAATGCAAAAACTTGTTTTGCAATGTATGAAAGGCATTCGCAGGCCAAAAACAAGGAATCGCAAAAATTT
This sequence comes from Pleurodeles waltl, assembly GCF_031143425.1. Taxonomy (NCBI): domain Eukaryota; kingdom Metazoa; phylum Chordata; class Amphibia; order Caudata; family Salamandridae; genus Pleurodeles; species Pleurodeles waltl. The sequence continues at coordinate 144,312,416 of NC_090443.1, forward strand.
CGATTTTTTTGTGAAGCAACACAGTTTTGCGTGTCGCAATCTGCGTATCGCAATTTGCAACATAAAAAACGGAATCGTTATTTGCATCCCGCAAATTGCGAGCCCGAATAGCGACTCGCAAATATAGAATCAGTATTTTTTGTTGCAAATTGCGATACGCAGAATGCGACACGCAAAACCATGTCACAATTCGATGCATCAAAAAATCGCAATTTGCGAATATTCGCAGAATGGCCTTTTGCACATGCAATTTACCAAAGATTGAAACCAGGTGGTAACCAGGTGCAACCTATATAAAGAGGCCCAGAATGCCTCAGCCTCTTTTCCACAATGGCTGCATCTACGTCATGGCGAGGAGAATGAGGATCTTGGCAGGTTTGAGGAGAGGGAGGAGGAGACAGGAGCGCATTTTCAGAGTGCGCACTACTGTTTTTGACCAAACTGAGGAGGACATTTTTAATAAGTACAGGTTGAGCTCAGCCATGATATTTGACCTGATAGCTGAACTACAACCCATACTGCAGCGCACAACACACAGGACCAATAGCATACCCACCCATGAGCATTTATTATGCTCCCTGCACCTACTCGCCTCAGGGAGCTATCAAGGGGTCATAGCAGCAGCTGGAGGGGTATCACAGAGTGCCCTCTCTAGATTTTTCAATGCATTTCAAAATGCCATGCTGAGCAGGATACACCAGTACATCAGATTCCCCCACACCCCACAAGAAATACAGCGGACAAAAATCGATTTCTACCAGATAGCACAGTTCCCCCATGTCCTAGGTGCCATAGATGGGACACATGTTGCAATCTGTCCCCCATCGACCACAGAGTATGTGTACTGCAACCGTAACATACAGGTGATATGCAATGCCTCCTACATCATAACTGATCTTGTGGCCAGGTACGCAGGGAGCACACATGATTCGTACATCTTTCGCCACAGCGGGATACACGCAAGACTGCTAGCTGGGGAATTTGGTGAAGGATATCTACTAGGTAATTTTCAAATTTACAATGTTGCATTGATGGCAGTGTGACATCAGATGGCACAGCTACTCATTATACCCTCTGTTCCTTCCAGGAGACAGTGCCTACGCAGTGCGAACCTACGTGATGACACCCTACCTAAATCCTGCAACACCAGCAGAGCGGAGATACAATTCAGCACACAGGGCAACCCGCAATGTGGTGGAGCGCACCTTTGGCCTGCTGAAGAGTCGCTTCCGGTGCATCCACAAAAGCGGAGGGACACTACAGTACAGCCCGGACACGACCTGTAGAATAGTGGCCATTTGTGCGATCTTTCACAATATAGCTACCACCAGGGGCATACCTGTGGAAATATCGGAGCCAGACTCAGATGAGGATGATGATCCCATACCACCCCTACAGCCAGCAGACAGGACCAGTGCAGCAGAGGGCAGGCAAAGGCGTGCTGACACCATGCACAACCATTTCAGATGTAAGTAATGACAACACCACCTCACTGACATGTATTCCAGTAGTTAGCACCTTTATTACCTTGACTTCAGGTAACATAAGTGTCACTAAGACGAAGCAATACACATGAGGCAGACATGAGCCATTAACAGTGTCACACTATTATCATCATAGTTTTACTGTATTGCTACATGTGAAGGTAGTCCCCTGTAGCCCTGAATGTCACTTCTTACGACCACGCATTCCACTTGAGTGCGCAGTGGCCTTGCCGGCACCTCTTGTATCAGGCTCACAGGCAGTACTGTGCTGGCACTGCGATGCCTAGGATCCATCACGGGGTCTGCAAGACTGCTGAGGCAAGATGACTCCTCAGTATCCCCAACACCCAGTTCACCGGGTGTAGCACTGTGTGCTGTCAGCATAGCATCCAGAACGTTGGTTATTTGCACCAATCCCTGGGCAACGTCCCGAATGCTATGTGCTGCCTCCACCTGTGCGGCCACAGCACGCCGTGATATCAGGGCAGTTGATGTAGCAAGACAATTTACAGATCTGCAAAAGCCTTTGAACATTCCCATGAATAGTCGTTCTCGCCTGCGGTGGCTAACACGCTCATGCCTGATCTCAGTACAGAGTTCCTTAATGGCATTTGTCAGTTCCTTGGTGTTATCTGCTGCTGTTTGCTGTCCCTCATGCAGCTTGCAGATGTTTGCATTCAGACACTCCAACTGCTTGTGCAGTCCCCCCATATTGGCATTGTATGACTGCAACTGCCTGTGCATTGCCCTCATGTTTTTGCATTGCAGGTGCTGCACTTTGAGCATGGACGCTTCAAGGCCACCAAAGAATGATGAGCCCTCACCTTCATCTGTGTGCTGTGTGCCTGCATCGTGAGGCCTCCTGCGGGGAGTTGAGTGACGCTGGGGCAGGGACTGCTGCCTTCCTGTTGATCTAGCTTCTGGGGGTGGTGTGTGGCCTTCATCCGCCATTTCATCGGAGTCCAGGTTCAACTCGTGGAGAGGTAACACCCTTGACCTGCGTCTGATTGGTGCTATACACAATGACTTGCTGGTGTTTGAGTCGGACAGAGGCTGTGTTTCTGCATCCCCACATTGGCACAATCTGCTGCTGCTGGGCCTGAGCCATCTGCAAAGAAAATGTGCAACATGTCATTTATGTATGTATCATCAAATGTGGCACAATGGTAATAAATGTACACTTACATCTTATCAATATGAACTGTGTGTTTTGTTCTTATGTGTGTCGGTATACTTAATTGCTATCTATGTGCTATTTTCAGCTCAGGGTTGTGGACTACCACTCCCATAAGGCATTGTTGTGCTGCATGTAAGATGTGGAATGGAATACTTATCACAATGCTTTGCACTAATTGCTATTTCCTAGGGGGCATTTGTACATGCACATATGGGGATACACATCATTATTGGACTTACCTTTGCTGGTGCTGGGTGTGCCTGAAGTGTCAATGTCAGTGATTCCACTGACAGCTTCTGGAAGCAGTGTGGACTCCACCAGGTCTTCCATGGGGATGGAGGGTGTCTGGGGGGATGGTCCGCCTCCTGTGCTCCTTGCCTCCTTTAGCCTGCAGGCCACCCTCTTCTTGGCACGGGAACGCAGGTCGTACCACCTCTTGCGTATCTCTTCCACTGAGCGCTGCGCAACCACCACTGTGCAGATTTTGGTCTGGATGTCAGCCCAAAGTTTCCGCTTCTCACTCTCTGGTACCTGGAGTGAGCTCTTCCCAAAGAGCCGGTCATGGCTCCTGACCACCTCCTCAGTGAGCACCTCCAATTCTTGCTCACTGAATTTCAGCTTCCTCTTCCTCTCTCCCTTCTCCTTCCCATTGCCAGCATTGGCCATGTTGGTGTTAGGTCCTGGCTTGCTCCCACACTTGCTCCCTGGGGCTGGTCTGTGACTCTCTGACTGCTCCTGTGGGTGTGGTACCCTGAAACAGCATGGGCTGACTCACTTCCTACTTGTGATGTCATCAGGCTATGCCAGGTAACCATTTTCACAATTTACGATTTTCAAATACTGAATTGCAATTTTGTTTGCGATTCGGTATTTGGACGTTGCAAATTGCATTCGCGATTTTTAAGAAATCGATATTTCCGTCTCACAATTTTGTTACATCTCATTTTGCATGCCGGAAATAGCGATTTCTTAAAATCAAAATCTTCATACATCTGGCCCCAGAATTTTGCTGGCTAATTGCAAACCCCCTTAGCCCACCGGGCTAGGAGCTTAAAAGGAGTTCCATTGTGGTGCCAATCCACAACCAGGTCTGCCAATGCTCCATTTTCAAACATAGTCACGTGGCAGCAGGCTGTACTCTGGTAGAATAGAAAGTGCGTTTCCTAATTTCGAGGCTTGCATTGAGTTTTAAATTCATTTTTTGTGTGTCTCCTTCAATTAACTGTGCTGGGGGGACAGGTTATGTTATTACTTTGGAAGTGGCACTAAAAGCACAATCCTGCCAGCACAATCCTAATTCTTGCACTGAAGTCAATGTGGAATGATATCAGATTTACAAGTGATGCATAAAGTAGTCAAGGCACAGGGTCCCTAACTGTGTACTACTGGGCTCATATCTATCACATTTACTTTTCAACATATTTATGAACCCAGGAAGTGAATTTATCGACCAACAACATGCACTTTCTTATAAGTATCCAAAGGAAACCAGGTTTATCTTCATATAAGAGGCGAAACTGGAAGCAAGATTAATATGACAAATTCCCTACATAGTGTCTCTCCTTAATTAAGGAAGAAATGCATCGTCCAAACAAACAAAGAATCTGGAGATGAGTCTTGCAACAGGCAGAATGGTGCAAGTTGTGTGCCTTCTTTCACTGGGATCACTCCCAGTTCCAACAAACAATGCAAGAAACTTGTAAATAATGTTTCACTTTGACCCGTTTCTTGCCCAGACACTTGGGTGGGCTAATATGCCAATGTCCATTTGTAACTGCTCTGCAAAGTGCTTTAAATCCTCCAAATTGACCACTGAGCGGTACTGACTACATCTTTTCTCATAATATAACCGGATTCAGGTAACATGATGGACAACTTCCCGAAAACACTCACTCATTGCAAGAGGCACACAACCAGTAGGCAAGACTGACCTTGAACTGAAATAAACAAGACCACTTCAAACCTACGATGAACGACTCCTGTGTCTCCCACTGTTTGTGAGGATCTAAGTCTTGTCCCTAATGCAAGAGATGCTTTGTAACTGTCTCAGGCTATTTGAATACGTTGGCTCGACACCAGTTAGTAAGTATGAATCTCTACTCAACCAGCACGCCAACCATCTGGTAGCAGAAATTCAAATGGCGAAAACACTGGGACAGCACAAAAGTGATTGACTGAAATGTTTTAACCAATTTGAACCCCTTGTATTTAATTTTGGATCATACCATTTCGTGGTTTCCTAAATCATCTTTATCATTATTGACAAGAACGAACCATGTACAAATTAGTCTCTACCTAAACTTGTCTGTAGATGCCTTTATTCCTGTTCCATTGAGATGTAGCCTGCTGGTTTCCGCTGGGCTGGACTGTCCTTTTTGGGAGTGGGAGTTGACTGATTTTCAGATGATTGGTTGTTTTCCACATTGACACAGACAAACAAGAGAACCATGGAATAGAATGTATCCAGGGTAATGATCAGTTGATTCATACATCTCCAGCTATCACTGTTTTCCTTTCTGACAAAGGAACATATTCCTAAGAGAATTGGTGCCGAAGTTCTAAGGCCCTCTAACTATCCATAGTAACATAACCGAACTTCTATACTTTAAGAAGCATCTCATAACATGGGAATGCCTAATGGGGAGCACCCACCACATAACCGTACGCTCATTACAAACAAATCTTAAATGAGATACACATACAATTCTCCTACTTCAGGTGAAATTGACCTCGCAAATATTGACCCGACCCCAGAGAACACCTCACAGACACCACACACTGATTACAAAGGTAGCCACAACTAGTCTGATTATGCTTTATTTGCTGCCACAAAAAAATCACAAAGTAATATGTATTATATAGTCTATGAAATGTATGATCAAAAAATGTAAAACCATGGAAGTTCGTTCACCAACATGTCATAAGTAGTGAAAGTGACATCACATACCCTATCGGTTGAGGTCATCACATGGTTAGACCCTAATCCCATCGTTAGCTTGTCAAAAGCCTCCTATATGCCGCTGTGGGGTTAAGAGAAGGGCAACTATGATTATAGCATGACACAAAAAAGCAACAGAAATGTGGACTGGCCCTTTAATACTGTATGTGATTTCCTCACTGTAAGACCTGGTAAAAGTGCTCTGGGTAAAGTAGAGATTAGAGTGGAAGAGGGGGAGAGAATGACGGCGTAGGAGCTATTGAAGGGTCGAACAAAAGACGAAGAGGAGAGATACTGGAAACAGAGGAGAGGCAAGGAAGGAGCTGGGGATATTGGAGGGAACAGGAGAGCGTTGGGAATTGAAATGAGGGAAGAAGGATGCTGGAGAATGGGAGGAAACGGGAAAAACGTAGTGAGTGAGCAGAAGATTTTAAAAGAGGAAATAGCGGGAGGAAGAGAAAAACTTGGAACTGAAGTGAGGGAAGGAGGAAGCTGGAGATACTGGAGGGAAAGAGAGGTGGAAGGAGTAGGAGAGAGATGGGAAGAGAAATGAGGGAAAGAGGGAGCCGAAGAACGGGAGGGGATACGAGAGAGGGAGAGAGCGCAAAGAGGATTTTAAAGAAGGCAAAACAAGAGATAAAAAGATGAAATAGGAGAGAAGGTGGTAAAGGAAGAGAGGGAAAATAAGGATATGCGCCTCTATGAGAAAGAGTAGTGGGAAATAGGAGCGAGGGAAGGAGGGATGAGGATATATTGAAGGAGGGTACAAGGTAGGTATTGAGAGGAAAGAGTGTAAGGAGGAACAGAAGCAAAGTAAGGAGATGGGAGGAGGAGGAAGGATGGCAAGTAATGTTTTGTTTTCGTGGCTTATTGGCCACTGGGGCTGTCTCACTTGTGTTGAGACGGGCGGACTGATCAGTATGCGGTCACACTAATAGCACGAGAAAGGGGTGGAGGAAATGGTTGGTTGCCATTTGGACCCAAATTCGGACCCTTGGCCATAAAACACCATCTAATTAAATCTAACAAGGCTGTTTTTGCTTTATCCCGCCATAGACATCAGGAACATTGGCACCATTCACGGCCATGCACCTGATTGTGACTGCAGAATCAGAGCAGTCCTGATGGGAACATTGACGGGCGGGCGAAGAGACATCTAATTTACTCAGCATAAAAAACACATTTGCCTTTGGCGAGAAGAACGGGTTGGCTCGTGCGGCTCTTTCAGGCTGTGCGTCATGATAGTGGCGGCAATGGCTTTTCTGCTCTGTTTTTATAGGACTCGAGGCCTAATGTATGCGGGGCCGTCTGTCTTCCTTCATTAGCACGTTAGATGGATTTGAGAGAGAACTAAAAGACGGGGGCCGTGCAGCTGCGCGGAGTCTTAAAGTTCACGTGACTGATTCTGACGCAGCCTCACAAGCCTTTGCAAGGCTGGTCCCTCTTGGCAGGCTTCCTGCTGTCATTACACGCACCATCTTCTGAGGCATACTTTAGTCGGTGAGATTTGGTGGTGTGAATCTCAAATGTATCAATATAAAAAAAAGTTGAGTGCAAGGTGGAGGAGTGAGATGACAAAGGTTCCGGATGGGCTGCTTCTACGAGGAACATTGTAAATTTTGAAATGTGTTAGGTGGGCCTCTGTTGAAAGTGGCACAGTGAGCGAAAAACAGTGGAATAGAATGCTACCTCGAGCTGTTGCCTCTGCTTAGACTATTTGCAAGCATCCATCCGATCACCCTTAGGGTGTTTGATTGCCAGTAGGATGCCTGGAAACTTGACAGTGGTGCAGCATGCAAATCCTACTACTTCCAACGTATATGAATTCCAAAAACTAGTACATTTACACCCATTCAAGGAGTGCAGATTTACTACTTTTTTGGTAAACCGGCCACTATATAATTTGAAGATCCCAAACAAAAAAAATGAACAAGTTAAAACCTCTTGGTGAAATAAAAATGAGAAAAATCAACACTATAATGGCAGTTACATTCCAAACTCCTCTGAAGCTATGCCTAAGCCCGCTCCAACTGGGCCTGGTAGTTCTCCCTGGGAACTCATGAGTAGGAGCACAAATTTGAATTGATAATGCGCTCCTGAGTTCCAACAGGTGTTAAATTAAATCATAAAGTTGTGCTTTCTCCATCCCGGGGCAACGTTCCCTATGCGTACTACTGGAAGTCCCCAGGCTGGGTAGGTAAACCATCTATTTCACAATCCTTAAATTCTTTCCTTTAAGCATCCACTTTACTCAAGTAATCAAAAACAAATCAAGCGTATTTGTTTTTCAATGTTCATGTAATCCTCTATTCTTCAATACCGGGAATTCAGGTTTTCTGGTTTCACATTTTGAAATCCAGCCTCTCTGCCCCTCTGTCTGCCATTTACATCAAAGGTCCCCATTTTGTCTTTCATTGGTGGCTCTTGAGGAGAAAATCTGACACAGAGACCATCTCAGCCCCCTTCACCTTCCCCACTCCCGCCCCCACCGAAATGCCAAGCCAAGAAGGCATTTATTTGGAGGGGGTGAGAGAGGTGATCAGAGGCAGAAAGGTGGAAGAGAGATACTTTCTATAGGGAGAGCCGTGGGGGGTTGTGGAGAGCAAACCACTGGTCAGAGGCGAAGGTCGGAGACATAAAAGAGGGCAAGCAGTAGGAGAAGAGGAATTGTTTTAACAGTGTGAGGAGGCGGGAGAGAGAAGGGTGAGGAAAGTGTGATGCGTCCAAAGAATGTCATTTTACATGGCCTCTTGGCGCTGATGGCTGTCGTCGAGCGGGTACAAGTGATCTTTTCTACTTGTTTTGGGTTGAGCAGCTTTGAAGGTTGGGTCCCAAAGCACTTCTAAATGTAACAAGACCAGTGGTTTCATACTCAGGGGATGTGTGACTGGTTTAATAGTGCCCACCCTGTTGGCACTTAGCTGAGTCTGTGGATGCATTTAATTTGGGCATTGGGGAATGGGGTGGGAGGGATAAGGGTGAAGGTGAGCTTAACCAGGGCCTGGGCCGGACTGCAAAGTAAAATCACCCCTGGCAAAAATGTTTGAGCCAGACCACACTGCATAAGGCCACCTCTAGTACAGATTGGTGCGGCATGGATTGGTCATGACAGCCCGTCCAGCTCTAAATGCAGCTCTGGGCCTGCAGCCCACTGGGACAACGCCGGAATGCCAGAAGAAGCAGACAGGCCTGGAGTTACACTGCCTGTTATTCGGGCTGTAGAAAGCGTGATGGGGCAGACCGTGGGGGCCCCCGACATCCCCATTATGCCAGCCTTTCCATGGCGGTCCAACCGCCATTGAAAGGCTGACGGATTAGGTAGTCATAATCCCCAGGACAGCGCTGCATGCAGCGCCACCCTGGCAGATTACAACCGCCGAGACTGTCAGGCTGTTGACTGGGGCAACCTGACGGTGTCGGCGGTCGGACCGTGACAGCTCTGCCGCGGTCATAATGTGACGGTCCGACTGCCACCGCGAGTCTGGTGGTCTTGAGACTGCTAGACTCGTAATGAGGGACATAGTCCACTACTGCAAGTCCCAACTAACAATATACTAAGACCAGTTTTTAACATCATATAATGACAATTAAGTAAGGGACAACAGTAACACAATTCATCCTGGTAGGTCGTTGGCCATGTCCTTCTCCAAAGTATGCCTACTTATGACCATAAAATCTCAGGCTAGACCACTGTGTGCAGTAACTAGCGTAGTGGACTGTGAAGATAAAGGAACCTGCAGAGCTGATCAAAGCTGCAAGCATACTAACTATTAACTGAGTGTCTGTCTCTCACACTTCCTTGTCAATCACAGTGCTAAGCACTGCGTCCGATAAAAGAATAATAACACAGCAAGGGTGATCATGTGTATTCAAGGAAACACTTTCAACATATGGTCAAAACAAAGACAACACCCTTCCGACCCCATACTCTACCTGGTGTGGCCTTCCGGCACTGCTAGGAATCACTTCAGCACCCCCATGTGAGAGTATTAGGTATTAAGTAAATGCTACAATTCAATACATAAAAAATGGCTCTCAGCAGCGAAACAGGGAGAGATTTGGAGAGAGACAGGAAGACATAAAAAACACAATGAGAAATTTTAAAACGAGAGGGAGAGACAAAGTCAGAGAAGGACTTGGAGAGAGAACGTAAGAAACAGAGAGAGAGGTTGGAGAAAGAGTGAGACAAGAGAAAGAGAGATGTGGGCAGAGAGAGAGAAAGACAAGAACGGAGCTAGAAAAACAGAGAGAGAGAGAGAGAGAGAGAGACAGAGAATGACATTTAACGAATGATACAGACAGGGATCAGCAGAAATATAGATGAATAAGGAGAGAGAGGAGAGGCACAGAAGAGGGGAGAGACAAAGGGTCTGATTTAGAGAGTGGCAGAGGGAGTTACTCCGTCACAAACATGACCAATATTCCATCCACCGTATTACGATCCCATTAATCGCCTGTAGAGATTATAATACGGAGCACGGGATATCTGTCACGTTAGTGACATAGTAACCCGTCCATCAAACTCTAAATCAGGCCCAAAGTCAAAGACAATAAGAGACATGAAAAGACAGAGAAAGAGAGAGAGAGAGACATTAGACAAAACATCTATTTAGGCATGCTGGTAGCTTTTGTGGTCTCTGGTCTAACATTTTAAGTAAGTTGTTGATAGAAAAACGATGAAGGCAGGTTGTTTCGTTAGTTTTCATGAACTGTGCCACAGTGGTGGAATCTACCTATATCAGCTCTCTGTAACTCAGTCTATACCCAGCAATGCATCTATTTCTATTTATTAATCTATATGTGTCTTAATAACTACCCTGTTATCCATCTACAAGTCAGTCTGTCTATTTATCTATCCCTATCTACCAGCCTTTCCATCTACCTGTCAAGATTTCAGTCCTGAAGCAAGTCGAGAAGGGGTAACAGAGTCATTTGCTTAGAATAAGATCTGTCCAGACCAGCCATAAAGATCATCACAATCCGCTCAGGCAGCCTACCCAATCTTGAATCCTATCATTTTCGTGTTTTCCCTGCTCCCCCTGAAATTGCAAAAGATTCCCTAACCATCTGAAAACATATCCTTTCTGCTACTCTGCTCCCACTCTTTTTCCATTTCTGGTCTGATTCCATCTCTGGAGGTCCTACCAGCATTATGCCTATGACTGTACATGCACACTTGAAATAAATACCTACCCAACTCTCTAACTTCCTAGTTACTGACCTATCTATATACTAATCTGCCTGTCGATGTATCCACCTATCTACGTGCCTTTATGACTATCTATCTGCGTCTATCTGTCTACCTCTATGTGTCTGCCCCTAGCTCGCTGTCGGTCTGTGTCCACTTGCCCATCTGTCTGCCGCTGTCGAGCTCCCTGTCTCTATTGGTCTATAAATTTGTTTGCCTCTGTGTGTATGCCTATTGATCAATCTGTGTGCCTCTATCGAACTGTTAACACGTCCCTTTATGTCAATTTTATACACATTAGGACTCGTTTTAGGCCAATGAATCTTGTGACCCAGTGGTGAGACACCGTAGGACGAGATAGCTGATTAATATGTCAAACAATATATCAATAATGTCATCAATATTCACCACCACAATACACTTTACTTTAGTTATAGGCATTAATCAAATTGTCGACGCAACCATGACCTTTCAGTCATGAATAACCACACCTTTTGGTAGAATTTTATAAATTGTATTCCCTATTGATTACAATCTACTAGCAGAAGTGTCAATCTCAAAAACAAGAAACATAAGAGCATAATCACAATATGGCAACTGTGATAAGATTTCATTAATGCGAGAATCACGAACATAAGAACATAGCACGGCGTGAACATAGATCAGAATACAAATAATATCACGTAAGTCTCAGTTCAGCATAGCGCAACGTCATTCTTAGTCTATATTCGTCAGTCAGAGAGGTTACCTATCCTAACCACCAATTAGCATCAGCATGTTGGGCTTCATGCAAAATAATTTAGAACACCAATTTAGAAAAATATCTAGCTATGGCCTCTGTAAAAAAAGGCAGTTGGTACCTAGAAAGGAAAAGCAAACAGACAAATTATAAATCGCATTGTCATAATTACCCTCCAAGGATTAGGTCAGCACACAGGATCAGTCTTCGTCTTCAGGACATCTGTCGAATCGCCATCAGTCTAACCTCGTCTAAAGGACAGGGGACACTTCCCTCATAAGGAGGAGAAATGTAAAGGGCAATATATGGGTGAGGATGATTTATTAAGTCTCAAAGTCACCAAACACAGTGACAGAGTTTCTGGATGAAATCAATAGCATTCCCTACCTAGTTCTAACGACCCTTCTGTGACATGGGTTTTTATCCCTTTTTCGTAATACCTTCCCCCAAAATTCTATTGGACATTTACTACACCCCACTATCTTTAACCTATCAAATTAGGCATTAGGTAATTCCAATTGTCACCCCATGATAATCCATAACATTTTGATAGGTCTTCATAATTGATGTCTTTGGAGGTGGCACATCCGGGGGTTTCATCACCACTTGGCACGTCTTTTCGGGTCATGAGTTCCTTTGTCCATGGTGTAATGTCCTTGTACATTAGATTAATCTTCTTTTGTTTCAAATTGTATTTGAATTCATACTAAGGCAGCTAGCATGCGGATGAGAACGGAGTATGGTTTGTTACATAAAATGAAGAAAAGGAACAAATGCAGGGTCATGGCCCTTTGTGAGTCAGCACAGTGAAAAATAGAGAAAATGCTTTAATATGAGAGCTAGGCAGCTGAATCTACAACTCACGCTAACTTAAGGCTTATGAGATTTTTAATACAATGCAATATCGTAAATGTTAATATAAATCATAGCATGAACAGTTTTACTTATCATTATTAGCTCACGTATATAATTGTGAACACACACATTATAGTCGAAATTCAGATGCGTATTTAAGCAGGACACTAATTATTTTTCGTTTTCTATGCAGCATCATTAATCATTGATATAAGCATTTCACGTTTAGGATATGTAATATTTAAACTACGCTCTATCATAACTATTCATATGTCAGCCTCTATCTATCCATCTGTCTGCATCTATTTGTCCATCGGCTGCATTTAAATGAATCTATCCAGCAGATACCCAGTGTCTCACTTGTGTTAATTAGTAGCTATCTATGGAAGAAAGAATACAGATCTGGCTTATTTCCTCCAAGGACATTGTTTGCCTTCAGGGTCCCCTTGTTCCAGGTGAAAAATATTAGCTCTGGAGAAACGTTGGGGTTGTGTCTTGTAGGTGTCATGGATGAAAGATGTGTTGTGGAGCCTTTGTAGTAGAATACTTGCTACCAGCATTCCTGTAAGATGTATGCAGAGGTTAGAAGCTATCCCCACTGTGGTTCGACATCTCTGAAAGCCAGGGCAGTAAGGGGAGGGAGAATCGAAGAAAACTCCTGCTGTATCTGGATCTACGTTTTGTGATCTGGATTATAGTTCCAGTCCAGATGTGGGTGGATCTGGGTCACTTCGATATAGGAAAGTATGTCAGTGAGGCCAGGACCTCTTTCAGTCGTTGATAAAGTGATGATCACTTTAGGGGCTCCCTTTCTATACAAATTCAATAATTTTATTCTGCATTTGGGCCAGAATAGGAGGTGTAAACCACAATAGGAGGAATTGTACTACAGAGAGCAGACAGGGTAGTAGATTCCTCCTCCAACTCACGATCCACCCCAGCCATGAGATTTCAAGCTTGCCCCAGTAATAGAGATCTTTAAAAAGACTCTTCCGTAGTGAGGGGGGGGGTCTGATCTTAGGAGAGTGGTAAATGACCAAATATCTTATCAGATTACCAGCCCAGTTGATGCCCACTGCTGTGCCCCTTGTTTAGATCGCTGGTGAGGATTCGTCATTCCTTTACACTGGGACTTTTGATAGTTCATCTCGAAGTCTGAAACCTCTGCAAATTTAGTTAGTTTGAGTTGTTAGGCTCGAATTGAGGCTGTAGGGTCTGTGAAGAAGCAGAGGATACTGTCAGCAAGTAGTGTCATTTTTTGTACAGCTACCCCTACTCAAATTTCATAAATGTCCGGATCTTGCTGTATGCACTGGTCCAATGGTTCCATGAAAAGCGCAATCATGATGGGTGAAAGTGGGTATTCCTGACATCTACTTCTAAAGATAGCAATTAAGTCTGATAGCTTAAGAATGAGCTTGATTTTTGTGGAGGTTTGGACACAGAAGACCCAAATGAGTGATTTAATTTTTTCACCAGAGTCGTGTGGCTGATGACCTTGAATAATAACCTTAGTCTATGTGTTTGCAGGCTTTCTCTGTGTCCGGCGAAAGGAGGGCCGTTGGATGTTTTTGTCGTTCAATGGTGTTACAAGCTAATTTTTCAGTGCCTCCTGCCTCGCGGCCACTCAATAAACCGGACTGTTGTGGGAAGATTATGACAGGCCAAATAGGGTGCTGCAAGGTGACTAGGATGGAAACAAAGAACTCTCCATCCCATTTTAGGAGTATTAAGGTCTATCGAAACCACAGTGGCTGGAGTCCTCATCAAGTTTTAGCAAGAGCCTGAGATATGATGGCATCATCGAGTCTGTGACTGCTCTTTTTATTAGTTAAAGAGTTGATTGTTAGCATATGCTTTATAGAAAGACGTGAGACTGTCGGGCCCTGAGGCTACCGGCCAGGCATTGCATTAATAGCTTCTAGGACTTCGTCTCTTCAGATCTTGTCATTCACTTATTGGGGATCTTCTTGGGGAGCTTGTGTGGAGAAGCCTGAAAGATATGTTGATGGTGGGCGTCAATTTGTTGAGGCTGAAAGAGCGTTTTATAATAAGTTGTGAAAGCTTTGAGGATGCCATCAGTTGTTGCATGCTAAATACCTTCAGGGTCCACAATTCTCTTAAATTGATTTCATTTGTAAGCTAACAACCTATCGGCCTTGTTGCCTTTTTCATAGTAGTACTGTCAGATGTACAAAAGCTTCTGGGATGTTTCCTTCATTAGAATCTGTTGGAGCTCGCCCCAAATCCTCTGCACCTCCTGTCTTGCTCGGATTGACCCCTGTTGTTTTCATTTTAATTCGGCTTGCCACAGTGAGTCTTCTAGGTCTGCTTTTTTCTGTTTCTCCACCCACCCAAACAAAGTGGATTAAGAGATGTATTTGTCATGGATCACTGCTTCCGCAGCGTCTCATAAGATTGGCTCAGTGACCCCACTGTTGTCATTTATCTAGAAGTATTGTTCAACAGTACCTTTAATGCTTTCTTGTAATGCCAAGTCATGGAAGGTGATTTTGTTAAGCATCCAGGGATGCTGGACTGGCCTAGGGGCTGAGGTTGTGGAGATGTGGAACCATATCAGAGTGTGATCTGACAAGGCTGAACAATAATGTTGGAATCTATCATTCAGGACTGGATTTTGCTGGAGACAACAAATGAAGTCTATCCTCGAGTAAATCTTTAGGGATGCATTTTGCAAAGAATATCATGCTTGGGATCCTGGCATGTGGAACCTAGCATAGACGCACCTTTGTGGATCTCTGCCTTGGCTCACCCCCATCTGTCTGTATATTCTACCTCTTTCTGTCTGCCTTTATGTATTTATATATCTCTGTGGGTCTGTTCTTGTCCTTCTTTCTCTTTCTACCATCTGAAGCAAAATACTCCACGAGCCACAAATAATTAGTTGCAAGGCAGAACAGTAATCAGCATGAATTAAAATTTATGTTAGAAGTCCAATAGATGCAAAAAATATATGCAGAGTTCTGGATCAATTATAAAACAATTTATACTTAGTCGCCTGGAGATTTGCCCAAGGAAAACATTCTTGTAAAATAGGGAAGCATGACTTAAAATGTAGGCCTTTGTTTCACAACGGCAAATTTAGCGTCAATCACATTTCTTATTGCAAGTTCTATGCTCCATTTCTGGAGCTAACATTTCCAGCAATAGGTTTTACATTCTAAAGTTTGGCGAGCCGAGGAAGGCGAATGACCTGCTTCAACCATACGTCTGGAACTGAGTTATTGTGCTAAAGCAATGGTTCCCAACCTGTGGTCCGGGGACCCCAGGGGGTTGAAGACTCCTCAGGGGGTCTGCGATGGCTCAGAAAATTCAATAATATTAACAGATTAGGTCCCCAGATTTCAGTAATTACTCAGTGGGGTGGTATCCCCAGATTCCAATAAGGATTCAATGGGGGTGCCCGGGTTCCTGTAATGATAAAGTGGGGGTCCACAGAAATCAAAAAGTTGGGAACCACTGTGCTAAAGCATTTACTTGGTTGGTAGCAGCAGATATCATGGAAGATGAGAGCATTAAATATATGAGTATGACTTGCTTTCCTTAAATTTGGATCTATACTGTGTACAAAACACCAATACATTTTAGAACCACGTAGTTTGCTCCTTTCTAATCATTATCGTACAGAAAGACAAACTCCCACCATTCCTAGCACGTTTTGACTTAATTATTGTCACGTTGAACTGTTTGAAATGCTTATATTTTGGAAGTCTTCTTTATAGAGTACAATACGACAATTCAGCTCTCGATTGAAAACCTAACTATATGTATTTGTGATTTGCTGTAAAACTGCGGCTGAGCAGCAGCCTCTACGGCTCAATTCGCAGCTTCCTGCTGGACTAAGCGTGATATCCTTAGGAAATCCCTTTGGTGTACTGTGTCTCATTTTCCTTAAACCCAAAATCTGGTATCACATGCTAGTGGTTCAGTGCAGCGTGCACCATACATAAACATAAAGTTATATGTGCTTTAATTAACTATACTGCGACCTCATATCAAATATAAAATAACACTGAGCATTTATTTTCTGCACACCAAAAACAGAATTATCTCTTGGCTCAGGGCCTTGTATCTGAAATCTTTCTACTTTTGCCTCTAGAAAAATATGTATAAAAAAAAAAAAATCCTGCTAAAGGCAGTATTAGAATACGATGCACCAAAATGAAACATAATGCGTTTTAAATGATATAGAATCTGATCATATTTTACATAGCATCTGTTTCGCAATGTTCATGATTGCTCATCGACTGCTCATCTCACAGTTGGTGCTTCGGCCCTCCTTATAGATTTACCTCTAGGCCTAACTCTGTTACTTCTACTGAAAAAAAAAGCATTATTATTGTTTTTTCTTGACAAATCATCCTTCCACTTGACCAGATTACTTTGAAAGAACAAAACCAGAAGCAAGGCTATTCCTTAAGGGGCGGGGGAAGGGGTACTTCAAGTGGCCCCTTTTCAAGGGCCCTGGCACTTATGTACAGCACATGTTATGTTAGTTTTAACACATTAAGCACTGGCTAGTTGGTGATGAAAATCAAAGTGTTGTTTCCTGGCGCGGAGCGGGCTGGGCCTTGCGGGTGCTGGTGAGGAGGAGCGCTGAGGCCAGCGGCAGGAGAGAGATGCACCAGAGCCGTGTGAGCCCCCCGGTAAGGCTGCCCCGGGAGAGTATCCGCCCAAGATTGGGGGCCCGTCACAGGAAGGACAACCCCCGTAACAAATAGCGGCGAACAGTGAGAGCAGTCAACGGCCTTACTTAGGCCAGGATTTGGTACTCTGACGGCCCCAGCACATAAAGGCACAGCAGGACCCACGAGCAGCATACAGCGAGGGGCAGCGTGACCGGGCACGATCAGCCCTGGGTCCATTAGAGGACTTTCAGGACCCGTCTGAGTTGGTTGGAGGGGCTGCAGGAATGTTCGGGTTGGCACACAGGAGCCAGGGCACAAGGGGTGCTCCTCCATTAGGGTGGAGGAGCGTTGTTCCCTGCCAGCATCGGCAGCTGCAAACCTTTTACCAAACAACATTAAAAACGGTATTTATTATCGTTGTTTGCTAAAAGGGCAGGGCCACGGAGGTGACGAGCAGTGAGGGGTAGTGCTCAGCACTCCCCCTCAGAGCACATGTGTGTTTGGGCGGCCAACTTGGCAAGTAGGCTCTCTCCAGTCCATCAACATAGCTGCCGGGCTGGTGAGCCCGCAGCATGGAGCCTCACCTAGGGCTCTCATTGCCAGAATCCTAAATTAAAGAGACAGTATACTTCGAGCTGCCCATGAGCAGGATGGCCCCCTCTTTGATAACAGCAAGATAGCCGTTTACCCGGACTACACAAAAAAGGTGCATTAGCAGCGAAAATCCTTCTTACATGTAAAGCAAAAATGAAGGGTGTTACAACATTAACACATGCTTCTGTTCCCAGCGAGACTGCAGGTTATCTCCCAGGGGAAGGCACACGTCTTCGAAAATCCTGATGAGGTATGGGAATAGTTAAAACTCTGGGACAAGACAGTGTTGCTCCTACTGGGGGGCAGTCAGCAGCGAAGCCAGGGATCCCGATCTCAAAGGGATCTCTGATGCAACCGATTCATGAAGGATGATTCGAACGACCTACCCTTGGACTCCCACAGGGTGACAATCAAAGAAGATGGGACCATGCAGATGCACAGCTCGGATGCACAGGAAATGAAGTTAGTGGCTGGCCAGCTGATGCCAGTTGAACGTGTTAGCCGGTCCCAGCTGGACAGGCTGGGATGCTGTGAAAGTCCTGGCACATGCAATGGGTTGGCATAGATAGTTAAAAAGTTGCGCTATGTTTGTTCATGAGTGGGGGCAGTTTAGTTTACACTGTTTACTTACTTATGTTGTTCGGGCAGCAGTTGACAATCGGGGTGATGTGGTGGGGTGTGGGTGACCTCACACATGAACACTTAGATGATGATGGGGGTGACTACAGAATTTTGACCTGGAATGTCAGGGGATTAGTTGCCTACATTAAGAAATACATAGTGCCCACCTTCTTGAAGAGGCATAAGATCTGAATAGCATGCTTCCAGGAAACTCATTTGGATGACGTAGGAGCTACGCGACTAGCAAAAAAGTGGCAGGACAGGTATTTCATTCCTCTTACACTACATATGCCGGGGGGGCTAATTTGGATAGCATCAGGACTGCCGTTTTCCTTAACTGCATGAAGGCTGATGTGGGAGGGAGGTATATGTTGTTGCAGGGGACCCTTAACAGGAAAAAACTGAAGATACTGAACACCTATGCCCTAAACACTGATGATCTCGCCTTCTTCTTGACCATGCAGGACCTAGCAATGCAAGATGCGGAGTCACCCCTTACACGTCTAGGAGTCTTTAATTTCATGCTAGATTACAATTTAAATACAACACCACCGAGGACGGTACTAAACCGCTTATGACTGCAGCAATTAGTGGGGTAATGCAGAACATGAGCATTGTGGACTGGCGTGGTAGTCATCCCACCCAAAATGCATACATGTTCTATTCCATGATGCACAAAAACATCAGCAGGTTAGATAGGATATTGGTAGCTGGGATTCCATGAGCAGAGAACTTTGAGTTGACACCTTTGGTGAGCTTCCTGTCCAATCACTCCCCAGACAGCTGCGTGTTATGATGGAGGGTCCCGATACAAAGTGCAGTGACATGGAGAATGCCAGTACATATTCGTACAGACCGGGCTTGGAAAGAGGCACTCATAAAGACGCTGACAGAGTATATGCAGGCTAACTGGTGCTCCACAGCGCAGAGGGCCACAGAATCGGAGGCCCTCAAAGCAGTGCTAAGGGGAGCTTGCCTGTGGCTGTGTTGAGGGGTGCAACAACAGCTGCAGGTGAGATTGGGGAAAGAGGAATCGGTGATGGCCTCAACACAGTCGGAGGATTGGACCCTTCTTAACACATGCGGGAAAGAACAGGGGGTGCACAGGCGTATAGCGGATATTTGGGATCACCTAGACAAAATTACACTAAAGCAATTGATGTAAGGGTTGCACATGGAGGGTGACAATTTGGGCAGGCTCTCGTCCTGGAACCTGCGCAGGGAACATCTGCAACCACTGACGACACACTTGGTGACACTGGAGTGTAACAGTGTTACCACTAGGGCTAACATAGTGAGCACATTCTGGAGTAAACTACAGCAAGTGTATTTAGCAGACTCCGGCACAGGTACCAACCATTGCAAATCCTTCTTAGAAGGCCTGCCCTAGCTTGGGGCCACGGCAGCTGAGGCACTGGGCGACTCCATAGACTTGGAGGAGCTGCGGGCAGCTCCCATGGACCAAGCCACCAGGTGGGAATGGCTTCCCCGCCAAAATGCACCAGTCTTTCTCAGCAATGATCACACAGGGTTTATTAGAGGTTTTCCTTGAGGCTCAAGACAAAGGTATGCTGCCACGAACCATGATGGAGGCAGAGATTTGTATTTTCATGAAACCTGGAGGTGACAAGGCTGACCCTGCTGCGTACAGGCCGCTTACCAAGATTAACACTGACATCAAGGTCCTGTGTAAGCTTCAGGCCAACCGACTAGGCCCACGCATGACCAGTCTGGTCCATGAGGATCAGTGCAGGTTGATCCCAGATTGGAACTCCTGGATAAATCTCACATGCTTATCACAGGTTCTGCACAAAGTTGAGCAATGTAACGAGGAAATGGTGTTAGTCTCTATAGATCTAGAAAAGGCCTTCGACACAGTGGACTGGGGTTATCTGCTCAAGGTCTTGATTGTCATTGGTTTTGGACCCGACTTTTGTGGGTGGGTCCAGTTATTGTAAAGTGAACCCAGTTCTGGAGTGCGTGTGGGGTGGAGTCGTTCGGACAAATGGGACCTGGGTTGCGTCAGGGCTGTCTGCTCTCATTGCTCCTGTTTGCTCTTGTGATGGAACCTCTGCCGGTTTGTGCATGCTTGGAGTTGCGGGAATGGGGCATACGTTTGGGTAATGCCCAGTATATTGTATTGATGTATGCAGACGATGCATTATTCTATCTTTCCTCTCCTGGTGTCACACTGGTGATCTTGTTTAGCCTGTTGGATGATTTTGGGGACCTCTATGGCTTCAACCTCAACCATGCCAAATCATTGCTGTTTCCTCTCATGAACTGGATGGAGCATCAGTGTAGCTCCTCTCGGATATTGGGTTGCCCTGGGATTTATGGTGGCGCATACTAGGATACAACAACTGTTCATTAACATCGGCAGGGTGCTGGACTCATTTAAGACCTTGGTGGCATTCTAAAATACTCAACCCCTGCCTTTGATGGGCAGGCTGGCCATCGCCAAGATGGTGCTCCTGCTGCACTGTTTATATGTCCTGCACAATTCCCTATGCCCCTACCAGTGAGGGAGTTCGGGCAGCTGGACTCGATCATCATCTCCTTGTTGTGGGCAGACAGATGTAGCAGGGTAGCCCTGGCTACTCTCACCAGTCAATATGAGGAGGGTGGACTGGAGATGCCACAATTAGATTTGTATTATTGCACCACACATTTAAGGTATGCAGCATGATGGCTGGATGTGGGAGACAGTTGAGAGAAGCCTTTGCTGACAGGAATGAAGGAAGCAGGCCAACTGTCAGAGCTGTTATTGGAGGGCGCGGTGATCTTGAGCGACATGCCTTACATAGTGCAAGAGACCGTGAGAATATGACACTGCTTTGTAACAGCGGTGCTGAAGTGTGTCCCTTTCCACAGGAGCTGCCGAAATGGATTCCGGTACTTATCAGCCAGGTGGTGGCCAATATGTCCTTCTAGGCATGGAGGGAGGGTGGTTGTGCCCTACTGGTAGATTTGTACCCTGGATAGAACTTTATCACTTTTGAGGAGGCTCGCACTAGGACCAGGGTACTTCTTACACCATGCGGATTTGCCAAAGGTGGCCAAACAGACATGACCCTCCTACCCTGCAGGGCCAGGAACCTCCCACGTCCTGGGGATCTTGCTGTCTTGCGAGACCAGTAGGCAACTTATAACCCTATTACACAAAGCCATAGGATTGATGAGGCAGGTAGATAGCCACTGGCTCATACAGCTTGGGATGCTGACCTAGGGACCTCGCTGAAATATGGGGACTGTGAGTCTGTGAGCTTGTTCGATTAGACTCTAGTAATGCCAGCTTCAAGCTGGTACACTATCATTTTCTACCTATTTGATGGCTAGGGATCTCCATCGCATGATACTGAGATGAATGGATGACTGCCCACGTTGTGGCTTTAGAGGTGCATGCTTTCTTCATCTGGCCTGGGACTGCCTGGTGGTTCAGAGTTACTGGACTCAGGTGGTGGATGAGTTAATGCAGGCTACCTATCTAAGGATAGAGAGAACACCCCAAATTCCTGCAGTTGGTGCAGGTGCTGGCTAGGTGCAGGGTTGCCGTCATTCAGATGGGTCAGCGAGTTTCCAAGATCGAACACTGGCATAAGGACGTGGTTGAGTGGTCTCCAGCTGAGGAGGTCCATCTGAGGCTCAGTAGGTGAGATGATATGGTGGGTGAGGAACTCCTTATCTGGCTATGCTTGTGTGGTAGGCTCCTGGACCCAGGTACTGCCTCAGCAATGGATGATACTGACACCACTGATGACAATGGGCTTGTGGAGGGAGCGAACCCCTCCTCCCACACCTAGGGACCGGGGTATGTGTCAGGTATGGAATGACAAGTCATTTCTCTGTGATAAACTGAAACTACGAGTGAATGCCAGATGCAATGGTGAGTGCTTTCTCCGTACTTTAACCACCATTTCAGGAGAATCCTAATTGCATTACTGCTGTGTTGTATTTGATAAAACTGAAAAATAAAGGTTTATAAAAAAAACTCTGTCAATGCTGTTGTATGCCACAGTACATTCTGATTAGTCAATAAAATCTTCTATTGATGCTCCTTCGGGCCATGAAAGGTGACGAATCAAACAAAACTTGCCTGTGTTTTCTTTGGAACTACCCCTAGGTTTTGTAATGGGGCTGGTCCGCAAACGGTTCTGACATTCTGCCGCTCGCCACTTCTTTGTTCAGATTTTTGGCTTCCACCATGGGGTCATCTCTGCTGGTTCGTTAATCCTCAGCTCACCTGCCCTTGTATGGTCCTTGTAAGGTATCCAAAAATCTTGTGTAAATCCCTCCACAGCAACCGAATGTCCCACCATCCGAGTACTTCAACAGACAGGTATAGTTGTCTTTCCCCACCACCCCTCTGTTATCATCCCTATTCCATCCTGCTGCAGGCTGGCCTGCAGGCCCCATGTACCTCAAGACCGAGTGCCTCCCCACCATACTTGGAGCAATCATGCCTGAATCTGCAGGGAACGTATGGCAGGCAGGGAACATAAGGCAGGCTCTCCTGTTAAAGTTCTGGCAGTCCCTATCTATTCCAGTTTGGGATAACCATGAAAAGGCATAAAGGCAGTTGGGCATGCAAGTGTGACTGTCTGATGAGTCATGTGCTCCCTATTACTCCTGTCCTGCCCTGGGACTTCTAGCAGATGGGAAGGTAAAGTATATGGCTAGTCAGGAACAAGAGGGTAACTTGCCAGCAGCCAAATTTGATCCAGCATAAAGCACTGTCTAGCAGGGCCCCTTTCTGCTGCTTTCTTACTTCACACTTCAAAAAGCCCTGTGAACCTTACACTATAAAGCAGCATATTGCAACCTGATCTGTGCTTTATGGTATTCTTGCTGACAGGACTCTGGTCCCTCAGAATCAACAGACCACGTAGGTGTTTACATTTTCTGTACAAGAAGTCCTAGCATAATAAACGTAACAAGTAATTCATAATAGATCAGAACAATCTCAAAACTCATGAATTGTGAGCTTCAAAGGTCATCAGTAAAATATTAAATATTTTCTCATACATCCTGTTTTCGAAATAGGCAGCTTAACGATTGATGAAACATAATAGACTGCAGTGCTTGGCTTTGATTGCACAATAGATGGCAGTCTGCTGCCTTAAATAATACCAGCAAAATTCACGGAATACATGAGAAAGAAGTGCAGAATATGTCACCCTAACAGTTTAGCCAGTGAAGTTTAGAAATAAGTTTCTGGCAGAATGATGGAGCTCGTCCAAGATGATGGCCGTAGATCAGAAGAGTCCAAAGTGGGTTAGCGAGGACTGGATCATTTGCAATTTTCCAGGATAACGGTGTAAATGGTTCCCCTTTAAGAATCCTTGTTTGTAAATATACCCTTTGTGAATATCTTGGAAATCTGGCATGGATGTGGTCCTCATGAATCAATGTTGGACTTGTCTGCTTCAGATGATAAACACAGGTTTGTGAGGTAAATGCAAATTACCCAGCATAATGCTTTACTAATGTAACCAATATCTACCATGTTGCCATGACGTTACTGAATGTTAACCGAATGTTCCTGTCTCCCAGCCAAGGCAAGGAGCAAACGTAAGAACTCAAAATGTACATTGTCAAACTTGACCTGAATTTCTGGCTATATGCTTGAAAAATGCTTATGGTTCTTATCCCTAAGCACAAAGAATTCCATGTACCAATCCATTTATTAAACACAATTTATTTATTATTTTTTCTGACATGATATCATCAAAAGACACGCATAGCAATAGTCCTCAATTACTTTACTTAATTTTACCATATTATTCCACGTATTACGTATATAAAACACTTTACAAACAAAATGTTTGACATGTTCCATGCTTTAAAAAAGAGAATACCCCCATATTTCAATCCACTCACTCCTGCTCACATCCAGAATCACCCCCTTTCATACTCTCCATCCCCTACCAGACCCAGCCATTCCACACATACAAAATGCTGTAGAACACAAAAACTGCTTTAATTTATTACCGTTGTAATGTTGTGAGCTGGAATCACTCCTAAAGGTGGTCAATGCACATTTTGGTGTGTGAAATAATTTCATCCAGCCAGCTTCTTCAGGACCAAACTGTATTACAAATGCTTCTAAATGTGGACAGTGGGCGGAATGCTGATGTATTAATCATGATCACACCAAAGTGAGGCAACATAGCACATCCTCAGGAATCCTTTTGTCTTTGTATTGATATCTATATCTCCAAGTAGTCAGCTGTAACAGAGAAATTCAATAAATATCCTGCTCGTGGTCAATTATTCCTGTAAGGATCCCCTCTCTGCAAACAATAATTCGAAATTTGCTTCTGTCAAGTCCTCTTCAACAGGAAGGACTCCCTAATCCTAAAAATCAGCATATTCTAACAACGACATTGAGATCAGGCTCTCAATGAATCTACATAAGTCCCGCTTGTCCCAGACCTTGAATTATATAAGCAGGGGGTACCTTTAATTTTGGTGAGGAGCCAACGTAACACCTGAAAGCACGAATTGTACTTGTAAAAACTCTGTGAGATAATACTTTTGAAGGCAACTTACTGTCGGTTTCTCCAGCTCCCAAAGGCTCTCCCAGCACCTACTCATTAGAATAGCAAAACTTATAGAAGGGTGACTCATGTTATGACCGTCTGACGTTGGGTATAAATGTATGTGTTGACCTTCCTCAGAGAGCTCTACTCTTTGGCCAGTGTCAATTGCCCACCTGCTCCATTTATGTGTGATCACAGGTTTTAATAATTGCACCACAAACCCAACCAAAAGCAGACTACTGAGGTTTTCTTCAACATGTAATTTGTAAAGAATGTAATCAAACCCTAAAAAGGGTTATTTGTCAAACTTTTTGAATGAGACCAATGGCAAACAGATTGGGTATGTTGTTGAGACCATAATATTATTCACAGCTTGTCCGATGGGCCCAAAATTAACTGAGACGGCAATATACCTTAGCATACAGAATCATCCTAATGGGTTCAGACCAGAAATTCATTGTCAGTGAAATGTAGTTCTCGTGCTCTCTTGATTTTCAGGCTATCACAGTCACAATCCACCGGCAATAAATCTGAAGGTGTTTGAGGGATAACCAAAGAATATAAAGGCTACAGTAGAGGAGACAAAATGAAGCTGAACATGGGTCCTAATTTTTGTACATTGACAGTTATGACAGCTGAATAGTATGCAGGGGCACAAGCCTTTTCACTACATCTCCGCAGAGATTGATCCTCTTGTATATACTCATTTAACCCTCCTAAAAGAGGTCCATTACTTTCTCTAGACGTTGTATGGTTGAATTAAGTGTGATATGTATGAAGGAGGTGTATTGTTTGAATAGTGTCTCTTCAAGGACAAAAAGGCCTGAATTTAAGAAAAGTGGCGCTGCATCCAATGCAGCGCCACTTTTCTTGCCCCCCCAGCGCCCCGTATTTAATATACGGCACACCATGGGACAAGTTAGGGGCAATAACGTCCACATGTTTTTACGCTATTAATGTATTGTGCAGGATTAATCCTGCAGGGTACAGAGGGGCCCCTTGAAAACAATGGTATGCCCCCTTTTAACGCCTGCTTTGTGCAGGTGTTAAAAATAGCCACTAGAAATGGCGCAGTGGAATCTCATAGATTCCACTGCGCCGTTTTTGCTGTCCCCCTAATGAGGGAACGCCACCCCTTGCATACATTATGCCTGGCACAGGCATAATGTGGCGCAAAGGGTTACAAAGTGGCACAATGCATGCAGTGTGCCACTTTGTAAATATGGTGCGGCAAATTTGGCCTTGTTGGGTCATATTAGCTTCATAAACAATTACGCTAATATGGCGCAAGAAGGAGCTAAGCCCTCTTAAGTCTGGGCCAAAGTATATAGGGCAAGATGGAGATTTCCTTAATTGGATTAATGCCTATATGATTTCACTATCCTTTGAGAAGCCCCTATGGCAGTAGTCTTCACAGTGGTTTCACCTACATCTGGCTTGATTGCCTAAGTTGAACCCCACTCTACTGAGCTACGGCTTCACCATATTTGGCTTGGAATGTCTTATCTGTGATTTAAAGACAGAACATGGCCAGGAGCCAGTCTCCCAGATGATCTGAACCTGAAAAACCATTTGTTTAATGAGATGATCAAGGATGTGTGATTCATGAAATTGCTGCGTTTACTGGTGAGCCTGAGGTGGTCCCTAAACGTGTCTCACTGTAAACCTGCACTGATCCCTGGTTTTATGCACACCTGCCTGATGCATTATTGGGAAGGAAGTATGACATTGAAAAGGTTGTCTCAAAGACTTTTGCTGTGTCTCCATGTCCAAAGTTTGAGTCCCCGTCGGACACTAAAGTTTCTTCTTCCATCTGGGTCAAGTGGTGGATTTCGCTCTATGCGGGTCTGATCAAGCAGGACGCAGAACCACTAGAACCATCCTACTAAAACATACACCTACTGACCTATAATGGTTACATATTTTAGTGAAACCTAACTTGAACTATGCTGTCCCTTCTCCCAGTGGATATCACCTTGTCCACTGCCACTCTTCTCAGTGCTGTCTGCCACCATCAGTCTTGATCTTGCCTGACCAATTTTATATACCTGCTGCTACGTTTTTTGAACATCCTTGGGTGCCAACTGCGACACACCATTACATTTCACCATCCCGTGGCAGTAAGGCAGTAGGGGGTCTAATGGTCTCCTGATCTGTGCTTGGTAACCACCTAATACAGCCACCAGAGTATGGAGTTCTTGCATACTAACTTTCACAATCTCTAGAAAGTAATGTCCGTTCAGTGGTTTTGGTTTCCTTTTATTCAAGAGGGTGATGAGTTCAGACCCTTTGAGCTACCTCTCGAATTCGGCACCACAGGACATAAAATTAAGGGGAAGATGGATCACAGCCCTTTGAAAGTTCTTGTAATTCCAAATTGACACATCTTCACTGAAAACAGTGTGGGAACACAAACATATTACACAAAGAGACCTAATGGGACTTGACGACTGCAGAAGCCACCATAAGCCATAGTTGTAGTATAACATTGTTGATACACTGGTATGTGAAGTACAATATAATACAGTATCTGATACAGACACTAAGCCTAAGCTGTCCAATAATGTTTTGGTGTGATATTTCAGTCTTAGAAAGTGCAAGGATGTTAATTTTTTTCTGAGTTCAGAACCTAACAGTATCTAATAAAATAAGCCTTGGCTGCTGCCCCGAAGTTACTCTTAAAGAGTTAGGAGTACGTGGGAGTAACTTGTCATCATATTTAGATATGTAAAAATGTTTTTAAAAAAATAGGAAAACGATAATGCATGGGGTGAAATGTATTCAGGTTCTTCCTTAGTGTAAAATCCTCCACTGGACTCATTCAAGGCGCCAGCTGAGCCTAAGCGCTAATGCCTTCAAATGATAGAAGCAATAAACAGGAAACAGCTTTCAGGAATGGGTGTATTTAAATCCCCTTTCTAAAAATGTAAATTGGAATTGATAATCCATAGTAGGGTACAGTGGCTCCAGAATCGCTGCTTGTTCACTGAAGTGAAGCCTCTAAGGGCCATTGTCAAATTATTGACTTTGCCCCCACCGAAAACCAAAGAGAGTATGGAATGCCATGGGGATGAGCGTAGGAGGTGGGCTCTTGGTTCCAGCTTGCCGCTTTGTTCTTCAAGAGATTCGGTTCACTGATCATTTACTTGGTAACCCTTCAGTTTCAGCCTGCTTACAGCCTGCCCCTGTCATGGGGTCTAAGTTGTACATCTCTGGGTGCATGTGATGCCCAAGTCTCTTGTCTGTAGAGGTGTGAGTACACAAACGCCTTTGTTTTCTGATGTATTCGTACTAAACAGGCATCGGCACCGTTCACTGTATCAGTTTCTGGGGCTTTCTATTGTGTGTTGCCAGCCAAAAAGTAGCTTTGGGGAACACAGCAGGCTGGAATTTATGAGCCGTTTTTGGCTGGTAGACAGTCGTAATGAAGAAAATTCTATTTTATGTCGTCCTTAGAGTCAATATGTTAAATATCTGATATGCACAGATAATGACAGCTAAATTGAAAAATCAATGGCACGCTATTGTGTTGCTGGAGTGCAGACGCTCGGTATCTGTCTGCGGGTAGAGGTGCAGATCTCGCGTGCCATTCCCAGGTCTCTCATAGCTCACGGAGACAGTGCAGGTATTGACTTGCTGTGCTCCGGGATGCTATTGTCCCTCTTCCCAATTGTCTTCCTGAGCGATAGGGGATCATCTCGAGGTTTCATTAAAATCTGGTCTGTTTTTCATGTCCAGTGAACGTTCATCTGCTTCCCTCCCACTCTTGCCTCTTGGACAGTTCTTTTATGTCTTACTAGCCCCTCCCCCACAAGGTCTACTCGTTGCATGGAGACAGACGGGACGTATGGGTCTAGCTCGCGTGAACGCCCCACCGCCTGTTGGTAACGATCCCTGATACAGATTTTATGCCAAGTTGTAGTTAATGACACTGCAAGACGCACAATTTGTTCGCAGTAACGTGTTAAAACACTCCACAATCAGAAGCTGGGGAAGTCGGCCTTGTATTGTAGAACAAGGTCACCTTCAGCAACTGAAGAGTCTCCATTTTGGAAGTACCAGCGCTTGGTGCCCTCTCACATGTCAGCTGGTAAAATGGAAAACTAAACCACCTTGCTCTAGAAGTTTGTGAACATGTTAAGTATCTGTGAGATTTCAAAGGCCCTTAAAGCCTACAAGCAAAAATAACAAAGATCTCCCAGCTGTATGTAACTGTGGTGTACATCTTATAATGCTTAATCAGTGCAGCTTCAGGAGTTGAGATAAGTAGCATTTGTATAATGTTTAGCAGGCAAGGGCCTGTGTGAGAGGTGCTTAAGCATGAGGTCACAAAATAAGTAATATTTGACAAACGTTAATGTGCCCACATCGGTTTGTCTACAAGTAAACTGAAGAGGCACGTGGAAATGACTATGGCTATCAGACATACTTTTCAGGAAGGGTGGCAGGACACTTCCACTTACAATGCCTTGTATTATAAGTGAATTAAAATGGGTCCAAACTGCACAGCTCGGCCTTTGCTAGGTGTCGCTTGCCCAAAGAAGTTTTCCAAACTCATACTTTCAATCTCCGCTGTGTGCGAGTTAGGCATGCTTTTTATGAAGAGAAGGGAGATGGCACAACCTCCTTCAATAACACACGCAGTGGTGTTTGAATAGAGGTCCGAGTTCTTTATCGACTGCGAACTCTGGTCTTTTAGTAGTCCCAACTGGAATAATTTTAGATGTTGAGTAGCATGGTGTGATAAGTTGTGACCGAGATAACAAAAAAGCGAAGGACATATTTGCTTGCGTTTGATTTGAATTACTGGTAATTGGTGTGCGTGAATTTTATTTCATTGTTTTTCTATCCTGTTTGTGCCACTAGAGGTTGATCCCTTGGGGTGACTCACTTCGACAGGAAAACAAATGATGCATACAATTGCTTAAATCAGTCTTAACCATGACAAGGTACAATGTATGATTTTTAACTAGATCTGTGCATTACAGACAGGTACCAACCACATACAAATCAGCCTTTGAGGAGCCTGAAATGAACAGTTTAGCTTGAACTGGTTAGCCACATCCCTTCTGAATGTGAAATCAAGTGATTCAGATAAATTTTGGCCTTTAGCTAAATGGCAGGCGAGAGCAGCAAAGGATGCAGCTAATGTGTCCAACTAACTAGGATCCGAAACTCACTTAACAGGTGATAACGCGTCCCGACCTAGGTACTCTACTTACACGGGGACTCGTTTTAGGCCAACAAATCTTTTGACCCTGATTGGAGACACCTTAAGATGAGATCTCTATTCTGCATTGTAATCAATGAATCAATAATCCCATCGATATTCACAATAGCGATCAATCAAATCAATTAATAAGAATCGAAACACACCATGACCCTACAGCCGTGAATAACCACACAAGTTTAGTAAGATTTATGATATTTATTATATTTATTCCCTATTTGTTACACTCTACTAGTAAGTTTATTAGTCTCAATACCAGAAAACACATCAACAATGTCACAATGTGGCAACTTGAATATGACTTAAGCAAAGCAAAGATCATGAACATTAGAACAAAGCACAGCGTCAACATGAATCAACTTTTGCAGGGTATGATTAGGACATTATTTAACAAAGCAAGATTCAGTCACTTGTCTATTTGCATCCGAATTAGTGAACTCCTTAACTATCCTCTAATTAGCATCAGCATGTTGGGCTTCATGCAAAACAATTTAGTAACACAAATTTATAAATCATCTAACTATGGCCTCTAACAAAAGAACAGTTGGTACCTAGAAAGGAAAGGCAAACAGACAATTACAATCCATCATCATATAGTTACCCTCCGTAATGGGTCAGCATACAGAATCAGTCTTAGTCCTCAGGACAGCAGTCGATCCACCATCAGCCAAGATAGAACAGCAAAGTCTCAGCAGGATAGGGCAGAAGGAATACTTCCCTCATAAGGAGGAGAAGCAAGTATTGGGCAAGGCAAAAGTGAGGATGGTTTAAAGTATCAGAACAGCAAAGATTTAGGCTGAATGTCAGAGTAACAGCAGGGATGTCCCTCTAATGGCTCAGTAAAAGGCGCGTAATGGCTATGCAATGGCTTCAGGAAAATGGCATAGAATGGCAGGATAAAAAGGCACTCAATGGCTGATTTCACCTTGTAACACGTAGTTAAATAGAATTTGCAGGCAAGTCTCTAATTTCCAATTGGTCAATATTTGGTGCGTCGTTATCTCTGTCCAGTAATCCGTTGATCACCTTACTAGAATTTTCACCTAAAACAGATGCAGTTTATTGGCTCCTGTGATTTACGTCTTCAACGGGAAGAATGTCAGGTAGGAAAAGTTACACTCCTCGCTTCAGTCATTAGCTCCATTGTCTTTACCAGTTTGGGCGACCTTGTACCTGTTGCGAATTACACTGTTGCATTCAGCAAGAATGTCTCCTTGAGCAAGTTGGGTCTCATGAGAAAGAATTTACTACAGTTACACACACATCTCTAGCTTCTGGAAAAGTACAGTTTCATGTCCTTCAGGGAGACAGCACATTGCACGTTAGAACAACACATTTAATATGAGACCAGGAAGCTAGGCCCAGACCCTTGCTAACTAAGGCCTAGTGACTAATTTAGCTTAGTCTTAATATATAACTTTCAATATAAAATCATACATTAGTACATTATTGATTCATCAATAGTCAATTTCATTAATCATCATATAAATTGGTGGACACTCCCCGTGGGCACATTTCAAACGCGTACATTACCCTAAAACATTTTCCATGTGGCTTTAATACACATTATCTTCAAGTTTTTCATGTTAATATTGAATATAAAAGCTACACTCCAACACAGGTAATGAGAAATGTACAAAATACACACTAGCCAAATGAAAGACCCAAAAAGGGAAGATGCAGAGAATACACAAATATTGACAGAAGAGGGAACTGAAAAATGGCCTCCGGCAGTGTAGGTTACTCTCAAGTATCCACTGCAACACAATCTTGAAGGACTGTCCTATGAGCTCTCATTCATGATGAAGTGATACTGCAGAGTCTGATGATTTTTGCAGAACGCAGTCCAGATAATTTTGCCTATTTGACTTCCAGTCTACAGAGAGAAGTAGGGCAGTTAAATGCGTTGAAAAAAGAAATTAGACAGGACTGTTGCATAACACACTGGTGTACGGTCCCACAAACATCTTGAAATTCACCCCCACATGCTTTCTTTCATCAAATCAAAAATTTACTTGGTCTATGACTAGTTCATCAAATGTTCTTCTATTGCACGCCTCCTACCTAGCATGTTGTGACGCTTTGTCATTATTTTTAATTTTGCCTACTAAACATAATAATGCATGTTATATACTTATAGCTATGATTGTTGTGTGATTCCCATGCTATGTTTGACCATAGTTATAATTCTCATGTTATAGATGACCTTAGTTAAAGTGTGTTCATGTTAAGTTAGTCATAATTAATGTAGACCTCAGTTAAATAATTCTTGCCAACATCAAAACTATGCTTTTGGCTGCTGTGTGTTATCTCACTCTTTCTTTTATTTCAGGAACCAAGTTATATTGCAGCTGTTTGAATTAATGATTAGATTTAGTTGTTTAGTTTCCATGAGAAACTTTATTATTGTTAGTTTCACTGTTACTGAAAAATTGGTTTGTTGCACCTGTTGCTGGGGCGGCCTGACCATGATGTACCATTTTGTAAGAGATGTCCCCTGAAGGTCACGCAGCTATAAGCTTCCTTTGTGTGATCCCTGCGAAGGAGGGTGATGATACCTTATTGAACAAAAGTTTTATTCTGATTTGTCCACACTTTCTGAGAACCATGGGAATTTTATCAGTTTGTTGAACTTTATGTTTTAATTGTGTATTGCTGAGGTACCTAGTTTATGAGACTGTATGACGAAACAACGACTGCAAAAAAAACTACTGCCTTACCAACGAGGTCGGAACACCGACCTCGTTGCTACTACTAATGATTTTACCACGAATGCCTTAACAACGATATTTCGTTGTAAAGGCATTCCTGATAAAATCATTAGCAATAGGCACCTTTCACCCTACATCCCTCACCCCACCCCCCCAACCCCACCCCAAAACCTAAAACCCCCTGACCCCCCACCCACTCCCCAAAACCAAAAACGCCCCACCCCCCCAAACCCACCCCAAAACCTAAAACCCCCCTGACCCCCCACCCACTCCCCAAAACCAAAAACGCCCCGCCCCCCCAACCCCACCCTAAAACCTAAAACCCCCTGACCCCCCACCCACTCCCCAAAACCAAAAACGTCCCACCCCCCAAACCCCACCCCAAAACCTAAAACCCCCTGACCCCCCACCCACTCCCCAAAACCAAAAAGCCCCCACCCCCCCCAACCCCACCCCAAAACCTAAAACTCCTGACCACCCACCCCCTCCCCAAAACCTAAACCCACACTTACCTTCGCCAAGTCCCTTCTTTGTACCTTAACCACGCATGTTCGTTGTTCAGAACATACGTAGTTAAGGCACAAAAAACCGAAGTCGTGGTTAAAAAAAGCGTTGTTGCGCTTTCGTTAACCACGACCTTCGGAAAAAAAAAGTCGTAAAAAAGGATGTTTCCCAGTTTATGATGCTCATAGCTACTGCTTTGACAGAAGATGCCCCTTTCCACTCTCTTGGGACTCTATGTTTATTTCATTCTCCCTCATGGAGTTAAACTCTCAACCAAATCTATTCAGCTTTGCCTGAATGAACCTCCATTTGAGTTTGCCTTTAGAAGCTTTACTTTCTGGCACTGGCTGTTCAATTTCCCCCGACCTCATTCAAATTCTTGTCTCAGCATTAGGGAAATTCCTTTCAAGAGAAGCCGAATCTTTCTCAATTTGCACATGGCAATCTTTAAATAATCTGTCTTTGTATGTGCTATTTTGACTCGCCTTGTATTATACTGAAGTTTATTTTGGAGTAATTATTGATTTTTGATTAATTTTATTTAAGTTTGTAACTTTGCTTACCTGCTATTAAACCTTTACAGTTTTCAAATCTAGTGTTCTCTCTCCTCCTAGTGGAGCAAAATTTGCTTCACTGTCATTAATATATTATTGGACTGTTAATGTTGAGCCTCAATTCGAGACAAAGATCCATCCTCTTAAGTGCAGATTGTATTTGAATTTAAACCAATGATTTGCATGGTGCAAACCCCATCCTGCACTGCTTCACGTGCTATCTAAGTTGCAACAAACTTGGAACGGATCTCTTTTTCCCACATATGCAACACTTGTTATTTTAGTTACCAAGAGTCAAAATCCTAGAGAGTGTTACTCTGGTGTCTTCAAACATATCAACCTGGGCACAACATTGAACACTTAGCCACTGTGCATGCCATGCGATCCATCCCAGTGCGCACCTTAGGTATTAGTTCTTCCTGAATATGTCCAATTTCCTGATGCCTAGTTAGAGTTTTATTTGGCCATCTTCCTACCTCTCCTTCTGCAAGCCTCACCAAAACTGGCTAGTCTTCAAGTGATGAAGTGATGATGACTGTCTTGTCCTGAGTAGGTCTGCTTATCTTGCTCCTGCTCTCCCTGTCCTAACTGCCTTGCCCTTTATGCAAATCTTTCCACAATGAAATAACAAGTCCAACAGGACTTATACTAGAGATAAAGAGGTTAGAGGATTAGGACATGCCTGCAATCTACAGCTTGACTGTGGTCAGCTGTGAAGATATAGCTGATTTTTACAAAAGGAATGGTGATTGGATAGGAAAACAAGGGCAAAATAAATGGCCCTGTGTTTGCAAATTTAAAGTGATTTTATTTTTCTTAAAGTTATGGGCAGGAGAGGTATAAGCTAAGTAAACAGAGCCAAGATAGTTCTTTATGATAACAAGAAAGGTTGGAGATGTCTGAGGTAGCGTAAATAGTACTAGTCTGGGGGGGATGTGGCTTCCGCATGAGAGAGATAACCACCTGAAGCTTCTGCTCCCGATGATTGAGCACTCGGCAAGCATTAAACAAAGCTGCATGCTTGCATTTCAGATGACAAGAATGAACTATTGATTGTATGACCTTCCTGCAACCAGCTGTGATAATCTTCCATTCCTTGGAGACATATTTATCCACTCCTATTTGGACTCCACAAGACATGGTTAGGCAAATAAGAAGGCCGCCGTCATGTGCGCAGGGCTTTCTACAGGCTATTTTTGACCCTACAGAGCTGTTCACAATGGCCAAACTTCCATATAATCATATACTATTCTCTTCATGAATCCCTAATACTATTGGATGACCTAGTATGGTGGACACACATGGAGAGAATAGATGGGTCAGGCATGAGTTTTGGGGACAAAATCGCTGCCGCCCCAAGGTACCTCAGTAATTTCTTCTGATTTGCCTGCTTTTTAGCATGCAAAGCATCTCATCTGGCACCAATCCTGCCTTACCCTTTTTGAGGTGTAAGCTTTCTAATTTTGTGCTCCAACCTTTAGCTACATGACCCAGCCAGACAATTACTGTATTCTGCTTTGCCATATACCTAAGAGGCTCTGACCTGCCTTTTGTGAGGCAGGTACGTGAAATATTTCAGATGGACACACAGTCTCTGCCCTATACCAATTTATTAAGGTACCTGGCCCTTCCCACTGTCTCACTAAAGCTTCTGGGTGAACACAAATATTTCTTACTTTGTTACACATCTGATCTTAACATGTATTTCTGCAGGGATGTAGGCATGGCACAGGAGCTGGAGCGTACAGATTACGGCACAGCAGAAGTCTTTCTTCCAACATATCTGAAACCAGAAATAAGGACAGGAAAGTGGGACAAAAAAGGCCCAAGTCTAGTCCTCCACTACCAGGTTCACCACTTAAAACTAAATTGGATCAATCAACCAATATGGAGCTTCTACTACAGAGTCTTTCTTCCCTGCATGATCTGATCCAAAGCATGTAGGCAAATAAAGGTCTTATACAAGTCAATATCAAATGATTAAGGAAGGACTTTAAAGACCTATCCTGAAGGATCACTGAAGAGGGTGTCCGCATCAGCTGCCTTGAGGACCAAAAAATTAAAGCACAAAAACTCAACTTGCCCTCTCTATTTGGATGTAAAGTTGTTTAACAAGGACTAGATTTTAAGAGCTTTATTAGCAATGACCTGGTCTGTATAATTCTATATGAAATAAACACAGCTCCTGCTGTTTTCCACCTTATGGAGTGTTTTCCCTGATTCATCTTGTTCAGTTGCTTCTGGGATTTTATTTTTTGATGATCTAAGTAAGTTGCTCAACAAATTTCTCATAAGTTCACATAAGGTCACATACCCCTACCGCATTGCTCACCTATGTTTTTCTGTTACCAATTGTAATTGCAATTTTCAGATTTATAGGTGAGGCTTAAAGACTCCAATGTTGTTTTAAATTGCTATACTTCAACACTGTTATACGCATTGATTGTTACAAGTAATTGATATCTGATTGAAGTATATTATTATGTTTATGGTTCAGTAGGCGCCTCAAGGCGCATCCGAACTCCATGTTGTTAGCATGGGGGGACTGAAGAGTCTTTGGGCTCTCATTCAGTGGAATGGGAGTGTTTTGATCACCTTGTGTTTCTATTTACTTTTGTTTTGCTCCCTTATTTACCTTCCCCCACTCTGCTCTACTTTCACTTCTATGCCCTCATGTCATTTCACCTGGACTCCGCCCAGGGCAAAACTCATTACCTATATCTCAGAGTATTATCCTTACATTACATACCTTTGTGATCAATCTAAAGAACTGAATGTAGCATACTAGTAATTCCACCAAGACGTTATGATGACTAACACTTCCCAAATACTGAATGAGCTGTTATCGAACACAAAGGGCCTAAACAACTCAGTAAAAAAAAAATAGTTGATTACAGTCATAGACTCCAAGGGGACATCGTACTTCTAAAGGAGACTGGAACTGGCCCTAGAGCTGCAGTTCATTAAAATTATATGTGGCTTAGCTGTCCCTCCCCATGAAAGAAAAATTGGGTTATTGTATTGATCTCTAAAAAATCTAAAATCACTGCTACACTACACCAGGGGGATGATTCTGTACGTGGCTAATTATTTCAGTAAATAAAGATGGCGAAACAGGAAGATATTAAGCCTTATATAAATAATGGCAATATAGAAACAACATCGTCCAAACATTTGTGGGAGGCTCCTAAAGCCACAGTCAGAGGATGCATGATTAATTTGTTAGCTAAAAGAAACAATTAAGATTAAAGATCTAGAATTCGCACTTAATCACACTAAAGGCTCCACATCCCTTTCTGATTTGAAAAGCCTTAAATACGAATTCAACAAAATTCCCTGTGGCAGGGTGCATACGTAGGTTTTGATGAGGAAAGCAGAAAAAATTATTGGAAACAATAATGCTGAAAGATAATTAACTAATTATCTAAAATTCGGGAAAAAGAAACTGACCATACCCTCTATAAAGGCTTAAATCTCAACATCTCTAGAGAAATTCTAGAGGCTTGCAAAAACCAGTATGAAAACTTATACCAACCTGATAAAGTCATTAACATTAAGAGCTGCAAAGACTTCCTTGTCAAACCTTTGCTCTCAATACTTCAACAGAAAACATAAAGATGCCATCCATGGGCACATCCCCCAAGATGACATTCTTAAAGGCTATCCAAACCCTGAAACTAGGGAAAGTGTCTGGCTCAGAAGGATTTATGAGCAAGTTTTACAAGAAGTTTGACTCATCTGTGCTAACTCCACTGCACAATCTTTTTGCACTCTTTGCAAAGTTCAGAACTATTCAGGGCGACAATAGGTGCGATCCCAAAAGAAGGTAAGCTCCCCTTCTAAATTAAGAATTATTATCCAGTTTTACTCCTAAATACTGATTGTAAACTATACGCTAAAGTGCTTGCACTCAGGTTGAAAAAAGATCCCACACTATTAATTCATTCAGTTTTCTTAAAAGTTGATTAGCATGTGACAACATACGATCCTTTTGTCATGTCCTTGATAGAAGAAAAACACATCATTTACCCACTGCAGTTACTGCCTTGGATGCAGAAAAGGCCTTTGACAGAGTCTCATGGACCTTCCTCAGAACCACCTTGCTTAAATTCAACCTGTGGGATGCGTTCATAAGAACGACACTAGCAGTTTATTCTAATCGTCAAGCATCTATGAGATTAAATGGCTCGCTCAAATACCTTTAACTTACAGCAACTTACAAGACAGGGTTGCCCTCTCCCTTCTATTATTTTTACTGTCTATTGAGCCTGCTTTTGAATGATTAAGATTTAATATTGCCGATAAGAGAATCCCCTTTGACGATGGACCACAGAAAGTGTTCACCTATACCAACAATGTCCTGATTTTTACAGAAGAGGTGGATAGAGCAATACCTCACATCTTAGAGCAGATAGTTGACTATGCTAATGTTTCTGGCTATTCCCTTAACAAAGAAATAATGGAGGTGTTTCCACCCACTTTACACTTACTGTTTTCCTTCAGTCATTTTAGATACAGGTTTAAAATGGCAAAAGAAAGTCCTAAAATATTTCGGTATTTGGTTCGGGAGAGACATATAACGGTACTCTGATACTTAATGAAGACAAAATTATATCAAAAGATAAAGAGAACAATGGTCACCAAAATGTATAACTTGTGGGGTAGACTGGAGACTATCAAAATAGTGATAACACCACTAATCAATTTTCCATGTAGGCTGCTACAGCTAAAATGATATCACGGTTTCTTTAAAACCCTAGACAATTTAATATAAGACTTATTTATGGAAAAACAAAAAAGCAAGACTTTCACTAAAAAATCTAACTTAGATTGGATGAAAGAGATAGCGGGGTCAGACTTCCAGACTTTTAAATAGACCAGTCAGCATTTCGTGCTAGGCAAGACACATGGTGGTTACCTGGCTCCTCACTGAAAGATCCCTGCCCATGCCCCTCGTCATGTGTGCACTGCTAACAATGTTCATCATTTTTGGCTTAATATAAAACACTCACATTATATTACTCACAATGCAATTGATGTCTTTCGTTCGTTAGAGAAAAAAGTACTGAAAAACTGAACTAAATCGGCCACTGCTTCACTACAGCCAGACAATCATATCAAGATTGATAAAACAGCAGCATTTTGACAAAGTTGGGTGACAAAGGGATTAACCTAATTAAAGATCTGGACATTCAAGCCACTTCTACAACCTTTGCTGCACTTCAGTTTAAATACAAACTTTTTAATTTGGACTTTTAAAAATGTCTCCAGATAAAAGCAGCAGCACAGAGAGTGGCAATGCTCATACTCCAGGT
Organism: Pleurodeles waltl; assembly: GCF_031143425.1. Classification (NCBI taxonomy): domain Eukaryota; kingdom Metazoa; phylum Chordata; class Amphibia; order Caudata; family Salamandridae; genus Pleurodeles; species Pleurodeles waltl. The sequence continues at coordinate 144,351,517 of NC_090443.1, forward strand.
CTTCCATCCTTATTCGGGAATTTCATGAAGTTGGGACATGTAGTCTTTGACATTATACCCACATCTCACCCTGGAAGTCATTAATTCAAGTACTAATCTTAATAGGCCCCAATCTAGGAATGATATCCCACATTTAGCAGGACCAGATATTTGGAATTCCCCCTTTGAAAAAATTACACCTGCTCTACCACAAATTAGATTATGGAACCTGTGTAAGGCTTTTGGACTCCTATGAAACTTCATAGGCTGAGCATGGTTGACGCAGACCTTTGGTGTAACTGCAAACTATTAACCAGGGACATAGTACACAGATCTTCAATTACACTAGCTTGTGCTGGCCAAAGGAACTAAGCTGATTGAGCTTGAGTTTGGTTATTTATGGGGTTTAGAGTAGCTCACAGGTAGTGACCTACACAAAGCCCCACCCTGTATCAATAGCCATGCCCCCCCAGAAGCACTTTTGTGGATGGAGGTAAGGGTCTGAAGGTCCCAACCCCAACCCAAGCCTCGCCACTTCATGGTTCCCCTCTCTCACACAGTGAGTTATTTTGGAGGTTGTCAGGTCTGCAACTCAAAAGAGCAATGAGTGAACGTTATACATTAGTACATCCCAAACGTTTTAGAACTGCAACCCAGTTTTTTGAACGACAGACTTTCGTGACCTACCTAGCTTTAATGGACATGATGCAGGCATTTTTTAATGTAACTAAAGCATTGTGTTGTAGCACACTGTCATTTACAGATGGCAAAATTTCCTTTTAAATGTCCACTAAGTTTATACAGGCATACAGTTTTACTGATAAAACTTTACAGCACACAAAAAATAATGTGTGGAAATCGATTTCCAGTAAATATGTATCATGTACACATCACCAAGTAAAGTGTCTTGATTTGTTTTGATGCTATTAAAATATTTGTTTCCATCACACACACAGAACTACAAAAAACTGTTTCATTTTTTCTTTTGTAACTGCTGATTGTGTACAGTTCACAATTTACAGGTATCTACATTTTGTTGTGTTACAAAAAAATGACATCTTACATACGTTTCCTTCACTCACACTATGTCCCAGCAAGATTGTCACATATTTTCACCTTACCTTTCTTTCTCTGACACCAGTGATAGGAGTTTGCAAACATCAACCCCCATGTTAAAAAAAAAAAAGCAGCAATTTGTCAGAAGACATAGCCTGATGTTTAACGTCTATTTATTACGTGCAGCAACAGTGGCAAGATTTATACAGATGTTAAAGTTTTTTTTATTTATTGCTGGGAAACACTGTTCTACATGGTGCTGTCTCTCTTTGGGCTGTCCTAGAGGCGAGACAGTGTGCTGCTGTGTAGATAATGTCTTTATGTGAGCTCTGACTTATCCATAGGTCAAATTATAGACAGTGGGATCTACCTGTCATGGTTTGACTAGCAGGACAGAAGACCCCAGAACAATAGCAAAGACAACTGCCCAGACAAAAGTGAAGAAATGTGCCACTAATGGTAAGAGTTTGAGGAATTCAGAACGTGAGAGAAACAACAAAGATGAGAAGGTACCAAAATGGCAGCACAAACTGAGGGGGAGTCCTCAACTGGAGCCAGATAGAGAACTGCGGGTGCTAAGGCTTCATAATTTGAATCAACTTTATGGAGAGCAGGATTGGGTACAGAAAACCTGCCCTTTTTGATGTGTTAGTGGTTCAAGGTGATTAATGCACTGATGGAACTGCCTTCATCCCAAACAAAGCATCCGTGTAAGAACCAGAGCATACAAGTGAGCGACTGAGGAAGGGTTGCATACTGTCATGACAACTACTCTGCATATGTGTATCAACATTGCATGGGTATATTGAGGCAGAACCAGTTGTTAACCCTCAGTTTGTGGGGCATGTAGAATTACGGTGTACGCATCTGCAAAGGAAGGCTGGAGACCCTCCCAATGGAAAATAGAAAGGTGAGCACCATCGTGACTTGTAAATATGTGCAGGAGAAGCACAGAACCAATGTGCATTAATGACCAAGAGAAGCATAGCCTTACTATGAGAAGATAAGCAGAAGAAGCTTAAATCTACATTACATCATGGTCTTGTAAAAGCCAACACTACCACAAACCAGGAGCAGAAGAAGCCCACGCTTGCCATAAATCAGGGACAGAAATAGCCCTGGCCTCCCATACATCAGGTGCAAGAGGAGCTGAAACCCACTGTGTTGTGATAGCTACGAGAAGTTCTGTTGTTCCATGAGAAGTTAGGCAGCAGTTGTAAAACCTGCCATGAGAACATGGGCAGAAGAAGCCCAGTCGTGCCAGGTGGAGAGAAGATGGAACTGCACACCCATTGGAAGAGCAGGAGAATCCCCACTGCCTCCAGGGTAGATGAGCAGATGACATACATCGCTTCCAAGGCGGAGGAGCGGAGTCCAGCATAGAGGGGCACTATGAGTCCATGGGATGACCTCTTTATCCAATGTTGTGCGAAGGAATGGGACCAGAAATAACGTAGGAGGGGGAGACTGAGATGAGTTTGTGTGTGATGGAGAGAAGCTCCTACACCTCTTTATCTGCCCACCATTGAAAAATAAGCTAACCAGAGGAAGCAGGCCGATCAATAGAGTCTCATACTGCTGAATAAGAAAATGAAGGGCTTCTACAACCAGCGTTTACTGGGGCAGCCCCACCCAGTGTGGAGGGCATTGTAGACCTGTAGTCCCATCGGTATCGGCCACAAAGGAAAGAAAATGGCTTACCCAACAGATGTATGAGATGAGAGTTACCATGTCCAAAGCTGATACTTGACAAGTTAGGCTCTCATTCTTCACTCAAACCACTAATAGAGATTTGGGGTTATAAATAATGAGGGGTGTCAGTATACCACTCTGTGCAAACTCATTACCCATAGCAGAGGAACAAAGTGAGATGATGCATTTGGTTGTTAGCATTTAAGCTCCCGTCATGCAAAGAGTTGTTCTTTTTTGTTTCGGGCCCACGTTCAGATTCCACCTATAACAGATCTCGAGCACGTTCTGCTAACACCTCAGCTGGTAATCACTTAGATAAAATAATGTCTTCAGCTTGGGCAGGCAAGATCGTGGATTTTTCAATGGCCAATGGCAGCTGGTCAGTGCAGAGGGCGGGCTGTCCCTGATTTGGCGCTGCAAAGCAGGGCTGGACTGGTGCAGGCAGAACATGGGATGGCTCAGCTAGGCCATCAGCCCTCAGAATATGCCAGATGGGTTGACGCTGCAGCCCAGCCTTCTGCTGGAATAGCCAGCCCCATAGTGGAGGCAGAGTGCCTGCCAAATGCCAGGTGCTGGGGTCACGGCTGTCAGTTTTGTCTTATTAGGTGGGATGGCGCTCTTTGTAGCACTTCAGCTTCCATCTGCCCCTGGCAGGGAAATGTTTGGCTGCGAGGCTTGGGGCTTGCTATGTGTTTCTGCTTTCCACTCCACACAATAAGAGATCAGCTCTGAGCAGCATTTTGCAATTGTTCCATGTAAGATTGCTGTACTCGGTGTTCCTATAACAGCAGCGGAAATGTTTATTCCAGCAACACTCACACTCGAAAAGCATTTTATCTCGCATTTGAAAGGGGCTCTCATCTCACTATTCTCAAAACTCTACATATCCCTCACACAGAGGTGGCTGTTTATCTCTCAAGCTGCAACAACATGTTCCACCTTTGAATGCGACGGGCTCTCTTTCATTCTCTTCCCTTCCCTCTCTCTCTCATAGTGCTTGACAATCATCCCGCCTTCTCCCCTCTCACAGTGAACTACCCAGGGTGGCTGCTTCGCTATGGCAGAGGAGCGTCACGTCCCGTCAGCAGCAGCATCTGTAAAACTTTTACAAGAAAACATTAATAAACTGTTTAATATTGTTTTCTTGTAAAACGGGCGGGCCCACGGATGATATCAGGGACGGAGGGGAGTGCTGTGCATGTGTGCATGTATGTTTGACTGGCAGTCTCGGGCCGGCCAAACATACATGTGAACTAGGCTCTCTCCACCTGGCACAGTGTTGCTGGGTTGGAGTCAGCAGACCTCTCACTTTGCTTTGGAGCGCACTGACTGGGCACTCTGCCCAATCCCAATGCTACTTTCATGCTGCCAGTAGCACAACAGCAGCATATAGATTGGACGGATGGCAGGCTGGGAGCTTGTGCTTGCAATGGAGAACCGAGGAGCGGATTGGAGCAGCAAGAAAGGTAAGGTTTAAAAAAAAATTATAATATATATGCACCGCCCTGCCCCACCCCTTTTCCCTCCTGTGAGTCATCCCAGGCTGGCAGCATAAAAGCAACGTTGAGATTGGACAGAGCGCCCAGCCAGGGCACGCTGAGGCCGATTGAGCGTCTCTACCTGCTGTCTCCAACCTGGCAACGCAGGGCCATGTTTGGAGAGAGCCTAGTGCGCATGTGTGTTTGGCTGGCCCAAGACAGCCGACCAAACATACATGCGCACCTCCATCCCTGTTATCTTCCTTGGCCCGCCCTTTTTATGAGACAACAATAGTAAACATAGTTTATTATCGTTTTCTTGCAACTGTTTTGCAGCTGCTGTTGGTGGCGTGGAGGCGACGCTCCTCCACCATAGCTGAGGAGCTGCCCCTGCTGCCAGCAGCATGAAAGCAGCGTTAGGTTTGGATGCAGGGCAGGCTGGGAGCCTGTGCCTGCAGTGGAGGACCGTGGAGCTGATCGGAGCGGCATGGCAAGAAAGGTACATTTAAAAACAAATTATTTTACATATATATTTTTCTGTTGCCCTACCACGCGCACCGCCCCTTTTCCCTTATGCGTGTCGCCACTGGAACTAACCCCCTTCAAATGCGGGATAAGTTAAACCTTAGAGGAAGATGGAGAAGGAAGAGGGAAGGGGGTAAATAGCAGCCAAGCAAGAGAGAAGCTGTCAGAGGGAGGGCAGGGGGAGCCAGACAGAGGATGGATCTAAGGGATGAGAGGCTGAATATAGTGTTCTGGCAGCGAGAAAGACTGACAAACCCTTTTAGTTGTTTGGGCGATACATGAATTGCTGTGAGGGAGACTCTCTTAAGTAGCGGATATGCAGTCATTCTGCTCTAGCATCAGAACTCAGAAATTCCTCGTTTTGGATGGGTTTGCTTATCTTAACTCTTAGAGCTCAAGTATGCATGATTGAGAGGGTTCGCTCTCAAAACTTAGATATTCCTGAATTGAAAGAAGTTTTACATGCTCACTCTCAGTGTACTCAAATATCCCTCTTTTGGAGGGTCTCATCTTTGCCCTTCACTCGCAGAAATGTCACTTTTCTCTAGTTGAGTGGTATTGTGCCCATCCCATTTACCCCCAAAACTCTTCATATCCTACATTTTGCTGGAGTTCCTTTTGGCCCATCCTCCCTCCTATAGTTTATCCGGGAGTGGAGGAGAGGCTGGGAGAGGGAGGAAGGGGGACAAACGACCCTCTACAGCAGTGGTTCCCAGCCTTTTGACTTCTGTAGAGCCCCACTTTATTATTATTGGAACCCAGGGGACCCCCACTGAGTCTTTACGTGAAGCCATGTACCTCAGTCCAGACATTGTTGATAAATGGGAACGCAAAACGATACAAAAAATACAGAAACAAGCATTCATTAAAAACATACATACATTTTAACACATTTATTTAATTTGCAAATATAAATAAAATAAATGTAAAAATAAATTTATATAGGAAGGTTGGAGCTTTTCTAAATTCAATTGAAGCCACACATCGTCCATACTGTATTTTGTTTGATGCACCTGCACTTCTCCCATGTATCAATCTGAGGACACTAATTTAATTTTTATCCTCCAGTTTCAAATTCCTTGACATTTACAGTACATTTTAAAAGTTTCAGTTGTACATTTAGCCACTTTATTTATATACACTTTATTTCTCTGTTAATATTATTTAATTTTCTAAGCAGTTGTGAACCCCCTGAGGAGGCTTTGCAGACCCTCAGGGGTCCCTGGACCGCAGGTTGTGAACCACTGCTCTAGAGGTCTGGGCAATACATAGAGAAGGAACAACAGTAACTCTAGCGGGATAGATGTAAAATATTAGGTCTTCAATAATACATGAAGTATTATTGGACATTACCATCATTTGGCAATACATTTAAAGCATATGCCGAACATCCAGACACCTCCTTCACAGTGTTGCTATATATGAATGATTTATTTGACAAAACCTGTTTTAATTCATGAATACGTTCAAACTATAAATCCATGAGTACTTCAACTATAAATTCATGCGTATAAAATATTGAAAAAAATAAGGCAAGCTGTGTATTTTAAAGCACATTTTCAAATAGGTTTGCCAAAATGCCACAGGTTTTGAAAGAGCACTTTTCAGATATTCCAGTAATTTCATGGTGTGTCATGGAAACCTGACCCTGCCCTGGATCGAACACCAGTTTATTCAAATATCGCCATAGGTGTTTGCATATATGAAGAATTGCCTTCATTGTGCCAAGCCCTACATTTTATTATTGGTGTCCCCTTATGCTAATAATTTCATTCAATATGCCACAGTTTCCATGGACCCCCCTTACCATGGGAGCCCCCATATGTGGAAAATTACCTCCAATCAGCAAGTCCTGCCTTTTTTATATATATATATATATATATATATATATATATATATATATATATATATGCCGAATACCAATGGGTGTCCTTTCTTATGCCAATAATTACCTCCAACATGCCCTCAGCCAGTAACTTGACCTGGGTGATTGCATATGCCAAGAACTACAGTCAGCATGTTAAGGGGTTGATTTTACAAATGGTGACATCTTTCACCCATATGCCATTAGTGCCTTTCCTGATAAGCCAACAATTACTTCCAGTGAGACAAGGCCAGAGGCACACTTACATGCATAAAACACAAACTCACTTACATTCACACTCTCCCACACACTTGCATACATGCAGTCTCTCACATTCTCTAATTCGCACACTAAAAAACTCTCAGGTGCACATTCTCACAACATTGACACACTCACACTCACAAACACACTCACATATACTCACTGTCTCACAGTGTCTCACACATACACTAGTTTACACACACGCACACTCACTCACTCACTTACTTCCATACTCTTATACTGTCACACAATCATTCTCTCTCACAAACACACAAACTCTCTCACACATTCACACACTGTCACCAACGCACTCTGCCACCAATAAATACTATTTTCTAAATTACTAGTGTTGTATTGGAAAAACCTACACAGCTAGGGTTCCTGTACATTATTACATTTAAAAACATTGGGGCAGATTTAAGAGCTCCTAGTGCCTCCTTGCACCACATTAGTGTCATTTTTGTTGATGCTAATGTAGCCCAACAAGGCCAAAATCGCCGTGCCAAATTTACAAGGTGGGACAATGCAAGCATTGCCCTACATTATAACCCTTTGCGCTATATTATGCTTGCATCAGGCATTATGTATGCAAACGGGTTGTTGCCCTGTTAGGGGGTCTGAAAGAATGGCATAACGAAATCTAAAAGATTTCTTTGCATCATTGTTTTCATCATTTTTAATACCTGCTCAGAGCAGGCGTGAAAAGGAGGCATGCCATTGTTTTCAATGGGCCTCAATGGTCTTGGCAGGAATAAGCTTTGAACTAGCATCAAAAATTCTGATGCTAGTTCCTTAACTACTGCCATGGTGCACCCTATATTAAATATGGCGCACTCATGGTGGTGTTAGAGCGGCGCTAAGGGGCGCAAGAAAAGTGGCGCTGCACTTGGTGTAGCACCACTTTTCTTAAATCAGGTCCATAGTGTCACAAGCGTCATGCTTAACTCTTTCAGGCAGTTCTGGCTTGGAGATGGCCACACTTGGCAGTCGAGATATTCAGGCCCTACTAGCCTTTAAAAACGTACAAACCGTAGAAAGCAGCATTATGGTGACTGAAAAACAAGACCTGGCTAAAGGTGTCACACATGGCAACTGCTCACTTGGCAACTATGCAAGAGTTGAGACAAACCAAGCTTTTGCCGTGCTGATATTAGAATTTCACTGCAAATGGGAAAACATTAACACAACTCTGAAAGAATGGAGCTTGCTAAAAATTCTATTGCCCACCACAGTGACAGCTCCTGTGGTTGTAAACCCTAAGTCACAAGGTCACCTGCAATCCCCAACTCACCTGTGGTCACACTGTATGGCAGCAGAAGCAACAGAATGTGCTTGAACTGATATAGAACGAACAAAAAGCCTTTTTGCTAGGGCCAATATACCATGTAGAACCCATAGATTAGTTATCTTTCAGATGGAATATTCTCGGGGAACGAACCCTGGTACCCCACAGAAGAGAACATGAGTAGGTACAATCCTTGATGGTAGGTATGATTTTCCTAGCATAGCCCAGGAGATAAAAGGTCACGGAAAGACCAGGCAGCAGGTGTAGGCAGGGAAATAAAAAAAGAGAGATGAAGGTGTGTGTGCATGTGTGTGTGTGTGTGTGTGCACACTCCAAAAAGAAACAAGCTTTGGCAAAGACAATTGACCTCATTACGACGTTGGCGATCCAAAGACCACCAGGGCTGCTGTAGTGGTGTCACTGCCTATGGGCCAACAGTGAATACTGGCAAATTAGGAGTTTGGTGGTTTGGCAGGAGCCCAACCGCTGAGCCTCCACCCATCCCACCAGATCACTGTGTTCCGCCGAGCTGGAGGTGAGCACCTTCAGCACGGTGGATGGCATGATACCGCTAGTGCTATCACTAGGCGGGAGACCATCAGCATTTTCTGCCGGTCGCACCGCCAGAAAAAGCTGACGGTCTTGCACCCTGGTGACAGGAATAGGCATTTCTGTCACCAGGATATACTTGCGCACACGTCCACATACTCGCATGCATGCACTCACATACTCCTACACACAAACACCCTCCACTCACCCACACACTCACGTCATACAGCCCCATTCACACTAGCATACAAACACAAACACCGCACTCATGCATGCATTCACTACCACCCTCCTAGCGCATACACACATTCACACCTCCCTCCCCAGCGCATACATACATTCATACACCCCTCCCCCAGCGCATACATACATTCACTCACCCTTCCCCAGCACATACATACATTCACCCTCCCTCCCCAGCACATACATACATTCACATACCCCTCCCGCAGCGCACACATGCATTCACACACCCCTGCACTGTATACATGCACACACCTGCTCTCCCCGTTCACTCACACAACCACGCACCCCCCCTCCCCTTCCACTCACACAAACACTTATCCCGCTTCCCATCCACTTACACAAACACTCACCCCTCTACCCGTCCACTTACACACACATGCACATGCATACACACACTCACCCCTTCCATCAGCTCAATCACACTCACGCACTCAATCGCTCACACCCGTAAAGAGGCACTCAGGCACTCACCCCATCCACAAATACTCGCTCACCCCCCTCCCCATCCACAAACACTCACTCACCCCCCATCCCAGCCACAATCACTCACACATGCAAAAACGCAAAAACAAAACCCCCGCTTCCACGCATACATGACATTCATACATGCTCTCACCCACACAGACACGCACACACATCCCTCCTCCCCTGTCGGACGATCCGCTTACCTCGTCTGTCGAAGAGGTTGTCTGGAAGGGTACGGGTCCCGGTGCGTCCAACACTGGCAGCGCCCCACCATCAGGACACCTCCAAGCTGTATTATGGGTCAAAATACGGCATGCAGCGTCCTTTTGGCATGGCGGTGCCGGCAGTGGAACTGCCTCTTCACCGCTGACCGCCAGCACGACTGGTGTCGGAATTCCATCCGATTTTGGGTGAAATTCAGAAATCAGTCATATTAGGGCAGTCTTAAGACCACCAGCACTGGCAGTCTTTTGGCGCCCTCAGCTTCGGTGGTCTTACGAAAAGACAGCTGAAGTAGTAATGAGGGCCAATATGTCTTGCCTATGCAAGAGCTATTGGCTTTGACAATGTGTTTTGTGTTTTAGCCATGTTGTACAACAGTGTGGTTGCTGTTAACCATGGCTAAAATGTAGTGACGTAGGGTGGGGTAGAGTGGAGTGGGGTAGATTGAAGTGAGGTAGACTGGGGTAGATTGTGGTAGAGTAGAGTTGGGAAGATTGGAGATGAGTGGGATGGGGTGGATTGGAGTGGTTTAGATTGAAGTGGAGTAAATTGAATTGGGGTGGATTCAGGTAGGCTGGGGTGGAGTGGGGTAGATTGAAGTGGAGTGAGGTAGATCAGGTTAGCTTGGAGTGGAGTGTGGTAGGGTAGATTGAAGTGGAGTGGAGTAACTGGGGTGGATTGGGGTAGTTTAGAGTGGGATAGATAGGAGTGGGGTAGATTGGGGTGGAATTGGGTATATTAGGTAGGTAGACTGGAGTGGAGTGATGTAGATTGGGGAAGACTGGAGTGGACTAGGGTAGACTGAAGTGGAGTGTGGTGGGGTAGAATGGGATAGAGTAGAAAAGGGTAGATCAGGATAAACTGGAGTGGGTTGGATGAGGGTAGAGTGGAGTGGGGTAGAGTGGGGTATAATGGGATAGATTGTGGAGGCATAGACGGGGTAGAGTGAGTTAGACTGGAGTGGGGTAGATTTTAGTGGAGTAGATTGGGGCAGATTGCAGTTGAGTGGGGTGGAAGGAGTGGATTGGAGTGGAGTAGATTGGAGTGAGGTAGATTTGAGTTGTGTAGAATGAATTGGGACAGCCTGGGGCTCAATTGGGGTAGCCAGGGTTGGAGTGTGCTAGACTGGGGTAGACTAGGGTGGAGTAGGATAGACAGGAGTGCAGTGTGGTATAGCGGAGTGGGGTGCTATAGGGTAGATAGCAGTGGGGTAGAATGGGGTGGACTGGGCTAGAGTGGAGTGGGGTACATAGGAGTTGGATAGATTGGGTGGAGTTGGGTATATTGGGGTAGACTGGATTGGAGTGGGTAGATGAGAGTGGAGTGCGGTAGATTGGGGAAGAGTGAGGTGGAGTCGGTTAGACTGGAGAGGGGTGGAGTAGTTTGCAGTGGAGTAGGGTAGATTGAAGTGGACTGGGGTGGAGTTGGGTAGATTGAGTGGATTAGAGTATGATAGATTGAAATGGAGTGGGTAGACTTGAGTGGGATAGAGTGTGTTGGGGTAGTTTGGAGTGGGGTAGAATATAGTGCAGCTGGGTAGATTGGAGTGGAGTGGGTTAGATTGGAGCGGGTTGGCGTTGTATGTGGTAGATTGGGATGGGACGAGGTAGACTAGAGTGGGCTGTAGTGGGGTGGAGTTAGGTAAATTGTGGCACAGTGGGGTAGAGTGGGGTAGCATGGGGTACATTGGGGTAGATTGGAGTGTGGTAGATTGAGGAGAAGTGGGGTGGGGTACATTGAAGTAGGGTAAATTGGGGTGGACTGTGGTGGGTAAGATTTGAGCAGGGTAGACTTAAGTGGAGTGTGGTAGATTATAGTGGGTAGATTGGGGTACAGTGGACTGGAATGTGGCAGATAGGGTTAGAGTGGAGTTGGGTAGGTTGGAATGGAGTGGGGTGGATTAGATTGGGTGGATTGGCATGGGTAGACTGGAGTGGAGTGGATAGGAGTAGAGTGGGGTAGAGTGTGGTAGATTGGAGTGGGGTAGGTTGAGGTAGAGTGGAGTTGGATCATTTTGAATGGAGAATGGAGTGGAGTGGGGTAGATTGGGGAAGAGTGGAGTGAGGTGGATTGGAGTACATTGGAATGGAGTGGCTGGATTGAAGTGGTGTGGGGTAAAGTGGGGTAGAGTGGAGTAGATTGGTGTGAAGTAGATTTGAGTGGGGAAGATTGGGTGGGATAGATTATAGTGGGATAGATTGTGGTGGAGTGGGGTAGATTTCAGTGGAGTGTGGTAGACATGAGTGGGGTATATTGGAGTGAAGTGGAGTGTGGTAGAGTGGATTGTGGTAGATTGGGGTAGAGTGGAGTGGGGTCGATTGGAGTGGAGTGAGGTAGATTGGGGGTCTGGAGTGAGGTAGACTGAACTGGAGTGGAGTGGATTGTTGCAGACTAGAGTCGGGTAGATTGTGGTAGATTGGAGTGGGGTAGATTGGGGAAGAACGGAGTGAAGTAGATTGTACTGGCGTGAAGTCGAATAGATTGAAGTGAAGTGCAGATTGGATTGGAGTAGACAGAGGTAGATTGGAGTGGGAAGAGTGGAGTAGATTGTAGTGGGATAGATTGTAGTGGAGTGGAAATTGAAGTGAATTGGAGTAAAATGGAATGGAGTTAGGTCAACTGGAGTGGAGTGGGATAGATTGGAGTCTAGTGGAGTAGACTGGAGGGGGGTAGATTGGGGTACAGTGGGATACATTGGAGTGGAGTCAGGTAGAGTGGAGTGGGGTAGATCAGAGAGGATTGGAGTGGAGTGGAGTGGTGTTGATTGGAGTTTATTGTAGTAGAGTACGTTCTGGCGGAGAGGGATAAATTCAAGTGAAGTGCAGTAAATTGAGGTAGAGTGGAGTGGGATAAATTAGAGTGGAGTGTGGTGAGGTTGATTGGGATAGATTGAGTGGAGCTGGGTAGACTGAGGTAGATTGCACTGGGGTCGATTGGAGAGAAGTAGATTGGAGTGGAGTTGGAGTAGATTGGGATGGACTGGGGTAGATTGGAGTGTGGTGGTTTGAGTAGATTGGATTAGATTAGATTGGAGTTGAGTGGGGTAGATTGAAGCAGAGTAGACTGAGGTAGATTTGAGTGGGTAGAGTGGAGTAGATTAGAGTGGAGTGGGATAGATTGTAGTGAAGTGGAGATTGAACTGAAGTAGAGTAAATTGGACTGGATGATGGCAGATTGAAGTCTAGTGGAGTAGACTGGAGTGGGGTAGATTGGGGTACAGTGGGATAGACAGGAGTGGAATCGGGTAGAGTGGAGCGGAGTGAGGTAGATTAGAGAGGGCTGGAATGGAGTGGAACGGGGTTGACTGGAGTTTATTGTAGTGGGGTAGGTTGTAGCGGAGTGATGTAAATTCAAGTGAAGTAGATTGGGGTGCAGTGGAGTGGCATAGATTGGAGAGGAGTGTGGTGGGGTTGATAGGGTTAGGTTGAGTGGAGCGGGGTAGACTGACTTAGATTGGAGTGGGGTCGATTGGAGAGGCGTGGAGTGCAGTAGACTGGGGTAGATTGTAGTGGAGTGGAGTGGGGTAGATTGGAACATAGTGGACCAGACTTTGGTAGAGTGGAGTAGATTGGGGTAGAGTGGGGTGGGGTAGACTGGAGTGGAGTGTGGTATATTGGGGTAGAGTGGGGTGGAGTAGGTTGAAGCGGAACAGGGTAGACTGGATTGTGGTGTATTGCGGTAGATTGGATTAGATTGGATTGTAGTGGAGTGTGGTAGTTTGGATTGGAATAATGTAGATTGAAGTAGATTGGGGTAAATTGGAGTAGAATAAATTATAGTGAAGTGGAGTAGGGTAAATTGGAGCAGACTGGAGTAGATTGCAGTAGAGTGGAGTGGAATGGAGTAGATTGGAGTGGAATGGAATGGGGTAAATTGTGTGCAAAGGTGTACAGTGAGGGGTGTATAGTAGAGTGGCATAGAGTGGCATGTTGTGGAGTGAGTGACATAGAGAGGAGTGGCATGGAGTTGAGTGGTGGATTATAGAGTGTGCAATGCAGGAGGGGCATGGTGTGGCATAAAGTGGTTTAGAGTGTTGTAGAGTGGGGTGGTATAAAGTGGAGTGGCATAATGTGGAGCATGCATGGTGTGGTAGTGCACTGCCACTGCAGACAACATATTGTCAATTGAAATGACCATTACAGTTGCACTGACATACAGTTTTAGTGCACACACATTTTAACGTGGGAATGTCATTAACTTGTGTACTGATTTATTTAGACTTTTTTCAAACATTTGTTTGCACCTCACTTAAGAATAATAAAAAATAAATATGTGATTCATTTGTGCTTACCTAATTCTTTGAACAGCACAGTTCATTTTTATTGTGTGCTAGAAAAAATAACAGCCTATGCCCTCTCTTCTCACATGGGTACTCCACAGGATTGTCACATGAATTCTCTCACTTTGAAATCAGAGAAAGAAAAGTAAACAGTAAGCCCTCTCGGAAAACAAAGCCTGACATCTGGCCTCCATCCTTGAATATACAGCAAATGTGACAAGATAAGTAAATATTTAAAGGCCAGTTTACAGAAAACGAGCACTCGGAAGGATACAGTAGAGGGACTAACTCAAGCTGGACAGCTTAGAGCAAATAAAGTCTGCAACTAGAAAGCAAGCAACTGTGAGTTAGAAACTACAAAGCCAATAGTAAAAATATGCGCAAAATGCACTCCCAGGGAAGCGTTCACAATGCCTATAAAAAGTCGTCCGCAAACTGGACAGCTGCTCTGTCTGATAGGCTCCGACCTATATAGAGCAGTGGGAGAAAAAACAAGAAACGAACGGTGAGCAGAAAGATGCCATGTGCCTCCATTTACCCTGCTACCGAACCTGCCCTTCCCAAAAGGCATCTAAAGAGTTTTGAAGAAAGACTGTAGAGAAGGGCGAGGGAGGAGGAAAGGGCCTGTAAATCATGGGTTTACTCCATGGGGATTTTCCCATTGTCAGCAGTCCTAGGACCGTTTCTGGGTTTATGTGGTAAACCCACTTCTTAATATTTTAAGGCATCAAAGCAATGCAGCGGCAATTGATGTTAGCATAGATGGTAGCACCCCTGGGGCTCACAGCCCCAGGGGTGCTACCGTTAGTCTCCGTTAGTCTGCGTCTGCCACACCATTACAGGTCGCAAAGATAGAATGTGTCAGGACCTGGGATTATTTTGACTCACTCGAACAGTCATTACATTGCTTGCGCCTTATAATTATAAGGAATGAGTTACTGAATATTCATGAACCGTACACACAGACTTGTGGTCAAAGCAGACCCTGCAGGCCCTATATGAAGGCCAACATATGCCAGTGAGCATTAGAACTTTCCAACACAGCCCTACACAGATCTCTTCCAGGCACCTGTACAATAAAACAATGCCAATTGCCTATGTAAAATAGACCTTAAAGCAACCAGTTTTACAACTTTGTTTTTTCTATTTTTTTTATTACAGTATTTTTGTGGAGCGCATGCCAACCCGGTTTATAGCAGCGAGGTAGCTTTGGCACATATTATGTGGAAGCACGCAGGTGGACGAGCAAAACTCAAATTGGCGCAGGCCCAGTCAGTCACTCGAGGACAGTGTTAGCATGGAGAGAGAGAGGGAGTGAGGGCAAAACACATCGGTATAAAGAAGGTTACACGTTTCTTCTCTTAACACAATAAGACTGCTGTATTTATTTATAGAGTACACTTAATTTTTTTATATATGTATGTGCACAAATATAAATATAAATAGTGTGCGCAGATTTGCAGTGTGCGATATGCTATTTATTGCAATTGTTGAATGTGTGGAAAGAGTTTCACTCACAAGAGCCTCAGCCTATAGTGAATCATGATGCCTCTCTCATCATTCAAAATGGTATTAAACAGCATATTATACCTTGCAAATCTGCTTATATAATATATGCCATGGTATTTTTTCCTGTATAGTTGTTTTAACAAAAGGTACTTAAACAAAACCAGAATGCGGTAGATTAAATTTGTGCAGTATGGTAACAATGAGGAGGACTTCTGACTAATAGGAGAGTTGTTTCCCTGTGTGAAGTAATTATAAGGTGTCAACTGAGAGGCAGTAACGAGTATTTTTCTCATGTCAATTTTAATGTGCTGCGGATATAACCTCAAATTTGACCTTTGCACTATATAAATAAATGTGTGAATGTTTGTTTAATAGTACAGTTTCTTTGTTAGGTGTTATTGGGCACATTTGTTTTCGCTGAACTTTGCACCTGTTTGATGAATGTGCGTGAAACTTCTTTACAGGTCTCCTGTCGCCATTTCATTTTGGGAGGACTGAAAGTTTTGCCACATTTGGTCAAGGAAGTGCAAAGAAAAAAAAGAGGGGTCCCAAAATAGGCTTCAAATCCAATGCATTTTTCATAGACGTTTGTATTTCACATAGGGCATAAACCGCCTGCTGAATTTTGACGAAATTTGGAAGTATTACATAATAGGGACCGCAGATGATTCTGTGGGGTCCTGCAGGTACATACAGTAAGGTATACGAAACAACTGAAAGACCCATTTATGGTTACATGCCATGGAAACCTATAAAGTAATACATAACAAATGGAATACATCTTAATCTACAGTTTTATTTGCATGCTGTCAAGCTCCCAAGATAAAACTGTGCCCGACAAGCCAAACAAAATCTTCCTTATGTACTGCTGTGCAAGGAAATGGAAAAGTGACCTAGCAGTGAGCTACACAAGCTACTATATGGAGGACATGATAATTAGCCATTAGGAAAAAATAAATAATCTTAATTTCTATAATAACAATGATAAAAAAGTTTCTGGCACTCGCAATAAGAACTTTCAATTCTACTAAAGACACAGTGGCGAGGATTTTGCTTTTCTTTCTATGCTTTATTTTTTCAGCAGCCAATCAAAAGTAAAACTTAAAACATGACAGCTCTGATTTATACCTTTTGAAGCAAAACTGCGCTAATGTAGTTTTGCGCCAAAAAGTATAGCTCCGGCTTGCGCCATTCCAGACGCCATATTAATGGAATGGCGCAATCCGGCGCAAATGCCCATCACACCAATGGCCAGTACAGGGGACAAGGGTACCCTGGGCATGGCCATTGCACCCAGTGCCATGTATGGGGCCCATTTCTGGGCCCCCTATGGCACTTTAAGAAAAAAAGGTAAATACTTACCATTACTTACCTGTACTTACCTGGGATGGGGTCCCCATCCTCCGCTGTCCCTTTGATGTGGGTGGGGGTGTACCTGGGCCGGGTAGGGTACCTGTGGGCTTGTTCGACGGTGTCCCACCATAGAAATGGGCCCACACCACAGGTCTCCTAACGCCTGCCCTGACCCAGGTGTTAAATAATGGTGCTAAGCAAGCTTAGCGCCATTATTTAGGCCCGCCTCCCTCCTGTGCACCATTTTTGCACGGGAGGATAAAGAAGGCGCTAGGGTCTTTGATTTATTTTTTGCCCGGGAATGCCTACCTTGCATCTTATTGATGCAAAGTAGTTTTCTGCAGGCTAAAAATGACTTTAACTCCAATATTTTGGCGTTAGACATGTCTAGCGCCAAAATATAAATATGGAGTTAAGTTTGCTCTGATTTAGCGTAAAAAAAATGACGCTAATTCAGCGCAAACAGAGTATAAATATGCCCCTACATTTCCCATAAGTACTTACAGTCACATGTACCAATCATAGAACCCACAGCCCTGTGTCCTCTTTCTTTGCCCAGAGTCAGGAAATAACTGTCCATCGGCCTGGAATCGTAAAACGACGGACCCCTAGGCTCAATAGGAGACCTACTTGAAGACCCTTGCTCCAGGGCGTCACAACCTCCATCGAAAACGAAACATCCATCGAGGTCAAGAAGCCAGAGAGGGAGAACCTCCAACACTGCAAAACTTTGACCCCAGAAATGGTCACTGTACATCATTTTCTGAGAGGAAAAGAAAGACGTCAGACAAGTAAACACGAGCCATTACTTTAACAATCTCATACCCAGATACAAATAAGAGGATGGGCATAAATTAAAATAATAATCATCAAATGCAAACATTATAAGTACTTAAACAAACATAGACTAGTGTAGGATAATCCTCGCCTCTCAGTCCTTAATAGAATTGAAAATTCTTATTGCAAGTGCTAGAACATTTTTTATTCTATGTCAGGACCAGATGCTCTGATTTTGCTTGTTCAAACCTGTGCTACCACCCCCAAGGCAACATCCACAATAGGCTTATAATAAAAGGAATTGAAAGTAGACTCTGACGACCAGTCCGCAGCTTTCATAATATCGTCCAACCTGGACCATAAGAAAAAGGACCTGGGGCCATTGCCCACCTAGCCAAATGTGCTCCAAAAACAGAAGTATTGATAACAGCTTCAGTCAACTACCTGGCTATGATGGCAGCTTTTACAGGCCTGAAGGGTTTTTGCAATGCAATCAACAATTGTCCCCCCGCCATATCAGAACAGAATTCACTGCTACTTACCGCATAAGCTTTCAAACATTGTACTACACAAACCTTACTATTACCAGGGAATGCTGAGTAAGAAACAGATTTACAATTTGTCTTTGTCCTCCTGGTAATAGGGAAGGAAGCTCCTTCCGGAGAGAACTCTCTATCAGAAAGATCCAGTGCACGAACATCAGACACTTGTTTGCAGGAAATTAAGCACAAAAGCATTGTCAATTTGGCTGACAGCTTCTTGTACAATAAATAACTCCCTAAAAACTTTAGAACAATGTTGATTTTCCACAGAACGGAATACTTCGGCTGAGGGGTTTGGACATTGGAAAACCACTCAAAAGCTTGCAAACAATTGGATGCTTACCGAGGGACTTACCATCCAAACAAATATGACGCACTAAAATTGTGGATCTAAAATTATTAACTGATTAATAGGCCAAACCGGCCGATGCTAAAGACGATTAAAGGTTTATGACTAAACAACAATCTGCTCTACCGGATGTGCACCCCGCTCACGGCACCCACCACACCAGCGCAGCCATGCTGAGGGTTAACATTTATGGGTGCCATCGGACCAAGCCTGTCCATTGAAGGCTGCAGCATCCTGCAAAATGCCTGAGACACTCCATTTCTCACTAAAACCTTCCATGCCAATAGTGAGAGGTGTCCCGAGAGGATCAGTGGTTGCAGTTGCCCCACTGAGTCCATCAACGGTTTCTACGGAACGGAATCATGACCACGCAAGCACATGCCAATTTGAGGACTACCAGAAACCATGCCTGGGCTTTAGAGCACGGACTCATCAGAACCATCTCCGCACTCTGATGCCTCAACTGGGACAGAACTCTAGGAATCATCATAAATGATGGAAACGTGTACACCAGGATGAGGCACCAGTTTAAAAGGAAGGCATTCGTAGCATGTGCTTTCGGATCAGGGCACCAACTGAAGAAAGTCTGGAGTCACTAGTTGAGACAAAGAGGCGAACAAGTCCACCACGCACAGGCACTAACAGCATTGAATCGTGGGAAAGATCTTCAGGTGAAGTCTCCAGTCATTGAAATATTGTAGAATGTGGGAGTGCCAATCCGGAACATTATTGAATTAGCCCAGGACATACTCTGTCACCTCCACAAAGCAAAAGTGTCAAAAGTCCTTGGCTATCTCCACCAGAAGACGAGATTTGGATCTGTCCAATTTGTTCACATACCAAACTGCTGAAGAAGGATACAACAATCAGTCTTGTCCAGAAAGGGGCTCCGAATTGGAAAATACCCCACCAGGATCTCAAAACAATTTGTGAAGGGACAGTTCTGACTTAGACGCCCTTGATGGAGATCTTGCTACAACTCTCTCCCCAGCCCAATAGGCTTGCGTCAGATTCTGTAATCACCTCCTAAGCTGAGCCAAAGATCGCGGTGCCATTCGAGGCCCTCATACAATCCAGCCACCATGACATCTCCATTCTGACTTTCACTGGCAAACACACCTGTTCCGAGTAACTGAGAAAATTGTGGAGCTGTTGGATCTTGAGCTGTTGCAAGGCTCTGTAGTGGAGAGGACCCAGGAAAATGGCCTGAATCATAGAAGCTAGAAAACCTACGAGCCAAGCTATCAACCTCAAGGATATCTTTTGTCGGAACAATGCAGCCCTGAGCTCTTTATTGATATTCTGTACTGAGTTCACCTGAAAACCCAGTAATTCCAGCTGTTGACCTGGAATAAGAACCAACTTCTGGACATTGATGATGAAACCTAGATCGTGAAGAAGTAGGACCATCCATTCAAAGTGAGACAAGACTGTTTGAGGACCCTGGCTATGATAATGATGTCATCCAGTCAGATGATCAAACGTGCACCCCCTGCTCGATGGAACTCTAATACCGGCCTCATGATCTTCGTGAGGCACCATAGCACGAAGGAGAGGACAAAAAAGGAAGGACCTTTCATTTGTAACTGCAGCCTAGCCACAGAAACTGAAGAAAGCGACAATGAGTGGCATAAATTGGGATGGTCAAGTATGCGTCCTTTAAATCGAGGAACACCATCCAGTCTCCTTCTTGAGGCAGTCCTGTAACTGATAGATGATCTCCATCTTGAAGTGCCGGTAAACTAACCAGGCTGCGCACCAGACGAGACCCACCTCTTTTCTTTCCCACTAGAAAGATAGAGCTGAGAAACCCTTGCTTATGAGGAGAGATCATTCCTATAGCCGTTTTCTCTAGAAGAATCTGAATCTCTGAGATGTTGAAGTCTCACTTTTGTTGGGAAGCCACAAAAGGGGATGTCATAAAACTTCAACTTGAACCCCTGCACTGACTCGAGTACCCATGCATCCTGAGTCAACATTTGCCAATTGTGCAGGAATAGACCCATTCTGGCACCCCCAAAGAGACCTCATAGAGAGGACTAATTTGGAGCTGTAGCCCCAGATTCCTGTGAAGTTCCTTGTGCTGCTCTGCAGTGTCCTCTCCTAAAGCAATTCCTACTGCTGACATTGCAGGAAGGGTAGAAGGTGGAATTGTAAGATTCTTGTCCACCACCTCTACCATAGTGTTAGTAGTCAAACGCATGCCCCTGAAACGTCTGGCCATGCCAAAAACGAAATTGGTGAAACAGCTTCTTACGGGACCCTTGGGACATGTCCAGAAAACTGTTCGTGGGAACAAATTCGTTGAGTTCCTTGCGCCACAGGTCCCTCATCAAAAGAAGCCAGCTCATTAAACTTAGGGGCAATTTTGATCGGTATAGGGTGACAATGTTCTGGGAAAATTGCACAGTTTGTATTGCCAAGCTGGCACACAGCCTTTTGGACCCATCCGACCAAAATATTGAGGTCGGTGGGAGTTGCAGAATCCTTGGCTTGGAAAGTCAACCTGCAGGGGTTTTGTGAGAGGGCCGGAGATGTCCAGCAACTTATCCTGGAATACTCTGGATCTCTGGAAAGTCACCATTGTCAGGTCCACCTTGGGGTGTGAGTCACCTTGCTGGAGAGATCCATCTTGGGACATTCCAACCGTAGTCGCACCCTGCAGTCCTTATCAACGCCCTGATAAATATGGGACTAGACATAGTCAGCCATTTTTTGTGGCGGGAGTCAGGTGGAGGCACGTGGGTGGATGATGTTCGTTGGTTCAAAATTTAGCACCCTAGGATGATTGGTGGATTTTTTTGTGATGCGTTTTGCACTTACGTTTGCTGTGGCCAGGCTTGCACTCGTGCTCAGAGTTGTTTGCGCTACAAGATTCAAAATCCCCAAGCTTCTTTGAAGGGGAAGAGGCTCTATCAGGTGGAGCACTATATGCATGATCCCCCAGAAGGGAGTCTGCAGGCTTTACAGATACGTCAGAGTGCTGACCTTAGGCAGATTTACCCTTGTTCTTGCCTTGCCTGGGAGGGGGACGTCTTCCTCATAGATGAAAGAAGGGGGAAGAGGTACTAACGTTGCCACGCAGATGTTGGGTAATAGGGCCCATAGTCCTAACTAAAGCCTTATTCACCGATTGTTGCATATCCCTTGGTGTTGCCATAGTGCTGATCCATCCCCCCTCAAAAAGATCTTACATAGTTGATAGATTGCAAAGCAGACAAGGTGTTCTCCGGATAGAAATATACATTGCCAATTTCTGGAATAGGGCAATGTCAAGGGGGAGTGCCACTTAAAGAACCCAAACCCAGACTGGTATACAATACTGAATAAAGTGTGGAGGGAGCAGCCTGCTGCACTCTAGGCGATAACATCCTCAAAATATTCTCAACCCTGCAGAATCAAGGCAAGTAGGGTGTCACCGGGGAGTATATGGGTCCAGAGGTGCAGGCGAGTTTAAATGTATCACCTACACGTTAAAGAATCTGCGCTGTACTGAGCCGGCCACAAGGGGAGGAGGTGTGCATGAGTGCAACCAGCAGGCCCATGAAAATAGAAAGAGGACAGAGACAGCAGTGGCCCGCACATTCTCGCTCCCTCTCCACAAATTAAGACATGCGCAGCAAAGCTGCATGGTTGGGAGACTGAAGAGCTCCCACAAGGAAATGGAAACAAAGCGGAATAACACACCTACAACATCACAGACAATACTATCCCGAAAACAGTAATAATAGTGTAAGAACAAAGCAGGCACATGCTTGCAAATCATTAACACTGTGATGCAGAGCAAACACGAAATGCATAAAAACAATAATACTCACATCACAATACTATCACATCTAATAAACAATAAAATGATAAGGAAGGGATAAGTTTCTGAAGCAGCAAAGAAAGAGGACACAAGACGGCAGAGTTATATATGGTTGTGGACTTTGTGATTGGTACATGTGACTGTCGGTACTCATGGGAAATGTTGTATTTTAAGTTTTATTTTGGATTTGCTGCTGACAAAATAAAGCAGGGAAGAGAAGCATATTAGAGCCTCTGGTCCTGACATAGAATTGGCTTTCATTTACTTTGCGGTAAATATGTAGTAGCGCAATCCTACTAAAAGTACCAAGAAAGCCTAAAAATAACATATGTAAAGTTCCAGATTTACACATGAACAATTAAAAAAGATATTTATTGTCACATGATTATGTAACCCAATAAACAAATACATAACAAAAACAAAGAAATCACATTAAATCTAATTGCCTCTGTGTAGTTGTACTTAGCATTCCCAAAGATAAGAATTTGTTGAATATTTCCTCCCTAATAACTTTCCACCCATTTGACAAATTACCACAATGCTTTGCGGACCTACAACATTTTGTACATTTTGAGATTATGAGAATTTTTTGGTGAATCGTTAAGGAGTGCAAAGATAAAAGAGGGTCCCACAACATGTTTTTCACCAATTCATTTTCTACAGGCCATTGTATCTGACATAGCACTTTTACGTGGATTTACATTAAATTTGGTAGGTTTATACATTATGCTGCAGAGTTGATGCTTTTTGGGTACTGCAGTTAAGTAGGTTAAGTATTTTTTTAAGTTATAAGAATTTTAAACTTAATGACATCTGTCGCAGTGGTGCTTTTGCGGAATTTCACTATATTATGTGAAACTACTGTGGTACATGGCCATAAACTTATCTAAATATAGATAAAAAATGAAGACACTCCACTATATGTAATTCCACTCTACGCCACTTCACTCTACACCTCTCCACTGTAGGAGACTCCACTCTGTGCCACACCACTCTACGTTATTACACTGTACAATGCTACTGCATGTCACTCCAGTTTACGTCACTCCACTGTACTCAATTCCACTGGATGCTACTCCAATATACACTAGTCCACTCCAAGCCATTCCACTGTAAACCACTACAGTCTACTCTGTTCCACTGTATGTCCCTCCACTCTACAACATTACACTGTATGCCAGTCCAGTGTACGCCACTCCACTCTATGCCACTCCAGTGTATGGCACTCAACTTCATTCTATGCCATTCAATTGGACTCCACTCCAATGTACGATACTCCATCCTATGCTATTACACTCTACCTCTCGCCACCGAACGTCTCTCTAGTCTACACCACTCGATTATACGCCACTCGACTTTTCTCTATATAATATTACACTCTATGCCGCTCTACTATACACAACTCCAATCTACGCCAGTCCACTCTATGCTATTACACTGTTCGCAACTCCACTCTACGCTTCTTCAGTGTATGGCACTCTACTTTAAGCTACTCCAGTATATGCTATTCCAATCTGTCCCATTCCACTGCATGCCATTCCACTCTATGCTATTCCACTGTATGCCACTACACTCTACCCCCACTCCATACCATGCTATTCCATTGGATGCCTATCTACTGGATGCCACTCCACTGTATTCTATTACACTCTACCCCCATTTTACTGTATGCCACTCCAGTCTACACCATTCCACTGTATGCCACTCTACTGTAAGCTATTCTACTCTACGCTATTCCACTCTATGCTATTCTACTATACAACACTCCACTCTATGCTATACCACTCTACGCCACTCGATTCTATGCTATTATACTATACACAACTTACATCTTTGCCTCTCTACTGTATGGTACTCCACTCTACCCCACTCCACTGTACACCACTCCACTGCATGCCACTCCTCTATTACACCTGCCCTGCCCCACAATACACCACTCCAGTTTAAACCACTTTACTGTAGACCACTCCACTGTACGCTGCTATTACACTTTACACCACTTCACTGTACACTACTATGCTATACGCTATTACACTCTATGCGACTACACTGTATGCCAATCCAGTCTTCCCTACTCCACTCTATCTTATTTTACTTTATACCCCTCCATTGTACACTACTCCACTCTATGCGGCTCCAGTGTACTCTCCTCCACTCTATATAACTCCACCTTACAAAACTATCCTACACTCTATGCCACTCTACTAATCTCTACTCAACTCTGTCCCCTACACTCCACTGTCCAAATTTTCATTCAACTAAATGCCCATACACTGTATTGTAAAACGCTCTATTCCGCTCTACAACAGTTTCCAACACTCTGATACAGCACTCCACTCTACTGTATGAGACGCCAATCCACTTCATAACAGTTTCCTCAACTCTATGCTACACCAATCTACACCACCCCCTCTATGCTTATCCATTGTACCCTACTCCACTCTACCCCACTCCACTGTACACCACTCCAGTCTAAGCCATTCCACCCTATGACAATCTGCTCTAATACACTCCACTGTACAATATTCCACTGTATTCTATTCTACTATATGCCATTCCACTTTATATTAATCCACTCTATACCACTACAGTGTACGCTTCTCCACTCTATGTCGCTCCATTGTATGACACTTTCCTCCATGCTATATAACTCCTCTCTATAAAAGTCTACCACACTTCATGGCACTCTACGACATTCTACTCCACTCTATCCATTGTCTAACTCTATACTCTATGCCTGTATATTCCAAAGTACAACACTCTATTCCACTATACAACACTTTTCAATATGACACAGCATTCCACTCTAGTATACAGGATCCCACTTCAAATTATAACAGTTTGTTACCTATGCTGTGCCAGTGCATGCTACTCAATGCCACTGTACTCTATAACATACCAATACACTCTGTTGTACTTTACTCCTCACCACATTACACCACTTCACTCAACTCTACTCCAGTGTACGAGACTTTACCTTACTCTGCGCTACTATACAAAAGTCCACTCTATGCATCTCCACTATTTCACACACTGCTGTACTGTATGTGAATCTTCTCTACAACACTCTACTGCACTGTATGCCACTCTCTGACACTTTACTCCTGTCTATACTCCTTCACTCCATTGCACAACACTATACTTTACTGTACAACACTTTACTCCACTCTACTCTGCAATACGCTAGTCCACTATGAGAAACTGTACATAACTTTTTGTATGCCACTGCACTCCACTTTACTCCACTCTGCTCTGACAGTACTTCACTATACTCCACTAGTCCACTGTACGGCACTCGACTCTACATCACTCCATTGTACTCTATAACACTGTATGCCAATCCACTCTACAACACTCTACAACACTGTACTGTACTGTACACCACCTCACTCTACAAAACTCAACTAGACTGTATGCTACTCTACTCTGCTGTAGTCTACATCACTTTCCAATACTGTATGACACCCCGCTACACTCTACTGTACAACACGGTACTCCAATTTATGACACTTTACTTGACTGCTTACTACGCCACTTCACTCTACTGAACTCCATGCCACTATATTCTACGACACACCACTGCGCTCTATGACACTTTACTTCACTCTACAGTACCCCACTCCAGTGTACTGCACTGCACTATACTCCACTCTAGTATACTTTATCCTACTTTACACCATTGTACTATACTCTGATCTATGCTGCTTCATTGTCCAACACTCTACTCTACTCCACGGTATGCAACTCCACTCTACAACACTGTACTACAGGCTATGACACTATGGGCCATATTTAAACCTAGCTAATGCCATTTCTTTTCGCCACCCGGGCGTAAAATTTATACTTTGTCGCTCCATGGCGCAAACTACGGGTTAGAGTCATTTTTTTTTACTCTAACCATTGCGCCACGTCGTAAAGCAAAATGACGTTAACATGGAGAAAATGACTCTAATCCGTTTTATGACATCGCTAACCAGATATGCACCATTTTTCCCCGCAATAGCGTCAAAAAGCGGCGCAAACACAGCAAAATGTGCTAAGGAGCCCCAAAATGGATCCCAGAAGCCAAGAGAGACCCCAGGGAGACCCCAATAGCCCAGGAACCAGCCTGGAGGACCCAGACAAGACCCAGGAGAGGGAGAAGAAGAAAAGGAGGTGTCGTTTCAGTGCAGAGGAGCACGAAATACTGGTGAAAGAGGTGACGGAACACCAGCATCAACTTTTTGTCACCTCAAAATTGCCAATTGGGAGGAGAGAGGCAATCTGGCAACAAATTGTGGACAAAAAAAACAGTGTGGTAGAGGTCCGTAAAACAGTCACTGAGTGCAAGAAACACTGGCATGACTGCAAGCGCAAAACCAAGGAAAAAATGGCAAGGAACAGGAAAGCAGCCCTGCAGACTGAAGGTGGGAGTCCAGCACCGCAGGAGACCATGGACCAGAAGGAGGAGATGATGGCAGCCGTCATCCCAGAGGAGATCATCACAGTAATTCAAAGACAGGACAGCGCAAACTACCAGGGAACAACACAGATGCAGGGTAAGTTGCATGGGGGACAAAAATGCCCAAATGTTAACTGCAAGCAGGGGGAGGTACATACCTACTACACAATGCATGTCAACCATGGAAATCAGGCAGGGGAAAGGGGAAAGGGGCATAGCACGGGTGCATGTGGGTGTGCAGGGTAACAAAGGGGCCCAGCACAAGGCTACACCAACAACCTTTGCATGGGGGTACTCTGCCATGCCAAGACTGTTGGAAAGGCCACGCCAGTCCAGGAGGGTAGGGTAGAACATAAAACTGGCCTGCTGTCACAGGACAGCTGGTATTGTCACAATATGAACTAGGTCTCAATTTCCAGTCTCAGGCCACATCCGCAAGTGGCATGTACCATTGACAACAGTTGCCACTACCACCTGTGCTGTGTGTGCTGGTGTGGTGTGTGTGTGGTGTGTGCAGTTATGTGCCCATGGATCAAACACACCCAAAATAGAGGGTTCAGTATGATGACGTTATCAATCCCCTGTAATTCCTAACAAAGTGTAAATCCTGTCAAATGCTCATTTCTATAGGCGCACAATAAACATCAGGTATTGTTACTTACATTATGAAGTACACAGCAGTAATATCATACCCATGCTGCCCATTCCAGGGTCCACTCCGTGCCTGTATTACAATAGCTGCAATGCCATCTTGCAACATCCCAACTGCCATACTGCTAAGACAACAGCATTGAGGGGGAGGACATATGTGTCTAGCCAGTTAAACACACCCGCACAGTCATAAGAGGTAATGGAACACTGCCAGGCCCATCAGTGCAATCCAATGTAGCACACATTCGCAAACATCAACATGACACACTGCCAATGCTGACACCTGTATCGTGCCATGCCAATGCAATACATAGTATGTGCTTGGTCTCAGCAACGTATAGGTGTATGTGAAATATCAGAGACTGGGTCAGTCCCATATTGTTAAGTGTGGTGCAAGTGGTATCAGAACACTCACAGCCATTGGAAGGCCTCACCATGCTAATGGAAGTAGAGGGAGGGTTGAGTAGGACAAGAAGGTGGCAACACATAATTTGGACAGAACCTACACCTAGAGGATGTGACGCAGACAATTTCCCAAACTGCCCACACTACATGTGACATGCATGTGGGGCATAGGCCTGTGAGAATGCTAAAATTAATGACAAGAACAATAAACAGGAACCAAGATTACAATGTCTCGCTAATAGAAAGTCAGTGACGTCACATTAAAACTGTCACAGCACAGACACACTAATTGTACAATATCTCATTGCAGAGGACGATGGCTCTCCTGTGGAAATGCCTGTCCTGGACTTCCTTGATGACATGGATGACGAGCTGACAAACATTAGCCAGCAAACCCTCCAAGATGTCCTTGGAACCCTCCAGACCCCACCTTCAGTCGCAAGGAGGAAAACAGATGCAGCAGCCATTACACAGAGGACCCACCCACCACCCCAATAGTACGACCTGCCAGCTCCAACCCAGCTGAGGACTCTGATGACACTGGTACCACCTTTGAGAGGCCAGTAGTGGGAGTACAGCAGGAGCTGGCCAAGGAGGTGCGGTGGGGATGCAAAATATGGCAGCCAGCCTTGAGGGGATGCGCATGTGCATGATGTCATCTGCAGAACAGTCAGCAGCCATGCAAGCGCAACAATCCCTACTGCAAGGACTACAACAATGTGTGAGGGATTCACCACAGCAGTTAGGGAGTTGCCACAACCCCTGGCATCCCAAACCTTTCACTGCGTGCACAAATGCAATCATGACCCCCTCAGGGCCGATCTGGCTGCCTACTACAGTGATGTAGCTGCTATACTCAAGAACCAGCAGCTCCTCCTTGCTGCAGTAATGCCCTTAATAGCCCCGCAGTTGGCAGCTACCGGGAATTCTGACTCCACGTCTTCAAACACTGAAGTGTGTGTTGCCCCTTACAACCCATCACCACCAAGGGAAGAGGAGACGACACACACATCAGAAGATGAAGACATGGAACAGATCACCTTCACCTGTAGGAGTACCCGGCAGCACAAGTCCATGCCACATGGGCACTGATTTCATATGTCCTGTGCTTGTTAACATGCCAGTCATTCTACAGTTGGTAATATGCACTGTTCTCCGGCACATTGTTTACCTTACCACTATGCACTGCAATTGTCTCTCACTACCTCATTGGCAAATCATTTTCCTCTGCACTGAATGACACCTCACCACAGCATGTCCAATGACATATCCCTCACCATTGCACTTGTGTTGCGTCACAATAGAAGGCGTCACACTAATGGACTTACAATCCTGGACTATGTAAATATTGCACTACAGCACTTTAAAATAAATAGCACTTACACAACCACTTTGTCTCTGTGTAATGTGACACATCAACTGTGTAGGAGATTTGTGATGTATGTAACATGTCAATGGCCACAGAATGTCAATACAACAGTGTAGAAAGAATGTGGGCTGGTAACTATGCACTGGGGTCAGGATTTTATCATCATCTGTGCTTCCTTAGGCTTATTTCTGAAGTTAAAAGATCACAAATAGTATAATGCTGTGTATAACTGAAAATGTCAGCTCCAAAGTATGTACAAGATGAAACTCAATGTGGTTGACATTCCCTTCAAGACAATCATTATCTATGTGACATCTGACTATAAACTTTAATCACACACACACACACACCATACAGCAGGAATGGATGTGCATGAGTGTATGGACAATTATGTAACCTGGGAGTACAATGTAATAAATGATAGGTCTGAGTTATGTATACTGAACTTCATAAGATTATAACATCACTCAGCTTATCAGGGTTCACATGAACATCAGGCTGCAGGCAGACGTCCCACAGTGCCCAAGATTCCAGCTCAGGACTCAAACGATAACAGATTTAAAAACACACCAACCTTTACAACACATTGGGAACCATAGTTACCTTGAGTGGTGGGTGCAATGCATGGCAGATGCATAGAGAAGTAGCTTTGTTGTAGCTGCCAATGTGACAGCTCATTTGGAAGTGGGAATAACCATGTCAAGAATGAGATTTGGATGCAGGATGGAACACAAAAACAAATACTAAATTGACACCGTACACCCATGCAAAGGCCCTGATCCCCAAGCATATGACACATACTGTAAAGGAGTACCTAAAACTTTATTGTATCAGTATTAAAGGAAACTTAAACTAAGGGAAACACCTTAACTAACCTAACCTATCCTAACTATACATTACCCACAACTGGCCCTAACTACCCTGAGCTAAACTTACTTACCACATTTAACTAAATACTCTAAACATCGACCCCGCACCCCCCTTATATGATGGGACACATGTAGGACAACATATACTAACCTAAACACATACTAACTTATCCTTAACAAATATATATATTTATTTATTTATTTTTTAACTTAAAAAAAAGAATTGTATACATATAAACCCAAACATCATCCCCCACCCACCCACAAAAAAACATGTAATAATATAACACCCTCCACCCCCCCAACCCACTTATAGTAACCAAACTAACAGCCTACTCTAACCTAACACTAAGCCCCCTAAACCCACTGAAGAAAAGAACGAGGAAAGAGGAGGGAGGGGAGGGAATCATGGGTGAGGATCCAAAAGTCACAAAATTGGCCCTCTGCAGGATCTTCTTAATACCCCGCAGCCTCCTCCTATTGCGGACCAGCCTGTCCATCCAGAGCAACATACATTGAATGTCACATTTTAGTGTCTGGAATTCTGTAATATCCACTACAGCAGCTGGGGATGGCTGGGTACCACTTGATGAAGCTGGTGCTGGTGCCGGGGTTGGAGGGGGAGGTGCAGGAGGTGCTGCTTGTGGGCCCTGGGCTGACGAAGTCGAGGGACCTGCTGGAGTGGCTGTCATCCCTGGGGCCACTGTGGTCTGAGCTGTGATGGTGGTGGCAGTTGTGGGCAATGCTGGCCCCCCCTTGGGCAAATGCCCTCCATACCCCTGTGGCTCTCTCATGGCGATATCTCTGTGCAATAGTGCAGAACCCAGCCTCCACATCGAGTATGTGGCGGTACTGCACTGCCCGCCTCTGAAATTTCTGTATCTCCTGGGCATTCATGTTGGCAGCTGTAAAAATAGAGACAGCCAAACATTAGTGACATCATTGTGTGATACATCTACAGATGATATTCTAACACGTCATCAAAAATAGCACATGCAGTACAAATCATAGTACAGATGATAGCATGTCCCTGAGGAATGACATGCCAACGCAGCCTACCCATCAACTATGTAACAGCACAGCAATACACAACAAGGTTTGCACTTAATTAAATGATCTGTGCATCTTTGTGCTGCTATGAGTCACATAACAAATGCTGCAAGTACTCCACATGTGCCAGTCCCACTAATAACTATCTTCAGGATCAAAATCAAGGCACACAAGACCTGTGATTTGTATATGGAACTGCCAGGACGGTGTGCAGTTGGTAATCATGAGGGCGCATTGTAGTTTGGAACACATGAATGCTTGAATTGCATGTCTGTCATCTACACT
This sequence comes from Pleurodeles waltl, assembly GCF_031143425.1. NCBI lineage: Eukaryota > Metazoa > Chordata > Amphibia > Caudata > Salamandridae > Pleurodeles > Pleurodeles waltl. The sequence goes on from NC_090443.1 coordinate 144,382,826, forward strand.
GTGATCATCACACCTAGCTACACATACTTTCTAGCCCTAACCCTGTGCCTCAGGGGGGATGGACATGCAACACATACTTTCAAACATCAAGGACAACCAGGAAGCTTTGGACAGCTGTCCATGGGTTTAGTCAGTCCACCACAGGTAAGGAGGCCTGCCAACTAGGATTGAGTCAACCACTGGACAATCACATCTACATTTATTTTTCTAATTGCAGACAATTGTCAACATCATTAGATCTCACTGACACATTTCCAAAATCAAGCACATTGATACAAGCACCTATCTGGCCTTGACCTGCATGCACGCCTATGACATTACACTCAAGTGCCACATAAATGGAGTACAACATGTGGAGCTAGATGCTGTGGGAAAGTCACCCATACAGTCCTACATGTTCATTACTTAACAGGGGTGCGCAAGTCTGTGTGTAAAACATATGCATCACTGGTCTGTGTGAATCAGAGTATGACTTGATTACTAAATTATGACACTGGCCACCTCCAAATTAATTATTGGCATACATGTTGCAACAAATCACCTTGGTCACCTGCCCATGCCTATAGCGCAGCACTCGACTCCCAATATATGACTCTACGCCGCAGAATGTCTAACTCTAACATGGAACAAAATGTCAACCTCCAGTCAAGTCACATATCAGATCACGTGCCAGCACATCATACCTTGCAATGAGTCCGACACACAGGAGTCAATCACACAACAGCTGCAAACACAACACAGGACAAACATAATAACACTTACTGGATACATCTGGGTCCGCAAATTGAGCCACTTCACCAGTTGTAGAGGGGGCTGGTCCACCTGTAAAACATGGAAGGTTGATATGTGCTCAATGTCTGCTCACTGTACAAAACGTGGAACAACAAATCACTGTGTGTGACATTTTATATGATAGAGCTGCACATCATATATGTAGACACACCAACAGACATACTACTGCAAACATGCATTGACGCTGTCACACCAGTGAGTGATAGACACATATATGCACACATGCACTGGCCCTAACAATCATGTGCTGCCATACATGATTACTCAGTTTTGTGCTTAATTCATTCCAGAGGGTACTCCATTTCATCATTTGTAATTATGAGACACATGCAATGCCATATTCCTGGTGCACTGCAATACCAGTGACTCAGGTACTGTGGCTTGTGCATCAAGGGACAATGAGTTACTGTGTGATGCTCATGTGGGTGGATTTGCGTTCAGGAATCATTGGGCTTTCAATGGTCCATTATATGTGTGCCAGTGTTGTATGTAGGTTACATATTCCACACCGGCAGTGTACCCAGAGCTGTATATGCCCCTTATGACAACATGATGGCAGGGATCCTTATCTGATTCAAAACAACAAAAAGATGTATGCTGACAGTGTCTAATTTGGTCATCCATGACAGAATGCATGGGCACAGGTGTAGTCATTGCACATGAAATGTGTTACTCTGGGCCCTGTGCACCTATATCAGGTATTGTAAATCACACTTTGCCACATTCATTAACTTAGAATTGCAAGTTGGGTGATCTGTGGTAACACAACCGAATTGACACTGTCTGCTAATTAAAACATGGGTTAGCAAATGTCCCACTTCTGCAATCTTGATGAAGTGGGTCTCTATTTGAAAGCACCTTGGGAATGGCGGCACTCACAGGAATGCTGGCCTGCTGATCTTAGCATACCACCATGTCTGTGATAGCCTTCATACTGAGAAGTTAATAATTGTACATATGCTGTACTATATCAGCAGGGGTGTACCAAAAGTAAAATAACAGCCTATTTTGTCACTGAAATGGTATAATGGAGGCAGTCAGTGGTCCCTTGCACAACATCATGCTAATAAATAGTTTGTGACCATGCATTCACAAAGAGCAGGGATCCCACGATGAGCCATTCACTTTACAAAATTGTTTGCTATAAAATTACACAGATGGTAACTGCACTAGCTCAGTACCAGCAATTGCGCCCAAGGCAAAAATGTTGTTGGGCCATGCTACTTAATGATAGGATTTCAACGCCTACTCCGAAAAGCCACGAGATGAACCTGTTTTGTGCGACTGCAATCTGGTACTATCCTGGCACAATTGGGTTTGGCCATGTGAAAGATTATCTGTCCAGATGAAAATACACAGAAACAATGAACTTAGGGCCCGATGTGTCTTTTTTTTGTGTTGCATTTGCTTCATTTGTTTACGCTACAGCTATGGAAATTAGCACAATAAATTTGATTGTAGCAAGTGTGTTATACTTTTGCACCCACAAATAATAAAAATGCTGCACAAACAAAGTAGAAATATCAACCTAAAATATTAGCAGAGGTTAGGAAGAGCTTTGTACGTATGGCCATGAATACTGTTCAGACATGGTTTTAAAAAACTGGGGACTACATTGGTTCTTTGTATTAGCATGTGAAATACATCCCATTCCTGGTACAATCACAGGCCCTGAATCATAATTTTGTTTGTGCTACATTACCATCATCTACTAACTCCAAAGTGTCACTAATTTACAAGATAAAGTTGTGTTTTGTAAGTTTGTGCATCTTTTGCGTCAACAAATGACGGTAATGCGTTGCAAAATTTGTATAAATCAGGGCCACAGTTTGTTCAACTTGCATTCCACATGTCCACAAACATTGCATGCAGCATGTCACAAAATCTGCTACTGTCACTCTAGAGCACTGTACTGTACACATTAGTCAAATTTGTACTGACCAACAGGGCCACCAATCACCACACCCAGGTGGTCCAGCAGGTCCTGCTCTCGGGCCACCAGGTAAGCCCAGCGATGCTTCAACTGGGGTTGTTGTGCTGGCTGATGAATATTCCTCTTAGATGGAACAGCACCTTTGCCCACCTGAGCCTCCTTTCCTCCGTGTGATACCCCTGTATCACCCGGCCCCCAGCCTCCAACATCAGGGTGAGGAAGTGGCACACCAGCCACACAAAAGCCCCTAGCTCCTCCTCACCCATTCGCCCCAGATGTGGCCTTCCCAACATCTCAACCAAAATAGGATAGAAAGGGTAAAGAGGGAAAAACAGGGAAAGGAGGTATGAAAAGGAAAATTAACTAACCCACAGACAGCCCAACAATACCCCAACTAACAATCTCCCAACAGTACAAAGACAAATCTATTCACAATAAATGACAAAAAACACTTAGACAGATTACCACAGACATTTACAAAACACCAAAATTACAATAGCAATAGCACACAGGAGACAAAATCACAATATTCACAGAGACTACTCAAGACACAGCCACACAGACTAGAATAATCACAGACTGCAAAGTGAAAGTGAAAGTACACCCACTGTACCATTTCTGTAAACAGGATATCCTATTACATCACTTCCTGTCTCAATTGCGGGGTGTTTTTTTTGCATAGTGAGTAATTTTATGACGTTTGCGGGGTTTGCGTCAATATTTTTTTACGCATATGCATGAAATTTTCCCCGCATTCAAGGATCAATACATTTTAAATGGATAACCGATTCCCTGGGGTGCGGTGCTGGAACTAACGCTAGGGACCAATTGATGTATAATGTGTGTGAATGTCATTTTTTAACACATATGTGTTATATTTTGACGCATATGCGTCTTTTTTTCTGCGTTTGCGTCAAAACATCTGTCTTAAACTGTGTTTGTGTGATTTTTCAATTTTTTACATGCACGCAGCCTATAGCTATACAAAGATAGGAGGGTATAACCTGCAGTGTGTGTTCTGGTGTTTGGGCACATGTGGCAGACCATACTACTGCTGCCCATAATACTCATGTTGTCGTGCAGGATTAGCTCTCTTACCTGACGCAACAGCAACACAAACTTTGGGAATACAATTGGTATTTCCTAGTTTGAGTAGGTGTTGCATCAACAGAGGACAGCAAGGCTACGCAACTAAACAAATAGACTCATGGCCTGTGTGTTTATGTCTGCGAATTGGCTCTTCAAATTGTTGTTGTGCCTCTGTGGTAACGTCACAAGAAACTTTTGGCGTAATGTGCATGTATGAATGTGTTATAAATGTGTATAACCATCAGATGCCATTCATTGACGTACATCACTCATGATATGTGTTTGTTATATCTGTTGTGTCTTATGCTGTGTGTACGTCCTTGACTTTGGGGACAAAACATTTCCCATGACAAACTATACACAGGATAGATCGAGGACGGTTGATAATGGCTATGTCAGATATGTTACCCCTCACATGTAATGAAATGTTGGATACCACTTCATGGTCACTTGTGTGTATACTACCCATGAGTCCATCATTTGAGCATGCTAGGTAGGCACAGTGTTTGTGACACAGAGTCTCAAATCCAATCCTAAAACTGATATGTACACCACAGTTTGAGTCATGTAAATGACCTATGCTTCTCCTGTGGCTGTGGAGGACCAGCAGACCATGCTGCATGTGTTCACATATTTACTATGGTTCATTGCACAAAGGTGTCTAGTTCAAGTGTGTGGCCATGTGTACCCTGTGTCAGTATTGGCCTCCATCTTGTCACACTTATGTGCAGGTCTAGTCATGAGTCTGTGGAGCCAACCCTTGAATTAACAGAGCATCCTTCAAAGCAGAATTGACCAAAAGCCAAAGATCAACTAACGACACACATGGGGATAGTCCAGCTATGGCACTGCAGAACATTTAGAAGGCTGACGACAGAGCAACCTTGGTGTGTTCAAATACGTTATGGATCAGTAATAGGACACAGGCAGGTTTCATCACAACATTTGTACACAGGGTGGGCTCTAAAATTCCCATTGCAACAAGGAACATCAGTGACTTTGTGCTAATTAATCTCACAGCTAGTCACCATGCAAGCCCCATCAGTAGGTGGCGGCAGAAGTGAATATGTGTGTGGACCGTCAGGGAACAAACATGTTTTGTCCTTACATACACATTAGCAGCCCTTGTTTGTTGTGCTGTAGGCACCGTACCAAATCCATGCATGCAGCCCTAGTACACTGTCACTGTTTGGCACTAAGAAATACATGCAAAACCAGACGAGGGATGGGGGCTGGATTAGGCCATTTGAATACATGTCCCAGAACAGAATACAATAGTAAACTGATTAAACTATACTATACATTTGAGGATTCATCGTAGACCTACCAGACACAATAACCCAGGAGGAAAAAGAGGGCATGGAAAGCAACTATGAGACTAATGTAGCCACAGGGAACCTCTATGGTTAACGCAAAAGCTGGAACCAGTCTGGCTAACAGGATGCAGACTCTGTCAGGAACAAACATGAACAAGGCAAATACACAGTGAGCAGACTCTGACTGGGACAAGCAGGAGCATCACTGTGGGAACAAAAAACAGTTTGTGCTTTGGTCTGCAACGTTACACAATCCCCCAAGGGCTCTGGTACACAAGTGATTTGTACGCCAATGCACAACAAGGAGATTCAGAAAATGGCAGCTTCTAAGCAGTTCCAGGCAGCAGCAAGGGCAGGGCAGGTTCAAATGGCTGGTCTGCATAGACGTGCTCACAGGTGTGTGCACCTTCAGTCTCTCACAAGTCCTGGAGTTGAGAATCAAATTCAAAGGGCCAACTGGACCTTTCACATGGGAAGCAATGGACAGCTGATTACAGGTCCTACCGACTACCAGGCAGTGCATTATCGGACCTGAAGTCCATGCAGACTGATGAACAATGACTATGGCATGCCATACTGAAGAGGGAAGCACACAGGAGTCAGAATGGGAGTCTGGGTGTGTGTAGATGAAGATTCTCAGGGTACAGATAGTCCATTTACAGGGCCCCCTGGAGAAGGGTGGGGAGAGACTTAAAACATGACAGTGGCAGGACTTATTACCTGAGATGGACTGCGCAGGGCATGTCTTGTGAGCAATGCTTGTCATACCTGGGGCACTTGTGTTATCCATTTTTCAGGTTTGATGCACTTCTTGTCACACATGTTCCTTGCAGAGATAGCTAATGTCACACTTACTGCAGCAAAGGTCTGGTCATACATTCCTGTTACCAATAAAATTGCACATATACTGCCTCACTTTTTTACCTTATGATTGATGGTGTCTTATTTGTGTGTCATATGCTGCAATGGACCGAGTTGGCAACATGGATGTGTCTCATAGCTGTGGTTCTCTGATATTGCCCTTCAAATGTGAAATAGACAGGATATATGTCATTAGCACTGTGTGTGATGTTCGCTGTACATTCATACCCATCAAATGTGATGTTGCTTTTTCAGTATGCAGCTTTGTATTTCTGCAATGCTCCATGAGGCTAAACTCCGATTATGATTCTTAGGGATCATGTGATGCATAAACAATTACCCAGAGCATGACTGAGTGATGATGTGAGGTGTTTAATTACATATGATACCAAAGTGGTGATGGTGACTATAGTTAGAAGAAGTTTTGTACGATGTGTTGTCTCCGACGCAATCCTGCAGATGTGTTTGGATGTTCCCCCCCATTTTCACAGACAGCATCCTCCTCTTCCTCCTCTTCAGGCATTTGTTGATCTGGTCCATAGAGGGGAATGTTCCTCCTCACACAAATGTTGTGCAGGATGGCACAGGTCAAAATGATCTCGCAGACCATTTCAGGGAAATATAGGAGGCTACCCTTAGTGATATCCAGGCAAGTGAATCTGGACTTCAGGATGCCAAAAGTCCTCTCAACTTTGGTGTGTGTCCTAAGATGTGCCTCATTATAAGTATGCTCTGCTGCTGTGCTTTGGTTTGGCAATTGGGGTCATGATCCATGGCTGGATCCCGTAACCCTGATCAGCTGAAAGAGAAAATGAAGGTAAGTATTTTGTTGTTGGTTGCACTGTGATTGTCTCTTTGCGTGGCAGTTGTTATCTTGTGTTGACTGTGACTCATCTATGTTTGTGGTATTGTGTGGGATCCTAGGCTTCTGTGATGTTCTTTCTGCATTGGGTTGTTTGACTATCAAAACTGGTGTTTGGCTGATTGACATGATATCAGTGGTATAATTAGAAACTTGCTGTTCAGTGTGTATCTCCCATGTGTTATGTAATGTGAAAGAAGTATCTGTGTGCCTTCACTGGAGGTGACATGATACTTCCACACACACAATCGATTCCACTGTGGTGGTAACATGGTTGCACTATATGGCCTGAACATCCCATTCAATTCGACCTATATAATTGCAGATGAAAGCAACAGTGAGGCCCTTTGATTTGGCTAGGTGACAATGCACAACACATCTCCATACGTTGGCAGCACTGAAGTGTTCCCAATTGACTATGCACAATTATCGCATGTGTGACAAGTTCTCTGCAAACCTATTTTTGTGCCCTTACCGAGTTTGCTCACGTGCAAACGTGTACCTACACTACTGAACTTGCTCCAGGTAATCTGGCTAACTTGGTTGTGAGGGTGAAGGTTTTAGTGTTGGAAGGTCCATCTCCCTGTACATCTGTTATGTATATGGGGAATTGTCTCAATCTGGATGTGTAGCAGTGTGCACTTTGCATTAGTGTCACATCCACATGTTTTCATAGCACAGTCCACTTCCTTATTGCTAGCTGGCAATGTCACCTCAGGAGTGATGTGAGATGTTGGTACTGCCCAATAATTCCATGTCACCTTCATTAGAGTCAGCGTCATCATGCTATGTGTCTCATGGTGTTTGACCTGCAGCAACACACATTACACAGGACGTATTGCTTGGAAGGGTGTGGGATTGAGTGTTATTGAAGCGATTTTGAAAGGTTCATCTTCCAAGTTGTACTACCAGTTAAGGTCATGTCATTGTCACTGCGTGGTTTTAAATTGATCCTGTGTGGCTCTAGAGTGGCATCACTTGTTATTTGCATCTGTCATTTGTCCATAGGTGTGTATCCCGTTGGGTCAGGATATCAAACATGGCTATCAGTGTCTTCCTAGCTACGTGTCAATGTAGTGGTGTATGTATTGGGTGTCCTACAGGGTTGCTGTGCTGTGTGTAAATTACTAAGTTTCTGTACTTACCAACAAGTAGGCCATTGCCATAACGTCCATCCTGGAAGTGCTGATTGATGGTGCTGCGGAAGATGAATGAATCATGTACACTCTCAGGATACTTTGCCATGATGTCGGTGAACAATCCACAGTGATCCACAATGGCCTGCACATTGATGGAGTGTGTGTGCTTCCTGTTGTGGTATAGGTGCTCGGTTGCAGCAGGTGGCACAATCCAGACATGTGTGCAGTCAATGGCACCAAGCACCTGCAGGAGGCCATGAATTTGATAAAACCCCTGTTTGGTCTCCTGCTGCTGTGTGTTGGGGAAGCTGCTGTGGCAGGGTGTGAGGGAGATGATGGCATCAAGTACCTTGGGAAGAAAGGCAGAGAATGAGGGCTGTGAGATCCCCTCAACCAGGGCACCAGTGGTTTGAAAAGAGCGACTTGCCAACATGTGCAGGACAGCTAGCAGCTTGGTCTCCAGTGGAATGATGTGGGGTGTCTGCAAGCTGGGTGCCAAGTGTGGCTCAATGTGGTGCAGCAGCTGCTGTATGGCTTGCCAGTTTAGTCTGTACCTCTGGATGATGTCATGTTCCCTGAGGCCCTGAAGGGTTGTCCTGGTCCTGAATATCCTCTCCTGCCTTCTGCGTTGCGTTTGGGGTCCATGTTGGTGTTGTGGTAGCTGCTGCTGTTGTTATAAGCAGCCCAGTTAACTGCCATATGTTACCACACATTTCATAATTAAGAGTTTTGTGATACATTTTTTGAACAATGTCCAGCATTGATCAGAATTTGTTGATTTTAGTTTGTTTAGCAGCAAAGTCTGTATATTAGAACCCTAAAACTCGCAATTAGGTGGTATTTATTTTACTCGATAAATTCTAACTCAGCAGTCATCGTTTATCAGGTTTGACACCAATCACACCTATTTCTGGGCATTATAGTAAAGGTCATAGTCTTTGAAGGAGTGGGCTCTCTATCCTTTAATAGAGACTGGATTCTGAAGACACAGAAAGCGAAATCTTCCTCCTTCTGAGGGATCTGGGGCTGGTGTGGTTAAAAGGAGAGCTGCCCCCTAGACCTGAATTTGCGTATCACCTGACAACCAGGTACACCCCAACTCGTTTTTTAAATTTTTTTTATAAGGATTGTTATTTTTGATAATACCTTTACCCATTTTTGAAAGTTATATACTAAATGTTATCTTAAGAGTGTATTATTTTGTGTATTCATTTGAGGTATTTCGTCACTTTCTGGCTCATTTTTATCTTGCATATCTCAATTTTTAACTAAGAAATCGGCAGAGAACAGCACACTAGAATAAGCATTTACTAAGACATTAGGTCTTGCCTTTGGGGCTCAATGATTTTGCCAATGATTTTAGCCATGCTGCATAGCATCCCTAGTGCTGTGCAGCAGGCTAACAAACAGAAAAAAAGCTACGCAGCCGGCTGAGTCAGTTTGTAGGCATGCACACCAAACATGCACATGCCTATAAAATGACACAAGCGTCTTTTTTGTTTACTGATCTGATCAGTAAAAAAAACAAGTAATGCAAGCAAGGTGGGAGGAAAGAATGAGGGTGGGAAAGAACGTAGGTCAGAAAAGCAACTTCGAAGGAGGAAGCACGAGGGCAGGGAAGCAACAGGATGGCAGGGGAGACCTAACACAGCTGGCAGAAGATACAAAGGAGTCCACCAGGGAAGCAACATGATAGGTGTGGTAAGGGAAGAAACAGAGAGTGTGCAGGGAAGGAAGCAAACTAGGACAGAGCAACTTGAGTGAGTGGAAGCGAATGAAACAGACAGCGCAATGTGGATTTTAAGCACAGGGAGAGATGCTCGAAGGATGGAATGCTTATGAAAAGAAATGAGGTAGGTGAAGTAGGAAAACAAAGCTAAACGGGGGAAACAAATGCACTCTTATGGAGTACTTTTAAAAAAAGAAAAATAATTCCTGAAACGTATAGACTGGTGGAAGGATAAAATGAGCCAATCAAAGAGATGGTAAACAGGCTATGCTCCAAGGGAGGGACAAAGACTAGACGGACAAGCTAAAACAAATAAAACCATTGAATAGAAAGCAAGAAAATAAGAGTAACCAAAAAGCCATTGGAATGAAATGGGTGGAACTGCTTTTCAAGTCAGCTATTGACTTGTCTCGTATGAGTCTTTTACAATCAGACAGCTGCACTATTGTGCAGTTTTTGACCTAAAACCAAGGTGTGTCACCATGAAGCTACTAGTTGCCAGTCAACAGGACTAACTTTTGAATCCTATTCCACCCAAAGAGCCTTGAATATGATGTTGACAACTCACCTGTCGTTTCCAGCTATGCTGGCTTTTGAATTATTTTTGGTGTGGGAACAGTATCTTAGTGGGCTGGTGATGGACAGAGGTGAAGCTGTAATTGTCAAAGCTTCAGAACACCCTCTGTGTACTCCAAACAAACTAGCTGTTGATAATTTACCTGGAAGACTTCAGTTCAATCTATACCAGAATCCCACTACTCAATAACCAAAAGAATGCAATGAATGCAGTACTTGAAAACCAGAATTTGGAAGAACCTACAGAAAAGTAACTTAGGAAGCTAAAGTTGACATATCTACCCTAGGAATGGGTGGTTTAGAGGTTCAAGTTTAAAATCTTCTGTGGTATTATTCAGGCCTACTGAAGGAAATGAACAAGTACAAGCTGAAGATTGCCTTTGACTAAATCCCATCGATGAATCTGCTACCTGCCACCATTCACTAGATCACCAAAAGAGCTTTCAAGCACCAAAAAATGGAAATTGGACCTTGGGAGCCAAAGCCTCTAGTCTTGGTTGTTTAATAAAGCCTACTTTGATGGCAGAGGTTCACCATTCCAGTTCAAGAAACTCCTGAAATCCGAGGTATACATCATGGCATTTGACTGACGTCGTGCTCACAAAACAGTAGTAAATGTGCAATACAAGAGCGGGACAAATCATTTCATTAATTGGATAGTACTAATCAATTAAGACTGTGCTTCTAGAAAATTTGCTCAAAATCCCTGCTCCTTTAAGAAGTTGGAAAAAGATACGCTACACTTTATAAAATGCCCAAATAATACGTAAACAATCCACTGCAGCATGAATGTAGAAAATGATATCATCATAGGATGCCCTTGAATACCCACCAATAATGTTCATGTGAAACTGGAGCTCCCCATATTACAATATTCTAACTAAGCGCTATTACAAACACGTTGCCAAAGCTGCAAGTGATGGAGCACAACAAGGGGGGGCAAGTCATATGTCCTACAAGTGAGGGCTATAAGACTATTAGCAACAGCTCCATCCCAAAAACGGGACCACATCAAGAGCTGGAAATGCCTCTCACCTGCAGTATAGGAGAAAAGAAACACCAGTGTTCTCCCTCTTTGCTGCATTAATCTCCACCACAGAAGCAGCCATTTCGGTCATGGCAGTCCAAGCTCCTCCCATTGATTTGTTGAAGAGGACGCCCAAGCAACCAAAGAAAAACGTGCACAAACTGCTGTTTATTGTTTTTATCTACTTCTCTGGTGCAATGGGGGTGACAGTCCTATGCCTTCAGCAACTGTCTGAAATGGCTCCATTTGTGGCAGCAGAAGCAGCAACTGAGGAGAATTGGTGTTGTTTTTCACTCTGTCCTTCAGGTGAGAGTCAGCTCCTGTATTCCTGCTATAAGCATTCTACTTGCCGATTATTTAATTCTATGTCAGGACCAGAGGCGAGGATTATGCTTATCTTTCTTCACTTTTTATTACAACTACAAGTTCAAAGTTCAACAATTGCATAACGAAAAACTACAGCACCCATGAGACAACGTTCCCATGGTAACCACAGTCCAATCAACGCCGGTTCAGTCTGCGTGTATAAATATCCCTTGCCGCCTTCGGTCGCCCTCTTTCTTCACTGCTCCGGTGTCAGATAAGTTGCCTTTTCTGCCTCTCGGGTTTACAATTATTACACTTGTCTGTGGCTTGTAATTGGGCTTGTTTGGCTCTGCACATTGTTTTTCTCCTTTATCGAGCTGTTGCTAGGACTCTCACCACTCGCAGCAGGCTGCTTCAGCCCGAGAGCAGTTTCAACACTCCGTGACGCATCGGCTCCTCCAGATGGCACTCTTTCGTGCCGCTCTGTACTTCAGCACGTTTCTAGCATTTTGAGTCTTGAGTGCGCTTGATCGCTAGGAATTTTGCTCAATAGTTTTTTTTTTCCTTGAGCCTTGGCTCTTATTAACCCCTCCAACCCCCACTATATGCCGTTTGCAGCAAGATTCACACCGCTTGGCGGTAGGTTATCCTCCCTATGGAATCTCACGTGCGACCTGGTGAGCGCGTCAGGAGACCGTTAGGTCCCTTATTTGGCCCTTTTGCCAACAGATACGTGGGGGGCTACCCTTTGAGTTTACAGGGTGTTTGTCTGTTGTATCTTAGTCCTCTTGGTCCCAAAATGCAATCCACTCAGGATAATGATTTTTTTCCCACCATGTCCCCAGGGGAGGGCCCTTCACAATGCGCTTTACCCCCTGGGGTGGATATCTTACTTTCTCAGGCTATTGCCCAGGCCCTGGCCCCCATTAAGGAGAGTGTGGGACAACTAGCAGAAAAAGTGTCTAAGGGGACTGGCATGGTGGGGAGATGGGGGCTAGACCTAAGTTCTCGTCTGTTTCGGGTCCCAAGAAATCGCACAAGTGCGATGCAGGGCACCTAGAAAGCTTCACCTACCATGCTGAGGCTTGTTATAAGATTGCGCCTGCACCTAAGGGCCTACCCTGCTGGGAGAGGTTTCAACCCAGACTGACGGGTGATGTGGTGCACCACACATTGGACCCTGATAGGGGTCACCCAAGCGGGTGGAGGAGGACTCGGATGGGGACTCTTCCTATCGGAGGACCAGGACCCCGGTCTCCCCTGGCGCCCTGGGGCCACCATGCCAGATCTGCTGGAGGCAGATGACTCCAGTTCGGATATGTTCGAACCGGAGGGCATCTACCACCCCAGATCCTCGGAGTGGCGGGCGGAGCAGAAGGTGGCCGAATATGTGGCCAGCAAGATTGGACAACCTCTAGACAAGGAGGTTCGGGCCTGTCTCAAGGCTGAGTTCCCGCGCCCTACTTTACCAGATTAAGTTGCGGGGACTACGGACATAGATCCAAAAATGTGTACATTCTTTGCTAAGTACACCAAGGATCCTAAGAAAGGCATTGACCGGTCCTGGAGAGCTTGCCAGGACAAGCTACTAGACGTGTTAGGACCCCTAACACAAATAATTCAGTTGGCCGAACACACCAGACGCACAGACACTCCCCTGCTGACGGATGTCGTGGCCGGGTGAGCCCAGAGGGCGGTTTGCCTCCTGGGCAACGCAAACTGCGCCATCTCAGCGGAGAGGCGCTGTTCCCTACTCATTAAAATAGACCCCAAACTGGGGGAGTTGTCCAACTCAGAGGGAGGGGCGGTTGCCCAGGGTAACTTATTTGAAGACCCTTTTGTCAGAGAATTGGGCAAATTTGTTGCCACCTTTTCGGAGCTAGGCAAAGCGCAAACTTCTATCAAAAAGATCTTTCCTGGGAAGGTTTTTGGAGGGGCCGGACGTGGCAGGGGTTGCTCCTCCGGTCGCCTCTCTCAGCAAAACCCCAATTCCTATGGCTACAGAAACAATGGATGACGAGATGGTCGTCAAGGCACCTACTTCCCCAATCGGGGTAGAGGGAAAAGTAGATCCAGCAGGAACGCCTGCAGAGGAGCGAACGCCCCAGGAGGCCCTTCCAGTAAGGATTACCCATTCTTTCCCTCAGAGTATCGGAGGGAGACTGAGTTTATTCAAGCACAGATGGGCACGTTTATCTTCGGATTCCTGGGTGTTACAGACAGTAACAGGGTTCCACATAGAATTCTGGGGAACACCGGTCCAGGAACAATTTCCTAGACCCCTGACCTTTTCGGAAGCGGATTCCGCTCTTATAGACTCGGAAGAGCACAACCTTCTACGAAGGGGGCCATTTGTACGTCTGTCCTTCACCCCAGGGGTTTTGTGAGCAATATCTTTCTGGTAGAGAAGAAGGACAAGGGGTTTCGCCCGGTTATCAACCTCAGAGCATTCAACGAGTAGGTGGTCTACAGGCACTTCAGGATGGAGGGTATTCATATGCTCAGAGACCTTCTACTTCAAGGGACTGGATGATTCGTCTGGACCTCAAGGATGCTTACCTGACGGTCCCAATTTTTTTCCCCCATCGCAGATTTCTACAGTTTCTTTGGAAGGGGCAGGTCTTCGAGTTCACGTCCCTCCCTTTCGGCCTCTCTTTGGCACCGTGGTGTTTCACCAAACTACTCAAACCGGTGGTGGAATACCTTCGGTCCCTCGGGATTCACCTAATAATCTACCTCAACGATATCCTTCTCGGTCGCAACTTTTATCCAATGTGACCATGACTATTGCGCATCTCCAGGATTTGGGATTTGTGATAAACCAGCAGAAATCAGAGCTACTGCTGGCGCAGTCCATGACTTTTCTGGGCTTTCTCATAGACTCCCAGTCAGCTTCCCTCAGCCTCCCAGGCTCGAAGATCTTCAAGATCAAGAAGGAACTGACAAAGTTAATGAGACACAACACAATCTTACTCAGACACCTAGCCCAAGTACTGGGACTTCTCCCATCCTCGATCCAGCCCATTTTTCCAGGCCCTCTTCACTACCGAGCTCTTCACTGTCTGAAGGCACATCATCTTCGCCACGGTCTAACCTATTCCGAACTCATCTCCCTTACTCAGGAGGCGAGAACGGAACTCCAATGGTGGCTGGACCACATGGAGGCGTCGAACGGCAGGGCCATTTTTGGTGCTGCGTCGGACCTCATCATAGAGTCGGATGCCAGCCGCCAGGGTTGGGGGAGCCGGATGCGGGGATGTCTCCTTCGGGGGACGGTGGACACCACAGGAACACAGTCTGCACATCAATTGTCTGGAACTCCTGGCGGGTTCCTTTGCGGTCAGGTCTTTGACTTGGGACAAGGTCTCCTGTGTTGTTCTTCTGAGGATGGACAATGTGTCCACAGTACATAAATCACCTAGGGGGCACATGTTCGAGTGCTCTTGCGGAATTGGCAAAGGATTTTTGGCACTTTTACCTCCAACATCAGATATCGGTGACAGTGGAGTACCTTGCGGGTTCCCAGAATACTCTGGAACTCCAGGTTTCTGGAGGACTCCAGCGACTGGCAGCCTAACAGAGTGTTTTTTCGTGCGCTCATCGAACATTGAGGTCAGTGCTCTGTGGATTTCTTTGCGTCCAGGTGGAACACCCAGTTACCGATTTACTCCAGTTGGCGCCCGGACCCGGGTGCAGCGGCGGTGGATGCTTTTCTGCAGGACTGGGGGAATGACCTGCGGTATGCGTTCCCACCTTTCCTTCTGATCCCAAGGGTGTCAGCCCAGGTACGTTGTCAGGGAGCTACGGTGGTTCTGATAACCCCACTTTGGAGGTCACAGGTGTGATTCCCGTCCCTGCTAGAGTTTTCTTGCGATTTCCCCATTCTTCTCCCGAACTCTCCGTCAATTCTCCGGGACCCTGTAGGACAATTTCACCATCTGGCCCTTTATGACCACCTCTCGCTAGTGGCTTGGAAGATCTCTGGGCTCGCTGGGAAGACGGTCGACTTTCACAGGAAGCTGAGAAATTAATCAGACAGGCCTGGACTCCGGGAACATGCAAACGTTACAGGTCCACATGGCATCGATGGGCTCGTTGGTGTGTGGGAAAACATATCGATCACATGGGGGCCCAAGTTACGGATATCATAAACTTTCTTGCTGAACTAGCGGATACAGGGTTGTCTTTTTGCTCCATAAACTCCTTTAGAACAGTGATATCGGCGGGTCGTCCCCCACTGAACAATCGTCCGGTGGGGGAGCACCCTTGAGTGTGCAAATTGCTTAAAGGTATCAGAATATCCAGACCTCTGAAACCCAGGTACTCGGAATTATGGGACGTCAATCAGGTTCTGCGCCTCTTATCCTCGTGGCAGGATAACCAATACCTCTCTCGGAAGGAGTTGTCAGCTAAGCTAGCTATACTGCTGTGCCTGATATCATGCAAAAGGGTGTCGGACGTCAGAGCACTGGATGTCTTGGCAAGGGTTTTTTCGCTGAAGGGGTGACCTTCACGGTATCCAGGAGGACCAAGTGTAATATCAGGTCGGTAACCTATCCGACTTTTCCTCACGGACCAAAGCTTTGCGTAGTGAGATGCCTCAAAACGTATGAGGAGGTGACGGCCGAATTTCAGCTCCCTGGTGAACAACCATTGTTGATTTTGATTGAGAAGCCTTTTAAGGCGGTCTCTTCCCCTTCCATGGTTAGATGGTTCAGATGGATTTTGGGGGAAGCAGGTATCAATGTACAGGTCTTTGGGGCACTCTCCACCAGGGGTGCTATGGCCTCCAAAGACATCCAGGTAGGCGGCAGTCTGGAGGACATCATGAATGCTGCGGATTGGTCATCAGAATCTACTTTAAAAAATATATATTTTAAGCCTATTCATGAAGCAACCTCTTTGGTGGTAAGTAAGCTTAATCCTCGCCTCCGGTCCTGACATAGAATGAGAAATTTCCTAGCTATCGAGAAGGAAAGTTTCAATTCTATTAAGGACACGGAGGTGAGGTTTATCCCCCCCACACGAGGAATGTGACTCCCACCCGGGAGCTGTTGGAAGTATCATCGGTTTGAGGTGGTATCTATGTTTACAATCGATATATAAAAATTCAAGACATATTTACTGCTCATTTGTTAAGGGCTCCATATGTTTCACATGGGTTGAAGGGCACTGCAATATATTCAGTGTACGTTTATTTCACTTGTTGAGTTCTTTCTTTGAATGGACTCTTCCTTCGTTTAATATGTGATGTTGCTCTCGTAGGATCAGAGGCGGCAACAGCCTGAGGATTTTGAACTTCCCTCCGCAGTGAAGTCGAGGGCGACTGAAGGCGGCAGGGGATATTTATACACGGAGATGGAACCGACGCTGAATGGACTGTGGTTACCATGGGGACGTTGTCTCATGGGTGCTATAGTTTTCGGTATGCAATTGTTGAACTTTGAACTTGCTGTTTTAATAAAGAGTGAAGAAAGATAAGCATAATCCACGCCTCTGTGTCCTTAATAGAATTGAAACTTTCCTTCTGGATAGCTAGGAAATTTCTCATTCCCATGTACTAAACTGTAGTGAGCTGCTCTGCGAACACTGTGGCTCCTAAGTATTTTCTTTTTTTTAAATATGGGAAACAGGAAATTCACATGAAAGGAAACAGTCATGTTGGAAGGCGGCACTTACCATTTCAACAATGCACTATTTTGGCAAAGAATAAGCCAACCCCCTCAGATTAGACATAATGTGAAGAGGTAGACTGAGTCTCTGAGACCCTTCAGTTGAGTGACAACCGAAGGACCCGCTCCCTTAAAACTAAGAGTAACTGGGTTTGGCCCTTCTAGGGGCACTTAAAATATCAAAGACATTCTGAAAGAATGAGCAACACATGCCATTACAAATGTTTTGCTGGAGTTCCCCTTTCAATCTTATCAACCAATAAGGAATTAGTATTTTCTATTTCACTTTTTATCTTTATGGTTTTTTTTTAACTAACCAATGTGTTAAACTAATCTCCAACTGTATAACATTTTTAGAATAAACTGAAAACGTATTACATTGATTCATTTAAAGTTAATTAATTGATTTTATTTTTTGTAGCATACAGTGGTGGAGGTGAGAATCCAGAACTCATTATTTTTTAAGTTTAATTTTAGCCTCCGTTGCAATTTGTGGAGAGCTGCGGATCCATGAAACATGAGTTCATGGTTGGTTAGCATTTATCATCTCCTACCCCAGCCATACTCTCTACCAGTTGCTGTACACTCATGTGATAACACTGCCCCATAAAGCCCAGTGCAAGAATGGATTGTTAGGAAAACCAATAACTGTACTTAAGTCTCACCTTGATGAAAGATTATAAATTAATCATAGGCGAATTAGCGACGGCCTCCTCAAATCTCAAGTGGTGGAGGGGCAGGTGATTAGGAAAATAATTTTAAAAAACGTATCTGTCCTGCCGCCTACGCTGCCAGCCGCCTCGCTCCTCTTCTCTCCTGCTCCTGATGGTGTCCCAGCAGTCCCCTAGACACTAACACAGGCTCCCCTCGCAATCCTAGTGCTGCACTCATGCTATACCAACCACAATCTTTAAAGGGGCCCAATTCAGCCCAAGGTCAATTAATATCTGTGACATATGAGAGGGTCCCTCATCACATTAGGCAGGGGGCTCCCACCATTTTGCAATACGCCACCACCTTTAGCCAGACAGGTGTACAAAAGAAGTAACCTGAATATTGAATAGGACTAAAATAGGATCTTAGGCCTCACAATATCCTTATTCCTTTCTGTAAACATCACAAATACTTAGAAACAGACTCAGTTAAGTTAGGAAGGGCTATGAAAACTGTTTGACAAAGATTCTCCCTTTGTCGAGACTTGCACTATGAGTTCCTGAGAACAAATAGCATATTAGGTGGATCTTCTAATTGTTGTTTGTAATGTACATGCAGCCACTTCCTTTATTGCTTTTGATTACATTACTGGGTGTTTTTACAGTCTTTTGAAAAGTGTTCTGAATGTGTCCCTGCTCTGTTTTCAGTGGGTCGTGTTAACATTAACTATGTTTCATTAAGATGTCATTTACAGTAAACTGTATATATGCTTCATTGCTGACAAGTCTTTCAGCACTTGTGTATTAACACTTGGTACTGAAGTAAAAGCTAAGAAGTACTTAACAGATATTTGAGGAAATATTATTTAAATGGCAGTACCCTGCTTCCTTCAAGGTGTGCAGAAAGAGGATAGTTGAAAAGAAGTTTACCAACAAGAGCTCATGCGTGAATAACATTTCACAATTGGCCTCCACAAATTGTGCTGGAAACATGTTCAAAGTGGGCGTACTACCATTATTGTTACATCACTGAAGTCATGGGTGTTTTGATAGTGCACCAATAGTGCATGTTCATTTACACACTACACATTTTCCACCGAAATTACCACTAAATTTGCACAGACATACAGTTTTATGAATGAAACTATGTTGCGCATAAATGATGTATGGAAACTGGGTTTTTAATGACTATTTCATTTGCGCATCACTAAGTGTTTTGATTTGTTGTGATCCTATTAAAAACTTTGTTTCCACCAAACATCAGAATTACAAAAATAGTGTAATGTGTGCTTTCCTAACTGCTAATATATTCTCAAATATTAGTACAGTTCAATTAAAATGAATTAAAAGTGTGTTGTGTGTTAGAAATAATTACATCCTGCAGCCTTTCCTTTCACATTCCCTGTACTCAACAATATTTTTGCATAGTTTACTTTACAAAATCCTCTTATTTTTCATACTTAGAAAGAGAAGTAAACACAAATCTTCCTTTTAAAACAGTGAACCGAAATTTTGTCTCAAGACATTTGACCTCTGTCCTTGAACTCACATGAATGTGCCAAGATAAAAAGGAAATTTAAAGGGGTCTTTTTTGATCACCTGATTTTTTAACTCCAGCATGGTCACAGGCATGCCTGATTGATGAACTCTTAGTGCCAGAGGTAAGCAGATTCACTCATGCAGAAAGCTACTCAGAGGAAAAGAGAACTGTTTAAACACAATGTGGAAAGTGGACAGAAACGTGAAGTGGTCTGCCATGAGTGGTCAGTTGAATATTAAATGATGCTTGTTGCCAACAGTGTAACAGTGCAGATAGGCTGAAGAAAACATTTTCAAAGAAATCAGTGCATTTATTACATACAAGTCACCGAGGTGTCACAGCTGCTCCATGAATTAGCTATTAAGGTAGAAAGCTGAAAACACAGGCACACTCAAGGAATGCCTCAAGAAAAAGGGAAAAAAAGTTCCTGGAAAGTGGGCACTTCTGGAAGAATAGTGAAAGAATACAAGCAGCGAGTCAAATAGGTCCTAAAGAGAATAGACTCTACAGGAGAAACAAAGACATGCTGGACGGTTTAAAACAAACAAAGCCAGAAAACTGAACGCAAGCAAATGTGAGTTTCAAAACACAAAGCTTCCGGTAGCAATAGGCGGAGTCCCTTTCTAGGTAACCTTTCTGCATGTCCCCAATAGATCTTTGCAACCAGACAGCTGCACTGTCTAGTATGCCTCAACCTAGAGAGGAAGGCATGTTTGTCAGAATGGCTTCCTGCTGTCAGGGAGGCTATGTTTCAGCCCTAGGTTTTCATTTATCAGCCCAGCCTGCATGTTTTTTTCTGGTTTACCTTGCATGAACCAATTACATCAAAGTTGTAGGTCATTATGATCTGTAAAATGAAACATGGGCTGAAATGTGGTGTCCTGGATAACACTCCCTCTCTCAATCTTGGCTGCCTTAAGCAACTTCAGATCTTGTTAACGTGGCAGAGACCATCATAAAGACCAGATCTCTCAGTTAACTGCGTAATTTAGGGGGTCACTGTCAGGACCCTTTTTTTAAAGGAGTGGCTACAGCTTTTTACAGACATAGCGAGATCATGGCTTATGCAAATACCTCCCTTGAGAGCCTAACTGCATACTAAGAGGAGCTCAGTCCCATCAAATGGCCAAGGACACCCACGTCTGCTTTCTGCACTTGTGCACTGGTCAGGCTCCAGATCGAGACACTGGTATTCTGCTGGCACTTAGATCAAATCTCACCCTCCTCTGAATCCTTACACACATTCCCATTTAGAACCTAGCCATTATTGACCATTTATGGTTGTTCAGGGATTTAATGCGAGTGACTCAGAGGCCAAGAAGGAGAGACCCTCAACCCATTTATTTATTTTAGTATTTTGTTAAGTGCACCTTCACCAAGTGTATTATGGTATCATGGTGCTGATAGAACCGAGAACTATCAAACATCAGAGGAATTATCTGACAATGAATAACCAGGTCTTCAGGTTTTTCCTAAATTTCAGCAATTCTGATTCTGTTATGAGATCCAGCGGGAAAGAATTCCAAAGTCTAACCAATTTCAAAGTCTAGTGTGTTCCAAAGTCTAGTGCCTGCTACTGTGAATGCTCATCTTGCTTAAAATGGGTGATATTCAACCTACAAGATCCTTCCAATCTCCAAGTGCCTCTAGATTTCTAAAAAGAAGATTTGCCATGCAGTGGGTTCACTTTGCTGCCATGGAACTACTTATGAACAAAATATAGCACTTTAAACTTTATTCTTTGCTCACGAGTGGGCCAATGGAGTTAAAATAGGCCAGAAGAAATAGTCTCCGTCATTTTGATATTTAAAACAAATCTGGCTGTCACAATATGGACATTCTGTAGTTTTCTAACTGCATGCATTAGAAGACCAAGATATACTGCATTGCAGTAATCAAGACTTGGTAAGATGAGCACATTTAATAGTTAGAACTTTTGGTAGACACCGAATAAATGTTTCATACTTTAAAAAAAACAAGGGAAAAAAGGTCTTCACTATATACTTAATCTGCTAGTCCAACTGAAAACTAGATTCCACTATCACTCCAAGACTTTTTGACTTTAGGCACTCGGTCTTGGTTATTGACATATTGTAAATGGCCACTAATCATGAGTCCACAATTGAGTCTGTCTGAATGGGAGCAATATTTCTGTTTTATCCCTGTTTAGTTTTATATACTGTTGAATGTCAGTCTTCCAGCATTCCAATTAATATTATAATTAATTCTGAAGATTTTTTGAGTAATATCAGCAGACCAATGCTGATAGTCCTATGAAATATATCTGCTAAAGATAACATATATATGTTTAACAGTGGCAGGGACAGAACAAATTCCTGAGGTACTCCTTAGGAAAGTTTTTTGCAGTCTGACAGCTGCCACTCGCCCCCTCAGATCAGCCTGAACTGTTCGTCAAGTCAGAAACCCCTGAAACAAACTTAATACATTACCTCTAACATCGAGGGCATCCAGTGGTTGCAGAAGAATCTCATTGTCTACTGCGTCGAAGGCTGCAGATAAGTCAAGTAGGATCAGTGCCACAGAGACATTCTGACTCCAGTGTATACCCCTTCATGCACAATGCGGACTCTCTGAACATAGCACTGGTTTGGCATTTCAGCATGCCTACAGTGTGTCGGAGCAGTCTGAAGTAACATAAGGCAACATATTAATGCTGTAGAAATCACCTTAACAGATCATCTGGTAAACCTTCTGTGTGTATAAGCATTCAGTCACGGGTTGAACACTGATGCGTGGAATATTACCCCCAATAATTGGTGTTTTTGAAGGGAGGGGAGAAGGAGTGCATTTTTAGCTGATGGACTAAAATATTCCACAATGGAATCTCTCTGGGATATCATGAAAGGATGTAATGAAATCCAAGGCACCAAGTCCTGAAAAAAGAAGTTGGGGGACTAACCAATTTAGGCACAAAGCGAGTGACATCATGGTGAGTGATATCACGATGCAGCTTCACTAGAAGTGACATCAGATCTTAACACGTCACACTTATGTTTAGCAGGTCAATCATGAGTACATTTGAGCACATTACGAGATTTAACAAATTAGATTGTGTGCCTGGGTTGTTCCAAAATAAGGGACACAACCCCAATGCACAATCTGGGCCTCAACTCAGACATATATTTTTCAAAAACTCTGCCACAAAGAAGTTGTCCAAAAGGAGAAACGTTGCAGAAAGCTGATCTGCTTAGTTTGTTGCCAAGACTGCATTTTAAACTCTCTTGGGATTAAGACACCTGCTGCAGAAATCTTTGTGTGCTCAGTAAAGCTCAGAGAACAGTAATAATGGTAAGATGAGTCTGGAAGCTAAAGTATTTGCTGGCGAGATCTGTGTTTTATCTACTATCCGTTTTGAATCAAATTAGTATAGAGGGTTAATGTGTCTCCTGCAGAGCACATCCTCTACCATGCGGTTTGGCAGATTTTTATTTTATGTAGCTAGGTAAGTGGGTTACTGCATTTAACATAGGGATGATTTTGTTACTTGCAGTTCATAAATTGTAAACCTTCTAATATAGCACAATGAACTATGAGGGATATGTGCCTCCTACACATTCTAAACCTCACTGTCTTTTGCAACATTGTTTTATACACATATGATTTATTTTCAAAGCATAATGTTTATTTGTGATGTAGAGCGCCCTGACACCTTGTATTGGGATGAGTAGGCTATAAAAGAAATTAAACAAAACAGTGGTATTTATATTGTTATAAATACTCTGACAGATCAACACATCTGACATTCTTACAGTGCTTGCATGTCTCCTATATGCAGGACTTAAAGTAAAAAGCATGCCTCTTTTAAATACTTGTTAAGTAATAACAAGTTGTGAGTATTTGTTTCCCCTTCATTACATTTGCAGCTGGGTGTGAGGTTCCAGAAAGCTCTCAGCCAGGATACTGGAACAAAACGAGGCCTGATGGCCCCTTAACTTCAGCCTTTGTTTTGAGCCCAGCTCTAATTCAAAATAATAAAGCCCTCTCGCCACCCGCACGTTGCTGCCTAGGACGGAAAGCAAACAGTGTGCTGGTGCTGCTGGAAGTGCCGGAAAAAATACACTGGGAAGAGTTCAGCCTATTTCAGTGGGGCCCAACAGGGTAGAAGTCGTCCACCGTGTGAAAAAAAGTCGGTGGGCACTGTCTACCCGAGTGTACACCCTACTGTGCCATGTTGTCGCTAGAGGAAGGGTTTAAACCATCAGAGGATGCCCTGGCATCCCACAAGATACATTAATATAACGATAATGTTGCCTGATACCACCTGAGGGTCTGACATCACACGAGAAGCAACTATACCAAGCGTGACCTCATGTACTGCTAGCACTGCCCTTGTTAGCCTGGTTTCAAGAGTCAAAGGAGGTAGAACATAAACTAAACAATGCTGTGAGAGCCAAGTTTGCATTGCAGAGCTTCCACTCTTTGTAATGCCCTTAGACTCCAAACAGCAAAGAGGACGCTAAAGGTACTTTCACTGCTACCTGGTACTGTGGTGACTTCACTGACGTAACAAAGCCTCTCGCATTCCCCGCAGTTTGGGGGGGAGGAGTGGCACTGAGCTCCAGGTACCTTGTAGGTGGGGCACCCACAAGTTTTGTTACACCACTGGGTGACTTGATATCCATGGCATGTTACATTATGCCCAGACTTACTGAGCAAGGTCTTCAAACTCTGAGGAGATGTCCAATATTTGAATTACTTACCTTTTTGGATGGTTTATTCCTGACAATATGTGATTCTTTAAATACTGCATAGAAAGATTAAAAGAAGAAAGTTAATTGAAATATGCCATCTCCTAGCAAACACATCCACTATATGGAATATGACAACCACTCACTGTTGTTACCAATAATTGTAGCGATTAATAAAAGAGAAGAACATCAGTTATGTTCAACAAATAATTGCGGTGAAGAATACTATTTTTAAATTTTACCAAAAGAATCCTCTGCAGCAAGGACAGGCCTAGGTCTTCTCAGAAACTATTTTGCTGAGTTGCCTAATAGACAAAGACATAGCAAAGTAAAGCAACCATGTCTTTACCATATTACTCACATAGATTTGAGGCTGCAAGCAGACCTTTCTGGCACCATAACTGAATATAAACAAATGTATGTTGTATCCTAATGGTGCACATAACTTTGTCAAGCTTACGTAAATAAAAGGTTCTTCCGAAGACATGTTTTAAAGTGTGCTTTGAAAAAGAGTTTAATGTGTGGTGTAAAAAAATATACCCTCATCAGATCACCTGCCACTGATCAAAGAGACTCTGCCAATGTCTGGTTGTCACTGAATATCACTGTCAAAACATATAACAATGGATTGTTCCTCCAGCACTGGAGGAGCCAGGGTTTCAGGATAAACCCACTAACCGAATGTGTAAATGTTTCACATTTAGATTAATTATATGTAAATGTATTTCTTGTAGATATTTAAAAAATGTGGCATGGACAAATTTGGCATAGTTGATTCTATTATAGACTATAAGGAGATGACAGTGGTTTCAGAGGACCCTCTCCCTGAAAGCAAAAAATCAGGCCCATATTTAAGGAAAATGACGCACAACTGTGTAGTTGTGCGTCAAAAATATTAATGTGAGCTAATGCAATTCCTTAGCACCATCTGTGCTCCATATTTAAAAATAGACGCACCATGGTGCTAAGGAGTTAAGTTAGCGCCGCTTTAGCATAAAAAAATGATGCTAAGGCAGCGCTGACTTTTCATAAATATGGGCCTTAATCTCTGGTCAACACACTTGCCACTGCCTAATGCTGAAGGGGACTGATATTGCTTATCTGTAATGACATTAAAGAGAGGTCCTGGCCAACTTCCCCTTTTCCATTTGTGCAATGTTGCTGAAAATACTTTCTATGTAGCACCCCCTTCTACCACCTCCAATGCTGCTCAAGGAATTGGTTACCTCTGTCCTCATAAAATACCCTATGAGGGACAATGACTAGGTGCCATACTCTGCTGCATAGCTGTTGACATCTTATTCCATGATAAGTACTGTTTTAGACCCGTCTTTCCTGGAAGGTGAACACTCCTTCTGGTCAAGCCTAAACACAAATGTCCCTGTAATAGTTTCGAACATGGTCTTGCTTGGTGGAGGACAGTTGGATTCCCTACAGTCTCAAAGTTCTGAGGCCTGGTTTAGCTTTAGCACCTGAGCTTGAAGTTCAGACCTCCGTCTGGGTGAGGTCGCTTGCCTGTCTGGTCCTTCAGTAAGAAGCTGAAGCACCCTATGTGCTTTGTTTCATAAACTCCCTACTTCACCTTCTTTATGGAGCAATGTCTCCACCATGAGCATAGTTGACTGCCTCTTTCTTAATCAGAGTCCACTCCATGCTAAAAAAAAACTTCAAAAATGAATAAATAGACCTGAACCACTCCATAGGGTAACCATTCTCTGTGGTGTTTGCTTGATGATGATTACACCTTTATCACAGGTCTCCCCCCATGTATGCCTGTAGGGGATTAGACGTTGCCGTCCCCACTCTTACCATGGCATCAGGGAAAGACTAGTTTATGACAGCAGTAGAAATGTCCTCTGATTGTGCATAATAAGAGCTCCACTAAAAAGATATGTCTTAGGAGAGGGCATTTCATAAGTGTATCCATTGTTGAAAAAGATATGGTGGCCAGGATTGGATAGTAAAATATATAAAGCAATATAATTAGAATTTGTTGGAGTAATACAGTTTAAAGTCTTGGTATTCTAACTGACTAGCTAGCTTACTACCTTTGTAAAGCACACACTAGTGATTAAGATCATCGGTAAGGTTATGTTCAAATGGAACATATTGTTCCTCCAGAGATAGCTGGGTCCAGTACTGAACACCTAGCTGCTAAATATACAGATGCTCTTGAAGTCTGTGCAGTCTGAGACTTTGACACAGTGAAATCGCCAACTTGCCTCTGAGATCTGGTCATGCTTACACTAATAAGTATAATGGCACATTAGATAATGCACTGTGATCCCAAAACAATGGTAGTTGGCACTATGCAAATCTGAATAACCAATTTTATGACAGGTGCAGCTCCATATGTCCAGCAGAGAGCATCACATGTATAGTTATGGCTTCATGCGTCAGATACGGTATTTAACCTCCACCACACATTGGTTACCATGTAGCAGTTTCATCACGTAGTCTTTAACACAGAGGGAGGTACCAGGCTGGTCATTTGTAGGTTCCATACAATGCAGGACTTTACCACACAAGTAAGTTATTATATTTTTTAAATAACATAATATGTGTGCATAGTACAGAAGCGGGGAAGATAGGCAGGACTGCTAGGACCGAAAGCAAAAGCCTTTCGAAGGTGAGAGAACAAGACCCTCTGGCTTAGCCATACTGACCCCTTCGCTAGCCCATTCAGGCCACAAAAAGGTCAGCTGAATGCAAGGGATCTTTGGGTGTGAGTATACAATAGCTTTTCTTTTCCCCCCCCTTAGTTACAGTTGCAAACCATTTATGGTTTCACAAGAACAAAAGAAAGATAATTTGAAACCGAATTAATGTCTTGGAAGCTACAGAAAATGTAGCAGATCGTAAAAGGAAGAGGGCAGGGAGTCTCCTAAAGGTGGAAGGCAAGGGGAGTACTAGGGAAAGGAAAAGTGGAAAGAGGTAACAGAAGGGGCAGAGGGGATGCATCGGGTGCTAGAGAATCATTTTTTGCCTGTGGTCAGCTGGAGCACTGGAAAAAGGGCCTGCCCTAATACTCCTTCAAATGTGCCAGCTCTTGCTGACCCTCCTGAGTTCTGTCATGGTAGGCAGAACTCCTATGCTGAATTCTAGGTCAGCACAAGAGGTTCTGACTGTGCCTCAGATCCTCTAATCCAAATAGATCAGATTGGTCAATGTGCTGATCGCATGATAAATGGTAAATGAACCACTTGTCCTGGTAACTCCAGTACTAGCTGCTCTTCTTTGGAAAGTTCCCTTCTTTTACCTCTTTAGAGCTTGCCCATAGGCACAGTTGGTATTTCCAAACCACATATTTGACCCTGTCTCTGTATATGTCAGGCCCATCATCTGTAAAAACTTGTTTTTACTCAGTCTCACCTCAGCAGCAAATCTTTTTTGGAGAATATCTTATACAAGTTAAGCTGCACAATGTTTAGTATCCCTGACTGTGCCTACCTTAATATACCCCAGCACTGTGAAAATGAAGTCATTGCCTTACTTTGCGAGAACGCAAACTGTCAACCTGCAATGAACAACAATGAGCTGTCCCTATGATCTAAGTGATTTGCTTTTCCATGTAGCATCTATGTTATGGTTTCCAGGGATCAGTGATGTAGGATTCACTGCTTCTACTGAAGGTTAACCCACAAAAAGAAGCTGTCTTGAATACCTCAGTATCCCCAAACAAACAAAACTTAAACAGGGATTTGTCTTGTAATAGCTAATTTGTTAAAACAGATGGTTTTGTTGTCAGTTGGCAGCAGATCCAATTTCCCGATTTTGATGATGAAAAAGATGGGCAACGCCAAGGTCTACAGCTCCTCCAAGATTTATGAGTCTTAAATAATGTTGTTATCCGTAACTTCCCCATGGTCCCCAAACCCGCCACCATCCATTCCCCAACCCTGCAACTGCCAAATGACTAACTATGGGAGACCTTTATTCTGCCTTCTTCTCCATCCCCATACACAAAGACAGTCTGTTCCTCTTTGTGTTCTCATTTGGAGGTTTCTTACTTTCATGGTGAAGGCTCCCAAAAGGATTTACAGAGTCTCTGTCAGTAATTTCCTATGCTTTCCAATATTGCTCAATTCGCCCAATTCTCGGGTTACTCACTAAAAAAGGAGAAAACTGAGATCCTTCCTTCTAATGTTCATTGCCACCCCTCCGTACTGGGCTCATCTAACTTTCAATGGAAATCTTCCATCAAATAGCTTGGGATTTGGTTCTGTAATGACCTCACCGAGTCAGTCACCACTAGTGAACACAAAACTCTGAATAAAATAAAATATTTATTTGCCCCATGGACACTGAAACCTCTTTCATGGTGGGGTAGGCTGGAAACCATCAAGATGATGGTTTCACCCTTAGTTAACTTCTTATCCAGCATGATCCCAGCACGCCTCTCACCAGTATTCTTCCTTAAAATTGGCATGGCAGTTTTCTCCTTTCTATGGGAGAACAAAAAAAACAGAATCAGTCTGAAAAAACTGAGGGCACCAATGACAGTAGGAGGGTGCAATTACCCTAAATGGAGCTCTTACCAAACAGCCTTCTTAGCAACCAAAGATGCACAGTGGTTTCAAACTAACAAACTAAAAACCCTATCTGGCTTGCTATTGAATCCTCTATCTGCCACCCCTTCTCATTAATAACCATGCTCACGAGTCCGATAGTCCTTTCAAACACTCAAAGAAAATCAGTAAGGACACCATTTCGGCTATTCTGTTTTTATGGAACAATTCACTTTTTAGTTTGCTTGGAACATAGTTACACAGCGATAAGCCTACAACCTTTTGGGCCAGCCGCGGAATAGCAATCAATGGATATCTAACATACACAGTCATAACAGAGGCCCAAGGGCCAAAGAGCCAAGGAGTCCAACAATCCTTATAGGATTGCGCAACAAAGAGAAAGAAAACATCACCCTTCCACCCACCCTCAAACCCTGATCCTGAGCACCAACATAAGCCTACATTGCAATGCTATAGTGGAGAAAACAAGTTTAAAGGATGGGACGGACATCCGTGCCGTAAGATAAGTCAGTAAATGGGTACTGTCATCCGGGACCTAATCGGGATTCATCTGCAAAAGTTTCAAGTTTTTGGGCAGGTTAACTCGCGGAATTCAGCACAGAGAAGGTTTTTGAAAGGAGATCATAATTCATCATATGTAACAGTGTTTGATTCAGAAGACATAGCTAACTTCTCCATCCCCAAGATAAACCAGAGGTTATGTAGCCAGGCAGTGTGGGTTGGTATCTTATCAGTACCCCACTGGGAGGAGGTGACCTGCTGAGCCGCCGCTATGGTCATGGCAATTTATTGCCCTCACACAGAACGTTGTGGGTACGTCAGAGGGTTGTGAAGAACCAGGAATATGCATGCAGGGAATTGAGGAATGGAGGTATTGAATGCCTTATCACCATCGTCCAAGACCTGCTCCAAGTACAGTGTCCATTTCGGACAGTGCCATAAGAGATGTACTCGGATACCTGTGGTGCCACAACCCTGCCAACAATCCCGCAATCAGGATGTGTTCTACTTATGTATTCAGGGTAGGGACAGTTACCAGTAAGTTGCGGTTTTGTATGCGGACTCTGTGCCTGTATGTGGTGTGGTGGAGTAGATATCTCCCCATTTGCGGGGTGTCAGAGTCCTACCCAATTCACCCTCCCAGCAAAGCTGTCCCTTAATCTTTGGCAAATTGTTCCCTTGTGTTAGAAATGCATAGAGTTCAGAGATGAGATGCTTATCATCTTGTTTAAGCAGGAGCCATTTCTTGAATGGAGTTAGCGGCCTGCTTGCTCCTGAGCGGGTCCCTAGTGATGTCACCCAGTGACATTCTTGAAGGTATGATACATAGTCAGCATCAACAAGGACATAATCAGTCTTCAAATGAGCTAAGTGGATGTGCCCTTGGGTGTCAAAGAGACTACCTAGCTGTTTACAGCCGCCTTCTCGCCAGCGACTAAATCTTTCAGGCTGCATCCCAGGGACATAGTCAGGATTGGCCATAATGGGAGTCACAGGGGAGGGGTAGGAGGTAAAGCCCACCTTAATAGCAACGAGTCCCATACTGTGAGCGTTGTCCGCAAGACAATGGAGGAATATAGGCCCTACACTCTATTTTTACGGGGAAGCCACATTTCTTTCCAGATATGCGAGCCTGCGACAGCTTGGTCCATAAAGACCTGGAAGAGATAGAGAATGCTAGGTAGGATTGTCATCTTGACCACCTCAATCGTTCCCATCCAAGATAGACGGAGTCGAGACCACAACGACAGGCCCTTCCGGAGCTGCGCGCGTAAGCTAGAGTAATTGGCTGTCACTGTATGTGGGATGGAGCGAGCTAAGGAGATTTCAAGATAGGGTATGGTATCTTTCGTCCAACTAAAGGGGAAATGAGACCGCAGGGTATTTTCATGGTCCGGTACCACTGATAGGTTCAGGATCTGTGACTTCTGGAGATTCACTTTAATGCCTGAAACCCGGCCGAAGAGTTGGAGCTCGTCGGTGAGTGTGGGGAAGGAGGAAATGGGATTCACAATAGAGAGTATAACATCATCTGCATAGAGGCTGATAAGATGTTGGGAGCCTCCAAAAGAGATCCCTGATATTTCTGTGTTCTGACTCAGTCTCTGAGGGAAGGGCTCCATGTACAGGGTGAACAGTAAGGTGGACAGGGGGCAGCCCTGCTGTATTCCCCAAAGGATAGGGAAGGAAGGAGAGGAGACCCCGTTGACTCGGACTGAGGCTTTGGTAGTGCTATATATACTTTGGATCCATTTGCAGAAATGGTCCTTGAACCCTATGCTATTCATTGTTGTGAATAGGTAGGGCGAGGGCACGCAATCGAATGCCTTTTTGGCGTCAATGGCCAGTAGGAGTGCCTCCCTGTGTGAGGGGTGAGTCTTGTCAATTAAGTGCAGTAGGAGCTTAGTGTTGTCACTACATGGCCGGGTAGAGATAAATCCCGCCTGATCCGGATTGATTAATCCCAGCATCAGAGGATTAAGGCGTTGTGCAAGGATGCCCATAAAGAGTTTACCATCAATGTTAAGGAGGGAGATGGGCCGATATGAACTTCAAAGGGTTGTGTCCTTTCCAGGTTTGGGGATCACTGAGATGACTGCTTCTAACATCACTAGGTGTTGGGAAGGGAACCTGTCTCTGTGAAGGAGTTGAATAAGCGGGTAGGCAATGGGGCAAGAAGCGGTTTTGTAAAATAACGCCGTGAACCCATCCGGACCAGGCAATTTCAGTGGCTTAAGGCGAGCTATGGCTGCAATTACCTCTTCTATCTGTATCAGTCATTCTGGTGGTCTGTCTCCGGGAGTATGGTGCAGGAGGCAGGTAGAATGTAATTTTGAGGGTTTCTAAGTAGGGTATGATCCGCAGAGTAGAGTGCCGTATAGTAAGATTGGAAAGCTGTGGCTATCTCGTCCATGGATATAGCCTCTCCAGATGGTCTGTGGATCATGTTAATAGAGCCCGTAATGATGTTGGTCCATAGATGGTGCACAAGCATCCGACTGCAGCGGTTGCTCCCAAGATAAAATTTATGTTCAAGACGGAGTCTTGTATATTGAACCCTATCTAGATCTAATCTCTGAAGAAGGTGTCTAGCTTTCTCTATTTCCCTCCAAGTTCTGTGTGCACCTGTGCGTTTATGTGTGGTTTCCCGCTCGGAGACGCTCTACTCAAGGCTTTGCCTCTTATCCCGCCTTCTTATATTTTCAGCTGCTGATATGGCTATCAGCTTTCCGCAAATGACTGAGGAAATAATCAATATGTGCATAGGTCTTGTGGGCAGCGGAGCAATATGTGTAATCCCTTGAGGTAGGGTGAGAGTGCCGCCAGGTGTCCTGGAGGTAGCCCTCCCGGAGCTACTGTCTGCCCACTTCTGAGAAGGCTCCTGTTTGTTCTGATCTCTGTCCGGATCTGTCTATATTGTAGTCCATTACCAAGTTGTTTTTTAAATGTATTGGCTGCTAGGTCCTGAAACAGCAACGGCGTATGACCCCTAAAGTGGAGTGGGTGTGAAGACCATGCCTTGCGCAAAATCTCTTCTTTCTGCTGCAAGTCATATAGGCACACCAGGATGTCTGCCGTGGGGGCCTTAATCAATCACAGGAGACCCACTCGGAGGAGCCTGACCAAATTTATGTCGACAGCAGGAGGGTCTCCCAGTATATGCTGAAAGAGAGCAGCAATGTATTTGTGAAGGCCAGATCCCTCATTGCCAGTTGGGACACCTCTGATATGGATATTATTTCGTCTACAGCGATTTTCTAAGTCTTCCGTATTCACCTGAAGTTCCAATTCTTGGTCATGGAGACAAAGGATTTCTTGCTGGAGCCTGTCTATTTCCTCACTATGGGTGTCCTCCTTATCTTCTAGTGCAGAGACCCTCTCGCCCGTGTTGTCCAGATCGCAGCGTCTTACCCGTCATTCTTCTGAGAGGTCTTTCTTAACCACTTGCAGATCGTCACTGAGTGAAGAGAACAGGGACTCTAAGAAATCCCTAGTCACCGAGGTGTCCTCCTTGTGTCCGCAGTCAGGATTGCTGACAGGGGCACCGTCTCCAGGCGAAAACCCGGTCGGATTTTGTTAACATGTCTCAAAGTGACCGTTTTATTTTGTTCCGACTGTGGACATGTCATCAGCTTTTTTATGCGGTCTTCCAATGCCTCAAACTTTGCCCACTGTGTCCCCTGTGGCCAGAAGAAAAACCAGGTGGGGGAGTGTAACAAAGAGCGCCTCCCCCAGTGCATATAGGCTGTCCGGTGGAGCACGTACCACCACCAGAGGGAGTCTTGAGTCCGATCTGATGGTGGGCGGTAGGTGGGCCAAAGCGCTAGGCGAATAATGCCGGAGGGGGAGAAGCAGCAGGTGCAGCACCAAACAGGTGAAAGGCCTAGTCCAACAATGCAATGGTGTACCTGTGGTGACGGCCCCAGGTTTGTATGGGGTAGTACCCAGGGTCAAGGGACTCACCAAGGTCCAGCCCCCCTCCCAGTAGGTGACCAGAGGGGCCCCACGAACACGCTCCAGCCCCCCCCCTCGGTTGGAGGCCACGATACTAGTCAGGTAGGCCCAACCGATGCAATCCTGCATCAATAGGCTTGCTAAGCACAAGACAGTCCGCCCCTGATCCGGGAAAGTACTGTTTAGTCCCCTCAGTGCTGTAGAGCATTAATCTCCTGAATTGAGCTGTGGGGGTCCCCAGGAATTGCCGGCACACCTCTGTTGGATTCCCTGGATCGGGTGCTCCTGATTGCAGGCAGCCGTTGTCTCTCTCCACACTCGTGCGCCGCACCAGAGGCCGCAGCTGCCATGCCGTCCACTCCTGGCAGAGGTGGGTGATCTCTGAAGCGGGGGTGTGGCACTCACGGCAGTCAAGGACACCTCTGTGGGGTCGCGCTCTGACCCTGCCCCAATTCCCTCTCAGGTTCAGAGAGGCGTACACGCCCTAGGCCTCACATCTCCAGCCATCTCCGTAGGCCCTGCCATCTTGATGCGGCAGGTGGGTCCCTGCCGGTCGCCCGTCAGCGCGGTGTCAGGTGCCTCGGGGAGAGGCTTCAGGTGGCACCCATGGAGTCTGCAGCTCCGGGGTAGCATAGGCAGGTCCCACCGGGTGCAGTAGCTGCAAATAGAAGGGCGCTATTCGCTGCTTTGCATGGCAGGTGGCGGAGAGACAGGGAAGCAAGTCCTAGCTGCCTGTCATCGTGGCCACGCCCCCTGCTGTTCTGTCTTTAGACTCTCACCTCTCACATCCCTATGGTTCAATAATTACAAGCCCCCAGCTCGGAAACCATAGGTCCGTTTTGGGCAACCAAAGCTATCTTGACGATAGCTGACATGTACTCTAAATCAGAACCACTCTCACTCACCTCCCTGAAACATAAATACGATCTCTCCAACATGGATTTTTTATAGCTTCCTTCAAATCAAAGCCAAGGTATCCAAACTCGGTCCTATCTAAAACTCACTGATAATACAAAAACTTCAATCAATTCACACAGGTGGCCACGCTGCCTCAAAATTTTATAAAATACTTACCACCAATAAAATCCAACGTCACCCACCTTTAGCCCAAAAATGGACCACCTATTTCTCGTCCATAGACCTTATGTTCCCCAATGTAGTCTTTTGGGCGAAAATAGGGCCAAACTTATTCAAACATAAACTAATACAATCCCTCACCCAAACAAAATTATTTGCAGCACACTTATGTACTGGACCATAGCTAAAGTGTTCCGACTAAAACTTAAGGACACTAACACATGTTGGTCATGCGACTCACCCAACGGCGACTAAAAACAAATGTTTTTATTTTGCCCCAACTTGCATGCATACTGGCGAGACATAACCGCACAATTACAGACTATCTTCGAAAGGCCTATAACCCTTATCCTTCCCACTTATTCTAGTGAACCTACTCCCCACTGATCCCCCCCATTGATCTCCTGGACATGGACCTCTTTCTCCTTGACCTCTTACTCACTCTCACCATCAAAGTAATTCTGATAGAATGGAAGTCTAATACAAAATGTCTCATACCACACCTGGTGGACCTGGGTTAACTATCTAAGAAGCACCCACACTACCCAAAGGAATGACAGAACCCAGCTGGCTACGTCGCAACGTATCTGGAAAACACTTGACCTCTTTATTCACAACCCACCACGCTGATGGGAATTCCTCCCCTGCCAGTAAATTCTAACCATAAGGTTATCACTTCACTGACACTATCTTAAATTTAGGTATTTTCCCCTCCAGCACAGGGCACCCCTCTCCCCCATGTCCCACCCGACTCTAAAGTATTGATTCAGGTTTCACTTATAATGACATGTACCAAATGCTGCCCTCATTCCCAGACACTTCCTAAATACTACCTATATAATCTGTCACCTATCAATGCATATGTCTATTCTACAATACTTTATATGTATAAGAAGCAATACTGTACTTGCAATAATGTACATGTCTTGACATGGTTAATCTTCTTTTTAAACTATTTCCTCCCAGATTCGTTTATGCTGTATTTTTGTACCTTTTTTTCTATTAAAATACCAATAAAATATTTTGAACAAAAAAAGTAATAATTTCCTACCCTCTAAAAAAAGAAGTGGACACATTGGTTGTACTTTGATTCAATATGTTGATGATTAGCTTTTGCCATCCTCCTCGCGAGGTAAGCGGTGTCTCCTGGCCACTGGATACTTCTGTGGGTCTAGTTGGTCTTTGCTGCTGCCCTCGGTCTCTTGCTCTTGGTAGGAGGAGCTATGGCTCATTGCAGTGGAATGGGGAGCTAATGAAAGGCCTAACTGTGGTAAACATGTCAATGAGTCGTGCCTCCGCACTGTGTATGTAAATAACTCTGACATGCTGTTGCTTCAGAAACACCACCACAGTTGCCTGTTGATACGGGGGAAAGCATGCCTTTAATTGAAGTGCTTCTCAACAAAAACAACTTGATTTGTTCTCTCATGGGCTGAGACTGCCAGAATATGCTGGCATCTGCCCTCGTATTTTCAAGGACTTAAAAAATATAAAAATCCCTTCTGTCGTTAGAGATCTGATGTTACTCATCTTGCCATGTCAGAATGGGGGGCTGGTTTGTGAGCACTGCAACGCAGGCAACCAGAGTGTCTTTGTGAACTGGAGTTAGAGTGACATTGCAGAAACTATGGTTTTCAAATCACGGTCTCATGAGTATCGGCTTCCCATTTATATAGTGTTTCACAAACATCCCTGAAATGAAATGCTATCTCCGACTGCCTCAGGAGTCAGGTGGTTTCTGTTGCTTTGCCCAAGTCATCCCTGCTGTCTTACATTCTGATATTCACCCTCTCCAAACATGGCATGGTCATTTCAAGATCTCTGAAATGAACAGCTTCTTTTCCATCCTTTATCCCCAACTATGGTGTAGGTCAGGCTATTCAAGGGACTAGACTCAATGCTGAATACTAGACGTAGCAAACACAACAGCTATTACTTTAGTGTTGATCACCGACCAGTTAAATGCCAGAAAACTGTGTCTCAGCAGAATAGAATGGCCTTAGATTACCTCTTAGCAACTAGTAGTGGGGGGGGGGGTAGGTGCATTGTAGGCTTTGAGAGTTGAAGATGCCGCTCTAACACCTCTTTTAGTATACCTGAACAGATAGATTATGTTAAGGATAGTATTTTGAAACTACATAAGATTTAAATAGGTTTTCATTACATCTTGATCCACATCTGGCCTTGGTCTTCAAGGTTATTCAGTAACTAGGGAATAAACATATTTGAAATCATGATTGCAATTCTGATCGTAGTGACTATATATGTGCTAGTCAAACTGATTAAACAGAGAACAAAGACCCTGCTTATCTACTGAATAAGCTTGAGCATGGCTGAAGGTAGCGACAATAAAGAAATTAAAACTGAAATAAGAAGATGTTGGTAATCAAGTTGTTGTAGTGGTTTGGTCTCCCGACAAAAAATGGGGTCCTGAAAGATAAAGTCCATGCAGACATGTTTAGCATGAAAATGCTGTGTTCCTTTGTATTTTATTAATCAATTGCAGTGTTATTTTATACCATCTTGAAGACCACTTAAAGCTTAGTATTGTGCTGTACTTACGCACATTTTAAATGTACTATGGTTGTGTAACTCCATGTTGTACAATGCACATTTTACTGAACTGTGCTAGAGAAGCATAGCCTTGTTCTGAATATGTCAAATTATGTAAAATAATCAAGTATTAACTGCCAGTGCAAATGAATTGTTGCACTAGTGCTAGAGGGTTTGCAAACAATCTCCGTCATGAACAGTTTTAAAGATGCCGGTGGGTAGGGTGTGCTTTGTAGAAAGATCTGCATGTGCTCCTTGAGGACCAGCGATGTACTCCTAGCTTGGTGTGCATGTGACAGGGATATGTGTTAGGGTTGGGTATGTTCATACGTAACATGGTATAGCTGTGCGGAACCATTGCTTGAGTGGCTTGTCAGATTTACCTATAAATATCTTACTTCAGTTAGGTCCACACAGTTGTTGAATGCTGAGTAGAGAATTAGATCAGTCTCACGTCCCACTTCGAGGTCCACCCAGATGGGGGATATTGAGATGAATTACTCATGTTTCAAATGCCCTTGCACGCTTCATCACAGAATAAGGCACCCTAGTCAGGTTTCCATGTGAGATGAATGAGACATATCTTAATACATAAAGGTCTAGGGATGGATCAGGGGAGGAAACAGCTTTTACCTTCTGTTCTTTGCTTATCTGTGATCTCTGTTTTAGGGATGATTATTTATTTTCTGAACATCTAGTTCCAGTGATTATGTTCTGTATCACACTGATAGAGTGTTTAGTCTGTTGGATGTTAATCAAGTGTCGGTTGTTCCAACGTCTAGAATGGCCAATGGTAATTTTGTATCCTTATAAGCTTGTCTTGAGAATTGTCTATTTTAATCTGAGTCTGAGTTCATAATAAAATCCTTTACATTTATTCCCGACTTGGATTTTCCTTGTGTGGCCAAATCAGACATACTTTGAATTTAAATGTTGATTGATTGTGTTGTTGATTTTTCTCTTACCCTTTAGCTAGGGTGAAAAGTTATGTTGACCTTATTTAGAGCATACCTGAACTATTCCACAAGTAGCATAGCAAATGGAAATACAAAGGTGCATGGGCACACATTAGGGGGAAAGGGCAAATGACAGTGCAACGCAAGGCATAACGAGGACCTTGTGAGCACTAATGTAAACTAGGAAAATGCCCCCTCCCTTCTCCAAGTTTTAGTACTACAAACATTCAGAATTGGTGTGCAGAGGGCCCCTCGCACCCCTTGGCCACACTGCTACTGAAACTGCGGCACAATTGATAGCTACGCCCATGAAATGACATGTTCTGTCAAACACGACATTAAGCAAAACACTTCAGAAGCAAAACATCGCAGGTGACTGGGACCTAAATCCATTGCCATAAAATGAGAAATTCTTTTCTGAACACCTGCTAATGGCCAAACTGCTCACCAAGCTGTTGGGCTTTCGTGGGGAAATTACCAATCCCATGTAATTGGCGACATCGGAGCAGGACTGCAAGTGACAACTCAATCTGTCTTCGCAAGCGGTTCCTGCAGATCTTTGATGGCAGTCGTAAAAACCAAAAATTAGAAAACCTGTTTTTTGCTTTTTATGTTGTTGCAGTAGCAGGTAGTTTGGCAGGAGCAATTCTAGCTCAGCAAGGAAATTCAGTGAGGCCAAGGCAGCGACAACTGTGAGGTGAGGACCTCCACGCGCTTAATTTAAAGTGGTTTGCACTGGTTGGCCAAGGTCAAGGAACTTAGCCATCCCGATGGCACAGACATCCTTGAGGAAGCCGGACTCCCTATGCTCTGTTCAACATTCAAAAGCGGCACCTTGCATGCCTTCAATTAATATGGGTATGCTTCTTGCTTTAGATTTTGTGGGGTCTGCAGTGGCTGAGGGGGGTCTTCGTCTAAGTTGTCTTAAGAAAAACTCAGGGAAAGAAAAAATGTTATGGCAGGAACTTTGTAATTAAACTAAAGGCACTTTCTCCGGGTATGTTTCATTCCTGTGTTTTGTTTGCACTTTCTAGTTTTATGTACATGGACTAACATATAGAAATCAGTACTGACTGCTGGAACACCAATGCCCAAACGTTATGTCACGTCAATTCTGATCTGCACATGCACTTCTGACATTTTTAAGCCTTCTAAGCCTTATCAATAAGGTGAAGTTTGAAGCCCTCTTTTAATAAGAGATGTTTGACCCAGAGACGGACATTCCCAGGCCACCTAGGGCAACTCATAGAGAAAGACCAAAAAAGTAACGGGTGAAGACATTTCTATCATGTGTTGCTCTTTCATGGCAATTTGTGGTGGCACCTTAAGCAGGTTTCTGCGGTGGCTCTGGTGAAGAACCAAGCTAGCTTTTTATCAAAAAGCGGTGAACCTTGAAGTGGTTTATATCTTTTGACAGGACTCGACATTATAGCTTTGCCGCTCAAACCACGTTACTGAAGTAAGCACAGATACCTTATTAGGAGCTAGTTTGGCTTTTGTAAGAAGCTGAATGCCGGCTCTGTAAAGACAATTAAAGTACTCTCTACAGTCATTCAATTTTTTTATTATTTTTCAGGACTTTTGTTGATTCAAAATATGAAGTTAAATAAGAACTTAATACAGAAAATATGTCACCTCTATGCCATATTTTCAGGATATAATAAATACAATACATGTACATACAATTAAATTAAGAGCAAGTGATTTACATAGTCATTGATTATTTTAGAAGTCTGGCAATAATCCTACCTTCCAGGGCCGATGTTGGACATCCGTGAGGTAAGGCTTAACACTAATAAAACACAGATGAACCTTACTCCAAAATATACACTGAGTCATATTCCACATAAAGAGACTGATTTAAAGTTTGGCGGATGTAAGGTACTCCTTTGGGATGCTGGAGTACATTGCTCCTTCTATCCTGAGGGACTTTCGCCCACCAAATCCAGAGCTGTCTACAATGGAGTACCCCCTCTGCCCAACTATAATTAAGCCCCAGAAGGTCTCATCCTCTTTAAATGCATGTGCCTAAAATAAACCCAATAGCTTTGAACATACAGACTTTTTTTTACAGCATTTAAAACCTACCTTCATCAAGGACATTAACATAATTTTCAAACAATCACTGGCAAAGCCAGTAAGTCTGTGTTTGTTGTGCTAACGCAGGCATATTCAGCACATTACAGTGAGACAGGGGAGGGAACCAGCAGTAGAAGACAGAGAGGACTACAACTGTAAAATAATCCCTCACGAAGTTCAATGCAAGCACTCGGATGGAGGTGGAAGGAGACATCCACTCAGACAATTTCATAAGATGAGAGATGATTGCTCCACTGAGATGAGCCGAAAGGTGACTGACAAATCTCAAGGCAACAGCTAAAGAGGCTGGTCAACCAAAGCCAGTGATTGAAAGGGGCGAGCCCAAAGTCCACTCTATGCCTATGGTTAGAAATAGGCTAGTTTGGCAACTAGTGTTTTCAAAACCCAGACCTGAAAACCAAAACACGTTTTGTTTTTGTTTTGGTCCATATTAAACACAGTTTCAACAATTCCAACAACCATTCTTTTCAAATTTCTTGTGACATGGTTAGGATTATTGACTCACCAAATTGTAAAATCCATTCTTGTTTTTATGATACTCACATTTATTACATCTTTTAAAAAAGGCACACACAATGACCTTTGGCAAGTATGATTTGATCATTTAATCTAATGGGATGTAGCTATTTGCTGATGTGAGTGAAGTAATGGAAAAATGAAAACTGTGAAACCACATTGGTGGAAACCAAATGACAGAAAACAAATTTTAAGGAAAAACTATTTTAAGGACGAACAAACAAATCGAAAATGAAAGGAAACATTTTAAAGGAGAGATCCTTTTTAGGAAACCAAAATCGCACAATTAGGTGAAGATTAGGGGTAGAGAGGGTTTTCAGGGATGAGTGGAGCTTAGGGGTGGTGACT
Organism: Pleurodeles waltl; assembly: GCF_031143425.1. Classification (NCBI taxonomy): domain Eukaryota; kingdom Metazoa; phylum Chordata; class Amphibia; order Caudata; family Salamandridae; genus Pleurodeles; species Pleurodeles waltl. The sequence goes on from NC_090443.1 coordinate 144,423,564, forward strand.
TTTTTTAGGGATCAGGCATGAGTTGAGTTTAGGGTGGTGAGGAGGTTCTAAGGTTCACAGATGAGTGGTGTTTATGGGTGGCGAGATGTTTCTAGGGTTCATGGATGTGTGGCATGTAGGATTGTTGATGTTTTTTATTTTTTACATCAGGGTACAGTTTAGGGCTGGGGAGTGATATAAGGTTCAGTGATAGGGAGAGTTTTGAGGTGGTTAAGGGTTTTTTAGTTTTTGGAATAGGGGAGTTTAGGGTGGTGCAGGGCTTAAAGGTTCAGAGATAGGTGGAGTTTATCTATGGAAGCGTTTTTAGGGTTCAGTGAAATGGTAGATTAGGGGTGAGAAGGGGCTTTTGGGGATAATGAATGGGTGGTTTTCATATTTTTTATGATTCAGAGATTAGTGGAGTTCAGTGGTGGTGCAGGATTTTAAGGGATCAGGGATGGGTGGGGTTTAGGTGTAAAAAGGGCTTTTAGGGTTCCGAATTGAGTGGCGCTTAGGGGTCCTAAAGAGGTTTAGGTGAAGAGATGGGTAAAGTTTAGAAGTAAAAAGGGCTATAATCAGTCAGGAATGGATGGAGTTTAGGGTCAGAGGTGGAGCTTAGGTGTGATGAGGGTTTTTTAGGGTTCAAGGATGGATGAGTTTAAGGTTAGAAAGGGATTTTAGGGTTGAGGGATCACTGGAATTTAGAGGTCAGGGATTGGTGTAGTTTATGTGTGGGGAGGCATTTTTAAGGAGCAGAGATAGTGTTGTGTGTAAAGGGTTCGGCATATTAAAACTATCCAAAGTATTTTTTGACAAGGTAAAAGATATAAGTTTGAAGTAATGTCCTCTCACATAAATGATTGAAATAAATACCTTTGACAAAATGTTTCTGAAATGTAAGACTAGCAACCATTTCATTTACACCTTAAAAAATAAATGTGCAGATGCCTAATTAATAAAAAAAGACATTCCATGAATTAGTTTCTATGAAATTATAAATGTCATTCAGCCTGAAGGTTTCGATTTGACTATTTAGATGAAATGGCTTCTTAGTAATGGAATTCCATTAAATTGTTTTTCTATGAAATCATGTACATCCCATACTTCCTTGAACAACAAGCCCTTAAAAGTGATACTCGGCTTGCTCTTAATAGGAAGGTTGATGTGACAGGAGTACATTGGCTGTCACTGTTGAGCAAGTGGGCATCTTGATGGTAGTGGACATATTTGTTCTTGTGCCTTTACAGGTTTCTGACCACAGTCACCTTCTTTAAGGTGGTCAACATCCAATGTCCATCAAAGATCAGGTTTCTTCAGCCCCAGTTTGGCCACTGGTGAAGAGACAATTTCTTCTTTCAATGGTATTGACGAATGAAAGAATACATTGCATGTTGGCCCATGCTTCCAATAGCCTAATCAGGTCAAAGGGGCCCTGGTCGTTAATTAACTGTTTGTGGGTTTTTGCTGATTTGGCCAATGCACCGAAGGAAATAAAGGCAACTCGTGTCAGAAATCAATATAATTACAATAATGAAGTGTTCCACAGGGGGAAATGTGGCCTTTGTAACATCCTATTAAAGCCGATCCATCTTAATCTCCTGTTTCCATATATTTTAGACAAACGTGCTTCTAATTTGGCTCTAATGCGTGGTTGCTGGCTCATGTTTTCATACAGAACGCGTAATGTGGAATATAATTTTTTTTAAACAGTAAGTACTAAAAAAAAGTTCATTTTGCTTTTAATACAAACTTTATTAAAATCTTGTATGATTTATGCTCTAAGGGCGACCAGCAGAAACATTTAAGAAAAGCGCATTAAAACACAAATGTAGTTGGATTTGGGACACCGGGAACTGGCTGGCCATTGGAATAATGTTGGTATATAGGGAAAAAAAAACAACAACAACTAAGCGCTTGCATTGGATATTATTTCATTCACTGCAGCAATAATGATATATGCATGAAACGAACTGCTACATCTGTTTACTTTTTAAATTAAATATATTGTTTTTTAAAGTATTTCATTGAAACAAACAAACCCGAGCTGGTTTGCATCTCAGCATAACATTTTTTGCGAATATACACAAACTTAAGGTACTATCAACTGGCATTAGAACAGTTCCACTACTGTTCTTTCCAATATATAAAACTAGGGAGATTCACAACAAAGGAATGTGACAAAGGAATGTTGGAGGAGAGATTTGTAGTGTTTCATAACGCAGACAATAGCAAACTATTGTTGCAACACAAGGGGCGTTATTTAGACAAATTCGGAGAATATGGAGGGAAATTTAAAAGTTCTTAAAACAGAACAAAACAGAGAATAAGCTAGATCTTACAAAACCCAAAATGCTATAAACCGACTTACCAAAATTAACACTGAGGCTCCAAAAACAGATGGCGCCTTCATTATGGAGGCTCAAGTAAATAGTGAGTCGGAAATCTTACTCCTAGGCATCCTCCAAGTAATCGCAGAATATGCTGGTGTCCATGGCTACACTCTCAGTAAGTACCAGTCTGAATGCATTTACATTGTCTCTGGATTAATGACAACAAACACTGGCAAAGCCATTCGTTATTGTTTTGTTGACTGAGTAACATGATTGGCTTTGCCATGCTTGAGTGGGTATGTTAAAAGAATAGAAAGCAATGAAAACAATGCTTTCTATATTTTCAAGATTGCCACCTCATTATATGATGCAATAAGCATTGGGAAATGACATACCTCGGGTGCTTTAGTGTGATGGCAATGCATATGGCGTGTGCCATGCAATGGCCATCTTGAAACTATAGAAAACAATATCCGCCGAACTGAGCCTCTTGACAAGGCTAAGAGCAGCTACCGCCATACAGACAGACAACGCTGAATAGTGCAACTGTACAATAACAAGCACATCACCATGGTTGCCAACCAGCACTTGGAGTTCTACTAAAGAGCATCAGGAGAGTGAGATGGGGTGAATTGGGGGAATACAGTAAAGATCTTAAGCATGCTCTGAAATCCAAGACAAGCACTTCCAGGGCACGCTTAACAAGTAAATACATTAAAAAAAAATAAAAAGAGTGACTGAGAGTGACAAAAACACCATTTAATAAGCAAATTCTGACTTTGCCTAGCACTTTATACAATGCTGTCTGTACAAGACTGCAAATAAAATAACCCAAGTCACCATGAGTGTTAAACCCCTACTATGCATTATCTTTAACTGTGCGCAACAGAGCTTGACTGCAGGGCCTGGCCTACTGCTTGGCCCAGCATCAATCCCTCACTAGTTGGCAAGCTCTACAGATCATGGCCTTTGACCATGTACAGTAGAGGTTCAATACAGGATTTAGCCTTTGGCGAGGTCCACTACCCAACCTGACGTGTGCGTAGCTTTTTGCCATTTGCATTCTCATTGCCAATATTCTCATCAGATTTTAACTTATGACACACTTCTCTCTTTCAAGCCGATACAAGGAGTCCAGTCGGTTCTTGGTGTCAATTAATCTGCAGTTGAGCATTTAGAAGTCAGTACCTTCTTCACTACCTCCTGGCTGCATACTCCTGAGTGGATTGATTTTACCTCTGGTGTATAGCCATCGCCCGGGAGGAGCTTGAATGAGTTTGGAAACAGTGAAACACAAGATAGGAGCTAAAATGTAATGGGAATGGTGGCAATGAAGGTGTATTGACACAAATTGAAATGTAAAGAAGAAACTAATAAAGTTGCAAATAAATGGTTACCTACTGGCTATTATAGCTTTGCCCCACTTGCAAAAATGCAACAAGACCTTAACAAAGGTCAGAATTTGACTGGATTTCATAGAATGTATTTAGCCAAATAAAATACTTGCATCCTAGATTTTTTTCACAGAAGAAAGTGTCTTTTCTTACAAATGCAGAAAAATGTGTTTGAATATATATTAAATATTAACATATATTAAACAGAAGGGTGCTGGATCTTATCTTCACTCTGATGTAGGTGATACACGGTCTGAAAAATGTATAAGTCGCTCAACTACTAGTCATTACATCAAATTATGAAAACTAGACAAGACTTGGTTATTTATAACTAATTAAAAATATACAATACCTGTTAGAAGAATATGTAGCCAAGGCATTCTTTTTAATAAAAGTTCTCCTCTTTAATCACACTCACATAATAAATGGTGAAAGGACTGCATTTGGATTCTAAAAAATGCTGATACTAACCTTTAAAGCCACCCTTAGTCCATGACAAAGTTTTCATCCAAACTAGGTGAGCTTGGGTCCGTCTTGCACATCACGGTAACAATCTCACAGTGGTCAGAGCTCACTTTCTAGACTCCAACAGTCAAAACCACTTTAAAATGATGAGCCTCTGAGTCCCAGGACTTTGATTTCAACCCTGTTGTCGTTGGCATTACAGCACTGCAGCCGAACGCCATAAGCTTACTGTATCTCTGTTACAGAGATGGAACACCAATGTAACTTAATCCCCCTTTCCCTTCTTTTCTATCCTTAGCTGCCAATCACCACACTCCTTAGTACTTAGTAGTTCCCTCTGTAAACTGAGTTCATGTTGTACTTTTACACCAGTGTCATGGACTTATCTTTGCTTTTCCACCTCTCCCTTTCAATACAAATGTTTTGCAGGTTGTGGTGAAAAATCCTGCTCATTTGGTGATTCTAAGAGGGATTTATAAAGAATTGTGTACTCTGGTATTTCATGTCTCTAGTATCGCTGTGAACACAGCCAGTAGCACTTTTGATAGCTGCTGGTTATCCATCACTGGGACTTTCCACCTTCATCTGTTGGTCCACACTGAAAGTGGAGGACCACAACAGACATCAATTGTCTGACAAGGGGCAATAAAGCTACAATCATGAATTAACTGTGTTGCCGTTATTTCATTTTGCCTATCACTGGATTTTCTTCCTTTCTCCTTGATACAAACTCAAATAGCTGTGATTACGATTTTCAAAGAGAAATGGACTATATTTGAGTAGTAGTGCCTTTTTCTATGGGACTACTGAGGGGGGTCAGATATTTTATTTTTACCAAAGCTCATCACACTTGAGATTTTCAATTTGGTTAGGGCCCTATGGTAGCCACAACGGAGAATATCCCTAAGAACCTATAGTAAACATAATACCTTTTTCGGAGATGATCATGTCATCCAACCAGGCAGGTGACCCTACCATCACCAGAACAACTTGGAAAGTTTTTCCAATTGGTCAGTTGACGATCTCTATGTTTATTGTGAAAGCACCTTTTAACTTCCATGTATGACATTGTAGTACCTTCTTTTATCCAGGATCCAGTGTTAATGAGGAACAAATGTATGTTTTTCAGGCTTTAAAATACTTTATTATTACTGGAAATCCAAGTCGTTGATTCCCTTTTTGTAATTTTTAGACTTCAATAATTGCCAGATGGATTTGCCCACAACCCACAACCTAGCTTAGCTGTTTCTACTACTTATGATCAGGTATTAGTGCAGCAGTTTTGAATCGACAACTTTTCATCTCAAGGGGGAGGAAGAGTTTCAAGGAGTTTGTTTGATAGAAGACCCCAATGCTGGTACATGGTCAATCACTGTTAATTTAATGTTCCTACATAAACTCAGTAGATGAATGGGAATTATGATGTAGGGATCCTTGAATCAACACTCTGTAATTGGACAAGGCTGAATAAAAATCCCTCCAATGGCTTTGAAAATTGAATAATGGTGTTGTTCTAGAGATGAACAGCCGGATGTGCTGATCAAAGTCAGACCTCAGATTTAATGAAGAAAAGAAACAATGTATGAATGGCAGATAAGTTATCTTCATCACATAGTATGCCACTTTTCATGGTACATTACTCAAATCCTTCTGATCCCTAGTCAGCTTCAGCCTATGTTTTCCACCACTTTTGAAAAAACTACACTGGGTATCAAACAATGTGTCTTAAGTCAGAGAATGTATTATTTCAAAAATATCAGAAAAGGAGAGAACCTACACTGTTTGATTTTTGTTAGTGTTACCAGGGTCGCCTGTCTCCCAGATAGAGACTCACACTCATTGTGACTCTTGTGCTAATAAAAATCAGCACTCAAGGTTATCAATAAATACATCTGCACATAATTTGATGGCTTTTTTGTGCTATTACAACAGACAATCAGTCACATGCGCTCATTCTGATCCTGACTAGCATTCAGCAGTACATCATGATGTAATGGATGTCAATGAGGGTAGCCAGATGGAGCTACCTCTGTTGGTTGGTAGCACTACATTTCCTAGCACAAATTACAACAAAAGCTGTGGCATCTCCTTCTAACAGACTGTATTTAATGTCTTGTATTATGGCTTTGAATTCAACAAAACATGCATGAACTATTCTTCAGCAATGGAGATGCAATATAAGCAAAGAGACGTTAAGAGATAATGTCACACTATAGCCATACTTTCCCAACAGGCTGGTGAGTGCCTTTGAGATCTCCTTAAACTATTCTAAGTAGGATCTTTAAAATATTCTGGTTGGCAGAGCACTTTGAGTGACCTCTAGTATTTCAAACTATACAAGTAAAGTATGCAGTTCTCAAAAGAATCAGAAAAGGAAACAGAACAGGCAGTAAGTTGGTATGGGTCTGGGCAAGCAGATCAGGGTATCTGATTGTTCAGAAATAAGATCCCTCACACACTAAGATGGGCATCATGCTTCATCACTGGGCAGCTCCTAGGTGGGCTGGTTCTGCAATGCGCTTGAGGGGGCTCTTTGCTGGACGTCTTTTGAAATAAGACGCTGTGATGAAGCGTAAGTGCACTCTTAAAATTGCAAAGCTTCTGAAGCGTGATCATCGAACAATCAAGCGTTTCATTCAAAATAGTCAACAGGGTCGCAAGAAGCGTGTGGAAAAACCAAGGCGCAAAATAACTGCGAAAAGTCAAGCGTGCAGCTGCCACAATGCCACTTGCCACCAGTTTGGCCATATTTCAGAGCTGCAACATCACTGGAGTGCCCAAAAGCACAAGGTGTGCAATACTCAGAGACATGGCCAAGGTAAGAAAGGCTGAAAGACGACCACCACTGAACAAGACACACAAGCTGAAACGTCAAGACTGGGCCAAGAAATATCTCAAGACTGATTTTCTAAGGTTTTATGGACTGATGAAATGAGAGTGAGTCTTGATGGGCCAGATGGATGGGCCCGTGGCTGGATTGGTAAAGGGCAGAGAGCTCCAGTCCGACTCAGACGCCAGCAAGGTGGAGGTGGAGTACTGGTTTGGGCTGGTATCATCAAAGATGAGCTTGTGGGGCCTTTTCGGGTTGAGGATGGAGTCAAGCTCAACTCCCAGTCCTACTGCCAGTTCCTGGTAGACACCTTCTTCAAGCAGTGGTACAGGAAGAAGTCTGCATCCTTCAAGAAAAACATGATTTTCATGCAGGACAATGCTCCATCACACGCGTCCAAGTACTCCACAGCGTGGCTGGTAAGAAAGGGTATAAAAGAAGGAAATCTAATGACATGGCCTCCTTGTTCACCTGATCTGAACCCCATTGAGAACCTGTGGTCCATCATCAAATGTGAGATTTACAAGGAGGGAAAACAGTACACCTCTCTGAACAGTGTCTGGGAGGCTGTGGTTGCTGCTGCACGCAATGTTGATGGTGAACAGATCAAAACACTGACAGAATCCATGGATGGCAGGCTTTTGAGTGTCCTTGCAAAGAAAGGTGGCTATATTGGTCACGGATTTGTTTTTGTTTTGTTTTTGAATGTCAGAAATGTATATTTGTGAATGTTGAGATGTTATAGTGGTTTCACTGGTAATGATAAATAATTGAAATGGGTATATATTTTTTTTTGTTAAGTTGCCTAATAATTATGCACAGTGATAGTCACCTGCACACACAGATATCCCCCTAACATATCTAAAACTAAAAACAAACTAAAAACTACTTCCAAAAATATTCAGTTTTGATATTAATTAGTTTTTTGGGTTCATTGAGAACATGTTTGTTGTTCAATAATAAAATTAATCCTCAAAAATACAACTTGCCTAATAATTCTGCACTCCCTGTGTACATGTGTACCTAGGGAGCTTGTATGCTGGACCTAGACGCGCTCCCAGTCCGAGTTGTAGGGCTTCAGATTATTTTTTAAACATGTGGCCCCATGAAAGGCCGTGAGGTGGCTATTTTTCTTCCTTAGAATGACCCTCTGGTGTACCTCATGACGCACATATTGATAACCAGTATATATGGCGCTTATCATGGTCTGCCTGTTTGTACTGCATTTCCAGCACTTAGGAGCAGTTACTACATGTGATTTTGAATTCAAAACTCCAATAACACCCACAAAATACAATCTGTTAACAGAAGATATAGTCACTGCCCTTACTGTCCCTGGTCTCAGAGGTCAGGAAGGCAGCCGGAGCTGCAGAAATTAAATAGGGCTCCAAGTGCCCTCACCCTTCCTTCCTTTCTACACTCCCCTCTGTCTGATATCGCGAGCTGTTACAGAGCTAAGGATGGGAGGAAGGGTCAACTGGGTGATGTCATGGACAGTCAAACAGATTTGTTCCCTTTGCCTGCAAGTAACCAGAAGCCTCTTCAGAAACTGGACACGGTTTGCTACTTGGTGGATACCGCCAGCAAGGTGTTGCTTGAAAGTCCCTGACACACAAAATGGCAGGCCCATTTCTGCATAGAAACCTTCCTTTTACACAATAAGAGAAAGGCACAACCGACTTTAGAAAAAACACATTAGAAAATGTAGACTCTGTCTAAGAGTCACGTGTTAATACAAAAGAAGAAGGGTTGAATGCATGCAGGGCCAGCCTTTGCTCACATAGCGCTCTGGGCGAAAACATATTTGCTCCCTTCATGAATATCTGCACCAAATTAGAGGTGAGAGCAGTGCTTTAAATGGGCCGGTACTGTCCGATACAGAATACCGGCACTTTTTTATTTTTAGAGGGAAAGTACCTGCACTTCTCGAGAAAAACGTAATACTTTTAATTGGAGAGTACCGGCACTTCTCGGAAATAAGCAGGTACTCTGGTACCTGCACTTCTATTTTTCCATTTCAAGCACTGGGTGAGAGGCTACTGGTGAGAAAGCAGAGTGGGGAAAATTGGAACAGAGGGGGAAACAGGGTACTAGAGGAGGGGAAAGATTTATAGAGAGGCCAGAACAGATCGAACATTAGCCATCGGTCTGGAATTGTGTTTAAACAATTTAGGGCCTGATTTGGAGTTTGGCATGGGTTACTAGTCACAAACGTGACGAGTATCCCGCTTTCCGTACTACGATCTCCTAGGCTAATAATGGCATGGTAATACTGCGGACGAGATATCCGTCACGTTTATGAGGGAGTCGCCCATCCCTCAAACTGCAAATCAGGCCCCTAGTAATTAAGATCCCTGCGCCGTCTGAAGCAAGGTACCCTGGGCTCAGCTCACCAGTGCCCATAGCTGTCCCGGTGTGCAACACAACAGGGTCAGACCTATTGTGTTTGTCATCCTCGCCTATGTACGCCACTGAGATTCTTAGGACTATTTCTCGGTACATCCACCTTCTGTGTGAGAAGCCAATATCCACAAGAAAGATGATGAGAAACCTCGTCAGAGCTGTTTCCTGGTAGGGGAGGGGCTGGAAGGATGTGCGCAGACAAAGAACTATGCCTTGGCTGATGGAGCGCGCCGGGGCCGAGAAAGGAGCTTAGCGGGAATTATAAACAGAAGAAAGTGACCCGACAGTGCCAAACAGCTAGGATGGGGGAGTTATATTGTTGGAGGCCCCTTCTGACTGGAATCGAACGACTAACAACAGCTCAGCCCTTTTCCCGTGCTCAGTCTAAGCCGCAGCGCTCCCCCTGCACCGACTTAGTATTCATAGAATGCAAGAATAGCAGCCGCATCTGCTTAGCACAGCAAGTCCTGTCATATAACTGTCTCCCGTACTATGTGTCCATAAAGAATGTTCCGGAATTGGTGTAATTCAGAGAAATTAATGACAGCTTTACGCGGGATGGGCCCCCGGGGCGTCGTTTGCACTTCATTGTCCATCTGATCAGGCCTGCACATGCCTGCAGAGCACCGCCCTGGCCCCCGGCCCAGCTGCATCAGAGGTTGTTACCAAAAACATGACCTGAAAACCGAGAGCCGAATAATTGTCCAAAAAACACGTCGCGCCAGATACAGAGCCAGGAGAGAGAACGCAACCGGGGAATAAAAGTTTCAGCATCACGCATCTCCGCCTTTACAACCGCGTCTGTCCAGAGCATCGTGAGGATGAATACAACACGAGCTTCAAAAAACAATTCCAGCTCGAGCAGCCTCCGCCTGGAGCAGTATTTTCAAGGAGGTGTGGAAACAAACGGAAGGGCTCCGGGGGCGCCTAAGTAGGCCCTTCCAGCCCATACTGTGCTGGGGAGCCGCACCCTCCTCGCCCCAAGACCTTTCTATATTTCGGAGACGGCCAGCTCACATGGAATTTTAGGGAATCCTACTAAAATTTTGTAGGTCTTTTTTAATTGCTCTTTATTTGCAATTACATTTTGTTTTGCAGTAATGTACATATGACAGTCACCTGACCCGCAACACGCGACCTGCTAACATTTGAATGCCAGCAGTTGCAGCTCACCTCCTTGTGTCGCGGGTACTCACAGTTTGGAATGTGGGGTTACATGGGCCTAACCCTCCGATGTTAATGCCAGTGTTCTGTTGGGACTGGGGAAAAAAGCAAGAGCAAACAACCAACAACAACACTATGGTAAGCACTGATCCCATGACTGTATCATGCTAGAATGCAGTGCTTAATTTGTAAATGAAAACGTGCGGCAGTTCAGAGCCCTCCTCTTAAACACGTGGCTGCTGCAATTAAATGTGCGAACATGGAATACTAAGGCAGAATAATCCTGAAGCCATTTCGGGCCTCTTCAATTCATTTACTGCCACTCCCTGCCCCTTCAGCTCACTCTTGCAGCTTTCTGCTTTCTCCCTTTGTGACGCTTTTTCGTTTTTCTCTTCTTCCGTCTTTCCCATATGTGTCTTTTGCTCGCAGTAAATGCTTGAGGCAGAAAAATAAGTGCCTCCCCTCAAAAATAGGGGCAGGTGCTCCGCACCAGAAACAACATGCACAAATTAGGCACTGCTAGCATGCTGTGTCCACTCAGGACCAAGACGGGTCGTCGCTCCCGCTCTGTTTACTTTTATGCCCACAGCCCGCCAAGGCAGTCCATTGGCCTGATACCCTTAGTACGTTCTTGTTGTCGACACCCAACCACCCCAACCCTTCCACGCCACTTCCCCTTCTCAATGAAAGGATCCCTGAAGGGAAACTCACACACCTCTATTTAACAGCTGAATTTACCGTGGGATTTACTAAAAGCTCTTGGAAACGAGGACACCAGTTCTGCTGTGTAAAGTTTTATATTAGGAAATAATCATTATTATCATCAGGTGTGTTAATGCAATTGATTTAATTTACGAAAACCAAGAACAGGTCGCTTCTAAAGTACTAATTTCCAATATGTGCATAAAGGACCGAGGAAGGGTTGTCTTTGTGACATGGATCCATATGTCGGGCCCGAACGTGACAGTATTTCCATAGGATGAGATACCTTTAAGACCTTGTCAGCTGATGACAACAAAATGCTGCAAAGGTTTGGAACTATTGTTTTGTGAGGTTTGGAGACAACTTGAGCAGGCAACCTTTTACTTTGCCTGGAGCGGTAAAAATATTTGGCCCATTACTCCTCCATTAGAGAGGTATAGCAATTTAGCCTGTAAATTGCACAAAATAATATAGATCTTTAAGAAAAAAATTGATTCAACCTCACAACATGTCGCTTTTTAAGATAGATTCAGAGGGCCAACATTAATTACAAATGTAATCTTTTGCTAACAACAAAGAAAGACTTACCTCTTACTACTAACACAAGTCTTGAAGAAACAATGCTGAGCTGTTCAGCTTTTAGCATGTTATAGCCCCTTCTTTATGTTCGTTAATAAACTATATGCCGATGCACAGAAGGATAACACTAACTCTGGTTTTGAGCAAGCTGTTGGTTTCCCACCTCATAGAGCCTAGCAGCTGCATTACACAAACAAGGCAAGGAGGAGTTTTCTGGGGTGCAAATCAGCTTTAGAACAAGGGTGGGATTCAGAGGCCAAAAATATTACTAGTTGGACACCTCTCTACTGGCAATTTGAAAAGGGAATTAAAATGTACCCGAAAGACTACCTGACCTCTGTTCCGGATTCAAGTTGCAAGACAGAAGTTCTATAATTTTAAAGATTACAGGAACACATCTGGGCAATTAGAAACAAGAACACCGATTACCCCTTTGCAGTGCACTACAACTTGGAACATGCGTTGCAAGAAAGATTGGGCATATACACACATGGCATTGCCACCGTGGGCAGCTGCCCAAGGGGTGGCAATAAGACTCTCCGGCTCAGACAACTCGAGAGCAGGTGGATAATTAGACTACGGGCAGTTGAGGAGGGTCTCAATTCAGATAAAGACCTACATGTCTTTCTTTAACTTACTCTCTCCCAACTACATAACCTGTGTAGAGTTGTTAACACCATCGTGACATGCTCTTCACACATGACAATTTGAGACTTTTCCTGTTAGAAATTGCCACATTGTTGCATTATAACCTCTGTGGCTCTTAAAAGATACGGCTGATGCTACAACCATGTTTTATTGTACATATGTGACCATCCTACATGTATTATATATATATATATATGTCTTGTTTGCATTATATTTTCTTTATTGACCACATAAATGATCGCTAAAGTATGTATTCTAATTTATGCGTTCACACCTATTTTGTATACACCTTCTAAGATGTGATGTTGTATTCACATATATGTCTTGGTATATGACATCCTTTTAGTCTAATCTGGGCACATACACCACTCTTCTCCTGCATGCCTCTCACCCGGGCCTGTTCTCTTAAGATGGCGGACAGTGTCACCTGACTATGGCCGAGTCCGCTTTCTATTTTCATTCCCAACCGAGCACTAATAACAGCTGCTTTCCGTCGCGCAATTCAGTTGCGACGCCACCCACAGCGTGAACTCACTTTCGCTGCGTTTGTACCAAGGTAAGAAGCACCTTCCCCATCTATAACCTCTTCTCCCCTTTCCTGCTTTCAAACCCCCCCCCCCATTCCTGCTTTCAAACCCCCCCCCATCTTCTCTTCTCCTTCGTTCTTGTCACCTTCCTTTTATTACTGTGTCCCCTCTCTTTAGTGTTCCCCCTCTCTCCCTCCCCCCCCTCGCCCTTTTTCTTTCCCCGCTTGCATTACCTATTCCTGATTGCCCTCTTTGGACTACCGGGTCTTTCCCCGTGGGACTCACTCCCCCAGATTCCCACGGAACCATTGACGCGCCGCACTGCGTGACGCGTCACTACGAGGCGCGCCGCTTTCCGCGCGGCGCGTCACTGCAGGACGCTCGCCCGTGCGCGTTAGCCGTGCCACAGGCGGGGCGACTTGCCTCTGTTCACCATCACCGGACGCAACGCTCCCGGCGGGGCCCCGTACCCGGGTGCCCCAGCGGGGCGGTGCGTTCCGCGTGGACCTATCAGGGCCCCTGAGGCTCCGCACCCCGCACAGCCCCCGAGGGGGCGCGGCTTTTACGACACAATGGGAGTTGTGCTTTGTTGCTTCGACATCCAGTACACCTGAGCGTAATTACCGGGCACCGCCCCCGACCTCTGCAGCTCCGCATTAATTGGCTGGACCTCCTCATAAAGACCTGGCCTAACGGTCAGTCAGTACCAGAGCGGCCTGGCTCCGGCACGTAGGTAACCCCCATGGTATTCCCTTTGGCGTGGTAAGTGTGGGCTAATTTTGGCCCGTGAAATCTTCCTTTCCTTTATTTGCTACCGGCCATTCCCCTGGTAGCCTTCTCTATCTGTACTTCCTGTGCTTCCTTCTTTTTTCCTGTTTCCTTTTCCTCTATCTTCTTTTTCTCTTTCTTTTCACTGTTTCTGTCTCTCTCTCACGCTAACTAGATCTTTTTCTTTACCTTCCCTTCTCCTGCCATTTCCTTGCTTCACTAACTTGCCCTTCCGGCCTCCCCCTGTCTGCAGCGCACCCTGCGCAGTTTCCTCCTTTCTGCACTTAGCGTCCTCAGCTCCCCTCTTTCTCCTGTCTCCCCTTGCTAAACACCTAATCTCCTCAGAGTGTGACTACAAGGGAAAACCCCCCCCCGGTTCTAACCAGACCAGAGGCAATACGCCCCCAGCTCCGGGGTAAGTCACAATTGCATGCATGTGTGAGTGCATTCTTTTCAATTTTTTCACTGATTGCTGTGTCGTGTGCTGTGGTTTGCCACCCTTCTATCACTCTGAATTAATTGTGATCTATTTATTATTTACTATAGGCCTACCCCACCGTGAACTACCTGTTCAGGTAGGACACACACGTTTACTTTGAGCACCGTACTTATCACACGTGCTCCGACCCTGACGAATGCCCCTGACCTACCAGCACTTAGTGAGGGCAGAAACATGTTGGTCATGTACAACCCCTTTTAGACTCCAAGAGACATTATCCTCTAACGAGCCTTTTCCCCTTAGTTTTAGTCTTACCAACATGCACCACTATTAAAACTAACAAGAGCCACCGGTGACATGTTAGGTAATTTTATTATTTACCCCCTCTGGATCACTGTAATTATCCAGTCAATTTAATTTCAGCACTCCCTCTGGTTCTTTTAACCAGAGGTCGAGTCCGCCTGAGTAGTATCATCTTACTTAGGTGGGGCTAGGTGGTCATATGATGAAGCATGACACTACTATGTGTGTGAGACCACCTAGTCCGTAAAGGAAAATCCCCCGTCATTCCTATAGGTCAACACAGCACCCCATATCAAGCAACCTTAAATAACCAGACACTGGTTAAAAGACTAACCCAGTCTTACCCCCTGTTCCCACTACCCCACACCTTTTGTGATTATATAGTTTCTTTTGGGAAGCGGTGTGGGATAGCCTTGCTTCCCTTGCTCTCTTTTTGTGTATTTGTATTTAGCGCAGCAGCCAGCTGTGAGAGTCTTGTTCTATAAACCTTGTGACAGACGCACAGGTCAACTAGTAACCTCTGCCATACTCCTCTGGGTATGGCTGAAGGACTAGCCTTCAGCGAGGATGAGCTCCAGGCCATCCTCGCAGCACCTTCACTTTTAGGAGATTCTTCATTTTCTAAGACAATGGCCCAATTAGGGGACTGGGATACTTTGATCGAACTAAAAAGGACACAAGTTAAAACCATACTACATGGGGCTGTCCTCACTGAATATCTGAGGAATAACGCAGCACCAAATGGGCTGATTATCACTACTGAACCGCGTATCTTCCTAGAAGATAAAGAATTTAGAAAAGACTGGTCACTAATAGCCTGGAAGTGCACACGTGATTGGTTAATCCTAATCATTAAGACAGCCACCAGACTATCAGATACCCTAATGATTCAAATCAAAGCGGCAGAAGGTAACCTAAAAACTGGACTTACAGCCGCAGCATTTAAGAAGAAACTAGAAGAAACCAATAAGACAATCGGTGAGTTCAAAGACTACTTGACTCACCGTAAAATTGCCAAATTCCAGAAAGATCTGGACAGGTTCTCCCTAGAGAGAGTACATCCCTACTCCAGGGAAGATTTTGTAGCCCAATCCTCGTTGCCCTCCGATACCTCCTCGGGGGGTTACTCCAGTTCATACTCCGACTCTAATCGGACACAACCAACACGGCCAAGGCGGGGTAGAAGGGGGAATACTCGGAACAATTGGCCTACGCCATTCACAGGCCCACCACCCCCGTTGCTCAACATACCTCCCTGGGGATGGCCCTCCCCTTATGGGCCCCCCAACCAATTCCAAGCCCCACTATATCCCCAGTCACAAACGATGTGGTCTTATCCCAGTGTTCCTTTTTTTGGGAGAGGCCCCGGACGGGGAAGGGGCAGGAAAAAGGGAGTCAGTTGGAACCTAAACGAGGGACCAACAGACGACGAATCCCCCAGCACCAGCAGAACGTAACTAAGGGGTCCACTACAGTCGTTAACTTAAGCTCACGAGTGCTAAATACTAACGAACTCCAAGCCTTAGAGAAAGGTCTGGGTTTCGTCCCCACCCCAAAACTTGACGTCTTCAAACTAAGGATAGAACTAGCAGAGTTCTTTCGGAAAATCAGGCTTAGAACCTTCTTTCTCCAGAACCCCGAACCCAACCCGGAACGTGACAAAAACACTGGGCTACGTCCCAAATCCAAATTCACTCCCACCTCCCACCTCATGCCACCCGAAGTCTTGGCATTCGAGAAATCGGTGAGCAGGAGGATTGACGATCTACAGAAGACTCAGAGGGAGTCTTTCCACAACATCAGTACTGAAGAACTCTCAGCCCTCAATGACCTCAGTAACGACTCCTCCATCACTATCAAACCAGCCGACAAGGGCGGGGCGATAGTATTAATGCCCACAGTGATGTACAATTCTGAATGCCTACGTCTACTAAACAACGACCATCATTACAAGAGACTATCAAGGGACCCTACAGAAGAGCTCAGAGAAGAGATCACCTTCCTTGTAGACAAGGGCATGAGCAACGGGTGGATCACCAAACATGAGGCCTCCTTCCTCACTCAACCTGATCCAAAAACTCCGTATTTCTATATTCTGCCCAAAATCCACAAGGACAAACATCCACCCCCAGGGAGACCAATTGTTTCCGGGATTGGTTCTTTGCTGGAACCTCTGTCGCAATTCTGCGACTGGTTTCTTCAACCATTCGTGAAGCAAATTCCCACCTACTTAAAAGACACAACCGACGTGCTCTCCCTTTTAAACACCTTAGAATTTGACAAAGATAGCGAGCATCTCATGACATTGGATGTGGAGTCGCTATACACTAATATTCCACAAGAAGCAACTCTCGAAGTGGTCAACGATCTATTAAATAAGGGTACCTGGAACTACATCACCCCTCCAGAATTCATCCTGGATTTAGCCCATTTAGCTCTCACCAGAAATTTCTTTGAGTTCGACAACAACTTCTTCTTACAGATCCAGGGCACCTCAATGGGGAGCACTTTTGCACCCAGCCTGGCATGCCTCTACGTGGATCACTTCGAGAAAGCAATGGTTCTTTCTGAAGAGAACCCTTACATCAACCATATCAGGTTATGGAAAAGATATATCGATGACATCCTGATTATCTGGAGAGGTACAAGGGAAGAAGCAACCATCTTCATCACGTGGCTAAACACCCTTAATCCCTTTCTAAAATTTACAGCAACAATAGGCAACCCAGCAGTCTCCTTTCTCGACCTACTAATAACTGAGAGAAATGGCTCTCTGATAACAGAAGTGTATTACAAGCCCACTGATAGGAACACTCTCCTCCAATTTCAGAGCTTTCATCCTCGGTCCCTCAGGGAAAACCTCCCTGTAGGGCAATACCTCCGCCTCAGACGGAACTGTACGGAACTAACGGACTATAAAAAACATGCTCAGCTACTGAGTGGCAAACTTCGAGCAAGAGGATACCCAGATCACCTATTGAGGAGAGCAGATAAACGGGCCCGTGTGAGCCCCAGAGAGACTCTACTGCACCCAAGCAGTCGAAGCAGTAAAGGAAATCCCTTGATCTGTGTGACCACATTCAACCCAGCGTCCAACATGATCAAAAAAATAATAAATGAAGATTGGAAAATCCTCACCTCTGGTGGTCTCCCTTTTGAGATCCCCATGAATGCCTACAGAAAAGCAAAAAGCATCCGGGATATGATTGTGCATACCCGCCCTCGGATAAATCCCACCACAAGCAGACAGAAGACCCTCTGGGACCTTCCCCCTCCTAAAGGACATTACCCTTGCGGCAATTGCAGTGTTTGCGCCTTTACTAAGAAAACCCTCACACTTGACTTGGGACTACCAACACCCTGGGAGCTTAGGCAACTAACGAACTGCAACAGTAAAAATGTGGTGTACATGATCACATGCCCTTGTGATAAGAAATACATTGGGATGACGACACGAAGAGTGGGCACACCCATCTGCGAGCATAGAAGCACCATCCGGTGCAAAAGAGATGCTACAAGACTCACAGAGCACTACATCTCCAGCAATCACCATCCTGATGATATGCAGTGGGTGGTACTGGATCAACTTAAATCTATAGCAACCAATGCCAAACACAAGCTCCTAATGTATGAACAGAGATGGATTTGGAGGCTGCGTACGGACACCTTAGGACTAAATGACAATATTCAATGGTCAGCTCTAGGCTGATGACTTTAAATACCACAATGATACCTTCATTCTATGACCGCCCACCTAGGATCTTAAGTAGTATTAGATAACTTGACTGACGAGCCCTCCTATTCCCCATTGTGGGACTTATTACCTTCCATACTTGTGTATCAGAACCCTACCTTACCTACCAGAGTAGCTCCCCCGACCCATAGTATACCTGTCATTGTCGTTCCTTCTACCTCTTCCCCAACCTCCCTTTCTTCTTCTTTTTTTCCCTTTTCTTCCACCCCTCCTTTTCTTCCTTTTCAATCTTCTCAACATCTGCTGGATTCCCTCTACTCCCCGCCTCTGGGGTTGTTTTCCCTCTTTCCTTTTCATAATTTTCGTCCTCTTTTTTCCCCCCTCGTCTTATCCTTCCTTCCCTCCCCATCTATACCCTCTTCTCCCCTTTCCTGCTTTCAAACCCCCCCCCCATTCCTGCTTTCAAACCCCAACCCCCATCTTCTCTTCTCCTTCGTTCTTGTCACCTTCCTTTTATTACTGTGTCCCCTCTCTTTAGTGTTCCCCCTCTCTCCCCCCCCCCTCGCCCTTTTTCTTTCCCCGCTTGCATTACCTATTCCTGATTGCCCTCTTTGGACTACCGGGTCTTTCCCTGTGGGACTCACTCCCCCAGAGTCCCACGGAACCATTGACGCGCCGCACTGCGCGACGCGTCACTACGAGGCGCGCCGCTTTCCGCGCGGCGCGTCACTGCAGGACGCTCGCCCGTGCGCGTTAGCCGCGCCGCGGGCGGGGCGACTTGCCTCTGTTCACCGTCACCGGACGCGACGCTCCCGGCGGGGCCCCGTACCCGGGTGCCCCCGCGGGGCGGTGCGTTCCGCGTGGACCTATCAGGGCCCCTGAGGCTCCGCGCCCCGCACAGCCCCCGAGGGGGCGCGGCTTTTACGACACAATGGGAGTTGTGCTTTGTTGCTTCGACATCCAGTACACCTGAGCGTAATTACCGGGCACCGCCCCCGACCTCTGCAGCTCCGCATTAATTGGCTGGACCTCCTCATAAAGACCTGGCCTAACGGTCAGTCAGTACCAGAGCGGCCTGGCTCCGGCACGTAGGTAACCCCCATGGTATTCCCTTTGGCGTGGTAAGTGTGGGCTAATTTTGGCCCGTGAAATCTTCCTTTCCTTTATTTGCTACCGGCCATTCCCCTGGTAGCCTTCTCTATCTGTACTTCCTGTGCTTCCTTCTTTTTTCCTGTTTCCTTTTCCTCTATCTTCTTTTTCTCTTTCTTTTCACTGTTTCTGTCTCTCTCTCACGCTACCTAGATCTTTTTCTTTACCTTCCCTTCTCCTGCCATCTCCTTGCTTCACTAACTTGCCCTTCCGGCCTCCCCCTGTCTGCAGCGCACCCTGCGCAGTTTCCTCCTTTCTGCACTTAGCGTCCTCAGCTCCCCTCTTTCTCCTGTCTCCCCTTGCTAAACACCTAATCTCCTCAGAGTGTGACTACAAGGGAACCCCCTCCCCGGTTCTAGCCAGACCAGAGGCAATACGCCCCCAGCTCCGGGGTAAGTCACAATTGCATGCATGTGTGAGTGCATTCTTTTCAATTTTTTCACTGATTGCTGTGTCGTGTGCTGTGGTTTGCCACCCTTCTATCACTCTGAATTAATTGTGATCTATTTATTATTTACTATAGGCCTACCCCACCGTGAACTACCTGTTCAGGTAGGACACACACGTTTACTTTGAGCACCGTATTTATCACACGTGCTCCGACCCTGACGAATGCCCCTGACCTACCAGCACTTAGTGAGGGCAGAAACATGTTGGTCATGTACAACCCCTTTTAGACTCCAAGAGACATTATCCTCTAACGAGCCTTTTCCCCTTAGTTTTAGTCTTACCAACATGCACCACTATTAAAACTAACAAGAGCCACCGGTGACATGTTAGGTAATTTTATTATTTACCCCCTCTGGATCACTGTAATTATCCAGTCAATTTAATTTCAGCACTCCCTCTGGTTCTTTTAACCAGAGGTCGAGTCCGCCTGAGTAGTATCATCTTACTTAGGTGGGGCTAGGTGGTCATATGATGAAGCATGACCCTACTATGTGTGTGAGACCACCTAGTCCGTAAAGGAAAATCCCCCGTCATTCCTATAGGTCAACACAGCACCCCATATCAAGCAACCTTAAATAACCAGACACTGGTTAAAAGACTAACCCAGTCTTACCCCCTGTTCCCACTACCCCACACCTTTTGTGATTATTAAGAAGCACCTATCTCCATTACATTTGAATCCTTAAGAGGATACGTTGTCAGTGTGCAGCAAGTTCATCATATGCTGTAACCCGGCACACGCGCCTATGAGCGGCCGTGTTTTTATTTTTTGCCGTTTGTTATTCCTACTGGCTGCATGCGAGCATATTTTCTCGCTTATCATTGATCTCCATGCTAGTGACCTACGCAGTTTTGAGCGGGCAGGGGCTTACTCCCGTAAACTATTTAGTTTTATATACAAGCATGTCAACCCTGATGGAGGCATATATACTTCCATCAGTATATGGAAGTATTCCAGATACTACATCGGAGTTATACTTTACTTCGTGCAACGACCTACGCTGCTGTGAGCGGGCAGTTTTGTTGTCTTATTGTAACACACGCCTACCGTATGTCTCTCCAACTCTAAATAGTAAAAGGACCAACAGGCATATAATTTGGTTGCTTATACCACTACATTACACTATGCACATTATTTTGGGTCTAATAGCCCTGAATAGAGTAAGGGGACCATTTATATTCGGTCCACGTTCTCATTACCACTTACCTCTTCCCATCACCACCTCCAGAACTGATAATAGAGAAGTAACGCTCTATAAGGGAGACATACATACCTGTCACTCCTCCTTAATGAATATACACATTTTTTAAGTCTACTCATTTGGTTGTAGACTCCAACAACCTGTCCTTTAGAGCTTAGCTCATAAAAAAAATTCTCTATCCGCATGGTTGTGTATTCCCCTTTTTTTTTCTTTTTTTTTATATTCCAGGCTTATCATGGTCTTCAAATACTCTTTATAGCTCATGCTTCGTAACATCCAAATCACCATTGGCTACTGGAGCCTTACAATACAACGTGGTACTTCCATATATTGGAGGTAAGTCTATTTTTTGTCTATACTTGCGCATGAGCCTATTTTGTTGGCATAATTCCTTGTTCTATTACCAATACTTCTAACACAACATGGTTGGAATTTTTAAACACAGTGTACAAATCGAGTTTTTTTTTTTTTCTTTCTCTTTCACTTTGCACTTGTCACTGTTCTCTGCTTGCCATCACTTTTTCATTGGTGTTACAAAAGGGACATGTCTCTATTCTGTGGTTCAAATAAGGCACACCATCGATCTGCGGCATTGGGTCTCTCTTTCTATTCACAATAAGTTGCATCCGTTCAAGCTCACCCTAACCATTGTAGAATTTGATCATACTGGTAATTTCTGTGACTCATGTCATTCCATCTGTATATGTTCACAGCCTTGAAAAAGTCAATTCTGACGAAACACGTGTCTGCTGTTGTTTTTCTCCAAACATGTGATTGCTATTGGTCGTTTGACACCACACCCATTGTATACTACGGGGTCGGGTGATGAATTTCCTGAGATACTACAGAGGAATAAATTGAACTTTCTACACATTTGTGATGTGCCGTGGTTCTTCTTCTTCTTATAATTCTACAATTTTAATGTTCGCAAACCCAACTAGAGGCACACACTCTAAAACAGTGTATGTGGGGATGTTTCGTGAATGCCAGTATGGGGGTCCTCAATCCCACAATTCACATGCTGTTTCTGTCCACCATATATAGCCAATAGGAAACAGTTACTAAACCTTAATGTATATAGGCGCACATTACAGAACCGAAAGTAGGCATACCATCAGTGGTAACAGATTATTACTTCTAAATGGTAAATGCCATTCATGGTAGAAGTAGAAAATTAAGGCTGGTAATACAATCTACTGTGGGATTTAATAAGGGGCGAAATTACAGCTGGCAGAAATCCCATTGGCCATTAATCAGCCAAAAGTATATTTCTGATAATCTAGTATTTTCCCTTTTCACAAATTAGCAGAACCTGCCTACAATGCCTTAAAAGACAAAGATCTCCTACATTTAAATTCCCTTAAAATAGTATCACATTTTTCT
The DNA here is from genome assembly GCF_031143425.1 of Pleurodeles waltl. NCBI lineage: Eukaryota > Metazoa > Chordata > Amphibia > Caudata > Salamandridae > Pleurodeles > Pleurodeles waltl. The sequence continues at coordinate 144,445,973 of NC_090443.1, forward strand.
ACAGGTAAAACAATTTGCCAAGATTCTTCAAAGTATAATCTATCCACTGCTTTATTATTTGCCAATTTAGAGGTAAGAATATTTGAAATAAAAAATATTTAATTTTAAAAGACAACATTCACCTGCTCGCCATCACAGAATGCTGGTGGGCAGAGAACTGTATTTTTCTTATTGAGAATATGCCCCTTTAGGATTATCAATTCATCACGCAACTCATAGATGAAAAGAACAGTGGTGGCATCCTGCTAATTTTCAATGAAAAAATTCCAATCAGAGCCTAAAGTGTCCACAATTTTCGGGCACCAATTTGCTCATGCTTTCCCTCACATCAAATAAAATCTCCCTGGGCTGCATTCCTTTATCATCAATTGAGTTCTTCCCAAGCAGGTTGAGTTCATTTTAACTGCCTTATTAGTTTTCATAACATTATAATATTGGGTAATTTTAATGTTTGGGTCGAGGACCTCTTGGCCTGCCAGCTCAAGCCTCTAAGTGATTTAGTGAAGTTCTTCAATATAAAACCGTTCATTATTAGTCCCTCATAAATTGCTGCCCATACAGATGATTTAATCTTTCAGTCATTTGATACTTTAATAATTGACTCTCCTAATCATGTCATATGGTCAGATCACTTTTGAATACTCTTTTACGATAAAACCCCTCTAAGTAGATCAAAAAACGGACACCTAGTAAACCACTCGTGTCTAATTCCCGTACCAGGAGTAAGCTCTCTGAATCAGATTTGCCAATGTTTGAGCCTTCCTTGCTGCTTCAACGCCATAATGGACGAAGCCCTAGCCCATAATAGTGCACATATGTGTATATATGCATAAGACAATAATTATGCAAATATACATGCATGTAAACACCACTTTCACTATCTGAACAAACAAGACCACTACCAGTCTCCACTCAAAATCCAGACTCTCCTCTCCTTGGCCACAGGCTGCACGCACACAGTTACCACATACTTTTATTCGGTCTCTAGCAGTCCAACCCTCAAGTGACTCCACTTTGGTTAAGGCTGGCACTTCTTTTCTGTCCCAATTTTCACAGGTACTGTATGATTGATAGAGAGAGAGAGGCTTGCAAAGTGATCAAGATCCATGTCACTTAGCTAAACTGAGAGTGGAGACAGGTGATCATGTTCCAGGTACCACTGGCTGTCACAGTGTGTGTCTTTATATAAACATGTGGCTTTGCCACTTGTTTGTATGGTGGTCCTCCTAGGATACAGAGATGAGTTACACAGCCATATTCAAAATGGTTAGATCCTCTGAATTCCAGACTGCTGGGATGCATGTCAGAGAGCTATTTTCAAGGTCCTGGCAAGTTACCCATAGCTCTAGAGCTACTCGTCAAAGACCACTGCTTTAGCCTAATGTAGTCTAGATGGGCCGTATTCACAATATGCAATTATTCACCTCCACTCACACCAATGCTGCTGATTAGCTCTCCTCTGGGTCCACCTAGCTTCTCTACATATAATGCTGTGGAATTTCTTGTTAATATAGCTACTGCTCTCCAGTTGGTGGTGTAACTGCAGTTGCACACCACCAAAAATGTGCTCCAGCCTACAAAATTACAGTTATTTTTAAAGAGGTGACCATCCTGTAAGAAAAGCATATCTCCTTTCAGTTTGCACTTCATTCGCTGCACCACCCCACTTTTATCCTGTTGCCTAGGCTATTTGTTCCAACTGAGGCATGTCAAAGTTTTCACCATGTCGGTTTTTTGGGGTGGGCATGTCCAATGCATTGGGTACATTCATGACTCCTCCCCTGAATGCCCGACTGCAAGTATCTAGTATTATGGTTTCAGATTTTTGTCCCTAGCCTCATGCTAATATAGTGCGTTCGTGATGACCAAGGCTTGACCTTGAATTACGAATGGTCTTGCACAGAAGAATCAAGCAGACCTTCTGTAGTGACAGGAACCTACTGCCACTGTCATGGGTAAATCCATATATAATGCTGTGGTGGCCGCATATGATGTTTTATAGTGAGTACAGTAAAACAAGGCCTTTTTTACCTGTGTCATGTGAATGGGAGCCCACTAGCCCATTCATCTAATGTTCGGCTGTTAACGGTGAACCCAGAATCCTACCGCAGAGATCCAGTGCACTTGCACAAATGCATTCCTGCTACTGAAGTTTGATATCCATTACACAAGTGCTTGAGTGGAACAGAGTGACACGGGTCTCATTTGGTTCCATTTTATAAGTAACTGGCCTGTGGCTGCACACAAGATGGAAATTAGGTTGCTTTCCTAGCTAATTAAAGTTTATTGTGGACACTCCTTAGACTGAAGGTAGGGAACCTAGACCCTGAAGCGGGGAAACAGAAGACAGGCTCCCCCTTTAGAAAAAACTCCAACCTCTACAGCCTCCTCACTCACACAGATGCAAACCCCAACCACCTACTCACCTCCTGGGACCAGCTCACCACATAGAACACCGCAGGCTACATGAACTTTGTCCACTCGGGAGCACCCACAGACCCATGCTCCAACCCCTACACATCTTCCACCTCGGGAGCAAGAACATCAGCAACAAGCTCACTGCCATTTTCAACATATCCATCACCACACTCACTTCTCTGAAGAATGGAAACATGCAGAAGTCAAACACCCTTCTCAGGAAACCATCCACCAACCCAAGCGAACTCAAGAACTACTGCCCCATAACCCTCTGCACCCCTTTTCCACCAAGCTCCTCAAAAAAGCCATTAGCTGCAAACTCACTCAACATCTGGACAAACCAACCACAGCCCCAAAACCGCCCGATCGCTGCCACTGATGACATCAGAACCCTCCTGGATCTGGGAGAAATGCAGCGTTTGTCACCATATCTCACCACACCCTTATCAAGAGGCTTCACCAGATGGAAATCCAAAGAGACGCCCTCAAATGCATCACCACCTTCCTCACCTGAAGAACCCAGAGAATCTGTCATTGTTCATCTCAGAATCCAAGAACATCATCTGCAGCATACCTTAAGGTTTGTCCCACTGCTCCACCCTGTTCAATACCTACATATCCCCCTTGGTCAACATCATACAAACCCATGGACTAAGCATCATATCCCATGCAGACGACACTCAGCTTATCCTCTCCTTATCAGAAGACTCCTCCACCACAAGGGCCAACTTCCACAGATGCATGACAAGCTTTGCCGACTGGATGAAAAGCTACTGCATAAAACTCAACACAGAAAAAACTGAAGTGATGATCTTCAGGAACAACACATTCCCATGGAATGACTCATGGTGGCCCTCTGAACTAGGACCCTCACCAATCCAAAAGACTAAGCCCACAACCAGCACTATCCTGGGCAGCAAGCTCACCATGAGAAGCCAGATAAATGCTGTCTCTTCTGCTTGTTCCTCACTCTTCACATGCTCTGAAAAATCTTCAAATGGCTAACTGTCAACACCAGATGAACTGTCACACAAGCCCTAATCACCAGCTGGCTGGTCTATGGCAACACACTCTACCTCGGATTCACACTTCACCTCCTGAAGGGACTGCAGATCATACAGAACTCAGCAGCCAGACTCATGCTCGACCTCCCCAAATGGACCCACATCACCCCTCTCCTCAGGAAACTCCACTGGCTCCACATACAGAAGAGGTGCCAATTCTAGATGCTCATACACACCTACAAAGCCCTACACAACCAGGAACCAGCTTACACTAACCACTGCCTTAACTTCTACCAACCCTCCAGAATTCTGCACTCCCCCTCCCTCGCACACATCCTGTGTGTCCTTCAAAGCAACAGTGAAAGGCAATCCTTCTCCTATCTCGCAGCAAAGTCCTGGAACGACCTCACCTTACCCCTCTGGCCTAATCCTCCCTTCTAGAATTACAAAAAGGACTCAAGACCTGGCTGTTCAACTGTACACACTTGAAGCAGCAAGGCCCTCAAGCACCTGGACACCCTCATAGGTAATTAGCCACGTTTTATAAATCCTATTTGATTGATTGATTATCTCCTTTCTGATACTTGTGTGTTTGGGTCTGATTTCAGTTTGAACCGATGTGTGGAATAATCTTTGTCGCCTGTCTGTAGTGGTGGAGGATGGGATGTCTGTAGGTCTCAATCTCCAGGTGTGGTCCTGCTCCACTTCACTCTCCTTTACAAGGGTCTGTCGGTTTTCCCTTGTTCATGCCACCATTCCCCTTTCAGGCATTTAGGTTATTGTTCATGGTTTAGGGTGAAGGCTTTCCGCTAATTTTTATTCTACTGTTAATTATACAGATTTGAGCGCAGGTCCTAGCCAGCGTAGGTGGCACCTTATAGTCTCAGCCTAATGCACCGCAGGGGTCAGGAAGACAACCAGCCTCTGTAAGGGGCTCTGGAGGCACGGGAAAACTTAAGGCAGTGACCTTATGATGAGGAAAAAAGGAGGCGGGGAAGGGGTACGGGAGTGTGGCACTAAGAGGCCAGCGGTCCTGCCCCCCACAAAGTGCACAAAATCAAAGCGTTTGAAATTCCGAACTAGAAACTGGCCCACAGGGTTCAAAGGAACCAATAAGGAGCAAATGACTGGGAGCGCTGGCAATTGCTACAATGTTTCTGTTATCGGTAACAAGGTAAGTCTAGAACCTGCTGTATTCAACTCAAGGAAGCTTCACACCTTCTACAGCCAAATGTCAATGAATTTCTGCATGCGAGCGGTGTCAGTGATTTACAGTCTTTATCAATGATATATGGTGATTAATTTCTGTCTCTTATCAGTGATTTATGGCTTTATGATGCACATGATGATAAACTGTGGCATATTCTCCCCAACCAATGACACAGTGCTTTCATGAGAAAGAGGTAGTTGGTTGAAGAGAGGTTGGGGCTGTGTGGCATGACTGGGCGGATTATGTTATCTGTTCCACTGTGGTACACTTTTGCATTTGGGCTATGTATTTTTATTTCCCCAAGGGGGGGTTTCTGTTGGCCTCTGATATTCTTTCTTCTTAATTGGGCTTCAGTATCCACATGGTGATGTCTGTCAGTCAAACACCGGGCCAGTGGAAGATTGACTCCCAGCCCTTTGATGTCTTTCTTGGGCTTTCCAATACCCTTGCCACTGGCTGGATCTTCTCCATTGTCTACACTCTTCCCCACTCACTTGTCTTCTTACCCTTCACCTCAGAGGAAATGGGGGACAGACGATGCAGAAAGAGTGATCACCTTTACCCTACTGCCCTATGACTCAGTTGGTCAAAGCACTGCCACCTCCTCCCACACTGCAGTTATCACTCCTCTTTTGGAAGCTCTCTCTCACTCTTCCAGTGGGCACCTCTCCATACATCCACTAGCAGAGGGGAGGGCAGGCCCGGCTATTTTTCAGTGGGGCTGAGGACTAGAGTGGCTGCTCTTCCAGGTCCTGGGCCTGTCTCCATGTAATATTTTCACTAGTGGTCTGGGTTTAACTGTCCAGTTCACTGGGATTTGGATACAGAGCAAACAGCTACATTAGCATGCAGTCTTCTTACTTGGCTGTCAGCCATGGCCTGCCCAATCCACTATAAGAAATCTTAGTATTCAGTTCAACTCTGATATAAGTCTGCAATTGGTCAGGCTGTCCAAAATGTGTTTCTTCCATTTACAGACTTTGTAGAGTGCAGACAATGGAGAAGATCCAGCCAGTGGCAAATGTGTTAGAAGGCCCAGACTTTGTAGAGAATTTTCGGTTGTCTCTCCTTTTCTGAAAAACATTCTGTTTGCAAATGCATTTGTATATTCAACCAATCAATCAGACAGTACTTGGATAACGCTGCTTATCACCCGTGAGGGTATCCAGGTGCTGGGTTGCAGGGCTTAGTTAAGCAGCCAGGTCTTGAGTCTCTTGAAGTCTGTCAGAGAGGGTGATGGTCAGAGGTGGAGAGGAAGGGCGCTCCAGGATTAGGCAGCGAGGTGGGAGAAGGAGCGGCCTTCGGATTCTTTGGAGCATGCACTGAGTGTGGAAGAAGGCAGAGGAAACTGAATTGATCTCTCGTTTCACAGTGAGTCTGCTGTCCAGGATGATGTTGAGGTTGCAGGTGTGGTCTTTTGGTGTGAGGCTGGGTCTGAATTCAGCTGGCCACCAGGTGTCGTTCGAGAGGGAGGCATGATTGCCAAAGATCAGCACTTCATTTTGTCCTTGTTGATCTTTAGACAATTGTCCTTCATCCAGAATGCGACATTCTTCATGCAATAGTGAAAGTTGGTCTTGGTGGTGGCGGGGTCTGCTGCAAATGAGAGGATGAGCTGGGTGTTGTCAGCAAAGGATATAATTTTTATATTGTGGGTTCTGACGATGTCGGCTAGAGGCGTCGTGTAGGTGTTGAAGAGGGTGGGCTGAGGGAAGAACCTTGAGGGATGCCGCAGATGATGCTCATAGGTTCCGAGGTGAAGGTAGGGAGGCGGACTACACCTTAGCGGCACTCCAAACACCAGACCTTCACAGCCTCAGAACCATTGCACACCCATCCAGATCACCTCTAGTGCATCTTCCTCAACATCCACTCCCTTCCCAAACATGCTGTGGAACTTTAGGGCCTGATAGACTCCACCCGCCCGGACATCGCCGTCCTTACCGAGACATGGACAAACACAGCATCAGAACCAGATATCATCATCCCCGGCGACTACAAACTGCTCCGCAAAGACCGACCTTCAAGACCAGGCAGCGGACTAGCAATCACTCACAAGCCCACCCTCGTCTATCAATCAACACACAAGAACATTCCCCCTTATCGAGCACCTCCAATTCCAAGTCCACGTCACCCCGGAGGCCACCATCTACGGCACCCTCATCTACAGACCACCCAACTCCCACCCAGCTTTAAGTGACTCCATCGTCGACTTCATAGCCCCCCATGTACTCGCCTCCGCCAACTACATACTCCTCAGAGACCCCAACTTCCAGATCGGTGACCACATCTACCACAACACCTTCTCGCTACTCGAGAACCTTGACACAATCGATCTCAAGCAATTGGTCACCTCACCAACGCACCTTGCCTGAGGACTGTAAGCATGCTGAGATCCACCTGCTCCTGAAGAAACCCATGGCCGACCCCACAGATCTCAAGAATTACCGCCACATCTCGCTGCTGCCTTTCCCAGCCAAAGTCGCCAAAAAAGCAATCAACGCTCAGGTCTGCCAACACATTGAAGACAACAACATCCTGGACATCTCCCAATCAGGATTCAGAACTAACCACAGCACCGAGACCTCCCTGCTTGCTGCCACAGATGACATCCGTTCTCTCCTCAATGGCAGTCAAACAGCAGCCCTCATCCTACCTGACCTATCGGCAGCCTTCAACACAGTGTCCCACCGCACCCTATACGCCAGACTCCACGCAGCAGGTATACACGGCAAGACCCCTTGATGGATACACTCCTTCCTGACAGGCAGAATGCAGAGAGTCAGACTGCCTCCTCACCTCTCAGAACCTACAGAGATCAGCTGTGGCATACCGAAAGGATCCTCATTGAGTCCCACACTGTTCAACATCTACATAGCCCCGCTTGCCCCAATCGTCAGAAACTATGAATGGAACATCGTCTCCCCTGCCGATGACACCCAGCTGATCATCTCCCTGACTGAAAACCCCACAACCCCCAAGAACAACTTCCAAGACGGGATGGAAGCAGTCACCGCCTGGATGAAGGAGAGCTGTCTTTAGCTAAACTCGGAAAACACAGAGATCCTCATCCAGGGAACCTCCTCATCTGCCTGGGGTGACTTGCGGTGGCCTTCCACACTTGGCAGCCTATCTACGCCTATAGACCATGCACGCAACCTCAGCGTCGTCCTCCACTCAGCACTTACCATGAGAAGACAGGTCAACTCCGTTGCTGCCACCTGTTTCCACATCCTCGGACTCCTCCGGAAGATCTTCAGATGGATCCTAAGCGACTGTGGCAAGACCGTAACACACGCCCTGATCACAAGCAGACTTGACTACGGCAAAGGCCTCTATGCCGGAACCACCAAGAAGAACCTGAGCAAACTACAACAAATCCAGAATGCCTCCGCCGGACTCATCCTGAACATCCCCCACCGAGAACAGATCACAGGACACCTGAGCAATCTCCACTGGCTCCCCGTCGAGAAGAGCCTTCCACACCCTTTAACCCACCTACCTCAACCACTGCATCAACTTTTACTCCACTGCCAGACCTCTCTGCTCCTCCCAGCAGTTGTTCGCCACAGTACCCCGCATCAATCAGTCAATCGATCAATCAATTTGTAAAGCACACTACTCACCCGTTAGGGTCTGAAGAGGGGAAAAGGGGCTGCTACTGCTCGAATAGCCAGGTCTTGAGGAGTTTCCTGAAGGTCAGGAGTTCCTGGGTCTGTCGTAGGTGAACCGAGAGGGAGTTCCACATCTTGGCGGTGAGGTGGGAAAAGGATCTGCCACCAGCTGTGGTCCGATGGATGCGAGGGATGGTGGCGAGGGCGAGGTTGGTTGATCGTAGCTGACGGGTGGGAGTGTGGAAGGTAAGTCACTCATTGAGGTAGGCAGGGCCTGCGTTGTGGAGAGCTTCGTGAGCGTGGACCAGGAGCATAAGGACGTCAAGCAGACTGCCCCGTCAGTGAGCTGTAATTCTATTTATTTGGGGTCACCTGAAAAAATTTCAATCACCTAGAAGAGCTTCAAAGTACCACAGTTAGAGCCATATCTTTAATGCCAGCATCAGGTCTTACCATAAATTCTATTTCAAAATTCTAAGCATTGTGCATTGAATTGCCTACGAAAATTAACCTAAATGTTTGGTGCAACACTCTCACAAGTACTGGTCCATATCTAAACTGACATTGGCTTCTTCCTAGCTTTTTGCGATCCCGAGATTCTGAAATTGCGGTTCCTCTCTATGTGCGATATGTCACAATCTGAGGTAGAGCCTCCCTCTCTCTCTTAAAAATGTAGAAACGGTCCGCTCTTTCAGACACCAGCTCAAAGTATGGCTTCCATAGCTCCAGGAGACATCATTGGCGGGATGCATGTCTGCGCTTTATAAATATCCCAGTGGACAGATAGATAATGTCTGTGGTTTCTTAGTCTGTGTTTGCACATTAAGCTGTAAACTGTGGTTTCTGTAATGGAAATAGACCGTTGGTCAGATTTTCTACAGGTGCAGCATCGGGTCCGACTAGGAAAACACAAGTTCCCAAGGTAAGTACAAATATGGTGAACATTCACAAACTAGTGACTGGAAATTCACCATTATTTCAAATGACATAAAGTGTAGAGTTTCAAAACGGATTATTGTTTTCCTGCAGTCAGACACTGTAGACTCACTCTGCCTCTCACTTATAGCAAGCGCCCCCTGCATATTGCAGAGAGGCGCCATTGATTGTGCTTCAGTCAGAAGTGGGGCCACAGAGGAGGCCACTGTCGTCCCCTTTTCTGGTTCCCAAGTTTGTCGGAATTAAAACCGTTGCTTTATGTGAGGCGTCATTTCCGTTTGGGAAGGACTGCACCTAAGGGGGCAGCGTAAGGGGTTTGAAAATCCACGCCGCTCAGGTGGGAACCCTCTGCCCTCCCCTCTGTTCCTCCTGAGCAGCGGCTACATAAGCAACGCAAATACCCTCCCTCCCAGACCCTCATATTTGGCAATAGTTGACAGACTGCGTGGCAGTAATTATGCCAAAAGAGATCAATTTCATGCCTATAATACCATATGTGATGTCTCTTAACCTTATTGATGAGGGCTGGAGGGTTAGGTTCAAGGGCTAGGTTCAAGGGCTGGTTAGAGAGGGGACTGGCCTGCTGGTGGTCCAGACCCTCAAGCCCAACCCCATGGTGGCCCATGGTATGATCCTTTACAGGGTGTGATCAGTGGGGTCACCTGGTGCCCCGAGCAGAGATGGTGCGCTAAGCCGTTCCCGGATTACTACTTCTGTAAGTATACAACTCACTTCAGCTACAGGTCGTGTGCTTACTCGTGTATCACTTATTCAGATATGTCATTGAACCAGGGACCTGATCCGTAAAAGTGATGTAATTGTTGTACATGTGATATATTATGCCAACATTATGTTTGTTGTCAAGATACGTAATTTATGATATACAGTAATTGTGCATGTAAACAACCTCTACTTCTTGTAACATGCAATGTTATGATATGTTTGGAAATAAATCTAAACTATGTCCTATCTACTACAAAGCTTGTCAAGTGTTCTTTTTCGTTCATAATTGGTGGTATGAAGGGTTGAAGCACCCTGACATCACGCGCGCCTGCATGCTAAGGAGAGTGCATATATGAGTGCCATCCAAAGTTAGGAGGTAAAAATACCATCCCCTATTACAGTTTCCTGTGGCTACCACTGTCAGTACCTCTCAGCTCAGTGAGATACATATGATGGTGTGCTCCACCAGACCACTGAGCCCAGCTATGGGTTTAGATCCATTTTGCAAAAGGTCCTCGGCGTAATCGATGATAGTAGTGTGTGCTGAGGTCAAAAATAAAAAATATAAGGGGAATTGTGGTAAATGGAACTCAGGGAATCCTGAATGTCTGCTTTCAGAAGCAACCACAGCACTGAGACTGTCCTCCTCACTGCCTAAGATGACATCCACTCGCACTTCAACTGCAGCCAAACAGCAGCCCTCATCCTATTGGATCTATTGGCCGCTTATGAAATGAACTTGCATCACATCCCCTGCTCCAGACTCCACGCAGCTGACATCCGTTGAAAGGTCCTACAAGGGATATGCTCTTTCCTGACCGCAGAACACAGTCAGACTCCTGCCTTACCTGTCAGAACCTACGGAGATCAGCTGCAGATCCCACAGGGCTCCTCCTTGAGCCCCACACTCTTTAACATTTTACATGGCCCCACTCGTATTTATTGTCAGAAACCACAGAGAAGAAGTGAACATGCCGACGACACCCAGCTGATCTTCTCACTGACTGAAAACCTCACAACTGCCAAGAAGAATTTCCACCACGGGATGGAGGCTGTCGCCGGTTGGATGAAGGAGAGCTGCCTCAAGCCGCCACAAGCTCAACTCTGACCAGATCCTCATCCTGGGACCCTCCAGATCAGCCTGGGATGATTCCTGGTCACCTGCTACCCTCGGCATCCCCCACCCCAACAAACCACACATGCAATCTTGGCTTCATACTGGATTCATCTCTCACCATGATCCCTCCAGTCAACTCGGTCGCATCCTCCTGTTTTCTCACACCCCGACTACCCCGGAAGGTCTTCAAATGGATCCCAAACGACAGCCACAAAACTGTTAACCACGTCGTGGTCACCAGCAGACTTGAATATGGCAACACCGTCTGGGCCAGCACCACCCAGAAGAACCTGAAGAAACTACAGCACATCCAAACCGCCTCCAACAGACTCATCCTGGATGTCCCCTGCCGCAAACACATCACCAGACACCTGAGAGACCTGCACTGGCTTCCCATCAAGAAAAGGATCAACTTCAAACTCCTTGTCCATGCATACAAGGCTCTCCACGAAATAGAACCCACCTACCTCAACCACTGCATTACCTTCTTACGGAAGACCTCGGATGAAGAAAGATCCTTCTCCTACCTTGCAGCAAAGAGCTGGAACACCTTGTTTCACCACCTCAGGCAGTCACCATCCTTGCCTCAATTCAAGGAAGGACCTTAAAACCTGGCTCTTCAACTGAAGCACAGAGGACCGACCATCTCAGCGCCTTGAGACCCTTACAGGTGAGTAGTGGTGCTCTATAAATTATGATTGATTGATTGAGGGCATAGGCACATGTCCCACCAAGTCCTGAAGGGCAGATCTTCATCTCAAGAGTTAGAAATGATTAATCAGAAAGAATTGGTATTAAATATAGTTTAGTCAGGAGCATAAAGACCATAAGAGGTGCCATTGACTGTTTCACCTTTAGGCATGCACAATGATTCACTCATACATTAACTCTCTAGAAGGAAGGTTTTAGCTCGCTCCCTTTCTTGCTCTCCTTCTCTCGACAGTGCAGATAAACCATATGCAAGGAGTCATATTCTCTTTTGAGGACATTAATATCCATGGATGGGCTCTTGTAACATAACACATTTCAGTGCTTAGTTTGTAAAAAGAACTATATACAGGGCTCAATGTTTTTCATAGGAACAGGCGTTATCATATGTGGGGACTGCCAAAAACCAAGGCTTTCTTGCTTTGATTCCCCCTCATGCCTCATGGTTAGCTTACTCTATACTTCTTGTCTCTTTGTCACACTTGAGCAGGTTATATTTTAATCCTGCTTTCTTAGTTAGTTGCTGTTATCCTGCCTTTATCTTCATTCTGTTCCCTTTTCTCTTTCTCTCAGGATCAATATCTGATAATGAAAAACAAGCCCCGGTCCCAAAAATAAGTGCTAAGGCCAGCCACCTGCAACCACTGCACTTAAGCATTAAGAGCATGGGCTTGCAGAATTTCATTAAAACAGCCCATATAGCATGCATTGGCAAAGTCAATAGGCCTCACCTATGCAAGAGCTATTGGCTTTGCCAATGTGTTTTAGCCAAGTTCTACACCAGCATGGCTGCTGTTCACCATGCTTAAAATTTAGGGGCATAGAGGAAAGTGGTGTGGAGTGTCGTAGAGTGGAGTGGCGAAGAGTGAAGTAGAGTGCTGTTAAGTGGAGTGGCAGAGAGTGTGGTGTATTGGAGTGCCATAGTGTGGAGTTGCATTGAGTAGCATACACTGGAGTGGCACAGAGTGGAGTAGACTGGTGTAGAGTGAATTGGAGCAGAGTGTTGCAGAGTATAGTGGCATTGAGTGCAGTGCATTGAGATCCGCGCTGTACAATGCAGCGTCTTAGACTGCAGTGGCGTAGATTAGAGTGGTGCATAGTAGAGTGCAGTGGTGCACAGTGCAGTGGTGGAGTGGAATGGGGCAGAGTAGTGCAGAGAAAAGTTGTGCAGAGTAGAGCAGAATGGCATAGATCAGAGTGGCGTAGAGTGGTACAGAGTGGAGTAGTGAGTAGGAGGCAGAGGTGCTGAGTAGAGTCAAGTGGCATAGAGTGCACTGGCATAGCGTGGTGCAGAGTAGAGTTGCACATAGTGATGCAGAGTAGAGTATAGTGTTGTAGATTGCAGTTGCACATAGTTCAGTAGTGTAGAGTGGGGTAGCGTAGAGTGGAATAGCTCAGAGTAGAGTACCATAGAGTTTAGTAGCAGAGAGTATTGTGATGCAGAGTAGAGTGCAGAGGCATAGAGTGCAGTGACCGATTGCAGATGTGTAGAGAGCACTGGAGTAGAGTGCAGTGGTTAAGAGTAGAGTGGTGTAGAGTGCTGTAGTGTAGAGTAGATTGTTTCAGAGTAGAGTGAAGTGGTACAGAGTGCAGTTGTGTAGAGTGGCATAGAGTGTAATGGCATAGAGTAGAGTGGTGTCAAGTGAAGTGGCATAGAATGCATTGGTGTAGAGTAGATTAGAGTGGCATACAGTATATTGGTGTAGAGTGCAGTGGCATAGAGTTTATTGTTACAGAGTAAAATGCATTGGTGTAGAGTGTATCGGCATAGAATGCAGTGCTGCAGAGTGGCATAGAGTACAGTGGGGTACAGTGGAGTTGTGCAGAGTGGATTGGTATGGCCTAGACTAGAGTGGCATAGACTACAGTGGTGTAGAATAGAGTGGCGAAGAGTGCACTGGCACAGAGTATAGTGGTACAGGGTAGAGAAGTGGTGTAGAGTTCAGAGGCGTAGAGTGGATTTGTGCACAGTGCAGTGGTGTGAAGTGGAGTAAAGCGGAGTGCTGCAGAGTAGAGTGGAGTGGTGCTAAGTGGAGGATTCATGGTGTAGTAGCACACTGCCACTACAGACAACATTACATTTGCACAGACATACTGTTTTAGTAATAAAATTATACAGTGCACAGACGAAAATTAGTGTGAAATTGCATCACCTGGTGTAATGATTTGTTACGATTAAATAAAGGTATTAGTTTCCAACACACTTCAGAAATAAATAAAAAATGTGCTTCATTTGTGTTCCTAACTCTGATATATTCTGAATACTTACAGTTCATTTAAATGTTGGTGTGTGCTAGATAAAACACGTTTTGCTGCCCCGAGTATCCAGCAAGATTATCCCAAAAATCATCTCAATTTGAAATCAGAGAAAGACAAGTAAATAAGCCCCATCAGAAGACAGTGCCTGACATTTGACCCTGGTCTTTGAATGCACAGCAAATGTTAGGAGATAAGGACAACATTTACAGGCCTGTTTATGGAAAGGGAGCACTCCGAAGGTTATTGTAAATACATTTTTGCAAGGGAAAGTACAAACTCAAGCTAGATAGTCTAAAACAAATAAAAGCAGAACGTGGAAAGCAAGAAAATGTGAGTTACAAATCACAAAGCCAAAGGCAAGCAACGGGCAAAATGCATTTCTGGGTCAGCTTTCTGAATGGCCTCAAATCTGTCTGGTAGGCTGTAACCTAAAAATCAGGAACACTTGGAATATTCCGGACTCTCAGGCAAAAGACATGTTTGCAGATTTCACACCTCCATGCAGCAGGGCTGTTTTACAGACTCCAGCTGTAATCTGCTGCCAATTGCTCGACATATCTAAAGGACTTACTTCACCCAAAGGGTGCACCGAAACTGCACAACACATCTTAAGACTTCACAAACAGATAAAACAGGTCGCACCGCACATCCTTGCTGTACAAACAGACAAAAGACACAACACATATCCCTATTGCAAGGAGATAACAATTTAGGAACACAAGACACAGAACGACACCCCCAGTTCATAAACAGGTCGAAGCAAAGAACCCACAGGTCATCTTACTGCAGGGACTGACCAACGCAAGCAACAGCACAGCTCATCACTGCTCCAGCAAATCAGCTAAGGGAACAGCACATTTCCCTTCTGAACGAACACAGTTCATCACCGCACAAACAAACCAATAAAGGGCACAGCACTTCGCCGTAAGGAACAAACCCACCAACAAATCGCACTGCACATCTCCCTCCTACAAAACAAACCAATGTACGGCGGAACACGTCTCATTACTGCTCCTTGCGACAAAGAAAGGGCGACATGAGTCTAGATTGCACCAGAGACACAAAAAAGCAAGGCAGTCGTTGAAGGTGATGGAACAGAGGGGAAGTATGAAGGCACAGAGGGAGAGAAGTGGGGGTGAGGGAGGGTAACGGAGAGAAAGCGCGGGATCAGTAAAGAGGGGGTCAGTATGGGGACAGCATAGGGGAGGGCACGTGGCACGCCGGAGAGAGAGTAAAGAGGGTATAACTGGATAGGAGAGAGGGACGGCACAGTAAACAGGAAGAGAAGGTTGGAGGGATATAAAAAGGGGAGTCTGCGGCGGGAGAGAGAGTGGTCCGCATATTATGGGGGTGTGTGGGAGGGAGAGTGAGCAGGCCGAGGGTGAAAGACAGGGATGGCGTCTGCATTTACTAGCGTTATCTAATTTTAGATGCTATGAAATCTCAGTTTTGCATGTTGTTAATTTTATAGGTTTGTAATAGCTCTGGCAGCCCTTATATTCTGGTAGAGCCAATAAACAAAAATTGAATTGGAGAGAGAGAGAGAGAGGTGGCGCGGGGGAGGCAGAAAACGAGAGATGAGGGAAAGACGGGTCCTAAGGAGACAGAGAGAAGAGAGAGGGATGATGAGAAGATAGACAATAAAACATGATAACGTGGTAAAAGCAAAGGTGGAGAGAAATGGAAAGAATGGGGAACAAAAACCATGGCGCGCAAACAGGGGAATGTGACAGAGAAGGGAAGAAGACACAAGAGCAGAGTGAGATGAAAAGGGAAGAGGAGAGCTAGGGCAGTGAAAGGGAGGAAGGCTTAGAAAAAGGGACACAGAGAAGAGAGAGAGATGAGAGATAGAAAGGGTTGATGTAGAGAGATGTGTGGATTTATAGGAAGAGCTAGAGCAGGGGTTTTCAACCTTTTAGTATTAAGAGCTATTTAACATCAAAGGAACTCGTCCAGGTTCACTATTATTATCAGTGTTGTAATAGCGACCATGTCAGATAAGATTACATTAGTGGTCGCTGACCGCATTATTACCAGCACTGATCACCTCAGTGCATCAGGCAGGGCTGCCGCAGGACGGTAAAACAGACTTTATTAATTTGGAATGCCTCAACATGACTGATCTATAACAGCCATAGAGGCAATGCCCCTGATACCAAGTTAATAATATTAGTATTACGTTTCCCGAGTGCCACCTGATTTATGCCTCAAATATCCACTTTATATAATTATGAGGTCTGAAAATACACACATTTTTGTCTGAAATACACACTTTTGAATGTTGGTCAACATATAATAATTCAACCAAACAAAATTGTCTAATGTAGTAGGTTGGGCTGCACACACAGAGCTACTAACAGGTAGGTAGAGAGCTACCAGTTGGAGAAAACTGAGAGTGGAAATATGTCATATCCTGTTAATAGTGATTTCTATAGCACTAAATTGTCATTAGTGTGGCTGCTGGTGGGATAATGAAGGCTCTGCGACCCCTGAAAATTCGGTGGGGAGGGGCACTTCACGCTCCCCACCCTCATTCACCCCAAGAACTATGAATATCTACAAGCTGAGATCTTTGGGTAAACCATCAGTTTGTGTTAGTCCAAGGGTGGTTGCGCACAGCTGTGCACAACTACAAATTCCAAGATTCAGACCAGATTTAGAATTTGTTAGTGTTTCTGGTATAGAATTCTAATTTCTAAGCTTATTGACCTATATCTTCTATCTAGAATCTCTTAACCCATTTCTTTTTTGACAAAGACAAAGAACATTACACTTTGACTGAACCTAAGGTACTATTCGATAATCATACTTTCTCTCATTTGACATTTGAGGATACTAATTACTTGACATTTGTGACCTTCCCCAAATAGTAAGACCTATCATCAGTAACTGTAATTTTTTGTCCGGAATTTCCACTTATTTTAATTTACATAAATACATGTATGCAGAACATGATACTGATTCTATAATTTCTGATCGAATTGACTACTGACCACGGTGAATATGCTATTGCATGACAGTTGCTGATTGAATCAGTACTTAAAAACAAAGCCTGAGGATCAATGCTAAATAGCTTTAATTTTGTGAACACTGGGACCTCTCTTGTATCCCTGTTGTAGTTGACACATTATGATGATATACTTGATTTTAGACTGTTAATAGTTTGCATACATTTTTCTAGCCCCATGGAAGTCAAGGCAACATATGCCTGATGAAACATACGCTGGCTAAGAAGTCTAGAACGTCTTTGAATGAAAGCTTGAAATAAAGAAGACAGTCCGTAAAATTACAAGACAATCTTATTGGTGAGCTCGCAAGAACTTTCTTCTACGACTGGAACTTTTCCTGGACTCGGAGAGCATTGATGTGGCTGCTCTGCTTTCTGGTTGGAGCACTCACAATGTACTTTTTAAGAGTTAATGATCATCTTGGGATTAAGAGTGAGAGGACGTAACTCTGGCCACACAACCTTTCTTCTTTTTCTGGAAGTGAAAGTGGACAGGGCAGAATGTTGCGTAAGACTCTTTGGCTAGAGCAGCTTTGGAGTAGGTGCCAAGTCATTAGAAAAAGTATTCTGTGCTATATCGGATCTATTAATTACTCTGTTCTTCATCTCAGCGCATTAATACAAGAGTATTATTTTCACAATCCTATGATTTCTTTCTTTTGGTCAGATGGTGCAACAAAAACATATAATTTTAATGCACTATAATCTACAGATCATTTTCGCTAGTAGATACAAGTGTTGCTTTATTTACCCTTTTTTATCTTTCTTTTTATGGGAGAAGGAAGCTTTGACCACAATATGCCCTGCCTTCACATATTTTTATTTTCTCCTACACTTGTATGGTATGATATATCCATCCTCCACCCATCTCTAATTTCCTCTCTCTCTCTTTCTCTCTCTCTCTCTCTCTCTCACGATTACTACCCGTGATCACTTCAGTGCAGGAATGTCAGCATTAATGTAAAAAATGTTTAGTCAATTTGGAATGCCTCTGCAAGGGTAATACATAACAGCCACAGTTGCAATGTTGTCAGGCAACAAGTATTAGTATTAGTAATAAGTCTTCCATTGCTGCATGACTCATGATTAAAATATCATCTTTATATATATTTTGGAAATTATGGGTTCTGCAAATACATACATTTGTGTCTCAAAAGCACATTTTTCAATTTTTGTATACATATTTTAATTCTACCAAGCAAAAGCTTCTAATTTAGTAGGGTGTGCAGAGACCTACCCACAGGCAGCTGGAGAGCTACCTGTAGTTCCAAGCTACTCGTTGGAGAAGCCTGATCTATCAATATATTTGTAGGCACACACACACACTCATACATACAAATTTCACCCTTTTATTCAATAGCAGTGGCTATAAATGTCATCACCACCAAAAAAATCCATCATAAAATGCATCATCAATCCTACGTCATGCAAATTCATGAAATACTTAAGAAATTTTAATTGCTCTTACTAAAAAAGAGAATAAATAGTACATCAAAAATGTTCACATAATTGTGAAGAAGATAGCAACATACTTTGTGCTACTTGGAAAGGCAGACTACCAATCTCATCATATTACAATAATCTAGACAAAAGATCAAAAACAGAAGCATGACATAGTTTCATACATTCAGCATTTTGCAGTGAACAATTTCTGAGATAATGTCAAGCAGTGGGTACTTACATCTTATAATATACATTCATCCAAAGTGGTCGAAGAATTACAATCTGGGCAATTTAAGTGCCATATTTATAACCTAATTTAAATATATTTTTTCTCAATTCAGGACTCTATTAGAATAAATCAATATAATGCGTCATCATAATATCCACTCAAATCATCCGATTCAAGGCCTCAGTTTCACCAATATGTAAATAACTCCTTGACCATTTTTCTGCAGTTTATTTCCAGAAGATTTAATGATTCCATGATGTGTAACATCTTCTGGTTAGCACTTCATCCATCCATTTTCATTATCCTGTCGATTCCCAAAAGTGTCAGCATCTCAGACACACTTTAATGATAGACCTTGAAATGTCAAGCAACTTGATAATTCGGCTTACACTTTGTGTGGCCCTCTTATGTTCCAAAATTCTTTTTTGCACTGGAAAGATAGTGTTCCCTTCATATCTGAGTTACACAGACATTCCAATCATACACACAGTAATCAGACACTCGTAATACATTACATAATAGTTTTTATATGTCCTGTTCAAAATTCATAACTGGGACTATCAGTACTTCCTTTACATGCTTCACATCAGCCAAATGTTACAAAATATGGGGGCATATTAATACTCTGTTTTCACCAGATTTGTGTCATTTTTTTAACGCAAATTTGGCGCAAACTTAACTCCATATTTATACTTTGGCCTTGGACCCATCCAGCGCCAAAGTTATGAAGTTTGCGTCATTTTTTGGACGTGAAAACCTACCTTGCGCTAATGATATGCAAGGTAGGTGTTCCCATGCAAAAAATTACTTTAAGGCATCTGTGCTTTATTTATACTCCCGTGCCATTTTGACGCACAGGATGGGGCGGGCTTTAAAAAATGGTGCCCAGCCTGATGTGCAACGTTTTTTAATGCCTGGGTCAGGGCAGGCGTTAAGGGACCTTTGGGCTCATTTCCATGGTCTCTGACCATGGAAGCAGTCCACAGGTGCCCTTCCCTGCACCCAGGGACACCCCCTGCCACCCTCGCCCACCCCTGGAGGACACCCATGGATGGGGGGGACCCATCCTAGGTAGGTAGAGGTCAGTATAATTTTTTTTTTAAGTGGCATAGGGGGGCCTAACTTGGGCCCCCCTACATGCCACTGTGCCCATGCCCAGGGAACAGAAATCCACTGGGCATGGCCATTGGGCAGGGTGGCATGACTCCTGTCTTTGCTAAGACAGGAGTCATTTCAATGAGGGTTGTGCGTCAAAAAATGGCACAAGTCAGGTTAGAGCCAAGATTTTTTGCTCTACCCTGACTGGCACCATTCTTTGACGCACAACCCCCATTCTTCCCTACGCCTGCGCTGCCCAGTTAGAGTAATTTATTTTGACGCTAACCAGGCCGCAGGACCAGCTAACGTCATTCCATTAATAAGGCGCCGGCTGGCGCGTTGGAATGGCGTTAGCTGGCGGTAAACTTTATGACGCCAACCTGAGCTGGCGCTGGTTTGCATCAAAAAGTATAAATATGGACCATGGTTTCATCGCTAGCCAAATAGGATTTGTTTTTTACTCTTATCCGGATTGCTCTAAACCAATCTATCTTTCTGTGGAGTTAATTTCCTATAGGAAACTGACACTCTATTCTCTAGATAGCTAATAACAATATTATCACATTTCAGTTTTCAACATCTTCCCTAAACTCATCAGACGTGATATAATATGTTTAGAATATCTATTGTTTGTAGTGATGAATCTCATTATCCAGTCCATTGTGGAAGTCCGGGTGGAGGTGGATTGCAGAAGCACATAATTTCTGTCCTTATCATCAGTCCTTCTTACTTTAACATCTAACACTCTTTTAGAATGCCCTCGTCTTCTGAATCTCTGAATTCTGATCTTTGTTTATGATATCCTTCTGCTGTGGTACAGTTATATTTTGTCAATAATATTTCACCATATGGATCACTGTTTTTCACTGTAAGAGGGCGATGACTGTTAGCATGTAGGATCCTTTTGCTAGCTATTTCATTCCTAAATAAAGTGCTTAGCAATTAGCCTCCTTGAAGTGTCAGTTCAACAACCAATTATCAACTTCAGATGCACTTATACTAAGCATATGCTAAAATTATTGTTTTCCAACCTCTAAATAAATTCTTTAGCATCCCTCATATCCCCATTCCGTTTAAAGAACATGTCATCTGTGTGCAGTGCTTAATTTGTAAATAAAAATGTGCCGGTGCCCAAATCCCTCCTCTGAAACTTGTGGCCGCTGCATTTAATGTGGGAGCACGGAATAATGAGGCAGCGTAATCATGAAGCCATCTCGGGCCTCTTCAATCCATTTAAAGCCACTCCATGCCCCTTCAGCTCACTCCTGCAGCTTTCTGCTTTCTACCTTTGTGACGCTTTTTCGTTTTTCTCTTCCTCCGTCTTTCCGATATGTGTCTTTTGCTCGCAGCAAATGCTTGAGGCAGAAGAATAAGCGCCGGCCCTTAATAATAAGTGCCGGTGCTCAGCACAGGAAACAACAAGCATAAATTAACCACTGTCTGTGTGGTGTTTCCAAAGGGAGATATGCTGTGTGAGTGGTTCTTTCTCCCCGATCCACATTGCTAAACAATGTATTAATTTTATTCATGATATTTGTGTCCTCCATGAGTATTGGATATGTCTTGCCTTCTTGATAGTGACTTTATGTTAGTATTAAGTTTTTGTAGTCTAGTTTCAAAGATACATTGTAGGCGTGTCTCCAAATAGGTTCTGCACGTTTCAACAGTTTTTTTCATGTTTGTTCGTAAAGCAAGAGGTGGGTTTGGGAGTGACTTTGAGTTGTCTTCACTATCTAGGGGTCATCTGTTGTTCTGACTCTGCTAACGTTGTGCAATAGCATTTGTGTGCAGAAGGGTCATATTTCGACACTCTCTCATTAGAGAACATGTGCAGGGTTCCAGTGAGTCCGGTCTCATCTTTTTTCCATTCTCTCACAAAAGCTTTCAGACGAGGTTTATTTTTTAATCTGTGTTTAGTGGGACCTTTGAACTTGATCACAATATTGTCTTACTGGCCTGAGGGAAAAAGGCTCCTGACACAATAGTAGTATTAGGGCCTATAATCACGTCCAAACTACGCCTGGGCTAGTGAGTAGTTAAACCAATAAGTTGTTACAACAAGCATGTTTTCATGGCATATACGAGCTGACCAGTGTATCGATTGTCTAGCTTGTCAAGATGTTAGATTTCATTGTAATCAGTTAAAAGGAATTAATTGATCCTGGGGTATGATAATGCAGAGTAAAAGAAAATGCTTGGTGAGTGTGGAGAGAAACAATGACTGGAAGCACTGTGGTGTCGTTTGGGGTTGGTTGAGGGGAGGACCTGGCCTGGCAGTTCAGGCTGCACTGTTCCAACTGGAGCAGCGTCAAGGCTAATTTGCAAATGGGTGGGATCTAACTGAAGAGGCATGGTGGGAGGAAAAACATTGGATTGGGATGGGGCCCGACCAATCGCCAGTGGCTGAGATTAATTCAAGCATTCCATCCATCACTTTATTTTCTATGTACTTAAAATTCAGGCATGCATAGAAAATCTGTTTGTAATGTATAAAATGACCCCAATTTGCAGTTCATTCACAACTGTTTAACATATGCAGGGAACTAAGACATCTGTGTTTTCTGCAGAAAAACTGTGTCACAGATGTGGACTATTGACAGTAATGACTGCTTCATGTTTTTAGATCTATGTTGCAATAGAAGTTTACATTTTTGTCATTTGTACAACACACAATCTGTTACTAGTGTGCCCTTCTTATTCCCTGATCTCATGCTCAAGAGGAAGACCTGCCCCACATACTTTGGTCGTACAGGTCACTTACTAGTTATTGGGAAAGAAGTTTAAATATGTAGTTTTAAATTGCCAGGTTCACAAAGTCACATAATTCCAGTGGCCCTGATTAAAGACGGTACGTGTCCTATGTAGACTTTCCCTCTGATATTTCACACTGACACTGGTATCAAAGATCCCACACTTTTGTTCTAAGATACTCTATCTCCGTTGCTAGCATACCTTGCTCTATATTCTTGATCAGATGACTCTAGGCTGACTGGGTAACTGACGTCTTGAGACCAGGGCACGTTCTGGCTTGTCTCAGTTGGAGGTGATGAAGAGGTAGGGGTGGACAGACTCTGTGAGTTTGGGTATTAATCCAGGGGCATGAATAGTTTGGAGTTGTTTTCCATAAAAAATTATAAATTAATGCAGGTTGCAATATCCTCATGCAATAACGTATATATTGTTGATTACATTGTCTAAGCTATGTAGTGCTTGCATGACCATACCACCAATAGAAAGATATTTTAAAAAAAAAGAATCCCCTCACAGCAATTCCTGGCTGATGAGCCCTAAATAGGGCGAAACCAGTTCTGGGTCGCTTATGGTCCGGCTCAGGGGGGGACCTTACTTGGCAGTTCTGTCTGGACTGTTACCTTGGATCTGGGTCAAGACTGGTTTACATATGACTGTGTCCAAACTGAGGTGGCATGGTGCATAAAATAATAATGGACTGGGATGCAGCCTGAGTAAGTACCAGTCGCTGGGATTAATTTAAGCATTCTCTCCATCACCTTTTTGGTATACTTTTGAATAGTGTAAAATCATATAAT
This sequence comes from Pleurodeles waltl, assembly GCF_031143425.1. Lineage (NCBI taxonomy): Eukaryota > Metazoa > Chordata > Amphibia > Caudata > Salamandridae > Pleurodeles > Pleurodeles waltl. Next base: position 144,469,287 of record NC_090443.1, read on the forward strand.
ATATTACCTCACATGCCGAAAGATAACATAAGACATGAACTGTGGCTTTGTCATTTGAAAAAGGTAGGGACCCCATCAGAAATTTGACATGAACGGGTATTTTTTCTTTTAGCACGCAGAAAAAAAGAGTGTAACTAATTCTAGCTGGTCATGTTAATGTAACTCTAACTACAGCAAAATAATTTCACTATCGGTGAGGTTTGTCCCGCGTGGGTTAATAACGAAGATCTCAAAAAGCAAAGTGTATCCATTCTTTTATTAATCTGTCGGAAGATGGACACTAAAGCATACATTGAATATTCTAAGAAGGCTTCCTCAGTTTCACTCTGTTGCTAATAAAGGTAATATTTTGGTGACCGACCAATAAATGTGCAAAACTTCTGGGTCCAAAGACAAACATCACATAATGCACAACGTCAGTAAAACAAAGGTCTCAGCTCACACCTTTACCTATACACGGTGCAATTCTATTTGGGCTATTCTAATGTTATACGGGCCGATTAAACCGCCAGCTTGGCCTTCAAGTGTTATATGAAGCAATGAAACCTTTAAATGTACCAATGAAAATAATATTTGAATTACGGACACAAGTGCTCTTCAGAAAGATCCACAAGAGCTCCTCCCATCCCTTCACTGCCGTCGGGCAGAGGCAGAGGCAAGAATCCATGCCAATAGTGGAGCGTGAGGTTCTCGAGGGAGGGAAGGCTGAGGCGGCCACATCTGCCTCACGAGCGTCTCTGAAAACATCAGGGTGGGCTGGGTACTCGGAGAAATGTGTATTAATAGGCCGATGTACTAAGACTCGATTCCTGAAAGCACTTGCAAAACCAACACTTAATTTTGGCGAACTGAATCAGATTTTGCAAACCGGGCTATGAACTAGTGGGTCACTTCGCACAGTAGGGATTTTCTGGGATCACTGAACGATCTGCCTAATTAATATTCATTAGGCAGGTCGCAATGTGCGACCCTCTGTGACTGCCAACAATTACAGGGACGTTTGCCTGCAGGGTACAGCACACTAACATCCCTATGATTGCTTTTCAAAGCGGAAAACTTTTTGTTTTTAACCAGCCTAAGTTCCTTAAAGGGACCAGGGCTGCTTAAAAATATAAAATGACATTTTGAGAACTTCAGTGAGGGCAGGTACTGGTCCTGTGGACCATCGCCAGCTCCCCAAGGGACCCTTTTTTGTAAATCAATCACAACTTTGGAGTTGGCAATTTATCAGTGGTTTGTAGGTGGAATTAGCATAAAAGACATTGATAAACACCACAGCAAGTTGCAAGGAAGTCCCATGTCCATCCCTAACAAATTGCAAGTGGTACGGCTCAGAAACCTCAGTTTCGAATTTGCAAACACTTTTCAAAATAGCAAAATGGGATTAGTACATATGAAAACGGGATTGTGCATTCGCAAACACTGGAACTTTACATATTGCCGATTTTGCGGCTGCTCAAACCCTTAGTACATCTGACCCTTAGTGGCTTTACACCCAGTGCACCGGGGTCCTATCCTATTTCGGCACTTGCCCAAAAAGAGTGGGCGATTCTGGGCTAACTCAGAAATTGCTATTAAAATTTCGTATAAATATGAGTAATTATTTGATGAATAAATACAAAGAAATAAAACACCCAGTCACATCCTAATTTTGGTGCATCTCAACATTTTCTCGGAAAGCCATTGTGGCGGTCATTCTGACCGCGGCGGGCGGCGGTCGCTGCCCGCCATGCGGTTACCGCCGAATGACTGCACCGCGGTCAAAAGACCGCGGCGGTCATTCCAACTTTCCCGCTGGGCCGGCGGGCGACCGCCAACAGGCCCCCCGCTGGCCCAGCGGGAAAGCCCCTGCAATGAGGAAGCCGGCTCGGAATGGAGCCGGCGGAGTTGCAGGGGTGCGACGGGTGCAGTGGCACCCGTCGCGATTTTCACTGTCTGCAAAGCAGAAGTGAAAATCTTTGTGGGGCCCTGTTAGGGGGCCCCTGCACTGCCCATGCCACTGGCATGGGCAGTGCAGGGGCCCCCAGGGGCCCCACGGCACCCGTTCCCGCCATCCTGGTTCTGGTGGTGGACACCGCCAGAAACAGGCTGGCGGGAAGGGGGTCGGAATCCCCATGGCGGTGCTGCAAGCAGCGCCGCCATGGTGGATTCCCTGGGCCAGGGGAAAACCGCCGGTTCCCCTTTTCTGACCGCGGCTTTACCGCCGCGGTCAGAATAGCCCAGGAAGCACCGCCAGCCTGTTGGCGGTGCTTCCGCCGCCCTCCGCCATGGCGGTCATGGACCGCCAGTGTCAGAATGACCCCCTGTGAGTGTTAGGCAGAAAGAGACTGGGTGTGAAAATGTATGGATGGGAGAGAGACGAGCCCAACTCACAAAAAATATGGCTTTTACCAGACTCACTGGATGTGAATACTCAGGACACGCACAGCACCACCTCCTTGCAACTGTCGAGGAGGTGGCATTAAAGAGCTGCAGAGGAGAAGAAATGTATGGCTGGACCTCCAAGAAGTGCGCAACTTTCTGTGAATGAGGGCCACTCTACAGCATGATCAGCAAAGTTGGTGTTGGCTCAGGCAAAAGTCTTTGCTGTTGATCATTTAAACCAAAGGGGATCTAGTGTAGCACTTGTCTTCTTTTGTGATTTAGAACAATTGTCCCTTCACCGCTTCTTACTTTCATTGCCGTCTACTACTGCGCATTAGTTGTGGTCAACAGCAGACCTGTAGGGCAACTGTTAGCTGCTGAGATTTATTAGCAAGATGCAGGTCACAGGTCTGATTTCCACAGCCTCAGGGGAAACAAATTAAGCACTTTTGAGTTTAAATAGTACTAACAAATAATATTTACAGAACACTGCAGTTAAACTTCAATGACAGTGATCAATAAATACACACTGAACTGTTATTACCATCGTTAATACAAATCACCTTCTTTTCAAAGTTGGGTTTGGCTAAGCCAACCAGAAGGCTTAAGATTGTGCTATTAACACATGTTAATTGACTGCAGTCTTGAATCATTGAACTTTGAGGGGGTAATGCTCTGGGGATAGCAGGTTTCTTTGTCCACCTAGCAGGGCTGACATTGGGTTAAGAGGTGCTAATAGTCTTATTGTCCACATATTAGTAGGTGTGACCAGATATTAACCGCCCTTTCAATATTATAATTATTAATAGCTTCGCTAATATAATTATGATTATGATTATTGTTACAGTGGTGATTTTTATTGTGACTGTGTCTCCGACTTTGCTGAAAATGAAAGCCACGTTTTATAGTGACGCAGTACCAATAAATGGGAAACATGGGTCAGCAAGAACTAAGTGCTAGAACAATGTCTCACACATCAGACATGTCCTTGGACTTATGAACTATGCACCCTTTGTTATCTAAATGACACAGCTGACACATTTGAGTATGACTGGTCTTTGCTTTTTATACACGGTGTTAGCAGTTCCCTCTGACTTTGACAGACACCTATATTGGAGCCATTTGCTTGTATTTTGTACAGGACTTGGTGTGGTCTCAGGATTTAGCCCTATGTATCAAAGACTGACAGCAATTTGCAACCAGTATTTTTGTGCCCAGTAAAAAATCTTACAAACTGACCCATGTGCAATTCGGTCAGTTTGCAAAATTCTCAATCAGTGCGGGCTCCAATCCCACCTGCCTCAGGAAATTAATGAGGTAATTTGCAAATTGTGACACACATATTGATGGCTCTCATGGGAATGGTGGCCTGCTAGAGTCAGCTGACCCCCACATCTGTGAGCACCTTTTAATAGCATAAATCCTTTTCCTTTAAAAAAAGCAGCCCTCTTTAGGTCATGCCTATCAGGCAGTACATGTGTATTGTTTAAAAATACATATTTTGGGCTTATCATCAATTTATAGTGGGGTTAAAGCCCACCAATTGCTTATCACTGGCCTGCTTTGTTGTAGCTTTCATTCCCTTGCGTCTTAATCAATTGCTTGCCTTGTTCCTTTTGTTCCATCTTGAGTTTGCATCCCCCATGAAGCATAGCCTCTTACCATCCTCTAGATTTGGCTGAGATATCCTTCCACTACTCACCTTCAGGGAATTCCTTTTTTCTTTTTGATGAAGCACTTCATGAGAGTGCATGTACTTTCCATCTCTCTGTCTCCTTCCTTTGCACCCCCAATTACCCTTGCTCTTTTTCTTTCATGTATTTCTATCTCCACCCCATACTGTGATGTTCTCTCCCTTGTGTGCATCTTTCCCCTTTCCCCATATTGCTGTCACCTTTTTGTGATGCTTCTTCTCTCAAGTGTTTCGTCCCTCCTTTCTCTCTCAAATGTTCGTCTCACCCCACCCCCCACTCCATCATGTGCTTCTCCCATGCGTTGCTCTCTCCCACGCCTGTGTTGCTCTCTTCCTGGGGTACTGCTTTTCACCTTTCTTCCACCACAGGCTACACCCACCCACCTCGCCTTCGGGAGGCAGTGGTCTTGCCTCGGACCACTGCCACCCCCCACAACAAACCTTTGTTTACTTTCACACAGCAAAGGGGTCTCAAAGAACATTTTGTGAATGGTTTACAACCACAACTCGAGAGTCAGTGAGTTTTCACTATTTTGCAATCAGAATTTGGTCGCAAGGTGTTGTTAAATCTCATACCGGATTGCTGTTTGAAAGGGATGCCTACAACATGCCCCTTGCGAAGAGAATCACAAATCATTTTAGGAGTAAGTAAAAATGTATAGACTCCAAAAATGTCATTAGTACGTGGCAATCAAGGATTTTGCAGTCACAAACAGTGATTTAGACTGTCTGCGACCATAAAAATGTTTAGTAAATCTTTCTTTAAGTTCTATTCCTGGCATCCTCATTTTACAAAACTGAGTGATCTTGGGCACATCACGTCATCTTCCTGTGTCTCTTCTCCCACTTTTTCTAAAATTAAGTACACCTAGTATTGGTTAATCTCACACGGGAGCAACACATAGCAAGGATCTGCATTAAAAGACAGTCCAGTGGCCAAGGGAAGGGTCACTATTTGCTGTTAATATTCTAACTCTCCAGAACTGCCCCTGTAAAAACTGATCCACCATTAGCCTTGTGTTTTTCACCACCTGCCATCACATTTAGTGACATTATGTGACCTGTGACACTGACTCTTCCTAGAACATTATGGGGGTCATTCTGACCCTGGCGGTAAAATCCGCCAGGGCCAACGACCGCGGGAGCACCGCCAACAGGCTGGCGGTGCTCCCTTGGGCATTCTGACCGCGGCGGTACAGCCGCGGTCAGAAACGGAAAACCGGCGGTGTACCGCCGGTTCTCTGCTGCCCTGGGGAATCCTCCATGGCGGCGCAGCTTGCTGCGCTGCCATGGGGATTCCGAGCCCCATACCGCCATCCTGTTCCCGGCGGTTTTGGCCGCCAGGAAGAGAATGGCGGTATGGGGTGTCGTGGGGCCCCTGGGGGCCCATGCCAATGGCATGGGCACTGCAGGGGCCCCCGTAACAGGGCCCCACAAAGATTTTCAGTGTCTGCCAGGCAGACACTGAAAATCGCGACGGGTGCAACTGCACCCGTCGCACCCCTTCCACTCCGCCGGCTACATTCGGAGCCGGCATCCTCATGGAAGGGTGTTTTCCGCTGGGCTGGCGGGCGGCCTTCTGGCGGTCGCCCGCCAGCCCAGCGGGAAACCCAGAATACCCGCGGCGGTCGGAATGAGGCCCTATGTCACATTACTTTAACCATGATGACACCAGGATAATTGACATTGCTCAAGTTCCATAACTGTTTGATTCATTTAACAACACTATACAAATGTCTGTTTTAGATGCTACCAATATTAGGGTGCCAGCATGCTTTTTAAAAGTAATGGAGAGTAATACTTGACCTGATTTGTTGTGAATGAGTGAATCAAGTGGGCTACATCGCCTCTACAACGGTTAAAGTGGGGTTTATCCCGGAAAATATTAAAAAATGGGGTTATACGTGCATTTGAAGCACCATTTTCACATAACGTTGATATAAAGCCACGCATTGTGAAAGGGGTCTTATTAAAATAGTCTAGTCCTTTCATGCTGTGCCGAGCCAATGAAACCTGATACTCTTCAGGAGTTGACCCTATTTTTCCAAAATGTGCTCTGGCTACCCCTATATTTCAAAAGTAAAAAAATATCTGTATTGTGCTAGGGCCAATTTTTTGTTATGGGTGTCTCTCGTATACCAGGGGTGTACCTTATGCCAAAACTTGCATCCAACAAGCCCATGCCAGAATTTTGTCATTAATTACATCTATGTGCAATAGGTGGCCTTTATGTAAGAAATGACTTTGAGTATGTGAGGGCCAGGATTTTGTCATGGTTGCACCCTCTCATATGCCATGGTTGCATTCTCTTATGACATGAATTACATCCAATGCCACAGCATAACCTTTTTCCACTGGGGCTCCATGTGCCAAGGACTCGTATTTTATGACAGGTGCTTATCATGTGAATAATTATCTGCATCATGCCAGTATTTTGCCATATGTGCCTCTATAAGCAAAGAATGACCTTCAGTGTGCTATACCTCACCAATTCTTACTAATGCTCTCTGACATTCACACACTCATTGCCGCTCACTCTCATTCATTTGCAAAGACTTGTGCCCATTCATTCTCACACTTTCTCTTGTACTCAAACTTATTCTCACTCATTCTTGTTCATTCGTACTCACTCTCACTTATTCTTACTCTGACACGACCCACTCATACTTTCTCACTAACACTCAATTGCATTCACTCATACTCACACTTTTTATTCTTACTTACTCTCACTTATTATCACTCACTCTTATCACTCACCCTCACTAATTCTCCTATATTCATTAACATTCACTCATTCACATTCACTTTAAGTCTTGTTCACTCATATTTTGTCACTTAATTGCAATCACTTGCACTCACCATTACTCTCACTCATTCGGATTCACAGGTGTTCATTCTCATTCTCTAGCACTCTCTCACACTTATTCGCCCTTATTCATTCTCAATCATCCATTCTCACTCACTTTCAGTTACTTTTATTCTTTCTCACTCAGTCATTCTCTCTCACTCAAGCTCACTCATCCTCACGTAGTGAGACTCATTCTCAGTCACTACCTGTCACTGACTCTCGCACTAACACATGCACATGCTCCAGTGGCGTAACAAAGGCCCTCGCATCCCCCACCGTGCGTGGTGCCCCAGAGCTCCAGAGGCGGTCCCCTCAGCACAGTAGTTCCTGCGGGAGTTCGGAGGTGGGCCCCTTCAGGTAGTTTGCAGGGGGGGGGGGTTCAGGTTTCGCTACACCACTGACACTCTCACACATACAGACATGCATGCATGCTCACACAAAGAGATCGTGTTTCGCTCACACAAACTCTCACTCGCAAACAACATACCTTTTAAAGTTTTTTTCTAATTACTTTAGCTGCCAGCACAACGCCTGGTGCTCCATTTTTTATTCCACTGATAGTGCATAATAAACTATTATTTATTATTAGTGTAATAAAAGAAATTGGCAGTAAACAAGGAGATGGAACCCCACCAAAAGAGAACGGTGCCCCGCAGTTTGACGCTGATTTTGCCACCTCTGAGAGCAGGGGTCGCAAAAGCAGAGGCTGGGGTCGCAAAGGGCAAACTAGGGGTCCACCGCTATTGCCGTCCACCCTCCTCTCTTTTCATGCGAAGCACAAAAAGGGAATCCCCTACTTTGAAAGAAACTCTAATGTCAGCCAAAGGTTGCCAGCCTGAAATTCCGGGGACGGTGCCAGAAGGGAAACTGACTGTTGAGGCATGGAAAATGGCATGTTTTTAAACTAATCTCGCAGACAACAGAATCAACGGCATTCTGCAGAGCAGCCAGTACAAAATAAATCCCCTCTCCCTAACTGGGCAGCTGTGAATAATAAAGTGTAGTGTAGTGCAAATCCCATGTCCCTCATTCAAGCGTCACACACTCTATTAAAGCTGTTTTACAGTCACGCGCTGACATTTGCTGCATTCTGCGATTTACACAGGGACTACTTCAGTGGAAGGGCACTGCACTTTAACTTTGGCGAAGTACTCGTTGTTAGGCCCCAACGACATCATTACTCCAACTCCGAATTCCGCTATACAGTCATTTTTCAAATACTCGGAAAAAAACGTATTTTCGGGTATAGTGAACCGTTTCAAACTGCATGCATGTGGTGTGGCAGCCACAGGGAGCCAGCGCTCGAGGAGACTCGTGTTTAATTGGATATTATGGCAGTATGTGGATCGTTGACACGTCGCCTGATGACCACTTCAGAGTGCTCTGCATACGTATTATGTCATTGGCATTTCTAAAACGCAGATTCTATCATTGCATATCTTAGTAGCGATGTCGTCAGTACGGTGACTTTCAAACTGGTTCCAAGGTTACTATTGCAGTCTGGAGTCTAATTCAGCATGTGATGGTATACATAGAACAGCATAAGCAACCGAATATCCCTTTACATAAAGCCATGAAGTGATAACTTCAGGATAACATGTACAGTTTGAGAGGAATAGCCATTAGAAACATGATTTTATGGGGAGTAGTGAAAATGGGGGGATCACAAAAATAATGGTAAACAAAGCACTGCCAAAGTCAGCTGGTCTGGCGCTGGCTACCATCCTTTCTGTTTTGTCGATGCTTCTTTTGTTTTGCCTTGGTTTTTATAAAACATTATAGTGTCGTGAGACTCTTGCCAAAATAACGCGACTGCTGAGTTTTGGGTGGCAGCACCACCGAGCATGGCTGACTTAGTCTGATCCCAAACCGTGTGACATCTGTCTGCCTAACCTTTCTGGCAAGCTAGCAGCACCTCACAGATACCATAAGTAAAAGTGATTTGTGGCAGCACATCCCATGACACTCTTAGACTCCTCTGGAAAGGTGTGGTTGAAACAGATAGTGTCCCGTTCCCTCAGTTACATAAGCCTCATACATGTAATGACAAGCAGAAGCATATCTTGTATCAACAGGATTTATTGAAGCAAATGCATTCTACGTAAAAAGGCATGAAGTGCAATTTTAAGGATGATGAAACCAGACACTATTACAACTGTGACCAAGAAAGTGAAAGATAGAAACAGTCCTACCATATTTGTCACAATAGCATTACCAACATTACTACACACACTACTAAGATTCCTACATGAGAGTGAGTAGCAATGATAGCCTCAATCTGTTCATCTAGTCCTGGGATAGTAGCACGAGTCCCATGCCTGTGTTGACAGTAAAAACAGGGTCGGTTAGCTAGCTAGAAATCCTCCTCCGGAACAGAAGAGTGAAGCGCCAAGTTTGTGCTGAAACTGCAAATGCGACGGGCAGCATAAGATGGTAATCTGACTGGAATTTACCCACCAAGGATACTAAGGCAGCCTGGTTTTTATAATAAACATTGTGTTATTCTAGGAATTGTTCTGACGTGACAACACATCCCTTTCTGTGTAAGGAAGACACTGTACTCTGAACTGGCAATACCCGGAAACCATATGTAGCCATGATGGAAGCACAAAATGAAATGTCGTGCAAAGCAATGAATGACAAAGTTCTGCAGAGAAGGACAATAGATAAGAATAAATGAACATCACCAATGAAATGATGCTTCGCTAAAATAATAAAAGTAATAAAATGCCAAGTGGCACGGTGAAGGGTCACAGGCCTCAGACCTGAGCTCAAATAGGCAAAAATAAGAGTATGTGCCTAACAACTAACATCACGACAATAGTGGGAGCTACTGGGCCCTTGGCAATCTTTTTTTTAAAAAAGCAAAAAGAAAAAATATGGTTTGCTGTAAAAAAGTATACATTGTCATAGTAGCCCTTGACACTGAAAAGAACTACTTTGTTAGCAGACTTGCACCTTGTGAAAGGGCAGAATGCCCTCATTCACAGTAAACTCAGTCAGTAGCTGAAGTGGACTGACCTACTGTCCCATGCTACATGCTTTAGTAGGTAGAAGAAAAATGTGAATGGTACAACAAATGACCAATGGATGAAGAGGCTGACTGAAAGCCAGTATAAGTATTTGTATAATTTTACTAAATCAAAATGCCAGACCTAAAGTGTGATCAAGGTAAGCAGAGTATGACAAAGAATATACACCAGGAAGGTGCTGTGGTATCAGTGGAGTAAGTAAAGGGAGTAAGGTGTAATGGACAAAGAAAAGTGAGAGCAGTGTGTGTTGAGAGGACAGATAGCTGGGATGTTGTGGAACACATGTAGAGTAAGGAAGCACCGATGAAATACATGAATATTATTGAAGTTTACAATACATAATCATACTATGTTCAAGTCATCATTATGGTTGGAAGAGCACTCTAAATATGGCCATAGACATTGAAGGCAGGGCAAGGTAAGAACACAAAATAAGATCGAAGAATGAATTGTGAACATGGGTACTTGGCTATCAGGAGGTAACTGCCATTCCTTGTGAAGAAAATGTTCCTTCCAAATTACTGAGGAGAGAATAATATTTCTGAATTTATTGCTAGAGCTGGGTTACTAACCATGCGGGCCCTCAATACGAGTGGCATGGAAAATGGGTAGATATTTCTCCACTCCCAGTGCCACTGACACTGGGACTATTAATAACTCTGAAGCTGGAGAAACTTTTGTCCTATTATGAAATGGACTCTGAAGGTCCACTAAGAAATGAGGGATTGGCAATGGAAAGAATAATTCCGGGACTGATTCTCCTGCTTTCCACTTTTTTCTGTGAATTATAACATTGAGAATTCGGCCGCTTTCAGCAGCCAAAATCCTATTGTGAAAATAAAGAGATCTATGGGCTTCCCTCGGATCCCATAACTTTGATGGGGCCCACAACTGCTCTTACCAATCCCAATGAAATTACGAGACACTCGCAAGGAGGACCTAAATAGGAAATTTACAGATGCAGTAAATACTAACAATGTTGAGGACGCATTCCTCGACAACACGTCACTGCACGAATGCAATTACATATATCACTATACAGCTTAGTTGGACATTATTTAGTTTGAGGGATAGATATTTGTATTCATATCTTATCGTTTACTTGCGCAGCCTTGCTCATTGCTGCCACATGGCATGTGGTAAATTCGGTGTAATTCACCTTAGGGGTCCCTAGGCCTATGGCACAATCTCACTTTACTCCCAAGGGTGACATACATAACAAGAACAACACTGGCCAGGTATGGTTGTCTCTATAATAATGAGGCAGCTTCCCAGGCTCTTATGAATGTAATTATGGTCCCCGCACTTTTAGTTGTAAACTGTACCTGTTAGGTTCTGTATCATGGGCACCTCCTGCTTTTTATTGCTGCTGGGAGCCCTAGTCACGGCTCCAGTCTATGTAAGTGCTCACAAACAGCTTCTGTGGGAGGACTTTGTCCAGCCCCACCAGCCACAACAATGTCCTCTGATGATGTGTACATGCGTACACTTCCAGTTACGAAAGTGTGACTAGGTGGGCACAGGCGGTAGAGGCAGTACTCGCTTTTGCTGGAGAAGGGATAGCTTCCTCTTGAGATCTTCCTCCGGCTCAAAGCTCAAACTCACCAGATTAACAAATGAAAGAGTCCACTCTGAGTCACTGCAGTGTCCTTTGAAGTACAAGTGCAGCTATGATCTATTGAGTGCAAAGCAGTCACTGGTGCCTCTGTTTCTTGAGAACTGTGGCCAACCATGGAGGTGATTTTTTTACAGCACCAAGCTGTTCTATTTGTTTTTTACAGTCGCTTTTAGCTCTCTCTGGCCATTTTCCAGCACTTTTATTGGGCTTTAAGAAGAGGAGCCCAAGGGCCCAAAGTATGCATAGATTCACGGAACATGTTGCTTTGCTCCAGGGCACAATGTAGGGAACTCAAGCTCACCAAGTCTCACCGCATGGACTTGTGGCCTAGGCCAACACCGTCCAATGTCCAGTTTGTCCTGCACATATTCTCAACCCCCCTCTTTTATGCAGATTTAACTTTATTCAGGGATACCTTCGGTACCCCACTCAGTGGGTTGCTTTATTCATGGTAGCTTGTGTCAGCAGTGGCGGCCGGCAGCTTTAGGAGGGAGGGGGCGGGTGGGATACACACACACACACTCATTCTTTCACACACAGACACGCACGCACATCCATTAACAACACTCATACCATTCAAACATGGACGCACGCACCAAACATTCATTTTAAAAGATCGCACACACTCATTCTTTCACACACACACGCACTCAGATCCATTAACAACACTCATAACACTCAAACATGCACACGCGAACCAAACATTCAATTTAAAACATCACACACATACACACACACACACACACACACTTACCTTCAGCCTCCAGGTCCCAGGAGGGTTGAGACTGCTGCCTTTCCTCATTGGCTGACCTTAGGTCAACCAATGAGGGAAGGCAGCAGTCCCAGCCTCGTCACAGAGTGGGATGGGGTCAGTGAGACTGCTGACCCCACCCCACTCTGTGACGAAGTGTCACTGATTGAAACTCACCCTGGGCACTTCAGGGCTTAAATCTGAAGCGCCCAGGGAGAGTGTCAATTGGTGACGCTTTCCTCGTCACCCAGGGGAGGGCCTTGAGGCATTTTTGCTGAGCCGAGGAGGTCACGCCCATAGGAGCTGTGACCTCCTCAGCCCAGCAAAGTTCAGCTCAGGCAGCCAGGAGTGTGCTCAAATCGCGCATGTCTGCTCCTGGCTGCCTGAGCTGAACATGGAAAGTGTCTGTCAGGCTGACCTTTGTTCAGCCTGACAGACACTCTTAATGAGGGGCAAAAGGTGGGGGTGCGTGGCCCCTCCGCCCTAAAGGACGGGCCGCCACTGCGTGTCAGCTTCTCAAAGCAGGAGGCAGAACTTTAACTCTGGTTGCCATACCTGGAAAAGGGGAGTTTCCAGTCAGTGACACTAACCCAGGATCTTAGATGTCCTTAAGGTCTGCACAAAATTGGGAACCTTGGTTCTGGCTGATGAAAACCCTAGCACATCAGCTGGGGTTTTCTGCCCATATTTATACTTAGCTTGCAGACAGAGATCATGGATTCCACACATCCCGCTGTGGGGCTAGTTTCAGGGGGTTCCTGATACTTTGCACTTTCTATCCATACTGGGCAAACCATGGTCATTATCCCCTAGTGTTGGTGAGAAGGAGGGCTGGGAGTGGGTGAAAGCTCCCTGTCAAAGAGACTCAAGCAACATACAAAAGAGGGAGAGGCTACTGCACTCAGAAACCACACAAACTGTTGTGGTAACACATTTTAGAGAAAGAATGGAGCAGGAAGGGGCAACAATAGTTGCTTTGCTTCAATGGGCCCTTGTCTCCTACACTGCACACCTTAGAGTCTGGTCCATTTCAAGGGAACTAAGGAATGCTTTAGGGGAGTTCTTTAATTCACATTGCGGTCTGGGAGGCTCCCTCCAACATCCTTCTGGTGTACAATCCACAAGCAGAAGATCCATATGAATTCATAAGTTGTAACAGTCAAACACAGCACATTTGTTCCACGCTCCTGCCGCTACACATACTTTGTGTAGTCCTGCAGGCAAGATGAAGATCCCACACAGAAGGAGCACAAAATATGTTTGCAGCAGACTGGAAGACAGTTTTAAACAAGGCAATCTTCAGACCAGCTGACAGCTTTCCCTATGCCAGCATAAAAATCCCTGTCCTGCAACAACAATCAGACATGGCCACCATTAAGGGGGAGACTTTGAGTCTTGGCCTTCAACTTCAGAAAGTGAAACAAAAGGAAATTCAGAATCTCTATAAGGAGCTGGTATGGACCGAGGAGTAGCAGACCCGGAAATTGGACGCAGGACAGTATCTGCATGAAATTCAATCTGAGATAGTCAAATGGAAGGACAAAATTAACCAAGGTTTTAAAAGGGAAATTGCTCAGAAATATCATGTATACAGGTCAAAGTGTTATGAATATGTGGAGACCACTGGTAGACAATGCAAACTAGGCAAGTGGAGTTGAAGGGCACGATAAAAGCAATTAACAATTTTAGTGGTTACACCATAGAGGGTCTGCCAGGCATCGTCAGGGTCTTCAAAGACTATTACCAAGCTCTGTACTCAGAGGAGAGAGATCCTCTGGCTGTTGGTTATAGTGAATATCACCAGGGTACAAATATGGGCAGGTTGAATGAGGAAGATTGTCCATGTTGGACTCACCGGACTTCCTGGAGGAAATCTCGTCGGCTATAGATTCCCTGGCTAGAGGGGAAGCTGCAGGCTCTGATACGCTACTGTTGGAATTCTATAATATGTTTTTTTCCGGAACTGTAGCAGGACCTGCTCCAATTGTTTCAAATGGCACAGCAGGGAGGCGCCCCCGCCTCTTGGGAGAGTGCAAATATAGCAATTCTTAAAAAGATAGACAAATCCCCTTTATTGCCTGTGTCCCATAGGCTGATATCTTTATTTAATTATGATAGGAAGTTTTATCCAAAGGTTCTAGCAACCAGATTGGGCCGCTTTTAATCCCTATTAGTGTCAGATAGGCAGCACGGATTCATCCCTGGTAGAGGGACAGTAGATGATATCCGGACGGTCAATACATTGTTCGATATCGATGCTGCTCATGAAACTCCCTTTGGCCTCATCTTATTAGATGTCAAGAAGGCACTGACCATGTGTCATGACGGTTTCTTTAGTCTCTGTTGGAGCATAAAGGCTTCAGGGAAGGACTTGTTGTGGATATTAGGACATTGTATAAAACCCCAATGGCTTGACTGTGCATAGCTGGCCTGGAATCAGATAGACTATTTATCTTAAGGGGAAAAAGGAAGGGATGTCCCTGCTCACCTTTATTATTCGCTCTTTATATCGACCCTTTCATAGACAAACTAGAGCAGAGCACATGTAGCAAATGGGTTCTTCAACATTCTATAAAATACAGAGTATTTGCATATGCAGATGATGCAGCGGTATTTCCCACTGATCCAGGTTCGGCTGTGAAAGAAATCGAGAGTCTTGCTAAACAATGTGGGGGATACTAAGGGTATAAATTAAACACGGCTAAAACACAGGTAATCTGCACTGAGTCGGTAGGCTTTAGAGACCAATATGCCATCCCTGTTTCAGTCTATTTGGGGTAAGAATAACAGCCACAGTTGATAGCATGGTAGAGATTAACAAGTCCCCTATATTGGGCAAGGTTAGACTGGAACTTTATAGAATTGATAACCTGCATCTTTACCTCGTAGATAAAGATGCGTATACTACCAAAGGTACTCTACCTATTCTGAGCTATTCTGCTAGAGATTGGTAAGGCTTAGTTTAGGAAGCTGGAGTCGCTATGGTTCTGCTTTTTATGGGGCTATCGAAAACTGAGGAGAGCAGGCAAATTTATGACGCTCCGAAGGGGACGAGTTGGATGGGCAGTCCCAAACTTTACTCTGTGTTATTGGGCATGCATGCTGCAACATATGGCCATATTAATAACGGGGGACACCATTGGGCTAAACGTGGCCTAGGACCCAACTGTTTACGAGATGATAATGGAGAATAAAGCAAGGGGATGTTTTTTGAAGGTTGTAGAACCTAGTTACTACAAGAAAACATGATTTAAGGTTTTAAAGGCAGCTCATAAAGTATGAACCCAGATGAAGAGGCGTTAAGAGATTGGGAGGATTAATTACTACACACCCACTTCAGCTTCAGCCTTACTACTTTGCATTTTTCAAGGTTCAGTAATGGAGAAATGGAGGGAGACAGTAACACCCAGGTCAGCTCCTTTTTAGATCTACAGGAGCTATACAACCTACTAAAGGGGACTTTATAAAATATCTACAAGCCCAGGATTTTCTTTGTAAGAATAGCAAGGGGCTGACGGGTATGACTAAGTCTCCGCTTATCGAGGCAGTCAGGAAACAACACAAGATTGGCAGTATATATGATTTTTTGGTGCAGACTCAAAACGCAGTCTAGAAGTACAGAATGCCAAATGGAACATCAGGCTTGGTAGGAACAACGTACTAATCCATAACTCGCTGTCCCCTTGTGAGAAGGTGCTACTTACTACCAGTTTGAGGAGCCAGCATTTTAAGACCATTTTTAACCTGTATTATACTCCTGCAAAGAGCACTAAATGGGGAGGGTCCACAGAAGGCAGGAGTAAATGTTGTTGCGCAGAAATGGTGGAAATTGTTCACATGTTTTTTGCGTGTCTGAAGCTAGAGGCCTTCATCCAGACTATTGTGGAGTTTTTGAGTGACAACACTAAAGAACAATTGCTGGTAGACCCCCTGATGATGCTTTTGGGCATGGTAGACAACGCAAAAGGTCACAGCATAGTAAACAAGGAAGCCCATCTTGTATGCATTGGCATAGCCGTTATGCGTCTCTGCATTGCCTCGGACTGGCTGAAACCTGAACCCCAAACTTTTTCCATGTGGAGGTCAAGATTTTTGGCTTTATGCAACATGACATCAAGCCTGTTTAAGTACAAGGGACTGAGGATGCGGCGTCCGGTGGAAATGATCTGGAATCCAGTGGCCAGATGGCTGCCGAAGTGTAAGATATGCTGGGGGTGTGTCGTCCTCCCTCTAATTGCACAGTTGATTCCCTTTCGTACAGTGGTTCCACTCTTGTGTTAGCACAGATCGCTGGCAATGTTATATGAATCATATTATGTATTGGGATGATACATGTGCTGAATTAATTCCCACATAATTGATTATGCACGCATATTTTCCTTTCTTTTTTGTACTTGTCATTGTCATGGACATGGTATTTATGAACTGCCTTGGACCTACCTCTCGTCGGCTTTGAATTAATTAAGGCCTCATTTGAATGTAACATGTTTGATCTGATTTACATGTATGTACGAAGCGAAAAATAATACAAAAATTGAAAAAAGGGAGAGAGGCAACCGCACACAGAAACCACACAAACTGTTGTGGTAACACATTTTAGAGAAAGAATGGAGCAGGAAGGGGCAACAACAGTTGCTTTGCTTCAAATGGGCCCTTGTCTCCTTCAGTGCACACCTTAGAGTCTGGTCCATTTCAAGGGAACTAAGGAATGCTTTAGGGGAGTTCTTTAATTCACATTGCGGTCTGGGAGGCTCCCTCCAACATCCTTCTGGTGTACAATCCACAGGCAGAAGATCCACATGAATTCATGAGCTGTAACCGTCAAACACAGCACATATGTTCCACACTCCTGCCACTACACATACTTTGTGTAGTCCTACAGGCAAGATGAAGATCCCACACACAAGGAGCACAAAACATGTTTGCAGCAGACTGGAAGACAGTTTTAAACAAGGCAATCTTCAGACCAGCAGACAGCTTTCCCTGTGCCAGCATAAAAACTCATGTCCTGCAGCTTCAATCAGACTTGGCATCACTGCCAGCCCCATAAAGCCTGGTGAGACAGTCAAAGCAGGAATGGTGCATATGGTTTACCCCTCCTGGCGACAGGGAATCAGTCCATTTCTAAGCAGGCTCTCAGAGTACGCCTGAGATTGTCGTGTTCACCAAAGCTAAAAATCGGAAATAACTATAGACTTGTTACATCGTAAACTCAGGCCACGGGTACATGCTCTCCAGAGCCAGGCAGGTGACATTTCCTCCCCAAAAATATGTTAATGTTTCGTTAGCAGACAAAATCATAACTTGTCCTCAATAAGCTTTTAGGCCCATATTTATACTTTTTGACGCAAGCCAGCACCGGCGCTGGTTTGCATCAAAAAATCTACTGCCGGCTAACGCCATTCCAACACGCCCGGCGGGTGCCTTATTTATGGATTGACGGTAGCCGGCGCTGTGGGCTGGTTAGAGTAAAAATAAATGACTCTGACCGGGCACCGCAGGCGTAGGGAAGGATGAGGGTTGTGCATCAAAAAATGATGCAAGTCAGGTTAGAGTAAAAAATCAAGGCTCAAACTGGACTGGCGCTGTTTTTTGACGCACAACCCCCATTGAAATGACTCCTGTCTTAGGAAAGACAGGAGTCATGCCCCCCTGCCCAATGGCCATGCCCAGGGGACTCCTGTCCCCTGGGCATGGCCATTGGGCACAGTGGCATGTAGGGGAGGCAAAGTTAGGCCCCCCTATGCCCCTTCAAAAAAAATATATTACTTACCTCAACTTACCTGTACTTACCTGGGATGGGTCCCCCCATCAATGGGTGTCCTCCAGTGGTGGGCGAGGGTGGCAGGGGGTGTCCCTGGGGTCAGGGAATGGCACCTGTGGACTGCTTCCACGGTCAGAGACCATGGAAATGAACACACAGGTCCCTTAATGCCTGCCCTCACCCAGGTGTTAAAAAACAGCGCACATCAGGCTGTGCGCAATTTTTTAAGGGCCGTCCCCTCCTGTGCATCAAAATGACGCGGGAGTATAAATAAGGGGCACAGGCCTTAAAGTCATTTATTGACGGGAACACTTACCTTGCATATCATTAACGCAAGGCGGTTTCGCGCATCCAGAAAATGACGCACACTGCTGAATTTTTACGTTAGTGGGTCGGGCGTCAAAGTATAAATATGGTGTTAGGTTTGCACCGAATTTGCGTAAAAAATGTTGACGCAAACTCGGCGCAAACAGAGTATAAACATGCCCCTTAGTGTTTTTCGTTTTAGATATATCATAGCAATCCGCTGTACATCAGCTCCCAGCTCCAAGGGCGGGTTTGTAGTAGGACCTGCTGCTCACGGCCTTCGCCTGGGAGAGAAATAAAGACACTTCTTTCTCAGTGAACACTCAGGAGAGAGAAATCTAGCATTTCAACATTGTAGGTATGCTTCTTGGCAACCTGAAACAGGCCACACACGGAAACGCCCTTGTGTTTCAGTGAATATGTGTGTATACGTCGTGCTTCTTTCTCTTGTACAAAGAAATACTTAACTATACCTACAATAAGATCACAAATAAGAAATGTGCCTAAACGTGTGGACGATTGGTTTCAGATACTTTGCATTAATGTATAATCGATGAAGGTTCTTTTCCTTTCCCGCACTGCAGCCCTCTTCTATTGAGTGCTCACGGACACCCCGCCTCACATGTTAAAAACATATGAACCAAACTGCGATCTAGAGAGAAGGTCTAAAGTTCTATCCCCTGACACTACAGATCCGGGCTCCACTCCTTGCCCATCCACTGACAACAAGTGTGAACTTGGGCCAATGAGTTCACTTGCTGATCTTGCCTTCGCCCTTGTCTGCTGACTTTTAGCACTTAATTCAGATATGGAAGCCGTTTAAAAAAGCGATAAATTTACACGTTCAAATCTCTTGGAAGATTCGAAGTGCTTTTGTCTGATGCAGCGCTGCTCTGTCCCCGGGAAGCCATTAAGCTCCGTAATATAGAACCTGCCTGTCCGCATATCCTATTCTCGTTAGCGTTGTTTATTCTTTCCTCCTCTCCTATTCGGTATCTCTATTTCATGCTCCCTACCGATCAGAGATATTTATCTCGGTGTGACAGTATGATTCAGCGGCAGTTATCCTGCTACACTGCATTTCTTTACCTAGTGAACTCATCTATCTGATTTATTTTCCTTACCGCCAAGACGTATGCATTCTGTTTGAAAATCCAATAAAAATATGTAAACACAAAAATAGGGTTATAGTTTCTCAAATGCCTAATCACCATATCCAGGTGGAACCTATGATGGGAGATATGCAGCTGCACAAGCGGCACTGCCGCGCTACCACCCCGGAGATGGCTGCATGTGGGTGCAACGGAAGTGCCTGCCTGGGCCCTGTTAAAAGCAGAGGTGAGCTGGGCACCGAAAGATGGAGTCAGTCTCAAGCCAGATGCCAGGCTCCGGCTCAGCTCGAGGTCCTCTTGGATCCACAAGTCCAAAGCGAGCCGAGCTTTAATGTGACTTCTGCCTGCCACCAACACTCTAACCGTATGCGCCAAAAAATAACGCAAAAGGAGTGACCTCTGATGTAAAAGTAGGCAACAGAAAGTGCTGCCCATCTAGTGGATGATTTACACAATGTGAAAACAGAAAATCTGGGATCCACCTCAGCTTCGCTGCTTGACCAAGGTGTGTGATCCTAGGCAAAAACTAAACAAAACTTGAGCCTCCTTTTCATTTATTAGCACACACACCAGTATCTGCTAATGCTCTGAACTCATGCACCAAAAATTAACAACAAAGCATTGATCTCTGATGTAAAACGGGCGAGAGGATGAATGGGCAAATAGTTTATTTCACTTACCCACTATTTTATTCATTATCACACATGGGAGCACTTTTAAATGCTTACGTTGTGTATGTGTGCTGTACAAAAACTGCTTGCATTTGATTGAGCAGTCTATAATATTACTCCATCTATATTAACAATTTTGCACCATCTAATCATCTTACGTAAACCACAAGACTAAGCCTAGTTACTAACAATAATCACTGGATGTTTGTTGCACGGTTTACATGACAAAACACTGCCATGGCTCAGCGAATGCACGGTCTCTTAGAACCAAGCCAGACCCTCGGCTCGGCGCTCCCTCATAATTTGCTGACTCACCCACCTCCATCGTTAAGCTTCATCAGGGCCGCGGTATTTTCAGAGCGGGGTTGTAGGAATTAGTAGGGTTTCTAGTATAAAACCCGTCCTAGGCATGGGCAGTGCGGGCAGCTGTCCAGGACCCCGCATACAGGTCGAAAAAGTGGGACCCCGCATCCCTGTGAAAGGCCACAGTACAGTCAGCCCTCTGCTCCTCCCGTGTCCCTTACTTCATTCGATCACATCGCAAACGTATTTTGTGAGTTAGGTGTCTTGAGCTCACTGGCCCTAGGACATGGTGGCATTGCTGGGGGTGCAGGGGTGGGGGAAGGGAAGCAGTAGGTGGGAAAGTGGGCAGCAGCAAAGCCATTAATTGTGTTGGCTCACAATCCAGGGGCGCCCCTCAAAAAAACGTACCCTGAAGCCTTGTCTTTTGGGTTGCCAGGTAACAGAATAGACCTTCTGTTCCAAAAACCAGTCCGACATTATCAGGTGAGAAAAGGTAGATTGGGGGAGGAGGAAACAGCCAGATAAGGCTGGCATAGCGGCACTTGTTATCAAAGCACACTCCCCTAGTTCTTGAAGCGCTGCATCAGGCTGCGAGGTCCAGGTATAGGGTCCCCTTCCCTGGGCTTTTCAGCCCTTATACAGTGCTGTGAGGCCCAAGGCAGGGAGCCCTCTCTCCTTGGCCTCGCAGAGCTACACTATTGCTGGAAACTCCAGAGGATGAAACTCCCTCCCTTGGGCCTCACAGCACATAAATTAGATTTATGGAACTAAGGAATCACTTAAATTTCCCCACGCCTAAAAAAAGACCTTTTGTAATGTAATCGGTACTCCTGTAAGCGCTCCATAAACCTTAGGCCACGTTTGCGTGTTATAAAACTTTTTTTAAAAGCAAGCAACACTATGTCACACTCACCTCAAGTCCTGGCACTAAGTATGACTCATGACTTCTATGTTTTCAGATTGCCTATGTGCAAGGGCATCTTACCCCCCACCCCGACACACCCCTTGCTTTAGGAACTACAGAAGGGTCGAGGTCTTAAAGGAGCTCATCTGGCTGCAGCTCTGCAGACAAAGGCTCAGCTCATAATTAATGTGAAAGGGTGGGTGAGTAACAGAAGGGATGGAAGTATGGTTGGATAGATGGATGAGTGAGTGAAAGGCTGAATGGATGGATGGATGGCTGATGAGAGGTGAGATGGATGAATGAATGGAAGGGTGGGTGAATGAAAGGGTAA
The DNA here is from genome assembly GCF_031143425.1 of Pleurodeles waltl. Classification (NCBI taxonomy): domain Eukaryota; kingdom Metazoa; phylum Chordata; class Amphibia; order Caudata; family Salamandridae; genus Pleurodeles; species Pleurodeles waltl. The sequence goes on from NC_090443.1 coordinate 144,490,984, forward strand.
ATGGATGAATGGGTGCAAGGGTGCATGGATGGGTGAAAGGGTGGATGGTAGATGAGTGAGACCCTGGATGGATGGAGTGAAATGGTGGATGTTGGGTGAGTGAAAGGGTGGATGGATGAGTGAAATGTTGAATGGACGGGTGAATGGATAAGTGATAGAGTGAATTGATAGATAGATGAGTGGAAGGATGGATGAGTAATAGGATCAATGAATGGATAAATGAGTGGATGAGTAGATGGAAGATGAGTGGATGGAAGGAGGGATGACCATGTGAAAGGAGATGGAGAGTTAGAGGGAGAATGGATAGATGAGTGAAAGTATGGATGGATGATTGACAGGATGGACAAATGGATGGGTGGACAGATGAGTGAAAAGATGGATGTAAGGGTAGATGATGGAAAGAATGGCTAGATGAGTGAAAGGGAGGATGAAGAGATGGAAGAAAGGATGGATGGATGAGTGATAGAGGTAATGGGTGGACAGATGAAAGAATGGATGGATGGATGATGGATAGATGAGTAAATGTAAGGATGGGTGAAAAGGTAAGTGGATGTATGAGTAGATGGATGGATGGGTGGAAGTGTGGATGGATGACTGAAAGGATGAATGGAGTGAAATGGTGGATGGATGATTGGAAGAATGGATGGCTGAGTGAAAAGGTGGATGGAGAGATGGTTGAGTGAAATGATGGATGGAAGGATGGATAGGTGTTGGAATGGTTGAATAGGTTTTGATATGGTTGGGCGCACAAATGAACGGAAGGACATAATGGTGAAAGGCTAAATGATGAACTGAAATAATAAATGGATGACAGAATGTAAATGTGAAATGGTGGATATCAGTGGTTTGATGGAAGGATGAATGACTAGATTCTTGATGGAAGAGAAAAGAGACCTCTTCTGGGGAGGGTTGTGATGACTTACTTTGCTTGTGTGGGCCATAAGAGCATTGGTTCAAAGTGGAAGGTATTTTAATTTTCTTTTTTCTCCCATACCTATGTGTGACATTTCAGTATAGGCTGTTTGTTGCTTGTAGCATCTATAGCTCATACATATGATATTTTGAGTGGCACTCAAGTGCTTCTTGAATGTTACACTAGTAATTGTAAATTTTAGCATATTTTCTTTTAGGTGTAAAGTTCTAGAAAGAACCTTATAGTGCCATGAGCTGGGGTTGAGATGTATATATTGTGTTGGTAGCAATATGCAATGTGTCCAAAATAAAACATGTAATACTGTATCCTCAGTGCTTTCTTTAAGACTGCTGCATGGAAAAGCACCTTCATGATCTGTCAGGCTGTGCAGCTTTCTGTGAAGCCCCCATTAAACAAAGTATGATTCCATACTTTAAGCCCCACTTACTAACACACCCATAATGCGCTCCCCATAGTGGGTTTGTTACAGCAATCCTCCCTTTAGTTCACGCCAAAGCAAGAGCTCTTTGGTAACATCCGCTTAGCAATGCAATGCAAGAACCTCTTAATTACTTTATGGGTATAAGACCAATTCTCCAGGGGTGAGTAAGGGGCCAGATTCCATGTTCTAACTAGGAAACTGAGCAGTACCACAGTAGTATTGATGCAAACTGTAATTGCTGATATTGTTTCTCTGTCCAGCGGATACAAAGGCCTAAACTGTCATCTTATAGTAGCATCAGCAATAAACATTGGTATACTGCTGCAAAAAAACACACTCTTTCGTGAACACTCTCACACCAAAGCTGTCCACTGCCTTACCCTCACAATGGGCTTCACTAATGGTTCCAAAATGATTGCATCATCAAACTTTATTTTCTGTCAATGTAAAAAGGATTTTGATGAAAACTTTCACTAGCACTGACTTCCATCAGAGGAGGTCTCACGTTGCTTCTTTATACCACATGTAATTAATGTATACTTCTTTTATTTCCTTGCCTTCTGGAACTTGCCTTTTCATTTTTTTTTCATAAATGCGGTACTACGTACTACGAGATTCAAATGAAATGGCTAGGTCACCTCAGGAACGCCAAAAAAGATTAATAGTCCTGTGATGACACTTTCTGTGATATAATTCTCTGTGATGTCACTCTCTGTGATGTCACTTCTTGTGACATCATATGCAACTTAGAGGGGCTTCACATCTTCCCTTTCACCCGGGGCCCAAAAGTCCTAGGACCAGCTCTGGCAGTAGGCATTATGATATCACAACTCGACTTTAATATCTTATTACAGTTGAGCAGCTATGTTGTTTTGCTATCACAGGTGACTAGATACGTCATGATTGCTGCCGACCTACAAATTTGTGCTGCGCATGGTCTCCCAAGAGCACGCCTATAGGTTGTTCCATGGAGGAAGAAAAGCCCCTGGGAGCAGCATGCAGTATCCCTTTCCCCTCCGAAGGTCGGGTTCATGTTCTCTCTCCCTCTGAGAGCATCACGTGGTGACTCCATGCTGACAGTGACGCAGACTGACCTGCTGTAGCATGGCGCTCAACAACCTGTCATCCAAGAGTCTTCACAAACCTGCGGCTAATACAGGAGCTAGTGGCTTGTGACTCTAGAGCTACCAGTCGCGGCTGACAGTGAGGTAAAGTGGCGGAGTTAGGGTGAACAAAAAAAATAAATAATAAAAAAAGAACTTACCTCGTCCCGCCGTACCGCTGCTATTCAGGTCTCTGCTAGACTGCAGGCTCCCAGGCACAGGCTCCCAGCCTGCCCTGCGGCTAATCCTGAACCTGAGAAGCATCAGGATTGACCTGAGCGCCCTTGCTTTGTACTCTGAGGCAGACTGGGAGCCTGGGCCTGCTGTCTCCAACCCAGCAACACAGTGCTGGGTTGGAGAGAGCTCAGTGCACATGTGTGTTTGGCTGTCCTGAGATGGCCGGCCAAACACACATGTGCACTGAGGGAAGTGAACACCACTCCCCCTCTATCCCTGTCATCCCTCATGGCTTCGCCCCTTTAAAAATAAAACAATAATAAACATTGGCCCTGATTTATACTTTTTGGTGCAAAACTGCACTAACTCAGTTTTGCACCAAAACATTTAGCACCGGCTTGCACCATTTCTGTGCACCAGCCGGGCACCATATTTATGGAATGGTGCAAGCCGGTGCAAAGGGTAGGCTAGCGTAAAAAAAATGACATTAGTCGGGGTGGGCTGGTGGTATGAAAGAAGGGGGTTTCGCACCAAAAAATGACGTTAGGCAGATTAGAGTAAAAAAGAATGACTCTAACCTGCTTAGAGTCATTTTCTGACGCAAAACCATCCATACCACATGACTCCTATCTGAGAAAAGACAAGAAAAGACAGGAGTCATGCTCACCACCCAAATGGCCAGCACAGGGGACCATGGTCCCCTGGACATGGCCATTGCACCCTGTGCCGTGTATGGGGGCCCATTTCAGGACCCCCTATGGCACTTAAAAAAATAAAATGCAATACTTGCCTGTACTTACCTGTACTTACCTGGGATGGGGTCCCCATCCTCCGCAGGCCCTTTGGTGTGTGGGGGAGGGGGTCCCTGGGGCCTGGGGAGGGCACCTGTGGGCTTATTCCATGGTGTTCCACCATGGCAATAGGCCCACAGGTCCCCTAACGCATGCCCTGACCCAGGCGTTAAAAAATGGGGCAAAGCAAGATTTTCCCCATTTTTTGACCCCTCCTGTGCACCATTTTTGCATGGGAGTATAAATATGGTGTTAAGGCCATAGAGTCATTTTTTGCACGGGAACGCCTACCTTGCATCTCATTAAGGGAAGGTAGATTTCCACGCCCCAAATATAACCTTAACTCCATAAATTTGGCGCTATACGGGTCTAGTGCCAAAGTAGAAATATGGAGTTAGTTTTGCACCGAATTAGAGTAAAAATATGACTTTAATGTGGTGCAAACAGAGTACAAATATGCCCTGTTGTTTATTATCGTTTTACTTTTAAAGGTTCTGCAGCTCCTGCTGCTGGCGGGCGATGCTCCTCCGCCATAGTGGAGAAGCAGCTGCTGAGAGCTACCCACATTCCTTTGCATCCCTCCTGTCTGAGAAGAGGTGTGAAGGGGACAAACCTACCATCTATAACCCCACTGACCTCGGGTTTCTGGAGACCACAGATCATACCATATATTTACAGATTTTTGCCTAAAACTCTGACAGGCTTGGGGAAAGACCGGGAAGTAGCTTATATGAAAATCGTCACAGCGGTATGGAGAACCTTTGCATTTCCCTTTTGACGTTAGTGCACTGAAATCCAGCATTTCAAGTCTGATAATCATGCCGTTGACTCCCGAGAGAAGCCATGTACAGCAAGGTCACTTCATATTCTAGGACACCGAAAACCCCTACACATCTTCATTCCTGTTCCCTTCAAAAGTGCCATCCTCTATTGACATTCAACCGGCCTAGTAGCAGATATTCTTGGTGGCTCACCCTGGTTGCCTCTCTTCTCCATAACACCGAGCTGTAGACAGGTCTGTATTTTTAAAACACCTTGACAGCGGTGGGGAGCTCGCCGGAGCAACCTAAGAAAGGACAACAATCTCACAGGGACAACCGCCACCAACGCTGCCACCCAGCGGTCAAACCGAGAACTGCACAGAGTACCTAAAGCGGAACATCTTCACATCATTGTTACCACACACGATGCTCCTGGAAGGTCGCTGATTGACACTTGGGTTTAAATCTGTGCAGTGCGATTAAGTCGTATTAAAGCGAACTCTGGCAATCACTGAGAGCCACTCGGCCGTCAGTAAGTGGCTGAAAACATCCACCTTCAGATACTACGTCGTAAGGGCAGTTGAATCCATCTAAACCCTGCTGTCAGCAGCACCCGGAAAAAATGTTTTAAATCAGGACTGTGCGGCAGTCGTAGGAAGGTTAAAAGGAACTACCGAGAAAAATTGCACGTGCCTCAGACACTGTGAACGATTGCAGTGAGAGCATGTAGGAGAGGCATGTGACTCTTGAGCGAGGGGGTGGGGGAGGGAACACAAATTAACAAGCATTGGCAAAGCCAAAAGGTCAGGCCTATACAAGAGCTATTGGCTTTGCCATGTGTTTTTGCCATGTTGTACATTAGTGTGGCTGCTGTTCAGCATGACTAAAAGTTAGTAGTGTGGAGTGTTGTGGACTGGGGAAGTAGAGTGCTGTAGAGTTGAGTGGAGGAGAGTAGAGTTCAATGTTTCAGTGGCAGAGAGTGGCATGCAGTGAAATAGGGTGGAGTGCCTTGGAACGGACTGCAGTAGTGGGATGGATTGGAGTAGAGTGAGGTGGATTGGTGTGGAGTAGAGTGGGGTGGCTTGCAATGGGATGAGGTAAATTGGAGTGGGGTGGTTGGATTGGGGTGGCTGGGTTGGACTGAAGTGATAGGACTAGGGTGGGGTAGATTGGGGTAGTTTTGAGTTGGTGAAAATGAGTGGGGTAGATTGGATTTATTTGATTGGACTGAGGTGGATTGCACTGAAGTAGGGTGGATTGGACTGGAATGGATTGGAATGAAGTTGAGTGGATGGATTGGAATGGGGTGATTGGATTGGGCAGAGTGGGGTGGATTTGACTAGAGTGGGGTGGACCGAAGTGAAGTGGGGAGGACTGGAGTGGTGTTGAGTGAATTGCATTGGGGTGAGTAGACCGGAGAGGGGTGGCTCGCAGTGGGGGTAGGGTAGACTGAAATGAGGTGGATTATGGTGGGGTGGATTGGATTGGGGTGGGGTGATTGGACTAAGGTGGATTGGACTGGAGTGGACCAAGGTGGATTGGACTGGAGTGGAGTGGACTGGACTGGAATTGAGTGGACTGGAGTGGTGTGAGGCTGAGTGGGGTGGAATGGACTAGGGTGGATTGGATTGAGAGGGTGGACTGGATTGATATAGATTGAACTGGGGTGGATTAGGGTGGATTGGGTTGGATTGAGAGGGACTGGATTGCGGTGGGGTGGATTAGAATGGGGTGGGGTTGGGTCGGTGGATTTGGGTGGAATGGATTATTTTGGAGTGTGGTGAAGTGAGGTGGACTGGATTTGAGTAGGGTTCATTGTGTTGATTGGGATGGAGTTAGGTGGACTGGAGTGGGTTAAATTGGAGTGGGGATTGGAGCGGGTGGACTGGAATGGAGTGGGATGGATTGGATTGAGTGGGGTGGATTTGATTGATGTGGGGTGGATTTGATTGTTGTGGACTGGAATGGTGTGGATGGATTGGATTGATGTGGGATGGATTGGAGTGGATTGGAATGGGGTGAACTGAACTGGGGTGATGTGGACTGGATTGAGGTTGACTGGGGTAGAGTGGGGTGGATTGAAGTAGAGTGAAGTGGTGTGGATTGGGGTAGATTGGATGGGGTAGATTGGAATGGACTGAGGTGTGGTAAGGTAGTTTGGAGTGAGGTGGAATGCACTGAGGTGGGGTGGATTGAGTTGGTGTGGTGTAAAAAGTATTCAGTGGGGTGAACTGGATTGGAGTGAGGTGGACTGGAATGGGATGGAGAGGAATGGAGGGAGGTGGATTGGAATGGGTGAATTTGATTGGGTGGGTGAATTGATTAGTTTGTGATAGATTGGATTGGAGTAGGGTGGATTGGACTGGAGTAGGATGAGTTGGATTTGAGTGGGGTGGATTAGATTGGTGTGGAGCGGGGAGGACTGGAGTGGGGTTGATAGGATTTATTTGATTGGAGTGAGGTGTGAGGTGGATTGGACTGAAGTTGGGTGGGTTGGGCTGGAGTGGATTGGAATGAAGCTGAGTGGATGGATTAGAGTGGGATAGAGTGGGGTGGATTGACCAGAGTGGACTGGACTGAAGTAAAGTGGGGTGGACTAGTGGGGTTGAATGGAGTGCATTCAGGTGGGGTAGACTGGAGTGGGGTGGATTGGAGTGGAGCGGGGTGGGGGTGGATTGAATTGAGGTGGATTGGGGTGGGGTTGGATTGGATTGGGGTGGGATGAATTGGAGTGAGTTGAATTGGATGGAGTGGGGTGGATTTGACTGAAGTGGAGTGGATTGGACTGGAATTGAGTGGACTGGACAGAGTGGACTGGAGTGTTGTGAAGCTGAGTGGATTGGAATGGAGTATGGTGGTTTGGATTGAGTGGGGTGGACTGGATTGGGGTGGACTGGATTAGGGTGTAACGTACTGGGGTAGATTGTGGTGAGTTGGATTGGATATTGAGGTGGACTGGATTGGGAGGGGGTGGATTAGAGTGAGGTGATGTAGAGTGGGTAGATTTGGGTGGGGTGAATTTGAGTGGAGTGGATTTTTTAGAGTGGGCTGAAGTGGGTGGACTGGATTTGAGTAGAGTGGATTGTGCTGGATTGGGCTGCACTGGGAAGGACCAGACTGGAGTGGGTTAAATTGGAATGGGGTGGACTGGAATGGAGGGGGATGTGTTGGATTGAGTGGGATGGATTTGATTGATGTGGGGTGGATTTGATTGTTGTGGGGTGGACTGGAATGGTGTGGGGTGGATTGGATTGATGTGGGACGGATTGGAATGGGGTGGGCTGGAGTGGTGCGGTGTGGATTGGATTGGAGTGGATTGGGGTAAAGTGGGGTGGATTGGAGTAGAGTTGGTGGATTAAAAGAGAATGGGTATGATCAGATTAGAGTGAGGTAGACTGGAGTATAGTGTGGTGGATTGGAGTTGAGTGGGGTGAGGTGGATTGGAGTAGAGTGGAGTGGATGGGGTGGGGTGAGTTATAGAGGTGGCGTGGATTGGAGTGGGGTGGATGAGAGTGATGTAGATTGGATGGGGTAGGTTAGTTTGGATTAGGGAGTGGTAAGGTGGATTGGAGTGAGGTGGAATGCCCTGAGTAGGGGTGGATTGGACTGGTGTGGGGTGGGGTGGGATGGACTTAGTGGGGTGAATTGGATTGGAGTGTGGTTTACTGGAGTGAGTTGGAGACAAATGGAGTGAGGTGGGGTGGATTGGATTGGGATGGGGTGGATTGGATTGGATCGGTGTATTGGATTGGGTGGGTGGATTGATTGGGGCGGGGTGAGGTGGATTGGATTGGAGTGGGGTGGATTGTAGTGGAGTAGGGTGAATTGGATTGTAGTGGGTGGATTAGATTTTGTGGAGTGCGGTGGATTGGATTGGTATGGAGTGGATTGGATTGGAGAGGGGTGGGGTGGATTAAGGTGGTGGGTGATCCATTGGATTGGAGTATTGTGGACTAAGGGGACTGGATTGGACTGTGGGAATGAATGTAGATTGGATTGGATTGGGATGGACTGGGATGAGGTGGGTGGATTGGAGTGGGTCGATTGGGTTAGAGTGGATGAGAGTGTGCTGATTTGGAGTGGGATAGGCTGGATTGAAATGAGTTGGATTGGAGTTGGGTGTTTTGGATTGGTATGTGGTGTTTTGGAGAAGGATGGGTTGGATTGTAGGGGGGTGGGTTGAATTGTGGTAAATTGGAGTGGGGTAGATTGGATTAGATTGGAGTAGGTAGATTGGATTGGGGTGGATTGGATTGGTCTGAAGTGGGGTGGATTGGATTGGTGTGGGGTGACTTGGAGTAGATTGGAATGCAGTGAATTGGGTTCAAATGGGAGGGATTGGTATGAGTGCGGAGGATTGAAGTGGGGTGAGGTTGACTGGATTGGAGCAGGAAGTTCCGGAGTGGGGTGGGCTAGAGTAGGGAACATTGTTTTGGATTGTAGTGGATCAGATTGTTTTGGATTGGAGTGGGACATGTTGTTTTGAATTGGAGAGGGGCAGACTGTTTTAGATTGGAGTTGGCCGAATTGGAGTGGGCAGAGTGGTTTGATTTGCAGTGGGGCAAACTGGAGTGGAGCAGATTGTTTTGGATTGAAGTGGGTGCACATTGGTTTGGGACAGATTATTTAGGATTGGAGTGGGGCAGACTGGAGTGGGGCAGATTGTTGTGGATTGGAATGGGGCAGATTGTTTTGTATTGGAGTGGGCCAGATTGTTTTGGATAGGAGTGGGGCAGATGGGGGTGGGGCTGATTGTTTTTGATTGGAATGGGGCACATTGCAGTGGGGCACATTGCTTTGGATTGGAGTGGGCAGATTGTTTTGGATTGGAGCAGGTTGTTTTGGATTGGAGTAGGGCAGACAGCTTTGGTTTGCACTGGGACAGATTGTAGTGGGGCAGATTGTTTTGGATTGTAGTGGGGAGACGGGAGTGGTGCATACTGTTTTGGATAAGAGTGGGGCAGATGGTTTTGGATTGAAGTGGGGCAGATTGTTGTGGAATGGGTAGAGTAGATTGTTTTGGATAGGAGTGGGACACATTGTTTTGGTTTAGAGTCAGGTAGACTGGAGTGGAGCAGATTTGAGTGGGGGCAGATTGAAGTGGGTGGATTGAAGTGGGGTGGATTGGGGTAAAGTAAACTGGATTAAAGAGGGGTGGATTGGATTGGAGTGAGGTGAATTGGATTGGAGTGGGGCAGATTGTTTCGGATTGGAGTGGGGCAGATTGTTTTAGATTGGAGTGGGACATAATGGAGTGGTGCAAAATGTTTTGAATTGGAGTGGGCCAGATTGTTTTGGAGTAGGGTAGGTTGGAGTGGGGCTGATTGTTTTGGATTGGAGTGAGCAGATTGTTTTGGACTGGAGTGGGGACAATTGGATTGGGGCAGATTGTTTTGGTTTGTACTGGGACAGACTGGAGTGGAGCAGACTGTTTTGGATTGCAGTGGGGCAGATGTTTTGATTGTAGTGGGACAGAGTGGAGTGGGGCATCATTTTCTGGATTGGAGTGCGGCAGATTGTTTTGGATTGAAGTGGGGCAGATTGTTTTGGATTGGAGTGGGGTGGATTTGAGTGGGGCAGATTGTTTTGGATTGCAGTGGAGCAGATTGTTTAGCACTGGAGTGTGCAGACTGTTTTGGAATGGAGTAGGCAGACTGTTTGGATTTGGAGTGGGGTAGACTGAGGTGGGGCAGATTGTTTTTGATTGGAGTGGAACAGTTTGGAATGGGGCAGATTGTTGTGGACCGAAGTGGGGCAGATTGTTTTGAATTGAAGTGGGCAGCTTCTTTTGGACTGGAGCTGGGCAGATTGGATTGGATAGTGGTGGAATAGATTGTTTTGAATTATAGAAGGGCAGAGTTTTTGGATTGTAGTGAGGCAGAATGGAGTGGGGCATATTTGTTTTTAATTGGAGTGGGGCAGATTGTTTTGGAGTGAAGTGGGTGCAGACTATTTTAGAATGGAGTTGGAAGATTGTTTTGGATTGGCGTGGGGCAGATTGGATACTTGGGGAAATAAAAAAAAGCTAACTATGGAAAATAGAACTTTACAAGATTGTTTGCCCTGCTGGGCGTGTTTTTGCTTGTCATATGCTTTCTATTTGCAGGGCACTAGAAGTTACAAGAAGAAAACTGCATCTCAATCATGTTGGGAGTAGTGGACAGCCGTTGATTAAGTTGAATCGATCTGTGCTTGGTCCTTACTCCACGGACAGGAAAGGAAAGGATGATATGGCCTCCAGTGACGAATTTCAAGGCTATAAAGAAGAATGCCAGGCAAACCAACAAATGGTAAACCAGGGGCAAGCACTATTCTAACTACAACAGCATCTTGGTAGCGATATACATGCACTAGTGTAGGAAAGTACCATCTTGCCTGGCATGTTACCCCCATATTTCACTGTATATATGTTGTTTTAGTCTATGTGTCACTGGGACCCTGCCAGGCAGGGCCCCAGTGCTCATAAGTATGTGCCCCCTTTTGTGTGCCATGTGTGATGACTAACTGTCTCACTGAGGCTGTGCTAACCAGAACCTTAGTGGTTATGCTCTCTCTGCTTTCCAAATTTGTCACTAACATGCTAGTGACTAAATTTGCCAATTCACATTGGCATACTGGTACACCCATATAATTCCCTAGTATATGGTACTGAGGTACCCAGGGTATTGGGGTTCCAGGAGTTCCGTATGGGCTGCAGCATTTCTTTTGCCACCCACAGGGAGCTCTGACAATTCTTACACAGGCCTGCCAGTGCAGCCTGCATGAAATAACATCCACGTTATTTCACAGCCATTTACCACTGCACTTAAGTAACTTATAAGTCACCCATATGTCTAACCTTTACCTGGTGAAGGTTGGGTGCAAAGTTACTTAGAGTGTGGGCACCCTGGCACTAGCCAAGGTGCCCCCACATCGTTCAGGGGAAAATTCCCCGAACTTTGTGAGTGTGGGGACACCATTACACGTGTACACTATACATAGGTCACTACCTATGTATAGTGTTACAATGGTAACTCCGAACATGGCCATGTAACATGTCTAAGATCATGGAATTGTCACCCCAATACCATTCTGGTATTGGGGAGACAATTCCATGATCCCCTGGGTCTCTAGCACAGAACCCGGGTACTGCCAAACTGCCTTTCCGGGGTCTCCACTGCAGCTGCTGCTGCTGCCAACCCCTCAGACAGGTTTCTGCCCTCCTGGGTCCAGGCAGCCCTGGCCCAGGAAGTCAGAACAAAGGATTTCCTCTGAGAGAGGGTGTTACACCCTCTCCCTTTGGAATTAGGTGTGAAGGGCTGGGGAGGAGTAGCCTCCCCAGCCTCTGAAAATGCTTTGATGGGCACAGATGGTGCCCATCTCTGCATAAGCCAATCTACACCGGTTCAGGGCCCCAGCCCTGCTCTGGTGCGAAACTGGACAAAGGAAAGTGGAGTGACCACTCCCCTGACATGCACCTCCCAGGGGAGGTGCCCAGAGCTCCTCCAGTGTGTCCCAGACCTCTGTCATCTTGGAAACAGAGGTGTTTGGGGCACACTGGAATGCTCTGAGTGGCCAGTGCCAGCAGGTGACGTCAGAGGATCCTTCTGATAGGCTCTTACCTCTCTTGGTAGCCAATCCTCCTAACCTGGTAGCCAAACCTCCTTTTCTGGCTATTTAGGGTCTGTGCTTTGGGGAATTCTTCAGATAACGAATGCAAGAGCTCACCAGAGTTCCCCTGCATCTCCCTCTTCACCTTCTACCAAAGGATCAACCGCTGACTGCTCCAGGACGCCTGCAAAACCGCAATAAAGTAGTAAGACGACTACCAGCAACATTGGAGTGCCTAATCCTGCCGGCTTACTCGACTGTTTCCAGGTGATGCATGCTCTGGGGGTAGCCTGCCTTCACCCTGCACCAGAAGCTCAGAAGAAATCTCCTGTGGGTCGACGGAATCTTCCCCCTGCTAACGCAGGCACCAAAAGACTGCAACACTGGTCCCCTGGGTCTCCTCTCATCCTGACGAGCGAAGTCCCTGGAACACAGCAACTCTGTCCAAGTGACTCCCACAGTCCAGTGACTCTTCAGTCCAACTTTGGTGGAGGTAAGTCCTTGCCTCCCCACGCTAGACTGCAAAGCTGTGTACTGCGTGATTTGCAGCTGCTCCGGCTCCTGTGCACTCTTCCAGGATTGCCTTTGTGCACAGCCAAGCCTGGATCCCCGGCACTTCATCCTGCAGTGCACAACCTTCTGAGTTGTCCTCTGGCATCGTGGGACTCCCTTTTGTGACTTTGCATGGACTCCGGTTCACTTTTCTTCTAAGTGCCTGTTGGAGTACTTCTGCGGGTGCTGCCTGCTTCTGTGAGGGCTCTCTGAGTTACTGAGCACCCCCTCTGTCTCCTCTTTCAAGTGCGACATCCTGGTCCCTCTTGGGCCACAGCAGCACCCAAACACCTTGAGCGCAACCCTTGCAGCTAGCAAGGCTTGTTTGCAGTTTTTCTGCGTGGGAACACCCCTGCAAGCTTCATCGTGACAGGGGACGTACATCTTCCAAAGGAGAAGTCCCTAGTCCTCTTCTTTCTTGCAGAACTCCAAGCTTCTTCCAACCGGTGGCAGCTTCTTGGCACCTTCAGCTGGCATTTCCTGGGCTCCTGCCCACTCTCGACACTGTCGCGACTATTGGACTTGGTCCTCTTGTCTTACAGGTACTCAGGTCCGGAAATCCACTGTTGTTGCTTTGCTGGTGTTTGTTCTTCCTGCAGAATCCCCATATCACGACTTCTGTGCTCTCTGGGGGTAGTAGGTGCATTTTACACCTACTTTTCAGGGTCTTGGGGTGGGGTATTTTTCTAACCCTCACTGTTTTCTTACACTCCCAGTGACCCTCCACAAGCTCACATAGGTCTGGGGTCCATTTGTGGTTCGCATTCCACTTTTGGAGTATATGGTTTGTGTTGACCCTATACCTATGTGCTCCTATTGCAATCTATTGTAATTCTACACTGTTTGCATTACTTTTCTTGCTATTACTTACCTAATTTTGTTTTTTGTATATATAACTTGTGTATATATCTTATCCTCTTACTGAGGGTACTCACTGAGATACTTTTGGCATATTGTCATAAAAATAAAGTACCTTTATTTTTAGTAACTCTGTGTATTGTGTTTTCTTGTGATATTGTGCATATGATATAAGTGGTATAGTAGGAGCTTCACATGTCTCCTAGTTCAGCCTAAGCTACTTTGCCATAGCTACCTTCTATCAGCCTAAGCTGCTAGAAACACCTCTTCTACACTAATAAGGGATAACTGGACCTGGCACAAGGTGTAAGTACCCCTTGGTATCCACTACAAGCCAGGCCAGCCTCCTACATCTAGTGCATGCTATTTCAGGACCAACCCTAAAAAAAAGACTATTAAGGACTGTGCACGCTATCATTGGGCACACTTAGCATATCACCATAAGTATTTAACCAGACTGTCCGCCACAGTGCTGGATAAAGAAAAAATACTCAGGATTCCCATCAATTGGGGTTAACGGGTGGAAGTAGAAAGGGGGCATTCATGAGGAGCAGCGTCTGACAGGCAACATAAACATACCATTTAAAAAAACTCTATCCCCAAAGAAAATTGGCATGGACAAATGTGATAAGAAGTATATTCTGGATTCCTTAGTTGGTCATAAACAGACTGCAATTAAATAGATCTTAAAGGGTTAAGGCAACTGCTGCAGAGATGTGTATGTATCCAGCATGTTCTTGGCTACCACCTGAAGTGACATAATTGTGCTGGTTAATGAACTTGCCTATGAGATCAGTGTGTAGCGTAATCCAGGCCACAAGCTACAATTTTCAATGATATGACTTAGTGAGCATAGTGAGTTATGCTTTGGAACAAGACACTAGGGAGCACATATAACAGCCCCTAGCACCACTGGAGCATCACTTTCCATGACGCTTCGGTGGCGCTAAGCACTGCACCATATTTACGAAGAGGTGTAATGCCACTTTTTTGTGGAGTTACGCCTCCTTGTAAATATGGGCCCCTCCGAAGCAGTTTTCTGAGTCAGAGGGGCAGTGGGTTTTCCACCGCAACACCCATTGCTTTTGACTCTGCCTCAGATTTACGAGTTGTTGTAAACCTGAGACATGCCAAAAACGAACACTATCCCAGGGCTGGCCTTAGTAAGGCAAAACAAGGAGGGATGCTTTTATTCCTCCTCGTTTTTTGCTTTCTCTGTGTGTTGCATTTTGCAGCAAACAAAGAAGAGGCAAAATGCCAGGGACAGTTGGCTACAGGCACCTTCCTGCACAAAAACAATCTATCCCCTCAACACAGACACTCATGCACTATGTTGCAAGGATGCCTGTTTTGCCGTTAGGCAGCTTAATTCAGCACCAGCGCATGGGGAATCGCAGGGGTGTGCTGTATTCCTCTAAATAAGGCACACCTCTGCATTTATAAAGTGGCACGGCGCTGCTATTTTTGCACGCAGCACCACGCTGCGCCACTTTAACATAAATCTAGGCCTAAATGCAAACTGCAGGGCAAACAGTTTGATCCTTCCTGTATATTTTCTCAATTGTTCAGTATTCTTATCTTCCTAATATAATTTCTTTGGACAGCAATAAACACTGTAGGTGGTATATAATTGATTACTATAATTACTTATATAGACTTACGCATGTGGCATTCTTCCAGTGCAAGCGTATCACTTTCAAACTTAGCTTGGAAAAGTAAAATCGTAACTCATAGTTTCTCTCTTGATTGTGAAGGGGCAAGAGACGTTGGCATCAAAGTATTATGTTCCAGCTAGCTCTCGGCTGGGATAAGACTTGAACAAAAGGAGTGCTGATGGCCCTTTCCATGAAGTATTAGGGTTTGACCCAGCTGACCAGAAAAAAGAGGCTGCCCTCACGCCCTGCAGTGTGCTGCTCTGAACATAAAGCACACACAGTGCGGGTGCTGCTGAATATGTCCAGATGTCGCCAAATAAGAGCAGCACAAGTTCAACAAATTTCAGTGGTGCCAGTCCTGATCCTGCTCAGCGATAACTGCTGGATCTGGATGGATCCCTGTCTTTTCCAGGATTAATCATTCCCACATAATACACTCACAAACACCCCAGAGACATCAAGGAACTTTTAGCAACTAACCCGTACAAGATATGTCCTGACATGATAAATTCGACCACACAGCTAACAAGGGTTAGTTGTAGATCAGAAAAGTAGCATGCCAGTGAAACACTCTGTGGACACATCCCAACAAAATTAATCTCCGCATGGTTTGGGTGGCAGGTAGCAAGATACACTTGCTTAGGGAAAGCCAGCATTCTGCACAACACCAAACTCACTTTATTAGGTATTATGTGTAAGCAAGACACTCCATGGGGAAACCCACATCTGCAGGTACATATGTCTGTTGGTAAAGGCGCTGAAAAGGTCAAGAAACTAGCAAACATCCACTAGAAGAAAAACCTCATAACAACATAGCTTCATATTTCTAACATGATAAAACACAACATAACCTCTACCACTGTCTACTGGGCACTTTCACTGATGATTTTAATTCTGTCAAGTTCTCATTCTATCCATGCCTTAGCAGCACGTTGTTCTGTGCAACAGGTATTACATGCACTTTTTCTGTTTTGTAGGCAAAGGTCAAGCTATTGAATGTCAAATAAAAACTTGAAACAATGTAGGAAGATCATGCTCCCTGCAAGACATAACTTATGAATAAGTTCTATTCCCGTAATTGCTCATATACAAACATTTATCATGTATGGACAACCTAACCCTGGGAAGCAAAAGCCCAATGATCCACCGCTATCTTCCAGGAATGTTTCACACTGGACGTAAGTGGTTATTCAGGTGATCTCTACAATCATGTGGGGGCCTTGTAGGTCCTCTATCTCCTATTGCACAATTCTACATCAGAGCCTGCTCTGATGATTAAGGACGGTCAAACTGTAGTTCCCTTTTGACCAAGGGTGGCCTCCACATTTCTAATCCTGGATGTGAGGTGACTGGTGGTGTTAACAGCACATTCAAGTCTTCTACTCAGGGCCGGCTTTAGGGAAAGGTGACCAGTGCAGTCACACTGGGCGCTGACCTGGAAGAGGGGCACTGATCTCAGGGGGGGAGCTATGTTTAGCAGTAACTTACGATTTAAAAACAAATGTCAAGACAACTCTTGTGATCAATGTTCTTTTCTAGAGAGAGATGGAGTTTTGTCTAGTGGCAGGTCTGACTCGACCTAAAGTAGCACAGAGGGTTAATATGCCTGCTGCAAAGAACAGATGTGTGTTTTTAGTAAAGACAGCCTTTACCAGCTTTTTAAAACAAATGAATTGTATGTGAGAGAGGGGCTATGGAGAAATAAGGGGCACCTTTGCTGGATGATAATGAGAGAATCTGATGAGTAGGTCGTTCGGGAGGGGGCTATGGGAGAGCCAAAAAAGATTGTCGCACTGGGCACTACCAGTGCTAAAGCCAGACCTGCTTCTTCTGCTCCTTATTTCCTCAAATGCAGTATCCTGTTCTACACAAAAACCCATATCAGGAACCCATTACCCTCTCAGACATGTGGTCATCTGGTACCCTAATATATGCACTGACAACTACAGAATGCGAAAACGTTCAGGAAAGGAGGCAGATGTGGGTGTGGGCGCACATATAACTGTTTCCTCATCATCTCAATTAGACACCGGAAAAAAAATGTAAAATATCACGCTCCAATTTCAGCTTACCTTTTTGAATCCTTTCTATTTTAGTTTTTTTATATATAGCAACAGTCCATGAGACCGGATGATAATGAACAGCATGTAAACATACCCATCGACTTTATTGACTTTCATAGACAAATCCAGAAAAAAGCTCCTAGTCTTTATTTACACCCCTCACAACTGGTGTTTCCTCCCTCCCCACCTCATACAAATCCCTCCCTTACCCCGTTCAAGAAGGATCTCCAGACTCTGTTGTTACAGTGCCTTCTCGCTTGCTCTTCACCACCAGTTAGGAAAACTAGTCGCCCAGCACATGCAATCCGACTGAAAAGCATTAGTTCGCTCATGGACTCCTGCTAGATTATCTGACCATATATCATTTATGGCAAGGCCGGATTGTGGGGTGGAATATAATCCTGGCAAAATGCTCAAAGAAGCCCCTCCCCCCTTATCTCCTCGCTCTGTCTCTTTTTCAGGTTGAGCATGCAAGCGCTCTAGCCTGTTGCAATTTATCTGTGGCCTTATAACCACGCCCACCGCATGCCCATCACTTAAACTTGTTCATGGGCTTGCCTTTCAAAAATCCTTTGCCATCATTGGTAAATACTTTACGTTTGTCTCTCCTTCGGGCAGTTTTGTTACTGCGTTGACCATCAACATGTTACTTGGTAAATGCACGTTCGCTGTTACATTTGACTGCAAGTGAACTTCTTTTTCCTTTTGTGTCTCTCCTTCGCACTCATGCTCATGGCAGTCGTGGTGCTTTGAATTGACTCGCTTATGTCAACTGTTTTACTTTTCATTTCCAACTTATGTGGCAAGAAAAATCCAGTTAGGAATTTACAACACTAGTAGCTCTAACTCCAGCAAATGCAAGACCCATTGTATTGCAAATGTTTGATTTTTTTGCAGTTTTATACAGCACAAACTCGACCCAAATGTATTGGAGCATTTTATATTAGCACCAGTTACCTTACACAAGGAGACATTCATTTTTCGGTAGGCACCGGGGTATTAAGTGATTTGTCCACAATCACAGGACGTTGAGCCCTCGCGGAGACTCCAACCTGTCTCCCCAGCTCCAAAGCTATTGATCAACTCTCTCTCTTTCCTCTCTCTCTACCTCCCATTCCTCCCTCCTCTTCTCTCTCGGTTGAAGACCCCCGTGCCTCCTGCAGTTTCCTTGGAAGCTGATAAAATGTCAGAGGCACCAGGAGGGGCCCGGGGCTTTCAAAACCGGACACTAATGGCTCCTGCCCAAGCGGGAAATGCTGGATGGGATAAAAAGCCAGCCCTACCCTACTTCAGGAGGGGTCCTGCCCATGCTAAACCCCAGTGCGATGCACTAACGTCCTCTAACGGCATTTGTTAATTCCCCTGCAATTATCTGTGAAACGTTGTGAAAATCTACCACCTCCATTACTGTATTTTGTATTCTTTTTATTGTAAAGAACGCTTGCCCTCGGGCTTGAGTAAAGCTGCAAATAAATAAAACTACATTTTCATCCCACAGGTAGCTGGGTCAAAGTCTGCTCCAGACGTTAAAGGACCTCAATGCAATCTTGATTTTATTTTCAATTTAATACCTGTCAGCTCAGTTTCAATCAGCTCCGAGTTTCACAAGGCACCAGCTAAGTGGATCGAAGTGATTTTAGGGACCAGCTACTCTCGCTGCTGCGACTAGGAGGCAGAAACCAAGAGAACTGATAAAATAATGCTATTTTTGAGAGTGCAGAAATCATCACCTAGAGGAAAATGAAACACAGCAGCTGCACGAGGGGAACTGTCAGGGGAAGGAGAATGTGGGAGGAGCAAACCAGAGGTTCTGCGCACTTATGTGTTCTAATGAACTACGGCAATTTCCCAATTCCTCGTTTAATATTTCCGCCATGATGCACAATGTATAGGTGCCTAACTAAACCCCTATAAGAATAAATAAAACACTTAGGCCCTCATTACAACCTTGGCGGTAAATCGCGCTTACTGCCGTGCAGAAGACCGCCAACATACCGATGCGGCAGCGGAATTCCGCTACAGGTATTACGACCCACAGCTCGGAATCCGCCACAATACAGACACCCACACAAGTTCACCACACCAAAGGTCAGTGATAAACTGGTGATACCAAAACCGACACCGTCACGCCAACAAGAATACGCCCACACTATCACGACCCACGAATCAACACGGCGGTCTTTCAACCGCAGTAAACCATTGGTGGTACACACCGCCACGCTCAAAATACACACACATATACAAAACACCACCACATTCGACAAATCGAAATACACACACCTGATACACATACACACACCACACCCACACACCCAATCCAATATAAAACACACACCCACATTACCCACAAACCCTTACAACCAAAAATATAAAAGAAGGCCAGAGAGATACACTACCTTAAACAACAGCAGCATCCACAGACACACAACACCACCACTTACACAACATCCACGCACCTCAAACAACACACACCAACACATCCCCTCACACATCACAACACACACCACCTCACACATCACCCACACCACATCATGACACCTCAATGACACCCCAGGTTCTCTGAGGAGGAGCTCAGGGTCATGGTGGAGGAAATCGTCCATTGCAAGGAAGATGGAGCTATGGCGGAGAATTGTCGACAGAGTCAA
Organism: Pleurodeles waltl; assembly: GCF_031143425.1. Taxonomy (NCBI): domain Eukaryota; kingdom Metazoa; phylum Chordata; class Amphibia; order Caudata; family Salamandridae; genus Pleurodeles; species Pleurodeles waltl. The sequence goes on from NC_090443.1 coordinate 144,510,534, forward strand.
CGCAGTGGGACAGCATCCAAGAACTAGGGATGACATCAGGAAGAGGTGAAACGACCTACGGGGGAAGGTGCGTTCAGTGGTCTCCAGACACCAGATTGCAGTACAGAGGACTGGCGGTGGACCCCCACCTCCTGCCCCACAAAAACAACATGGGAGTTGCAAGTCTTGGCAATACTGCATCCGGATGGCCTTGCAGGAGTAGCAGGAGGACTGGACTCTGGTAAGGCAAATCTTTACTACTTTATCCCCCACCCTACCTGCATGCCATCACATACCCCACCCTTAACCTCACACCTATCACCCTAACAACCCACAGATACCCCACCAACACAACCCACACATCCCAAAAACAAGCCCTACATGTAACACCAATGCATGGACACCTATGACCAAAGCATGTCCAGGACAGATACCCACACAGACCCCAAACCAACTATCACACAAGGACCAAGTCAAGAATGCAAGCACTGGAGTAGAGGGTCAGACACCCATTGCACACAATGGCACACACAGATGCAATAATTATGCTTTTACACCCCCACAGGACCCCTACCCAACATCACAGGACAGGAGGTGCCAGACATATCCAGTCCCCCCACAGAAGAGACCCACAGTGATGACAGCAGTTCTACACAACTGGAGCAAGATGACCACCAGCACAGCACCCACCCGCGGGCCCATCCCTCTGTCCCCAGGACACGTCAATCAGCGGTGTGTCCACCACTACAGGGAACCCAGGCAACCCCACTAACACAGGACGATCAGGGACCTGGGGGCAGTGGCAGTGGGTGCACGGTTCAGGGGACAGAGGCACAGGATAACAGGGAAGCTGGGATGACTGCTGTGCGACAGGGGAGGACAGGCCCAGGGAACCCACTCTCCACGAGGCCCTCTCCAACATCATGGGAGCCTACCATCATTCCCAGGAGACAACGGCAATGGTACTGGCCAAATTGCAGGAGACCCAGTGGCTGCAGGAGGAACACTGCCTTGGGATCAGGGAGGACTTGAAGTCCATTAACAACACCCTAGTCACCATTGCAGGGGTGCTGCAAGACCTTGTCAACAACAAGAGGGACACAGTGGCACAACAAGGGGCCCCTGACACTAGCCTGGACAATCAACAGCCCTCCACCTCCGCCTGCGCTAGTGGACGGGAGGCACCGTCACAGGAACACAACACCAGCACCCCACCCCCTGCAAATGGAGAACCACCCTGCAAACGGTCCCTGAGATCCAAGAACAAGACAGAGAACAATGCCAAGACCCTCGCCAGGAAATGAGACCCCCCTGAATGTCACCCTTCTGTCCATCTATGTCACCCTGTCCATCCTTAAACTGCCATTGCTCAACTTCCTATGCCCCTTTGGACAATGCACCTGTGAAACAAATAGACTGGACTCTGCCATGGACACTCCCCCACCATCACCCCAGCCCATTTTACAACCCCCTCCACTTATTAGCACAGAAATAAACACACGTCAATCACAAAACAATCTGGAGTCAGTCTGTGCTTTCACAAATGTGTAATTGCAATAACCATGGAATATAGCAATCTCAATTTATTTGTGCACATACCAATGTAACACAGCTGTAGGCCAGGAGCAAACATAGCAGGGGGCACAAAGTGGATCCCACATCTGTGAAATGGAAAGGCAAAGTGATAAGTCAGGGTCCATACACTGAGTGAAAATGACAGACTTATACTAGCTCCAACAATAGTATGAGATGTGGGAGGCAGTGACATCTTCTTACCTTTGTCTCACTGGAAGTATTGCATGATTATGTTGTTGCGGTTGTCGATATCCTCTTCTTCTGACTGCTCTTCTTCACTGTCCACAGGCTCCACAGCTGCCACAAGACCACCATCTGGCCCATCCTCCAGCAGAAAAGCCACCTGCCGTCGCAAAGCCAGGTCGTGCAGCATACATCAGGACACGATGATCTGGCACAGCTTCTTTGGTGAGTGGTATAGGGAGCCACCTGTCATATGGAGGCACCGGAATCTGGCCTTCAGAATGCCGAAGGTGCGTTCGATCACCCTCCTAGTTCGCCCATGTGCTTCATTGTAGCGTCCCTCTGCCCTTGTCCTGGGATTCCTCACTGGGGTCAGTAGCCATGACAGGTTGGGGTAACAAGAGTCACCTGCAAATATCGATGGACAACTGTTACACACACACTAACCCTTAGGGACAACCCCATACCCAGACACCTATTCACACTGTATTGGGTCCTTGGCCTCACCTATTAGCCACACACGGTGCCTCTGGAGTTGCCCCATCACATAAGGGATGCTGCTATTCCTCAAAATGTAAGCGTCATGCACTGAGCCAGGAAACTTGGCATTCACATGGGAGATGTACTGGTCTGCCAAACACACCATCTGCACATTCATCGAATGGTAGCTCTTCTGTACATCTGTTCACTCCTGCGTGGGGGTACTAATGCCACATGTGTCCCATCAATGGCACCAATGATGTTGGGGATATGTCCCAGGGCATAAAAGTCACCTTTCACTGTGGGCAAATCCTCCACCTGAGGGAACACAATGTAGCTGCGCATGTGTTTCAGCAGGACAGACAACACTCTGTACAACACGTTAGAGAACATTGGCTGGGACATCCCTGATGCAATGGCCACTGTTCTTTGAAAGGAACCACTTGCCAGGAAATGGAGTACTGACAGGACCTGCACCAGAGGGGGTATCCCTGTGGGATGGCGGATAGCTGACATCAAGTCTGGCTCCAACTGGGCACACAGTTCCTTGATAGTTGCATGATCAAGTCTGTATGTGACTATGATGTGTCTCTCTTCCATTGTCGACAGGTCCACCAGGGGTCTGTACACCGGGGGATGCCGCCATCTCATCACCTGCCCCAGTAGACGTGCCCTATGGAGGAGAACAGCGAGCAGAGAGTCAGTCAACACTGAGGTATCACAAAATGTAATTAGCAGAAAATGTATTAATCCGCAATGTGCCTGTAACTGTGTGTATTCCAGGCCTAGAATGTGTGACGCAGTTATTATTAATGCCATGTGGCCCCCTGAAATGGCGGCTGCTTGACCTGTAAGGTGGGACGAGGGGATATGAGGTAACTGCGCTGGCATTGTACACCGTTGCGGTGGGCGGTCGAAGAACGCGGCGCAATTCAGCATTGGTTAACATTGGGCCCTATGGGTCTGAGAAGCCAATGACGATGTACGCCGGCGGTGACGGTACACACCGTCACAGACGTGACCGCCATTTTCTGTCTGTTCACTCACTTGATACCTGACCTTCAACAGGAGAGGACCTGCACTGCAAGTGCTGCTGTGACCTGTGTCTGGAAGCGACAATGGCTACAGTGTCTGGGGAAAGGGATCTTCCTTCACTTTGGAGGAGTTGGAGAAACTAGTGGATGGGGTCCTACCTCAGTACACGCAACTGTACGGTCCTCCAGACAAACAGGTGAGAGAGAACACTGTGAGCATGCTGAATGGGCAATGCCTGCTTTGAGTGGTGTGGCTGGAAGAAACGGGGGGGGGGGCAGAGGCCTACATGTGCGGATGGCGAGTGTATGTGTCATGGAATGGGTGGGAACTGGTGGGCAATGAGTATGATGGTCCGGCCGGGTGAGTAATGTCCTTTCCCCCTGTACCATTCCTCTAGGTCAGCGCCCACCAGAAGAAGGCTATTTGCCGTGCCATCGCCAAGGACGTCCGGACCCTGGGGGTCTACCACAGACGGAGCGCCCACTGCCGTAAAAGATGGGAGGACCTGCGCCGCTGGAGCAAGAAGACAACGGAGGCCCAGCTGGGGATGGCCTCCCAACGTGGAAGGGGTGCCTGTCGCACCATGACCCCCCTGATATTCCAGATCCTGGTGGTGGGCTATCCAAATTTGGATGGGTGCTTGACGGCATCACAGCAGCCACAAGGGGGTGAGTACACTCTCATTCAGCTGACTCTGCGCGCATTACGAGGTGTCTGGGCGGGGGAAGTGGGCAGAGGGTTCCCCTAGGCCAGGGCGATCTTGGTAGGCAAGGTTCCTTGTGAGGCAGGCTATATGGCACCCCAACCCCACTAGTGATAAGAGCCATCTACACCTAGTCAGGCTCCTGTGTCTTCCAGGTGTGCAGCAATTGGGCTTAGGCCTCATACCCCATGGGCATGTGAAAAATCTAGGAACTATAAGTGCATGACGCAGTGCAGAGGGCTGCTCACTGTTTGTTGTGTCCTCCAACGGTAGTGGTGTTGCATGCACTGAACATGTCTTTCTTCTGTCTCCCCACCCCCTTTTTGTGTCTCCCTGTTCTTGTGTGCAATAGCATCATCAGGCAGGGGAGCATTGGCACCGGAGCAGGAGGGAGCTGCATCCCACCTGGCCCTGGAGGGTGAAGCTACGGAGTCTGAAGCCACCTGAGGGACGGAGGGCGAGGGGAGCTCCATGGCGGGGACAGAAGCAGAGACCAGCGACTCCTCCTCTGATGGGAGCTCCCTTGCGGTGGCGGGCCCCTCTGTGCCCACCGCATCAACAGGTACAGCCGTCACCCCCCTACCAGCACCGCCCTCCCAGCAGCCCCTCAGCGTGTTTCCCGTGCCCGCTCACCCAGGAGGGTGGGCATCTCCTTCGCCCCAGGCACCTCAGGCCCTGCCCCAGTCAGCCCTGCTGCCCTCAGTGAGGAGGCTATTGACCTCCTGAGATCCCTCACTGTTGGGCAAGCTACCATTCTGAATTCCATCGGTGGGTGTTGAGAGGCATTTGCAACTTACAAATGCATACCTGGAGGGCATTCATTCTGGCCAGGCAGCCCAACAGAGAGCATTTCAGGCTCTGGCCTCAGCACTGATGGCAGCCATTGTCCCTGTGTCCAGCCTCCCCCCTCCAAACTCCTCCACCCAGACCCAATCCCCTGTACCTCAGCCTATCCCAGGCACACCATCAGACCAGCATGCACACACATCAACACACAAGGGTGGCTCAGCCAAACATAAGCACCACACATCCCACAGGCACTCACATAAGCAACATACCCATGCACACATACCAACACCCACTTCCTCCACTGTATCCCCCTCCTCCACGTCTCCCACCTCCCTCCCAGGCTCATCTCCACTCACACCTGCATGCACTACATCCTCAGCCACTACCTCCATCACCAGCACGCCCATCACCACACAGCGCTCACGTGCAATCACCACCCCCTCTACCATTCACACATCCCCAGTGTCCTGTACCAGTGTGTCTGTGAGCCCTCCTCCCAAAGTACACAAACGCAGGCACACACCCACCCAACAGCCATCCACCTCACAACTGCCTCCAGCCCATGCACCTTCACCCAAATTCAGCAGAAGTACACCTCCTACAACCACTACCTTTTCCTCCACTCACAAACCCCCTCCATCTACCCATCCCAGTGTGTCTAAAAACCTTTTCCTGGCTAACATTGACCTCTTCCCTACACCTCCCCCCCGTCCTTCCCCTAGGGCCAGGCTTTCCAGGTCCCAGCCCAGCACCTCAGCCACCACATCCCCAGGCACAGTGGTGCCAGCAACTGCGGGGTCATGAAGTGCCCCAACCATCAGGGCTGCCAGTGTGCCACGTAGCGAGGGCAAGGACATTCCGCCACCTGCCAAGGTGAAAAAGGTGCCCACATCCCGGAGGGAGAAGCCGAAACCACCAGCCACCAAGGGGTCAGCGAAAACGAAAGGGGATAGTGGCAAGACAACTGTGCCACCATCAAAGGTGGAGAAGGGCCAAAAACAGAAGGGCAGGTCAGGAGAGGGCATGGTGGCACCGACTGAGGGACCAGTGTCACACCTTCTGTCCACGTCCACGCCAACCTGAACAGCGACAAACAACGCCACCTGCACCGCCACCTGCACCGCCTCCGGCACGTCTACAGCCACTGCGACAGTCCTGAGCCTCTTCCCCGGTGAGCAGCCATCACAGGCTGCAGGAGACATCCTGCTTTCTCCCTCAGCAGATGCTAAAACATGCACCGCCGCCAGCCCCGCCACCACAGACCCCGCCGCCAGCACCGCCACTACAGACACCGCCACAAGCACCGCCGCCACAGACCCCGCCGCCAGCACCGGCACCACCGCCACCACTGACACTGCCGTAAGCACAGCCGCCACAGACCCCACCGCCAGCACCGCCACCACCGCAAGCACTGCCGCCACAGACCCCGCAGCCAGCACCGCCACCACAGACACTGCCGCAAGCCCCGCCAGCGGCCCCGTGACGTCCTCGGACAGTGGCACCACCGATGACATGCCTACCATCCCCAGTGGTCAGTCGTCCAAGGCTGGAGGAGAGTTCCAGGACCCTGGGCAGCTTCCATGAAGCATTACTGTCATCACTGTTGGCACTTGCAGGTGGAAGGCAAAGCCGCAGCAGTGTGGAGTATGTCGCTGCCTCATTGGCGTATCATGCTACCTGTACCTCACCAATGTCGTGCCAGGCACACCCAGGTGAGTGAATTGTACCTGCCACACTGCACATGGGGCACACTGGGTACCAAGCCCCCCTCCAGAACCAGTGGAGTATCACATCCACTGGTGTCCTTGGCAGGATGAAGCACTCTGGGCACCAGGCCCCCTCCAGAACCAGTGGAGAGATACATCCAGTACCTCAGTCCTTGGCAGGATGAAATACTCTTGGCACCAGGCCCCCTCCAGAACCAGTAAAGTATCACATCCACTACCTCAGTCCTTGGCAGGATGAAGCACTCTGGGCACTAGGCCCCCTCCAGAACCAGTGGAGTATCACATCCTCTACCTCAGTCCTTGGCAGCATGAAGCACCCTGGGCACCAGGCCCCCTCCAGAACCAGTGGAGAGATACATCCACTACCTCAGTCCTTGGCAGGATGAAGCACCCTGGGCACCAGGCCCCCTCCAGAACCAGTGGAGACTGTTATCCACTTGAGAGACTGTGGCTTTGCACTCCCCAGGATAAAGCAGTGGGCAAACCACCCACTGGAGAGACTTGAGAGACTGTGGCTTTGCACTCCCCAGGATAATGCAGTGGGCAAACCACCCACTGGAGAGACTTGAGAGACTGTGGCTTTGCACTCCCCAGGATAATGCAGTGGGCAAACCACCCACTGGAGAGACTTGAGAGACTGTGGCTTTGCACTCCCCAGGATACAGCAGTGGGCAAACCACCCACTGGAGAGGCTTGAGAGACTGTGGCTTTGCACTCCCCGGGATAAAGCAGTGGGCTAACCACCCACTGGAGAGACTTGAGAGTCTGTGGCTTTGCACTCCCCAGGATACAGCAATGGGCATGGAGCCTCCTCGTGCAGCAGTGGCGTTGTGCGTTCATCTGGCTGAGGTGCCCCCCTCCCCCTTCCCTTGAAGCGCCTGTTTCATTTCGATCTGATACCCTGCAGTGTTCTCTCCGTTTCCAGTCAGGTATCATGTGTGGGCTTTGCCCATGCATTTTGGGCCCAGTGGTCCACGGACAATGATTGGTGCACTATCCGGACTTGTGTAGTTGGTGTACATATTTGTATATACTGGATATTGAAATTTGATAATGAGATTTCACATGATTACATTCATTCAAATCATTTCCTTTAGTCCTTGCGTTCTTCCAGGTGGGTGGGGGGAGTGTATATGTAATGTTGCTGCATGTATTTGTGTGTATGGTGTTGTGGGTGAGGGTGGGGGTGTTGCGTGTTGCGTGTGTGTGTCACTCTCTTTTCCCTCCCCCCTCCCCTGTGTTGTAGGTGCAGTACTCACCGTGGTCATCGCCGCCATCTTTGGTGCTCCTGATAGAAGAGAAGGAAGACCAGCACTGGCAGTATCTGCAATTCGGGCTCCATGGCGTCCGGTCCGTGGGGTGTGGAGAGGTGAGTGGTTTCCCTTCTGTGTACTGTTTCCGCTGTGTTTTTGTTCGCGTTGGTTCCGCCCCGGAAAAGGTGGCGGATAGGCCTCTTGTGATAGGGTAGGTGGTACATTGTGTTCCGCCTGTCTGTTGGCGGTTACCGCTGCGGTGTTTGTTTCTACCGCCGTGGCGGTCGGAGTGTTAAAGTGGCTGTCTATGTTGGCAGTTTCCGCCATGGTCATGATTCAATTTTTTTTCCGCCGGACTGTTTGCGGTATTACCGCCGCTTTAACACCGACCACCAGGGTTGTAATGAGGGCCTTAGTGATCACCGCTTTTCCAATCTTCTTTATTCTGCGGCGGTTATTTTTTACGATGCCTTTGAATTCTCTATTTGAATTTAAATGAAATAACGAAACTTCTCTTCAAGAGTCTGCATGTTGCTTTTAAATGTTACTTTGAAGCTGTCACAGCTCTAATCATCCTTTATGTCACACAATATTCATGGGAACATATTTTTAATAAGAACTGGACTGACTACAGTGCTTATTTTGTAAAAAGTTAAGGGCCAGGGCCCTTCTCGGGAGTTCACGAAGCTTGCACCACTCATTTGCAACCACGAAGGCTGCCAAAGCTGCCAATGACAGTACTAACATAACAAGTAACCAGCACACTCCTACGTGTGTGTGGCAATTCAGACTATTCCAGGCCACTCAATGTAATAAGAATGGTACAGGCCACGTTTTTAATAGTTAGTTATAGTTAGGACCATGTTTCCATAGAAAAAGTGTTTATTGGTTTGCCTATATCTTTGCCACCATTTCACGAATCTTCACAATTTTTTAAAAAGAAAAGTGTCCCGGTGATTGGAAAGTTTCAAGGTGATCCGTCACGCAGGGGCTGAGAAAAAGAGGGCTCAAAAATTTTGCATTTCCCATGTTAATTCCCATAGGATCTATCAACACGTCTTCCATTTTTATAGATGCGGGGTGCCCATGGCTCCCCACTGCCTTGGGGACCACCACCTCCCCAGGGCTTAATCAGATATGTGGGGCGGGTGCAGGGCTTCCCTTGCGGTGCCAGCTAGCCCGTAATGGGCATTTTTGTAAAATAAAAATAATAGCCTTTAAAGGGCTTGTTTTTAAGTAATATTTTTTTTTTAAAACACACACACATATGGGGACCATGGGGGAGTCCATGAGGGCTTCCCCCACGGTCCCAGATAGCCCTTAAAGGGCAGAAGAAAGAAGCCTGAAAAATGAAAAAAAGATAGCTCAGCATGAAAGTCAAGGACTTTCGCACTGAGGGTTCAAATCCAGCTAGACTTGTTTCCCTCTTTTTTTTATATTACAAATGTTAAAATAAAAAAGTAAAGGTGATTTAAATTCTTTAAAATAAAAACTACACCTTCATTGTTAAATTTAACAAAAATATGTAATTTTAAGTATATCATACATCACATCCTAAAAAAGTCTCTGTCTCCTTCTCGCTCTCTTTCTCGCTCTCTTTCAATCTCTTTCTGCCACGTATACACCCACTGAGACACACGCACCCACTCACACACTCAACTAGACACTCACGCAACCACTCACAGACCCTCTGAGACTCTCTTGCACCCACTCACAGCCCCAGTCGGACACTCACTCACCCACTCAGACACTCACGCACCCACTGTCAGACCCACTCAGACACTCACGCACCCACTCACAGACCCCCTCACACCCTCATGCACCCACTCACAGACCCACGGACACACCCACTAAAACACTGATGTACGCGTTCTCACACCCAGACAATCTGACAGCCACTATCAGAAGCTTTGGAGTTATTAAATATTAAAGGAAAAATAAATATAGCTGTCTAGGGATGTGGAGAGTCCACAAATCCCACAGATCTCATGCTGAAATCTGATTGGCTTCTAGCACCTCAACCGGGAAGTGCTGGCAGCCACATTGGAACTAGAAGGACTTCGCATGGGGCATGGGGCCAAAAACATTTTTTTATTTCACCACAAAATCACAGAGAATCCACAAACCCAGTATAATTAATAACACATCTTTGGCCCTGGGGACTACCACCTTCCTAGAGCAAGGCCATTTTGAAGAATGGGGAGGGGGCTGCCTGGCCCCATCCCATATTTTATTCTGCTCCGGGGGCCACCACCTCCCCAGGGTAAGACCAAATACTTTAAAAGAAGGGGGACCTCACAGCCCTATTCCTGGAGCCAATAAAGGCCTTGGCCTGGAGACCATCACCCCCGAGGACAGGCTCCTGCCATGTCCCAAGGTGCCCACCCTTGGGACACAGCTGTTTGCTCTCACTTGGTGGGAACTATTAGAAAGTTCCCGCCAAGTGACAACATACAGTAAGGCCGCGCCCAGCAGGCAGGATAGCATGTAAAATACTTCAGCCCGCTAGGAGCAGACTTTCATCTGTTCCCTTGCCTGCTGTGGAGCAGGCAGGGAAACAGATGAAAGAATTGCTCCGGTCCGCAGGGAGCAGCATTTTAAGCTGCTTCTTGTGGGCGGTAGGAATGCTGGCTCCCATAGGAGGCTGGGAGCCGGCTAAGGCCACGGATTCCCTCCGCGGCCTCCAGCAACAATCCAGTGGGGGACTTGAGTGGGCTCCAGTGCACCCATCATGGAGTTGTTAGGTCCTGGGGATGTGGTCCCCGGGGCTAATATTGGGCCGGGTAGGGGAGCTGCATGCCTCCTCTCCCTTTAGAGTCTGGACAGTCCCCAAGGGATGAGGTCTCCAAGGCCAATATTGGCACGGGGAGGGAGGCTCTATGTTCCCATTCCCCCTTAAGAATAAGGCTATGAGATGAGGTCCCTCAGGTACAAATCGGGCCAGCGAGGGGGCTGCATGCCTCTCTCCCCCTTTTGTTACTGGGCGGGCCTCGGCGGGTGGGGTACCCTGGGGGCAATATTGGCCCAGGGAGGGGGGCTGAGTATCCCCTTTATAATAAGGCCAGGCCCTGGGAGATGGGGGCAAAATTGGCCTGGGGAAGGGGGCTTCTTGCCCCCTCCTACATAACTTAAGGGATGGGTCCCTGGGGATGGGGTCCCTGGGATCAAATATGACCCGGAGAGGGGGGCTGTGTACCTCCTTCCCCCAAAAAATGGTGGCAGGCCATGGGGATGATTTCCCTGGGGCTAAAATCTGCATGGGTGGGGTGTCTGTGTGCTCACTCCACCCGGGTTGAGTGCTTTTGGGGCTGTGCACATGGTTTGGTTGGCTGTATTCAGGGGGTTGCTCACAGGGCCTGGCTGCAGGCATGGGGTTGCCTGAATGTGGGAGGTCAGCTGCAGGGCCTGGCCACACTGATGTCTGGAAAGTTTCAGTTTGATCCGTCAAGCTTGGGCTGAGAAAAAAGGAGGGTCAAAAAAGGAGTATTTCCCATGTTAATTCCTGGGGATTTGAACAGCAATAGAGCCCGAATCACTGGACGGATTTACACCGAATTTGGCAGAAAGGTAGCTCTTGGTTCAGAAAGTGCCATTTTGGTTATTAGGTGTAAATCAATTCTGTAGTTTTGGAGAAATTAAAGAAAATCCAAATTTGTAGATATAGGGACGTGAAAGCTTTGCGCTCCCGATCTCTTGTTGAGATCTGACTGGCTGTGAACAATTCAAAAAGGAATTGTTGGCAGTCATCTTAGGATTCAGCTTTAGCTGAGTCCCTGAAAACAAAAAGGAAAAAAATAAGAAAAGGGGCCAGAGCAGAGTCACCCTGACTTCTTAGCTCATGTGCTGGGGTGCCCCACACAGCTAAAAAACATTTTTCTTTTACATTTTCACCACGAGTCGTGGCGGATCCACAGATCCTGTGAAAATAAGAAAAGAAATTCTGAAGCCCCTGGGTGGGCCAAGTCCCGGGGAAATCACCATTTTAATGGCCTCCCCATATAGCCCTGAGATCGGCCACCTTCCAGGGGCTTTAAACAAATAGAGTGCAGGAGAGATGCATGACCCCCCCCAGGGCCCACCACCTCCCCAGGGCTTTCAACTATTGTAACAGGTGAGGCCGCCTGACACTTCTACTAATATTTAATGAAATGTGAAGAGGCACCCCATCCACCCCGCAGACCCAAGGAGCACCACCTCCCTGGGGCTTTACACAGACATGGTCCCCCCGCAACCCTGAGGACTGCCACCTCCACATCTACAGGGCTTCAAAAGATTGTAACAGGTGGGCCCCCACCTCCCCAGGGCTAATATTTAATGAAACACGGGGGCACACAGCCCCCCTCAGCCCTTGGGACCACCACTTCCCCAGGGCTTTAAACAAATAGAGTGTGGTTCACCCAGCCCCTCCCCCACAGCCCTGGGGACCACCACCTCCCCGCGTTTGTTAATTTTGAAGCCCCCGGGTGGGCCAAGTCCTGTGGCCATTTTATTGTGGCGGGCCTCTTAGCCCCGCTGTAGCCCGGGGACCGTCAACCTCACAGGGGCTTTAAACAAATAGAGTGCAGGGGGCTGCATGGCCACCTCACATCCCCAGGGACCGCCCCTCCCCAGGTCTTTAAACAAATGTAATGTGGGGGCCCTGCAGCCCTGGGGACCACAACCTCCCTGGGTCTAATATTTATTGAAACATGGGGGGGTCACCCGGCCTCACCCCCGCAGTCTGGGGACCACCACCTCCCTGGGGCTAATATTTAAAGAAACAATTAGAGTATGGGGGGGTCGCACCATCCCCCTGCAACCCCGTGGACCGCCACTTCCACAAGGCTTTAAACAATTGTAACCAGAAGAGCCCCCTGGCCCCCCGCAGACCTGGGGACCACCACCTCCCTGGGGCTATTATTAATGACATGCAGTGGTGCTGGCCGCCCCCCCATCCCCGCAGCCTCAGAGATTGCCACCTCACTGGGGCTATAAACAAACAGAGTGCACTGGGGCCAGCCCGCACCCTCCTGGGGACTCCCACCTCCCCAGGGCTTTAGTCAAATAGAGTCCTCTTGCAGCCGGGGGGACCACCACTTCCCCAGGGCAAACAGCTCTTATTTGCAGAAAATGAAGTTTTCATCTGTTCCCTGCAAGCAAACATGCGTGCAGAGAAATAGCTGAAAACATTGCTCCTGCAAGCAGGCAGCTGCTATTTCAAGCAGCTCCATGCTTGTGGGAGCAATGCTGGCTCTGGCAGGATGCGGGGAGCCGGCTAGGACCACAGGTGCCTTGAGGCTCCCCCAGCGGTGAAGTCACCCTCTATCCCTCTCTCTCTCTCTCTCTCTCTTCCATCCCATAATTGGATGGAAGAGATAGAGAAAGAGAGAGATATTGTCATTGCAATGGTCTCTCCATGCAATGACTTCAAAAAGTAAGACTAACAAGATATTTGGTACTAATGTTATAGTTCCGTTGGGATGCTGAGTGGAACAGAGTCACTTCTGGCCTAATGGTCAAGGTCTAGTGCTGTCACTAAGGCTGAAGGTTCCAATCCTAGTATCGCTTAGCAGTGTGTTTTTTTATTCACTCATGTTTTGAAGGTTAAACCTTCATAGTGATGGAACATTCACATTTCTTTTCTATCACATGTGTGGGTTGAATGTCACAGATACGTCTGGAAACAACAGGGTAAGGCGTCACCTGTGGTGTAATGTTAAAGTCACCCACCCTTACTGAAAGTTAATGATTCTACTCTAGGTGTGTTTGTGGTCCTTTCCCTTCTTTAACTGAATTTAAACTTCAAAAGTTAAAGGTTCATAAGGGTGTTCTCATGCTTTCACTCGTGGTTTTTCATTCATTTTCAGGATACAGGGACCATGTCTCTGAGTCCTATAATGGCTGCCACAGCATACTGTTGATTTTGTGGCATGCCAATCCCGATTGACTACACCCTTTCACAGTGGGCAATCAGTGCCTATCTGGACACCAACATTCAAGGTATACCAATGTTTCAACCTCTTCATAACCACCCAAAGCCCTCTTTAAATGAAAATATTCCGTTCAGTCATTTCTTTCTGTATATGTAACAGAAGTTTCCTATGGGAAATAAACCAGTGCTTGATTTGAGCTTGTGGTTGAGGGTGGGGGCCACTGGCATTTATTTTTGAAGACCAGCGTTTATCTTATTTTTCCAAATCAGACATTCAACAAGAGCAGAAAGGGAAAAATACGGAAAGCAGAAAGACTGAGGAAGCAAAAGACCGAAAACCTGTCATGAAGGGAAAATGCAGGAACCTGTAAGATTGAGGTAAAGAGGCGGGAGTGTCTGGTAGTTGATTAACAAGGTATGAGGTGGATTCAAAACTACCCACCTTGTTGTTTAGTGTGTCAACATTTAATTGCAGTAGCCTCAGGCTTCTGAGCAGAGCTTCCGGCCATGACACTCTTTCTTTTACAAATGAAGCACTGAAAATAACATGGGAAATCAATGTTTTAGGTCACCCTCTTTTTCTTGGCATCAACTTGATGGATCACCCCGAACCTTTCCAGGAAACAGCTGAGCTGGATGAACTTTAAAAAAAGAGTTTTTTCAGATTGGTAAAAAAATAACCAAATGGCATGGACCTAGCACAATAGTTGTCAAATGTTTTTATGTCTAACTCTCCATTTCTGAAATAACTATGTGGAGATGACATATTATTTTATCAAAATACTTATGAAAAACTGTGATAAATTGGGCTGTTGGTTGACTGGGATCTGAGCCCTGTTCAAGCAACACTACAATCCCTTGCAGGGTTTGCAGGGTGAACCACAAATAGTCACTAAATTACCCTGTGCTTAACTCTGAGTAGCTAGGCACTTAAGGCACTCAGGCTTAACATAGAGCCAATAAATAAAATGTTTATGCACAAGAAAAATCCCTAACTAACTTAGATTCTTTTTTTGTAAAATGTAATAAATTATTTGAATCCAAAACAATAAAAATCAAATAAGGAGAACTGGAGTTATGAATTCAAGTTTAAGGTTCAAAATAGCGTTGTGTTGAACTGGTTAAACCTAACTGTGATGGAGCACGGTTCGGGTACAAGAAGTGGATTGGGCAGGGTCAGCGCTTACCTTCAAACTTAGAAAATGTTTGAAGAAAAATTATCTGAGAAGGTAGAAGTTCAGTGGGGCAAGGCTGCAGAAGTGTCCAAGGAGGGACCATTGTCATGGGATAGCCATGGAGTGAAGAGGCAGTGAACATTTTTCCCTTCTGTCTGTTGTTGAGATAGAAGTCAAACATTTCCAGTAGGGTGAAGCAGAAGACTGTGGCTGAAGATATTTCCACAAGTTCAGATACACCCTTTGGCGAAGGACCATTAAAACAGATTAGTTACTGCAGAGAAGAATGTAGCAGTAGAAGCCGTAAAGTCAATCTGACTCGTGATGCACCTTGGGTGGTTAGGCAAGCAGGTTGGTCCTGGTCTCCTCCTGGTTCGCAAAGCACTTTTTGGCTAAATTTTGTTTAAGTCCTCAGTTTTGAAAAATGGCCATCTGGGCACATTTGGCACTACATCCAAGGGTCCAGACATGGATGGAGACCTCTTGGGCATTCAGGACTCACTCAGACCAGGTGTGGGTTCAAGGTGGTTGGAGACAGTTATTCCCCTGTGGCTCTAAACAGGAGGCCAGCAAACTCACCCTCTGAGTCACCTCTGGAAATCCTGGGTGCAGGTGAATAACACTGTTGGCCTCTGAGGGTTCAAGGCAGGCTTCATGCAGCAAACCAGTCCTTCCAGGTCCAGCAGCAGTCTGGAAGAGTGCACAGCAGGTCACAGCAGCAGACAGCCCTCTGGGAGTCCTTCCGCAGGTCTAGTAGTGAACTGAAGAGTGGGTCTGAGAGCCCTATTTTTATACCCTGGTGCCCTTCTCCTAGAAGGTGGAAGAGGTTCCCAGAAAGGTACTTTAAAGTTCTGAGAGTTTTCTTCCTCCCCTGCCCTGTCTCCAAGCTGGTGCTCTGACAATGCAGGGTCATTACACCTATTGTGAGGAGATGGGATTGAGCCTATTGAGGGGCAAGTGGTGATGTGCTCATCTCTGACCTCACATCCTGCCAGCTGATGGGCCATTCAGGCTCTGCTAATCCCACTAATGTGTGCCTGTCTGGGGGAATTCACTAAGTCCTAACTGTCAGTTACACCCAGTCATGTGGCCCAAGACGGGCTGCAGGGGTGAAATATGTAATACAAGGGGAGCTTAAGGCATGACAAGGGGTTTTAAATGCCTAGTCGGCATGGCAGTGGGACACTGCATTCAGGCTGCAGCGGCAGGCCTGAGATATGTTTTTAAGTACATTTAAGTGGGTGGCACAATAAATGCTGCAGGTCTACTAGTAGCATTTAGTTTACAGGCCCTGCGTATATCTTAACTATTTGAGAGCAAACATTTTGCTAATGAAAAATTGAGGAAAGATAAATGAATGTTAGTAAAGTACACTTATTAATTAACATCAAATATTACAATCTTGAAAGTCTGTGTTTATACAAAACTACTTTACTTCTCATATTATTATACCCATTATTATATTCCTTGCACATATATTCCCTTTCTATGTATTTACATATCTATTTATTTATTTATTATTCTAGTCCTACTGTACCAGAGAAAAAAAAAACAAAAAAAAATGAAATCTATAAATAGAATTCAGTTTAAAAATAATGGCATAAAAACTATATAAAAATAAAAGAATAAATAAACAAAAAATATATAAATTTTACTCTCTTGTAAGCTTTACTATATCTCCCCATCACCCCATATCTCTACGAATCTATCCTCCATCCCCACTCTGACTCATCACAAACCAGTTCTACTACTTTCTCTCTAAAATAACCCTGCTTAAGCCTTCCCTCCTCTACCGCATCTAGCTCACCGCAAACCTCAGTTTACTACTATGATCTCCCAAACAACCCTACTAAATTCTCCCTCATTTATCTCAGATTTGACTCATCCAAACCCCCCCGCTACTATCATCTCCCTAACCCCTTTCCACAGACTCTTCCCTCCTCCACCTCCCCTTTACTCATCCCAAGCCTCATCCTGTTACTATTACCTCCCAAATAACACTTCTGGATCCTTCCCTCTATCCCTCCAGTCAATCCAGCTGGCAAACTCACATATCCTCTGCTCAAATTAACTCATACCAATACTAATACTGTACTCATATTTTCCTATACTAATCCACCACTAATTCCTCTTGGGTTCCGGAGTAGCGTGCTACTTGCCGAAAAGTGCTTCAGCGCCTCATCAGGGGTAGTAAGCGCTATAAAAATACAATTACAATTAGATTTACAATATGGTATAGCACTTTACAAGGGATTTACAAGTAAATTAAATATACCAATTAGGTATATGCCTATCAAACCATGTTTAGGGTGGTGAGCACAAGCATTTTAGCACTGGTTAGCAGTGATAAAGTGCACAGAGTCCTAAGGCCAACAGAAGAAAATCCAGTAAAAGAGGAGCGAACCGGCAAATAGTTTGGCAAAGATCACCCCAAGGCTGACAGGTCTAACAAAACCGTTAAATATTGCACGCAAGAGAAAAAAATGCAGTTGGCCTTAATGCCATTTTCTTGAAGAGATGTAAGCAAAGCCTGATATTGAGTACTGCTTTTCAATAAATCACAGTAAATGCATGCCATGTAGTCTTATGCCAGCAAGCCATCAATTTCAAATGAGAACAAATTAGATGATCTGAAAGCAAAGCCAGGGAACTTTGTTCCTGCTTTGTGTCCCTACAATAAATTCTTCATATGAAATTAAAAGAATTGTAAGTGAGGGAGCCAAAAGTTGTTAAGAACTTTGGAGACAAGAGCCACTTATTTTTGTTGAATACAAATTTTCAAAATGTTATGTTCATTAGTAGCTTTTATTTTCTCACACTTCCAAACAGGCCCAATGAAAGCATTTTACCATATATTGGCAAAAAATATTTATTTTCAGAGTAACTTTTGAGGACGCCAACAAGTTTCAGTTTCAACCCTATGTGCTCCATATACGGGTGAACACCTATGTTTTCTAATAATTTGTAAACAATAGGGAATTAGCTATCTGCCTATAATTCATTTGCATGTATGGCTATTGTTTTTTCACACACCACCAATTGCCTGTATTAGAATATTTGGCTTTACCCTTTCTCCATAAGGACTGATTGATAATTGACCCTATTCCCCCTCATGACCGCACTGGGAGATCTACAAAAAAGTGTTGGCAAAGTCAGTAGGTCTTGCCCATGAGAAGCACTGTCAGTGTGTTTTTTAGCAACTTTGTAGAGCAGTCTCTCAGCTGTGCAGCATAGCTGAAATTAAACAAAACAAAGTGCTATGATGCGGACACTGCTGGCTGTGTCATTGTGTTTTTTAAAAATTGCTTGTAGGGAGGAGGCAACATTGAGGGAGGGTGTGGGGGACGCACAACGCAGGGTGTGGGAAACAAGCTCTGTGATACGGCCAGCGGTATCCATATCAAAGAACTTTTTTATTGAGGAGTGGAGACATCATAGAGGGATTGTGAGGGTCAACAAGGACAATGGATAATGTAGGGTAAAAAAGTGTTATGATGCGGCTAGTAGTGCCCTCGTCATAGAGCTTTTTTTTGTTATAGTGGGTGGGGGCAACATGGAGAACTGAGTGGGCGCAGCACCGACAATGGAGGGATGGTGGGAGGGGGACAACTGACAATGCAGGGAGGGCATGAGGAGGAAAACAGACAAAGGAGGAAGGGTGGAAGGGGGACAACACAGACAGAAGATGGAGGGCGGGAGGGTTGATAACACAGGCAAAGACAATAGAGGGAGGGTGGGAGGGGGACACCATTGACAACTGAGCAAAAGTAGTAGTGGGACAACACGGATAACGGAGAAGGTTAGGAAGGGAACAACATGAACAACGGAGGGATAATGGGAGAGGGACCATACAGAAAATAGTTGGGGGGCAACACGGACAACAGAGGGCAAGCAGGTGAGGGGCAGCACAGACACGTGGGAGAGTGGGCAGGTTGTGGCACCACAGATGAATAGAGGGCAAGGGGGTGATGGCAACACAGTCAGCGGAGGAAGGGTGTGCAGGTGGCGGCAACACAGTCAGCGGAGGAAGGGTGGGGGCAACTCAGTCAGCAGAGGAGGGACAGGCAGATTGGGGGCCACAGTCATTGGAGGGAGGGTGGGTGGTTTTTGGCAACATAGACAGTGGAGAGCAGGCTGGTGTCGTCAATACAGACAGTGGAGGAAGGGCAGATGATAGGGGGCATCACAGGCAGTGGAAAACAAATTATCTCCAAAAGACACTTGTTAATAATTCCAAAACCGGTAATAATGGCAAAGTATACATTAGTTCAGCAATCAAATAATCTCAAGATATGTCATGAACATTTCAAATTAGTTCCCTCACGAACCACATATTAGCATCAACATGTTGGGCCTCATGTGAAAAGAATTTAGTAACACAAATTTTGAAAAATTCTCCTAACTCAGTAAATGATAAAAAATATTATTAATATCCAGCTATTGAATCATAACTTGCATCTGATACCTGAAAAGCAAAAGAGACACATCAGTCATCATCATCAGCTTTATTCGATCAATTGACCATAAAAGCAACAAAAACAATAAATAGTAGATAAATGAATAATCACTTTTAAATACAAAATCTATAACATCTATAAATTAGTTTTAAATCATTAAAACAGATAGTAAGATCAAATTTACACATAAAACTCTAAAAAAGTATCTAAATCGATTGTATGGGACCTTGTATTACTTTTGGGAAACGGCAACGTATGCGCCATGCTGCCACTAAGTACTTGCTTAGTGCAAGAGTTACATCAGCTGAATTATGACTTTTTAACACCCGTATAGCCAAGGAGCAGTTTTTAAATCCCATAGCCCTACAAGTATTGCGGATCCATTTTGATCGCGGAATCACATTTGCTGGGCAGAAGAACATAACGTGTTTGACGGTTTCAGAAGAACCACCACAAGCATGTCAGGGAGACTAATCGGCCCCCAGCTATGGATCAATGACATCAGGGGCAGAGAACCAAACCGAAACCTTGCGTATAAACTTTTACCCTGCAAATCCGGTATGATGTCCAGATAGGGTTCAAACTTTGGAAACCAATTAAAATCGATAAAAGAATTGGTTAAACGACCATGTGTTTTATAGGTTATATGGTTATCCCTGACATGAGACCAATAAGTTGACTTTAAAACATTTTTGTGACGTCTCTCTAGGTTATGGGGATTTTCCCAGTAATCACCCAGACCCAACAAATGAAACCAGTGAGATACGTGTCGGATCCAGGGGAGGGTATTAACATTTTGGCATTTTAGTAAGTCGAGTATTGAAGTCTTATATATATCTAATTCAGGAGTAGTCCACATCCTGATCCAATAAAGAAGGGGTCTTAGGATAACTAATTCTGCTACTCGACTTAACCCCAAGTCTGAGAATAACGGGAACAGGGGTGTGGTGTGTGGACAAGCAATCAAGGCCCTTGCAAAATTATTTCCCCCCACTGATATCTTGTTGCAATTGGAAAAAACCCATACTTCCGCTCCATACAAGGCTGCTCCTTGTGCCTTGGCTATATAGATTTTGATTGCTGGGGATACAACTTTTGTAAAGGAAATTTGATAAAAGCGCAGTATAGATTAAGCTCTATGTTGTAGCAGCCCTGCGCTCTTTATGATCTGCTCTTCCCATGATAGTTTACTAGTTAGCCTGACTCCCAGGTAGTCTATGGAGCTAACTTCCTTCAGGGGAACTCCATCAATATGGATAAAACATATTTTGCTAGGACCTTTGGATAGCACCATCAGTTTAGTTTTGTTGATGTTGACCTCCAACCCATGATCGCTACAGAATAGATTAAATCGGTCAACAAGGATTTGCAGCCCCATTGGTGTCTTTGAGATGAGGAGCGAGTCGTCTGCGAAGAAGAGAATGGGAATTGTTTGTGCATTCAAAGAAGAGGCATCATTCTGACAAGTGGTCACGGCCTTCACCACTTCATTAATAAAGAAAGTAAATAGTAAGGGGGCTAGCACACAACCTTGGCAAACTCCCCTTCTAATTGGGATCTGTTCAGTCAGTTCGCCTTGTTCACCCTCCTCACTTGGGCGTAGGTATTTTCATGTAATCGTTTTAACAAGAGTAGTAAGTCCTCTGGAACTCCCAATCTACCCAACACTTCCCATAATTTAGCTCCTGGGACCAGGTCAAAAGCGGATCGCAGATCTATAAATACTACATATAAACGCTGCTTAGCGATAAGTACGTTAAGTTCCAATGCAATATGGCCAACCTGAAGACCTGGTCTACCGTGCTGGTTTTCACACGGAATCCGGCCTGTAGTGAGGAGAGAATTTGGTGATCCTCAACCCAGCTAGTTAGCCTCTGTAAAACTTGTTTAGCAAAGATCTTTTGTAAGTTATCTATAAGGCTAATTGGCCTGTAATTAGCTGGAAGATTAGCATTTCCTTTTTTATAAATTGGTATGATTTCAGCCTCCTTCCATGTACCTGTGATTTGTCCCCCTGCAGCAATACTGTTTGAGATGGCATTAATGTACCAGGACCAAATATTTGGTTCCGATCTGTAAAGATCTCCAGGGAGTTTATCCTATCCGGGTGCTTTGCCAGGTTTTAAACTATTTATAGCCTCGAGGGTCTCTTCTATTTTAAAAATAAGACAACCCTTGAAGGCACACTGGACCCCCTCTTGGGGGGGCAGGCTAGGGTTCAGATCCAGTGGCGTTGGTGGAGGATGGACTACATTAGTGTCCGTTAGGCCCTCTGGTAGGGTAAAAAAAGGCTGGAAAAATGCTCTACCCAGCTTTCAGGATGTATATGATTGCTAGGGCAGTTCCTGCCTCCATTTTCTCTTTTGGACAAAAGTTCCCAAAAATGCTTGTTGTTCTTCTCTCTAGAGGCATCTGGTAGTTCCTGCCACAGGGAAACCTCCCACCGCTTTTTCGCATTGGACAGGGTTCCTTTGTATGTATACCTGGCTTGTTTGATCTCCTCCTGAGAACCAGACATTACTGCTGCTTTTAGCCCAGACTTTGCCCTGGAGCACCTCTCATCAAACCATACCTTATGTGCCCTTTTCCCTTCGCAGGGCTTTGACCGGCCTACTTTGTAGAAAAAACCCTGTAGCTGAATAGCCAGGCTGTCGTGTATTTTGAGAATCTGAATATTTTCCACAGCCTGCTCTTCATACTCAGCCAAGCTGTCTAAAAAAGTTAGATATATTGCTCTAATCAAATATGTGTTGGACATCACTTTTGGCCAGGTAATCTTGGCAAAATTATTGTTCCAGCATGGTGGCGGAACCGTTGTGACATAATTATTTAGTGTTCTCCTAAACATTTCCCCAGACAAGGTAAGAAGCCGGGGAAAGTGATCACTATCACATCTCACTTCTACTTTCATATCTTCCAAGTAAGGCCACAACCTAACGTCAACCAAAAAATAATCAATAGTACTTATGGACATACCCCTTTTAAACGTTGGTGCAATGTTCAAATCAGATAGCGTTCTGCCATTACAAGCCGTGAGGCCGTGTTTTAAACATAGTGTAACTAGTTGCATGGCCACACGAGAATGTTTACAGGGCTGAGTGGTAGATAACTGTGGGATCCCCCACAGCTCCTCTTCTTCGTCAGTTAAGCCACTAACAAGGGTAGAGGGCTCAAATGTACAATTAAAGTCTCCAGCTATAATTAAAATAGTCGAAGGGTGGAGGCTTTCTACAAATTCAAACAAAATAGCCAGAGTGTGGGACTCAGAACTGCATGAAACCGATTGTATATAAGCATTAACAATAACAATTGATAAACCCTGTTTGAACGTGATGCACATGGCTTTTACATCAACAGAATCAATTTCCAAAAGCTTATAGTCACACTGCAGGTTCTTATTTAAAAGCAGTAGCAGCCCACCTTTAGCCCGGCCCAACCCCTCCTCTGGAGGTATAGCAGGAACACTAAATGAGAGAAATCCATCTATATTAATAACATCCTCTACCCAGGTTTCCAGACAGAGACAGATCTTACATTACCAATAATAGAAGTAGAAATAGCAAGTAGTTTGCTTCAGCAAGGGGACACTATCAGTTATGTCATCAGAAGATTTGGGCCTAACAACAGCTAAACCCACTCAGCACAAGTAAAACTTGAACCGTCTGAATCTCTCTCTCTCTCTCAGACTCTGACTATTGTAATTGAATCATTGACTCTAGAGAATTCTACCCAAGTTGTTATACTAAATCCTAATAAGCTTATGATTGGTCAATCTATGGGGTGTTTACGCTTCAGCCAATCAACAACTAAATTGATAACCTAAAATACAACAATTCTACACTAACTAGAACATTTTCTTCAATAGTAGCATTTCCTCTTCCGTCTCGTCTGTAGCTCCATTGTTTCATCGCCTCTCAAACGCCTCGTCTCAGGAAGAAACTTTTACAATGTCAACTTAATTTCCAACATCGAGGAAAGACCAAATATTAGTAACATTCTCAAACAAGAAAACATTCAATTTATGCAATGCTCGGTTAAACATGACCTTGTAAGACATGATGCAACAAACCTCTAGGGGTAGCTGTGGACACATCTACTCAAACTTCGAAAACACTTTTATGTAAGCTTTGAATTATGGAAAATAATCACAACATTTAATTAGAGTTTTGCTCAGTTAGGAACAAAAAACGAACATTGGTAATCATTTTCAAAAGTCACTCATTTTAAATATTAATTCATTACACATTTTAGTTACGCAAATCATTAATAAACATATTAGAAAATTCACACTCTCACATAAGCAACGGATGAGCTGAGGAGAAAGGGGAGGGAGCAACACAGACAGCATGAGGCAGGTATTTGAGGCGGGAAGAAGCACACCAGGGAGAGAGAAATTGTGTGTTGAAAGAATAAAGTAGTTCCCTAAATACAAGCAGGGAAAGGACTCAAGTCATCCAGTCAGAACGCAGTACAGAAGAAATACTCCAGCGGCGGAACACACAAAGATAGGGAAGAAAGTAATAGAAGAAGAGCCACAGAATGAGATCAACAAGAAACCCATTCAATCCAGAGTAAGGGGCTGCAGAAAGACCGTTTTGTATTTTGATGTACAATGAGCTTGGACAACATTAGCCGAGACTTAAAATGACAAAAGGAAGTCAAACGCAAGGCGCATCAGCAAATCACTTTTGAGGGCTTTACTCTGTGCATGGGGTGAATTGTTGCAGTTTACTTTGCACACGGACACTCTTATGAGTAGCTGTTACACCGTATAGGCTCTTGATTGGTTGGTTGGTTTATTGTTTGGTGCAGAAAAACCATTGTCAAAAACGGCCTGAAACTGCAAAAGTTTGTTATGACACCAAAGCAGCAAACATAAATAGATAAATATACCAGGAAGCTAAATTCAAATAAAGAAGCATTATTTATTGAGAGCGCACCGCTAAAGCGTGGCAATCACCAGTCAACATTCACCTGTGCAGCCTCTTGGGTCTGGGGATTGCACTGCGGCACTGGGCGTTCTGCTCGTCCTGCTGCTGAGGTATGGCACCCAGGCTGCTGGAAACGCAGACGAGCTTCCACGTCATCCGCATCAGAGGTGACTAGTAAGTTTTCACCGAGCGCCACCTGACAGCGAAGCGTGGCAGGAAGGACTTCTGACGGGAAGCTCGTGGCACAGAAAGGCACGGATAGTCTGCAAAAGATACTGACAGACTGAAAAAATAACAGGTTGAAAGATACGGTGGGCAGTATGTGAACCTCAGAATACATTTCTTTAAATGCATGATTTGAAGTGTTATGTATAATGGTTACAATGTTCAGGCTGCACACGCTCCGCAACACTAGACGCTAAAAACGTGAAAATGGAGCGACTGTAAAAAACGTGATAGCCAATGCGACAAATCCTGCGCTGCGATATGTCCATTATTTATGGCTCTACCACTCTCTGCAGCCGTCAACGGAATGAGCTCCGTACGGATCTGCAATATGCTGGACATCTCCCTCTGCTTTAAATTAATATTTATGAGTTTCATTAACATCTCATTCAAATTTCATTGGTGTGGGACAGTGCCAGGCACGTCATGTCTTATTGCAAAGACAACAAACACCACAAATCAGGATGTACCCTCAGGAAGCTACTGTCGTCTGTGTGTGTAGCCATGTGGAGCATCCCAAAGAATTCTAGTCATGGTGCCAAACACAGCACAAGACTATTAACATTCAGAATAAAATAGGTCACCAGTGGCCGACCATTTGAATTGATATTAGCCTACCACAAGCTTCCAATGCATTACAAAACGTGATATCCATTGTGCGTTAAAGTTACAGATCTTGAGTAACGAAGATTCAGACCAGGGAAGTTAACAAACTCATTGATCCCGGAGTTCCTCTTGTGCAACCTTTACCTGTGTGATCCTTAATAATGATTTTAGCCATACATTTTAGGTGATAGTGAAAAATACTGCAGAAGGATTTGCCTTGTTATTCAGGTAAAGTTTATCGGTTTTAGAGGTACTGTGTTGGTATGGGCAATCAGAATCAGGGGTGCTTAGCAAGCAATGGTTTTGAATTGGCAAGTGTGCTTTGTAGGTATGGTTGATAAAAAACCTACAATACAAATTCATGAGCCCCATAGATATGTATTTATTTAGGGGTTGTTAAGCTCTCTGTGCAGCCATTTGATTGCTTCAACCAATCAATCAGTAGGCTTGCAAAGCGCCTCTTGTCATTCTAGAGGGTATCCAGGAGCTGGCAGTGTCCAGTTGATTAGCTGAATAGCCAGGTCTTCAGGGACTTTTGGAACTCTGAAAGAGAAGAGGAGCTCTGGAGGTGAAAGGGTAGCTCACTCCATGTTTTAACTGCGAGGTGGGAGAAGGAGCGACCTCCACATTGGCTACATCGGATGCGTGGGGTGAAGGTTACAGAAAGGGAAGAGGAGCAGAGGTGTCTGGTGGGCTGATGGAAGTTCAGGCTAGTTCAAGCAGGCCGGTCCACAGTTGTGTTGGGCTTTGTATGCGTGGATGAGGAGCTTGAAATGGCCTCTTTTCTATACAGGGAGCCAGTGAAATTCCCTGAGGTAGGGGTGATGTGGATTTGCCTAAAGATATCCAGGATGAGCCTGGCTGCTGCGTTCTGTATTGTTGTTGTCAGCGGAGTTGTCCTGCAATCTCTGCATAGAGAGCGTTGGAATAGTCCAATCGGCTGGAGATGACGACCTGCGTAATGGCAAACCTTGGGCTTTGGGGGAGCCATTTAAATATCTTGCAAGGCATACAGAGGATGAGGAAGCAGTAGGAGGAGATGGAGTGGACCTGAGTCGTGATGGTTAGTTTTTTGTCCGGAATGATGCCAAGGTTCCTAGCATGGGCAATGGCGGTAGGAGTAGGTCTGAGTTCTGAGAGCCACCAGGATGAGTGTCATGGGGAGCTTTTGTTTCTGAAGATCAGTACCTCAGGCAGTTGTCCTTCATCCAGCTGGCAATATCTGTCCTGCAGTTGTGAAAATTGGTCTTTGTGTTGCTGGTGTCTTCGATGAGGGAGAGGGTGAGTTGTGTGTCATCTGCATAGTAAATTATGTTGACTCTGTGGGTTTTGAAGATGCTGGTCAGCGATGTCATATAAGTGATGAAGAGGGTGGGGCTGAGAGATGATCCCTGGGGTATTCCACAGATGATTTCCCTTGGGTCGGAGGTGAAGGGGGGAAGGCAGACTTTTTGTGTTCATCCGCTGAGGAAAGAGGCGATCCATCTAAGAGCTGCTCCTTTGATGCCTATGTTGTGCGGCCTTGTGATAAGTGTGTGGTGGAAGACCATATCAAAGGCTGCAGAGAGCTCTAGAAGGATCTGAGCTGCAGTCTCTCCTTGGTTGAGTAGGGCTTGGATGTCGTCAATACCCTCAATGAGGGCTGTCTCGGTGCTGTGGTTGCTGATGAATCTGGATTAGAGGAGTTGAGTAGGAGGTTCCATTGCAGATGTGAGAAGAGTTGTTAGTTGATGTTTTTTTTTCATACTTTGGCTGTGAATAGGAGCAGGGAGATCATTCAGTAGTTTTTGAGTTCACTGGTGTCTGCCAATGATTTCTATTAGTAGGGGGTTGACTTGCACATGTTTCCAGTCCTAAGGCAAGGTAGCTGTGGCAACTGAAGTGTTTAACAAGATAGTGAGTATGTGGTTAATTCTGTCTTCGCTTGGGTTGAAACTGTGGTGAAAGCATAGGCTGACTGGGGTCCCTTAGTGGACCGAGTTCATAGTGTAGGTCGTGTCCTGTGGGGTGAGCTGGCTCCATTCAGTTAGTCAGGTGTCTGTGGTGGTAGCGGGATCCTTGTGTTGCTTGAAGAAGTCAGGATGTGACTTGGGCTGTGGCTTGGGCTGTGGTT
This sequence comes from Pleurodeles waltl, assembly GCF_031143425.1. Classification (NCBI taxonomy): domain Eukaryota; kingdom Metazoa; phylum Chordata; class Amphibia; order Caudata; family Salamandridae; genus Pleurodeles; species Pleurodeles waltl. Next base: position 144,537,676 of record NC_090443.1, read on the forward strand.
TGGAGTTTCTGTAGATGTTGGCAATCTTATGGTGGAAGAAGTTTGCCATGTTGTCGCAGAGTTCCTGTGAGGGGACAATTTTGTTTGTTGCAGCTGAGGGGTTGGAGAATTCTTTGATGATTTTTAAGAGTTCTTTGCTGTCATTGGAACTTGATCTAATGCATGAGGCTAAGGCCTTTTCCTTGAGATTGACGGCTATCTTGAAGAATGTTTTTGTCTGTCATGTCCTTGCTGGTGTGCCGTCTTCTTTCCAGTTGTTTACAGTGTGTGTCGTTTAGCAGTACTGAGGTCCTCATTGAATAAGCTAACCTGCTTGGTGGACCTTCTATGGGTGTTGTTGTCGATCGGAGCAACGCGGTCAGCGCAGTTTGTGATCCAATTGTTGAAGTTTGGTCTAAACTGTTGAAGGAGATGGGGTGGGTGGTGTTAAGAGCATTGATCCATGGGTCCTTCAAGACTTTGCTCCAGCTGTGGTGGGGGCGTTGAGCAGACTGAGGACGGAGGTCTGTGAGTTGGTGATGCTGAAGTGGATGATGAAGTGGTTAGTCCAGGTGAGTTCCGTGGTGTGGCTTTATCTGATGTGATAGTTGGAGGTGAAGATGGGGTCTAATAAGTGGCCTGCATTGCACTTGGGGTCATGGACTAGTTGGGTGAGTCCGATGTTGTTCATACTGTTAAGGAGGTTGTTAGTGTTGATGTCATTGTGAGATGAAAGTTGAGGTCCACGAGGAGAATGTAGTTGTTGGAGTCTTTGGTGAGGTTGGTGGCGATTAATTCGGCAATGAAGTTGCAGAAAGCTGGACATGGACCTGGAGGATAGTAGGTGAGGGTTCCCCTGATGGAGGTTTTGCTGTCTGTTTGGAGTAGCAATTTACGGTGTTCCATGGCTGGGGTGACGTTGTCACTTGTGGTGGTGAATTGGATGGATTTCTTGTTTATGATGGTGATCCCTCAACCAGGCATGTTGATGCGGTTGCAGTGGGTGATCTTGTCCCCTTAGGGTATTGCGGTGGCGATGTTGGGCGTGGAAGTGGGGTTGAGCCAGGCCTCAGTGAGGAAAAAGAAGTGGGGTGTGACGGTGGAGGTGAGATCCGAAATCTCAATGGGGTGTTTGCATAGTGAGTGAGTGTTGAGAAGGGACCCATCCACATCAGACAAACCACCTCCCTCCCCAGCTTCACAAAGGAACTGAAGACATGGCTTTTCTAATCCACCTCCAGTACTCACTACACCCACCCAGCGCCTTGAGACCCTAACGGGTGAGTAGCTGCACTTTAGAAACTCTGATTGATTGATTGATTGATGATTTGGTGGTTTTGTTCAGATTTTGTCTGTGGTGTATTCAGGCTGGGGCTGGTTGGTGTGCTGGTGTGTGCTGTGGCAGGTGAAGTGGCAGTGGGTGCAGGTGAAAAGTCCTACAGTGGAGTATGGGTTGGTGCAGTGGCAGTGTTTGCTGGGACATCTCGGATCAAGGATGTAGAGCGCTTCGATGGTGTATCTGCGGGGGCTGGAGGGCCAGGTGTCATGTAGATGGGTGTGGTCCATGCATGAATGAGCGCAGACGGGCTTGACTTTGGTGCACCAGTGATGCTCCCACTGCGCATTTGCACTGCAAACTTAATTAAGTAGGTTCTGGGGTGAGTGGGGCTTCTGTTGGTGGGAAGAACGGTGAGTAGAAAAACCTGGACAGTGGCTGTGTCACTTGGTCAATCAGCCAACTGAATCAGGCTGGAACAAGCAGGAACTGAAGGCCACAGGCAAGTGGCAGGTAAGGTGGCCAGGTACCTACACTGGTGCCCAGGTGACTGCTTCAGAGCACAAAGAATGGTAGAGAAGAAAGATGCCAGAAAGAGGCAGCTCCTGAGAGCCTGGAGTAGGAGTAGGATGGCTACATCTTAGAACCTCCTCTGACGCTGCCGGGAAGTCACACAGTGAACTCAGCTGGAGCAAGTATTTTTGTGGCAGCAGCCTAGTTGACCAATATGCATGGAGGCTTCCGGTACCGGGTGACTGAGTCTCCTGCAGGCTGTGGGGATGGTCGGCTCACTTGGCGCATGCACTGATAACGCTGAGGATGAAGGATGTAATGTGGCCTAACAATAATAAGGCACAGGAATCTACATGGGCATGTGAGAGTGTCACCAAAAGCCTAGCTTAGACCCGTCATAGACGCAATATAAACCCTGCATGTTAGGGCTGTAGTGTGCCTACGGGGACCCTGAAGCAGAGTTAGATCGGCAATGCAGGAGTAAGATATCATAAATTAAAACCACTAACAGAAGGGGAAATAAAGGCTAGGAGTCCAGACCCATAGGAGTTGTAGGAGCCTAAAGGCATAGGAGGCGATGAGCTGGGATAATAGTGTGCAGCTGGGCACCTGGAAAGCACACAGACATAATTGTGTATTGCACCGATTGGGCAGAAGGATGGACGGATACATAGAGGAGGTAAGCAATAGACAAAACAGACAATCTACAGCTGAGGCTGATATTTGTCTCTAAAAAAAGGGTCAGGAATGCGGGATGGAGGGCAAACAATTTGCTTCAGCGAAGGAAATGGAAGACACAAAACGGGACAAGGCTGTCAGGGCAATGTTACTGGATATGAATGGACATTCTCATCCATAGACACTATGGCCCTCATTACGAGCCTGGTGGTCTGTGACCGCCAGGCTCGCGGTTGGTGGGAGCACCGCCGACAGCCTGGCGGTGCCCCTTAGGGCATTCTGACCGCGGCGCTTTGGCCGCGGTCAGTGCAGGAAAACCGGCGGTCTCCCGCCGGTTTTCCGCTGCCCGTCAGAATCCTCCAAGGCGGCGCAGCATGCTGCGCCGCCTTGGGGATTCTGACACCCCCTACCGCCATCCTGTTCCTGGCGGTTCGCCCGCCAGGAACAGGATGGCGGTAGGGGGTGTCGCGGGGCCCCTGGGGGCCCCTGCAGTGCCCATGCCAATGGCATGGGCACTGCAGGGGCCCCCGTAAGAGGGCCCCGCTTGTATTTCACTGTCTGCATAGCAGACAGTGAAATACGCGACGGGTGCAGTAGCACCCGTCGCACCTTCCCACTCCGCCGGCTCGATTCCGAGCCGGCGTCCTCGTGGGAAGGTTGTTTCCCGCTGGGCTGGCGGGCGGCCTTAAGGCGGCCGCCCGCCTGCCCAGCGGGAAACTCAGAATGCCGGCCGCGGTCTTCAGACCGCGGTGCGGTATTCCTGCGGCGCAACTTTGGCGGGCGGCCTCCGCCGCCCGTCAAAGTTGTAATGAGGGCCTATATGATGCTCGCCCGGCCTGCTTGGGCGGGATGAAGGACAGTCTGAACAATCAAAATATCCACATCGAAATAGTTGAACCGTATATCCAAAGCAGAGGATGACACTGTCAAGCTGACTGAAGTGCTGAAGAACAGGGTAAGCAAACGGGAGCGCCTCATCTTACGCAATAGACTTGGAGGCAAAGTTTTGGGTGTATAGTTGGATTACTGTAATTAATGGTGATGGGTAAAATAGAGGACTATATTGAGTCCATCTTAACGGAGACATCTGGGCACAAACCCACAAAGACCATGATAATATTCTACAGCTGGCCAGAGAGAAACATGACATCAGCTATGTTGATTCCAGAATGCTCATTTGCCCGGATTATATGCAAACAGTCCAGGAACAGGGATGGGACAGAAGGCAAGCTAGCACACCGTCTCAGGTATTGCTCACTAGCATGTTTGATGCAATGGTGAAAAATAGCATACCATTACTTATATTGTTGTCACAGGATGCCTAATGTGAAATGGTAGGGTAAAACTGCACATAAATTCATCTTAATAGCATGGCACATATGTGGTTTGAATAAACCAGAGAAAATCTGTCAGATGCCAGCGTGTGCTAAAAGGCACCAGATAGTCATACTGTTTTTGGAGACCCACCTCTCCAAAGACGCACAGTTCACATTGCTAAAAATGGAATTATGATGATCCTGAATTTTCATTTACAGTTTAGTGAGATATGTAGCGCTGGGCCCTAATACAGTAATTTGGGGTGGGAACTAAAAGCTCCTGCTACACACTGTGTTTGACAACACCAGCAAGAAAGACAGGCAGCAACTCAGGGCCAGGCAGACACTCAAAATACCACAAAATATAACATAGTAGCCATCTGGCAGACTAGTCACAAAGAGAGAGCATACATACTACTCATCAGTGGACAGCACAGCCCCTCGAATTAATTTCTGGCTTGGCAGGAAAGATATAACGGGATGGATGGGAGATGACGTACACCTGGGTAGGACATACTCCGACAGTTTCCTGGTGGTACTAACTCTGGAGCTTCCCAGCTTTGTATGCAGGCGAAAGCTATGATTTTTACAATCCACCATGCTTCTCGACGGTGTCCTCAAAGTGGAAATAACTTACTTTGATGTATATGTATATGAAGACTCAGCGGAAACGCATGCCACACTGTGGGAAGCCTTCCAGGTGGTTGCATGGGGGAGTGTATAGCCAAGGGGCATAAGAGGAAGACTGGTCACATTGGTGTCCAAACTCAGGCAGGTGGAGAATACGCATTGGGCCACAGGTCAGCCAAACTTGCTACACGGCATGCATTCTAAATTACAAGATTATACAGATGAAGCAGAGAGAGATTAGATTCTTGGGCAAGCACATCTCTGCTAGAACGGCCTGGTCTGCTGCCAAAAGGCACTGAACGGCTCAAAGGGCAACCCTTCTCCCAAGCTAATAAATAATTATTTGCCAAGAGACTCTTTGGTCTGCATGGAGGTGACTAAACGGGAAATGCCGTGCTAGTCCATTACACCCGAGGAAGTGAAAAATGCTATCCAGGTATTTAAGAATGCCAACACTCCTTGAAGCAGTGGGTTTACAAGTGAACTCTACAAAGAATATATAAATGAACTTGACCCTTCCAGCAACTTATGTTTGTGTGGGCTCAGTCTAGTAGACGGCAACCCCTGTCATTCAGAGAAGCAGTAGTCATTACCCTGCTAAATCCTGCTGAGAACCCCAGCCCCACCGTTTGCCATTCCTATAGGCCGTTGTCATTAGTAAGCATTGATAAGAAAATATTGGAAAAAATACTTGTACTAGGTTGATTCCACTATTTCATGGCTTGATCATTCTAGATCAATACAGCTTCATAATTGTGAGATCTACAGTGGGTAATTTATGAGCAATGTTCACAGTTTCTCACCAAACAAATCCAGACCCGGGTGCGGTACCTGGGAATACAATGCCTTTGGGATGTACAAATATTACTACAAGAAAACTATGGAACATGCACAGATAACATTTCCCCCACTGTGAAAAAGTGGAACAGACTCCTAATATCAATAGCTGGTCACATAGTCATTATGAAGATCGTGGTGCAGCCTCCTCTACTGTATCTCCTTCAAAACACCCCCCTCCGGCTAAATCATACATGGTTTGACCTGCTGGCTCACTAATGGTGAAACTACCCTGGGCAGGGAACCAGCCTAGGATATGTTGGAAGACTATGAAATTGCCTTATGAAATGGGAGAGATTGTTGTGCCAAAATCTGAAATATATTATTTAGGCGCATAAGTGCATTTTGTACACTAATGGTTTCATGATATTAGACGAGCTTGAAAAGGTACTATCAGCCCCAACCCCAGTGAATACATCTGATAATCTATGAGCCCAGCAGGAAATATGCAAACGGCTGATTGTACCGTCTGGGCATGTTTGGAGCTAATGAATATCTGGAAACAGAAATTATGCTGATACAGTTGTTAAAGAATCCTAGATCAGAAGTGGCATATGAATCTGTTGCCATAAAGTGTTTTCAACCAAAACAATTGTGCAAACTGGGGACAGGTACACAGAACACAGGTTTGTGTCACTCTAGGAATACCAAGACAGACGCCAATATACTAGGTTGGACATGTACCTGTATCATACGCTATTCATATCTGTCAAAGAGCAATTCCCCTCTTATCCAGAGGCACCTAAAACATGGAAGGCATTATCCTCTGTGATATCTAATGTCACTTCGACCAAACTGGGAACCATTATGTATAATGTGATGATGGTAGGTATACCATAGACAAGGCATAGGTCTGAAATTAGAGATAAATGTTCTGATGAAGCAAGGCTATCTATATCAGATGAACAGTGGCTAAACAAAAAATATGCCTGCAAATGATAGGCATAAACTCATGCATTATAAATTCTTGCATAGGATATATCATATGCCAATCAGCAAGCACAAGTAGGGACTGATAGAACATCCTACTGTGCTAGTCCTGAAGTAGGATTTTCTTCACTTGGCATGGGGGTGGTGGCCTGGTATAAGTATTGGGAGTAAGTGTTTGACATACAGAGTGACATGTTACAGTGCCAATTTGAGCCCTCCCCTGTGAAGGCCCTATTGGGACATTTTAAAAACTACCCAAGCAATATAAGAAGTATCTGGCACTGGCATTGTTGATGGGAAAGCATAAAGTATCATAGAGTTGGGTGAGCAGCACGGTGTCTGAAACTGAGAGGTGGCTGAATGATCTAATGAGATGTAACACTCAGTCCGAGGTATATGGCACTTCTTCCGATTAGATTCTGTACAAAAGAGATATGGACAAGACTGCATCTGGAAAGGAAGATGAATGTAATAGGACTAATACCCCAGATCTACAGGACACAGCTACGGGAAAGAACTGACAGAGTGAGCCTATTGGCCAAGAAGTGGTCTTGTAAAGGTGACTTAAATGCTGCTGCTTATGTGACTAAAGCTCAACCATATGCAGTGATATATGGTTTACACTGCTGTCTGTTGCTTTGTGAGGAAAGCCATAGTATGCATTTTTCTTTTTTGTATGCACTTAGTGTTCTGATGACGCAGAAATGAAGGTTTTACATTTATTAGCGCATAAACGTAGAGTGAAATAATCATGTGTGTCTTTAACCGAACTAATAAAGATTGTACGGGGACAAAATGTGCCCTCAGAGTAGTTTGCCAACATTTATAAGCGTGCTTTATATAACGTGATGTATTAGAAGTGTACTAATCCGACATAATCGTAAACGCGTGCTATGATTTGCTTGTTTGAAATGTTTTAGCTTAGCATAACTTTAGTGCAGGCTTCGGCCTAGTTGTCTGGTCTCACGATTTAGATGCTCGTATTTTTCCTATGTGCTAATAAACGTGTATTTTTGCTTGAAGCTGTACTTTTCCACTGAGATCGTTCACATGCTTATCTTAAGGTTTCGTGCCAGCCTGGCATTTTTCTCTTTGCTCCAAGGTCAATCTGCAGGTGCGGACAATGGAAGCTCTGAAAGTGAGTTAATTGGTATAAAATGTTGCAACTTACGTACCCGTCTCCAAGGATAATGTATGCTTAAGTAAAAGCTTGAGAACTGTTGTTTTTGATTGGACAATTTGAAGCCAACCTATGAACCCTCCAATGGAAGACCCTACTGGATTTGAACTGTTGTCTATTTAAACCAGGTGCACGAGAAGAAAGTAGCCATTACAGCCATTGCAGCCATTATTGGACATCCCGCCATTTTGTAGACTTTGCAGTTACTATGGCCCACCTTGCTGCGAAGCCATTTTGAAAGAGACTTTGATTCTTTCTCTAATCGAGAGAAAGAGACTTTAAATGATTCTTACCCTAGAGACTTTAACTTTGATCCCTTGCATGAAGTAGTAGTTTATCTTGCCGCCGTGAGGCAACTGCCCGTCCACCCCTGCCCCTTTGCCCCATCCCATGCTGATCGAGAAACGGTACCTGTGAGACGAAGACTTCCCTGAATGCTGATTGAAATTGGTAAATATGAAAGGACATTGTACAATTGCATTGTATTTCTTTTAGGTAACCAACTGCTGATTTTTGATAAGAGCCCTAGCTAGGAGTTTTCCAAATTGATGTTGCTAAATTGTTTTGCATGAAGTCCCACATGCCGATGCTAATTTGAGGTTAGATGAGGATTCCTTTTGTTGCACGATGCAATTTGAGACCTTGTTATGCTGACTAAATGTATGCAATAAGCTCATTACAGATTATAGTATTAGTGATTTGCATTGCTATTATCGAATGCCTTGTTACTCAAATGCTGCATAGATTGCACCTGTTTTGCCGTTATGGACAGCTATTAATGTTCATTTACGTATATCATTTGGTGTTGAGACACATCTATATTGTGCTAGCTTTGTTAATATAGGGAAATAAATTCACTAACTTTGAATAAACTGGTGTGGTTATTCCTGACTGAAAGGTCAGGGTTCGCCGAAATGTATTCTGGATTAATTGTTAAGTGTTATGTTGATCAGGGTATTGCTTATGTTCGTTATTGATTATTGATTTGATTAAATTGACTGATCTCGGGTGAAGAGAGTCCCACTTAGCCAAAAGATTCATCGGCCTAAAGAGCGTCCAAGTACGGGTAAATTATTAGTACGGAACGCTCTATCAGTAGATGGTAGCAGAGGACGGTTTAGACTTTTGGGACCCCACTCGAGACATACATGGTGTTGAATTAACGGTTTAGACTTTTGGGACCCCACTCGAGACATACATGGTGTTGAATTAACGGTTTAGACTTTTCGGACCCCACTAGAGACATACATGGTGCTGAATTAACGGTTTCGACTTTTGAGATCCCACTCGAGAAGTTGAATTAGATTTTCTTGGGTAAAACAGATTGAGAAAATGATGATGGGCTAGGTCCACCGTGACTTTCCCGGGATCTCGGAGCTTGCGAATGGAGAGAATGGAGGTGTGAGATCAGCGTTGGCGGTACTGGTGACGGTATGAGTGAAGTTAGGGTTTTGCGCTTGCACAGCTTATTGCCGCAGATTGTGTGAAAAGGTTGCGAGGATTTTAGAGGATAGCGGAGGTGCGACTCCGAGTGTAGAAGTAGGGAAGTCGTCGAACTTCATAGAAATAGCGGAGGTGCGACTCCGAGTGCGAGAGTAGGGAAGTCGTCGAACTTCATGTGCGTGTGGCGCTTTGTGCAGAAAAAGGTCCACGTGGTTGTTGTTGTTGAGACGGGCCCTGCGAGGTCAAGAGACTCCGGAGTATGTTGAAAAGTGTATGAGACACTTGTTTTATGTTGTGGTCTGGTCGGTTTAGTAGGTTGATCGGGCGTGGTCAACGAGTCGGTACGTGTGTTAAGAGAGTGAAAGAAACTTCGACTTCGGGCTCTGACAAAATTCTAAGTGCACTAGAATAGATCATTGACAAGTTGAGAGTAGGTCTGCGGGTCAGATTTGCTTGCGAAAGTGGGGACTGAGAAAGATGGAATAACTGCCGAGGCTAGTGAAAAATCCCTAAGGTCCTGAAGCGATTGTGTTACCCTTCCTGTAGTAAACCGACAGATCTGTTTTATTATTATTATTTTTGGTAGCTCGCGATACATGCCAGAAGTTGTTACGAGAGGAGCTGAGTGAAGGAGGATTAGCCGCGAGGCTTTGTCAGCCGCAGTGTGTGTGAGTGTGACGTCACTAGGAGCCGCGCTGGGATAGGTTGGTAGCAGAGAAGGGTCGCGCACGGATTGGACGCAGTCCGTGGGGCTCGATTGGAAGGGGAAAGGCAAGCGAAGAGTATTCCGGGAATTAAAGTCACTTATTGATTACAAACTTTGTGAAATAAAAGGCGAGAAAATGAAATTTTTTAAAGCATTAAAGAGTGCGATGAAGGGGGAGTCTTACATTAAAGCGAGCGTAGGAGAGGAGACGCCGCCCGAAGGTACACCAGCTTACATTGTAATGGAGGAAAAAGGGGTAGCTCCGTGCCTTTGGCTAAAGCAATGGCACAAGCTGACAGAGAAACATGGGAGCGTAGCGTTCCCGATCCATGGGACATTCAATATAAGGATCCTAGAGAATTTGAGATTTGCGATGTACGACATGAAGGTACCTCCAAGGCCAGCACAGTTTGAGGCTCTAGCGATTTGGGAACTGATGGCTAGACAGCAACAGCAAAATAAGTTTGAGACCAGGATAAGAAAGGTAGAAAAGACACTAGCGGACGCTAGGTGGGATAATGCACAGAAGGTGTGGAGGTCAGATGTATTGCAGGGGATAAAATTGTTTCCCGCAATTACTAAGGAAGAAGAGGAGACAGGTAAGAAAGCTACCTGTAAGACAAACAGGAGGTGTTCCAAGGATAGAGAGGACGAGGAAAAGTTGAGAAGAGAAGAGGAGTTAGAGGATGAGGAGTTAATCATGCAATTGCTGAACGACCGTCCACCACCTTATGCAGAGAGTGGACAAGGTCCAAGTACCAGTTCTGCCCCTCCGGCACCGGTACAGAACAGTGGAACTCAGAGTTCTGAAGCATCATCGGGATCTAAAGACCCGAGTTTACTGTTCACCCCGCAGATACCGCAGGTTAGGAGAATATATCCAGATGTGCCCATATTGAAACCAGCAGAAAATTATCAGCCGCAGGTCCCAAGGTACTACAGCAGTGACAACAGTACGGGAATGATTCTAGATCCAACCGTAATGGGAGGACAGAATGGTCACAACCCAATATTGGCACAAGCTGAATCAACCCAGTTTTTGATGCCTCAAAAACAGATGCAGGGGGGAAACGCACATGCTCAGATGACGGGGAGTCAGACGGGCATGCCGGCAATGATGACCCATAGTGTGGGAATGAACATGTCTCAGAACATGGGAAATGGACAGAACCCAGATGCGATATCACTACCCATTACTGTAGGTCCACCGGTACCTTTGTACAGTCAGCCTAACTTAGGTATGAGCGGTCAGGGATCAATGCTGCAGAATGGGACAGAAAGGAGGTGCATAGAAAACACTCCAGGGATAACTCCGATAGCGGCTCAGCCAACTGGATCTGGGTCCTTGATGCAGTTTAGTCCCATATGTGCTCAATCAACACTGGTGAGGTCGAGTCCCCCACTGATGATACCGCTATCATCGAACACTGAAAAGTTGCCGCAACCATCAATGGCAGTCGATGTGAATGCTACACTGATGGGGTTGAATGCGCAACAGCTGACACAGTGGTTCAACAGTCTGAATTCCACACAAAGCTCAGCCAGTGGGAAGGGAGAAGACTATCTGAATAGGGTCAGGTTGAACATGGAAGCACAAGAATTGGTGGAAGGGACTATGGGTGTTAATAGGTTAGAGTCCTACTCGGAAGAAGAGCTGAGATATCTATGTCCCAGGATTACGAGAGAAGTGAACAAGGTACATAGAAGCTTGCAAGAAATAGCTGACAAAAACGGGGTTGATATAGACAAGACGAAACACTTGAGCAGGAGCTACAGGTTGGATTTCGGGACCACAGACTTTGAACACATGAGGTCAGCAGGCATGAAGGCGCACCTTAGAGAATTGCTGCAGAGTGCACAAGTGTGGAGGTGCTTAGACAAATGGGAAAGCAGATGGGTAAAGAGAAAGGAAAAGAGGAAAGACAGTGTTCCAGAGCTCAACGAGAAAAGACCACAGAGTAGTGATGCAGTAACCATGTTACCAATGAGGGAGACAGCAGGGGGAAAATTAATACATGTACCATGGCACAGAAGCGACATTCAGTCTTTTACGGATGATTTTCCCAAACTGAGAGAGAAACCGATTGAATGGTATCAACAGACTGATAGGTTTGTGAAGCTTGCAAAATGTCTCTGGGAAGACCTGAACACTCTCTTTGAGATTGTGGTTCCGGCAGATTTGTGGGAGGATTGCAAAAGAGCTGTAGGTTGGCCGACAAGTGAACCAGAGTGAGACAGGGATACGGGTGCACCATCACCTATGGTGATGAGCTTGTACTATAAGGTGATTGAGCATTTGAAGACGAAGGTTGCCGCGAAAAATGTGGATTGGCAGAAGATCGATCGAACTGCCCAAGAGGCTAAAGAGTCGATTCATAGTTACTATGAGAGGTTGTTGAAGGCGTTCAAGAACTACAGTGGCACGGAAACAATAGAGGCGAAGGACATGCTTCATTTTGTGTTCAGATTTGTGGAAGGGCTGAGACCAGAGATAAGTCAGATGATAAAGTCGCATTTGATTTGTTGGCAGTCGAAACCTATTGATGAGGTGTTGAATTATGCGAAATACTGTAGCGACGAAATTGAAGTGAAACAGAAAAAGTTGAAGGAGAAAGTGATGATGATGCAACTTAAAGCAGCTCAGACAGGTCTGCAAGGCTTGCAAGGGTTGCAAGGGTTCCAACAGCAGGTACCGCAACCACAGCCGCAGTTGCAGGGAAATATGATGTTTCAGCCACAGGCGAGAGGCAGAGGTAGAGGAGGTTTTGGGAATAACGGTCCGGATTTGAACACTGTTGTGACTCCGAATGGTGTGCAGGCATTGAAAAAGGTGATGCTGTGTCACGTGTGCGGAATTGTCGGACATTGGAAACGCGAGTGCCCGATGGTGGTGCAGGAAGGTGCAGGTGTTGGTCAGCAAAACAATGATGTCAATGCATTTCAGACAATGAGGGGACCGAAAATGAGAGGTCCAAACCCAAATTTCCAGACCATAAATCAGCTGCAGGGATTACAGCCTATGCAGCCGCAGCAGATGCAGAAGCCTCGTATGCAGATGACGCAAATGCAGCCGATGCAACAGCAGTTTCCCATGGTACCTAATCAGCAAATGCAAATACCTTTGGCACCAATGAGTCAGCAGCAAGTGATGGTTCCTCCACAGGTCTCGGGTCAGGTAATGAATACAAATGGCACCGTACAACAGTTCCCACTACACAGTGAGGATGGAATAAACAATGTATGGGAGAGTGAAAGTTCAGGAGAGGAGGGAGATTGTGTGCTTGCAGCATCCTTGGAAGTTGATCAAAAGGGTCCGTATGTGGAGGGAAGAGTAATGGGTCATCGTGTCTCATTCTTGGTTGACACAGGAGCCACACGTTCAACTGTTAAGAGCATTGAAGTACCGAATTTGCCACTCTCAGGGAGAACAGTTCAAGTGGTGGGAGTAGCAAACAGGCACCTGATGAACCCAATCACAGATCCAGTACCAGTCAGCATTGGTAACTATCAAGGGTTACATAAATTTGTGGTATGTGACTCAAGCCCGATAGCACTGTTAGGGAGAGACCTATTGTGCAAATTGGGATGTTCGATTATGTGTTCGAACGATGGAATAAAAATTCAGACGAGCAGTGATGGGGAAGAAGAGGACAGTGTAGAGGGGGATGAGATGGAAACTGTCGATGAAGAGTACCCTCTGATTTGCCTTTTCCCGATGATAACTGAAGAAGATATTCCAGCGGAATTACGGGAAACAGTCGGAAAGGAAGTGTGGGATATGACAGGGAAAGAGGTGGGATTGATGAAAGGAGTGGAACCAGTGAAAGTGACTGTAAAGCCCAATGTAACTTTTCCCCAGACCCCACAATACCACATAGCACAAGATACCCTCATGAAAGTTGCCCAACTCATTGACGAATTTGTAAAGCAGGGAGTATTGAAAGAAGTGTTAAGCAGTCCATGTAATTCACCAATCATGGGACTAATAAAGCCGAGTGGAAAGGTCCGAATTGTGCAGGACTTGAGGAAAATAAACGACATCATAATTAAATGTTGCCCTGTCGTACCAAATCCAGCTGTGATAATGTTTCAAGTCCCTTGCGATGCCGAGTGGTTCTCAGTCATCGACTTGTCACAAGCATTCTTTTCGGTGCCTCTTCATGAGGACAGCCAATTTCTCTTTTGTTTCAAATTCTTAGACAGAGTTTACAGTTGGTGTCGAATTCCTCAAGGGTTTTCTGAGTCACCGTCAATTTTCAATCAGATTCTAAAGAAAGACTTGGAAGCGTTAGAATTGCCATTCGAATCAACCCTAGTACAGTACATCGATGACTTACTGATTGCATCAAAGACAGAAAGTGGCTGCACAGCCGACCCATTGCTCTGTTGAACCATTTGGGAAGGAATGGACACAAGGTGTCTCCTTCCAAATTGCAGTTCTGTCAGAAGAAAGTGAAATACTTGGGTCACCAGATAGAGAAAGGGTCACGGAGAATAATGAAGGAAAGAATAACAAGCGTACTTCAAATGAGTCCACCAAAGACAAGGAGGGAGGTGAGGAAATTTTTGGGGATGGTGAGCTACTGTCGCCAGTGGATTCCCAACTTCTCAACTCTAGCAAAGCCTTTACTGAAACTGACCCAGAAGGATGCCTTGGATCAAATTGAGCTGAAAGGAGATGAGATGGATGCTTTTATTGAATTGAAAGAATGCATGTGCAGGGCTCCAGCTTTAGGTATGCCTGATTACACAAAGCCTTTCACATTGTTTTGTCATGAACGTGATGCATGTTCTTTGTCTGTCTTGACTCAAGCCCATGGTGGCATAAACAGACCAGTAGCGTATTTTTCAGCTACTTTGGATCCGGTCGCAGCAGCACTTCCAGGGTGTTTGCGCGCCGTAGCAGCAGTTGGTATCAGCCTCACTCAGAGTGAAGGAATAGTGATGGGACACCCAGTAACAGTCATGGTCCCTCACTCAGTTGAGATACTTTTGACCCGCTCCCGAACGCAACACATGACTGGAGCAAGACTCACAAGGTATGAAACGATAATTCTGGGCTCACCGAATGTGCAGCTGAAAAGGTGCACTACGTTGAATCCAGCAACCTTGCTTCCTGGTGAAAATGCTGAAATTGAGAACGCTGAAGACGTCGAGCATGACTGCCTTCAGGTGACTGAATTTTGCACAAAACCTCGATCTGACATTAAGGATACTAAGCTTGATGAAAATGACCAAATTGTTTTCGTTGATGGTTCATGTCTAAGAGATGGGATGGGAATTTTGAAAGCAGGATATGCTGTATGTACTGTAACAGGTGTCTTGGAAGCGTCCTGGCTTCAAGGAGTCTATTCTGCACAAGTAGCAGAACTTGTAGCCCTTACAAGAGCATGCCAACTGTCTGCATTGATGAAAGTCACCATTTACACTGATAGTCAGTACGGGTTTGGAATTGTGCACGACTTTGGACAACTATGGTCACAGAGAGGTTTCCTGACTTCTTCAGGGTCCCCAGTGAAAAACGGGGAGAGAATAAGGGAATTGTTACACGCCATTCAAATGCCAGCCGAAGTTGCAGTGGTAAAGTGTAGTGCTCATACAAAAGGACAAGACTATGGGCCTGATTCTAACTTTGGAGGACGGTGTTAAACCGTCCCAAAAGTGGCGGATATACCACCTACTGTATTACGAGTTCCATAGGATATAATGGACTCGTAATACGGTAGGTGGCCTATGTTTCTCTGGGAAATGCATATGCGGATCAAGTCGCAAGATTTTGTGCCTTGAACTGTATTTTACTCAGAGATGAGTGGAATTCGATAAGTGAACCAGAACTTGAACCAGCTGAAGCATTTGCCTTGAAGGTCGTAGATACAATGGATGAACTAAAAGCATTACAGAATAACGTCAGGGAGGATGAAAGAGATTCCTGGATTAAGTCACAATGTATAAAGAGACCAGATGAGTTATGGGTTTCAAATGAGGGAAAATTTGTTTTGCCAAATAGTCTCTTATCACTGCTTGCGCGGTTCTATCATGGGCAGGCTCACCTAGGGAGAGATGCCATGATAAGATTGTTCAAAACTGATTGGTTTAACCCCAGATTCCGTCAAGCTGCAGAAGCAGTTTGCCATCGATGTGTCACTTGCCAGCAGATGAACCCAGGGAAGGGAACAGTTGTGAACGCGAGCCACATTGGTAGGGCGAGTGGCCCGTTTAGTAGGATGCAGATGGACTTCATTGAGATGCCTGTGCATGGAGGTCTAAAGTATGTGTTGGTGATTGTGTGCATTTTTAGTCACTGGATTGAAGCATACCCCACACGTAGAAATGACAGCCTTACAGTTGCAAAACTATTGTTGAGGGAGTTAATACCACGTTTCGGATTCCTGATCTCTTTAGAATCAGATAGAGGAAGTCACTTCAATAACGAGGTAATAAAGTTACTTTGCGAAGCGCTGAACATTGAGCAAAAACTGCATTGTAGCTATCGCCCAGAAGCATCAGGACTGGTGGAGCAAATTAATGGTACACTGAAATCAAGAATGGCGAAAATATGTGCATCAACAAATTTGAAATGGCCTGACGCATTGCCTTTGGTGTTAATGTCAATGAGAAACACCCCTGACAGAAAGACTGGACTGTCCCGCACGAAATTCTCATGGGCAGGGCCATGAGACTTCCTGCAGTTCCCGCAAACGCGCTTTTGAATATTACAGATGATATGGTGTTAGACTACTGCAAAGGTCTGGCTGACGTGGTTCGCTCTTTCTCTCACCAGGTGGAAGCGACCACCTTGCCACCGATTCAAGGTCCAGGACACACACTGAAAGCAGGTGACTGGGTCGTGGTAAAGAAGCACGTGAGGAAGTTGTGTCTGGAACCCCGTTGGAAAGGCCCTTTCCAAGTGATCCTGACGACAACTACCGCTGTGAAGTGTGTGGGAGTTCCCAACTGGATTCACGCCAGTCACACAAAGAAAGTGTTGTGTCCCACAGATGAGGAAGTTGAAGCCCTGAAACTGCCAGTGCCTGATAAAACAGTGCTGAGCGCTGAGACAGAGCAAAACCGAACTGAAAGTGAACAGGCAGGAACAGGAGAGAGAGAAATATTCTCTGAGGACGAAGCAACCGACTCACTTGGGGAAGACCAAGGAGAAACCTCAGACAGCGACGAAGCAGCTGAAGGTGACAAAGAACCTGAAGCAGCTGAGGGTAGCAAAGAGCCT
Source organism: Pleurodeles waltl (assembly GCF_031143425.1). NCBI lineage: Eukaryota > Metazoa > Chordata > Amphibia > Caudata > Salamandridae > Pleurodeles > Pleurodeles waltl. Next base: position 144,554,392 of record NC_090443.1, read on the forward strand.
GAAGCAGCTGAAGGTGACAAAGAACCTGAAGCAGCTGAAAGTGATAAAGAGCCTGACGAAAGTAACGGTGACGAAGGGCTTGAAAGAGGTGAAAAAGCAGGAGAGCCTGATCAGAGGAGGGCTTTCCCAGAAGCAGACGATACAGAAAAAGAAAAAGAGAACGTGATTGATTCCCCAGAAGGAGGGGACAAGGCAGAACAGAACGAAACAGTTCAAGCTTCCACAGAAAAGATCGCAGGTCCATCAAATGGACACGGTGCAAAGAGGAGACTAAGTATATCACCAATAAAACAAAGGACTAAAGAAAATTTGAACGACGGAGAAAGGCCAAAAGTGAAAGAGAAAAGAAAGGAAGTGTCTGTCGTGGTACCAACCTCAAGTGAAGGAAAAGACTTGGCCAAAGAGGAAAGTACCAGCGGAGCAGAATCGAAAAGAGAAGCAAAATTGAAAAGGAAAAGGATACCAAACAGGAGATATTCCGGTCCAGAATGGGCCTATGCAGTCAATGACGATTGGACTGACGAATTTGTATCTCTAAGCCTCGAGAACGAAGAAGAAGAGATACCAATAGAAAAGAAAAGTTTTATGGACGCTGTTGATTGAAAGGGTGATAGATGACATTGCTTGCTACAATCTAACGTGATACAACCAGCTGAGACATTGCTAAACCGGATGAGACACTTGCTGAACCGATAAAGACTGAGTTATTGCCGAATTGAGACAAATGCTGCTAACCGATAAGTGACTGGCCTCTTGAAGAAAACTGTGTGAACATTGCGCTCGTTCAGCTTTGTAACTGAATTGCTAAATAGTTTCTTTATATGTGCTTCTAGCTCTCTGATTCTATACAGATCATGGCTACACAAAACAGTAGAGTGAAATATTGTAAATATGCGTGTATAGGCTTGATAATTGCATGTGTACTAATAATAATGGCAATAGTGCTTGCAATGCATGGAAAGGGTGAGAATGAGAAAATTGATGCTTCTACCTTTGCTCCTGTTACTGTCACTGAACTAACCGCATTGAAAAGACTAGAATTAGATGAGAGACACTTGCATGATAAGAAGGAACTTTCGTATAATGTTTTCTATCTCTTGCTAACAGAATATGTTGAGACTATGGATGCGAGAGATTGTTATATGTGTACACAGATACCGACATCAGTAAAGGAAGGGGTGACTTATCACCACATGCCTCTTACATACGGGATTACATGTAGTATAGTAACTTCTAGATTTTATGGTCAAACTAACATACAGTATTTTTACTCAAATTATGATGTTACCTTTGCATATGTTCCTATAATAGCGCAGCTAAGCCAGATTGCTAAAGATTGGGATGCTAAAATAATGAGAGAATTTTTCGAGCCAATGCAACCTTTTGAAACGGCTCACGCTCATAGGGAAAACCTTACCTGCTCGCTCTCTGCAGTAGAAATAAGCTTTTTAGATCGCACAGATGATAGAAGGGCACAAATGAATGCGAAATTAGAAAAAGAGCTAAGTAAGAGGACTTCAGTAGATCATTATGATTTTGCCGCAATAAAGACACAAGGGAGAATAGCTTTAGATGCTTGGCATGTAGGGAAATTTTGTATATATCGAGGTGAATCTTATTATGATAACATTTTCGTAGGAGCAAGTGAGTGTAAACATACGTTTATCTTTAAGGCCAAATGGACATTCATGATGAACGGACTTGACCCTGTCATACCAGGTGTATATTACATTTGTGGGTATAATGCCTATTATCGTCTTCCGAAGGGATGGTGGGGAAGATGTTATTTGGGTATAGTGTTCCCAAAAGTTTATCAACTGGATGACCTATCGATGATTCAAAAGACATCTGGATCCCATCGTATCCAGAAAAGAGAGACCGCAGCTGCTGTGGTAGGAGATATATTTGGAGCCATGATTCCTTCATTGGGAGTTGTGTTGAATTCCATCAAAATAAGAAAGTTGTCTACTATAGTGGATAACATGTTGACAAAGTTTTCAGGTGCTATAATCCTGATAGATGCTGAACTTGCAGCGGAAAGAGCTATGACTCTTCAAAATAGGCTTGCTTTAGACATTCTTTTAGCAAAGGATGGCGGCGTTTGCAAAATGCTTGGTGCGCGTCACTGTTGCACGTATATTCCAGACAACAGTGTGAAAATTAAAACTATGCTTGCTAATCTAACAAAAGAGAGTGCAGACTTGAAGGAATTGAAAGAACCAGGAGTGTGGGAGAAGGTTGGAAAAGGACTTGCTTCAGTGGGAAATTGGATTGGGGGAATTTGGAATGGAATATTACTAAAAATAATACAGGGAATATTAATAGTATTGATTTGTATATTTGGAATTTGGGGAATAAAAAGGGGAATGATAATGATTATGGCAAGAATTAAGAGAAGAAAGGAAGAGAAAATGATGAAAAGAATGGCAGAAGAATACAAAGCGAAAACTAGGGGAACTAAAAGGAAAAGAGAACTGACAGAATTTTAATGGAATAAAATTTGTGGGAATAGTTTGTGTGATGACAAGTAGTCATCAGAGGAGGGATTGATGACGCAGAAATGAAGGTTTTACATTTATTAACGCATAAACGTAGAGTGAAATAATCATGTGTGTCTTTAACCGAACTAATAAAGATTGTACGGGGACAAAATGTGCCCTCAGAGTAGTTTGCCAACATTTATAAGCGTGCTTTATATAACGTGATGTATTAGAAGTGTACTAATCCGACATAATCGTAAACGTGTGCTATGATTTGCTTGTTTGAAATGTTATAGCTTAGCATAACTTTAGTGCAGGCTTCGGCCTAGTTGTCTGGTCTCACGATTTAGATGCTCGTATTTTTCCTATGTGCTAATAAATGTGTATTTTTGCTTGAAGCTGTACTTTTCCACTGAGATCGTTCACATGCTTATCTTAAGGTTTCGTGCCAGCCTGGCATTTTTCTCTTTGCTCCAAGGTCAATCTGCAGGTGCGGACAATGGAAGCTCTGAAAGTGAGTTAATTGGTATAAAATGTTGCAACTTACGTACCCGTCTCCAAGGATAATGTATGCTTAAGTAAAAGCTTGAGAACTGTTGTTTTTGATTGGACAATTTGAAGCCAACCTATGAACCCTCCAATGGAAGACCCTACTGGATTTGAACTGTTGTCTATTTAAACCAGGTGCACGAGAAGAAAGTAGCCATTACAGCCATTGCAGCCATTATTGGACATCCCGCCATTTTGTAGACTTTGCAGTTACTATGGCCCACCTTGCTGCGAAGCCATTTTGAAAGAGACTTTGATTCTTTCTCTAATCGAGAGAAAGAGACTTTAAATGATTCTTACCCTAGAGACTTTAACTTTGATCCCTTGCATGAAGTAGTAGTTTATCTTGCCGCCGTGAGGCAACTGCCCCGTCCACCCCTGCCCCTTTGCCCCGTCCCATGCTGATCGAGAAACGGTACCTGTGAGACGAAGACTTCCTTGAATGCTGATTGAAATTGGTAAATATGAAAGGACATTGTACAATTGCATTGTGTTTCTTTTAGGTAACCAACTGCTGATTTTTGATAAGAGCCCTAGCTAGGAGTTTTCCAAATTGATGTTGCTAAATTGTTTTGCATGAAGTCCCACATGCCGATGCTAATTTGAGGTTAGATGAGGATTCCTTTTGTTGCACGATGCAATTTGAGACCTTGTTATGCTGACTAAATGTATGCAATAAGCTCATTACAGATTATAGTATTAGTGATTTGCATTGCTATTATCGAATGCCTTGTTACTCAAATGCTGCATAGATTGCACCTGTTTTGCCGTTATGGACAGCTATTAATGTTCATTTACGTATATCATTTGGTGTTGAGACACATCTATATTGTGCTAGCTTTGTTAATATAGGGAAATAAATTCACTAACTTTGAATAAACTGGTGTGGTTATTCCTGACTGAAAGGTCAGGGTTCGCCGAAATGTATTCTGGATTAATTGTTAAGTGTTATGTTGATCAGGGTATTGCTTATGTTCGTTATTGATTATTGATTTGATTAAATTGACTGATCTCGGGTGAAGAGAGTCCCACTTAGCCAAAAGATTCATCGGCCTAAAGAGTGTCCAAGTACGGGTAAATTATTAGTACGGAACGCTCTATCAGTTCTAAAACTAAATAGGATGTTAGGATCATCTAAAAACAGTAAGGGACTTAAAGTCTGATTTGTTCTTCTTCACAGCCGCCCTGGAATTTGGGCAGAGTTCAGTTGAAGGCAGGTTTAAATACTTCAAGACGTTTCATGAATCACTGGCAATTGGGTCCTACTCTAAGATGAGGGCCTAAGGCATTAAATAAAAGGCCAAGGGTTTGTACATTAGTTTTGTCAAGTTGATGAAGACAGCAATAAAAGAGAGGCAAGCCTATCTTCACCTCTCAAAATGTGACCCAAAAGTACGTCTAGGGCCCAGCTGTTGGACCTGAAAAAGGGTAAGCCTGTACTGTGTAATATTTTTAATCTTGGGCACGATCTTGATGTCCTTCACTGTGTTCATTGTAAATGGTCCTGTCAGGAGAAACCAACCCCATTAAAAGGTGAAGTGGAGACTTTTTGCCCCCTTCAACCTTTGGTGAAGAAGGAGATACGAATGAACTGCGTATTGCTAAACACACATACTCTCATCAAACACAGGCTGGAACTTTTTAATTATGTTTGAAAACCACTTGCCCGATAGGGCATGTCAGACAGAGACCTGGGCTGATGATAGTTCAGACCCAGACATGGTTGAGGCTCTTTCTGTTGGGTATTCTATTAAGAGACTAGACCGAATTGATAAACAGGGCGGGAGGCGTTGCAGTAGTATTTCGAGACCACATGGAAGTGCTATGTGCACTTGTTTTTCTAATTGGATGTATAGCAATATTTTTCAGGTGCTAATTACCTAACCAATCTTTATTACATGGGCTATTGGTGTATAGACCTCCTGGTCCAAAAACATGTTTTTTTGAAAATTTGAATGACACACTTGAATCTTTTATGCAGTATGCACATTTTGCCATTTTAAGGGATTTTAGTTTTCATTGTGAGGATATGAATAGCAAGAAGACAGAGCTACTTTTGAAGATACTAAATAGCTTCAACCTCTCTCAATTGGTGAATGCCTCCACAAATAAGGCAGGTCATGTATTGGATGGCAATTTTCTCTAATAAGCAAAATCTGAAGGTTGATGACAATGTTCCTATCACATGGTGAAATCATAAGATTGTTAATTTTTGTTCTTGAATCTATATGTTCTACCAATCAGACAAACAAGTTTGCACAATATAATAAAGTCCAAGCTTGAAATAAAGTTTGCATTCCTGATTTGGTAAACACTCTTTAGCGGTCTTACCCTCATTGTATGAAAAATGCCAAACCCACAACAGGGCCATTTTCAGAGTGGTTAGGAGCTGCGGTTATTAAGCATACCCCAGTGAAAATTATTAAGAATCACAGGAGAAGGCCCTTTGCCCCTTGGTTTTCTTTGGAGCTCCGGGAGTTTAAGTGTACATGTAGAAAACAAGAAAAGGTGTGGCAGAAGGAGTTTAAAGTGGAAGAAAAGGCTAAATATAAAAATCATGTTCAAGAATATAAAAATCTGATTGCCTCAGAAAAAACAAAATTATTTTCGGAAAAAGTTTATGCAGCAAAGAAGTCCACCAAAGAACTTTTGAAAACTGTTGAGATCTTATACAGAGATATCTTCAAATCTTACCTATGCTCCTTTCCGGTTGTCCTGCAATCAACTCACAGATTTTTTCAAAAGCAATGTAGAAATAATTGTAAGCAAATTAAACGCCAAAGATAGATTGTATGGCCCTTCTTCTGATCTAATCAATATGACTCCAGGGTCAAGTTCTTTAACTAATCTTCCATTGCTTGTAGAAGATAGAGTGGTTGAATTGGTTGGCCAAACCAAATCTGGGACCCCTTTAGACCATTGTCCCCTAAAATAATTCATGCATGACATTGTGGGAGCTACCTCATTTCCCCTTACTAAGCTCTTTAACACGATTCTGGATATTTTCCATTTGAATTGAAAAAAAGCATCTCTTCTCCCTCTGGTGAAAAAGCAAACACTAGAATCAAAGAGGTGAAGAATTACTACCCTATCTCATGGAAACTCTTACCAGCAAAGGTTCTGGAAAAAACATATGAATATCACCCTGTCCAAATTTGTGGAGGAGAATAATGTACTGGATTCAGCTCAATTTGGTTTTATGCCAAATTATAGCACACAATCTGTCTTAGTTGTTGTTACGTACTGCGCTGGACTTCTCACCTCGGGATACCGGGTTGGCGAATACACCAAGGGGGTCATTCTAACCCTGGCGGTCGCTAAAATGACGGAAGCACCGCCAACAGGCTGGGCTAATCCTCCATGGCGGCGCTGACCCCCTTCCCGCCAGCCTGTTTCTGGCGGTTTTCACCACCAGAAACAGGATGGTGGGAATGGGTGTCCTGGGGCCCCTGGGGGCCCCTGCACTGCCCATGCCACTGGCATGGGCAGTGCAGGGGCCCCCTAACAGGGCCCCAGTATGCTTTTCACTGTCTGCTTAGCAGACAGTGAAAAGCGCGACGGGTGCTACTGCACCCGTCGCACACCTGCAACACCGCCGGCTCCATTCGGAGCCGGCTTCTGTGTTGCAGGCCCTTTCCCGCTGGGCCGGCGGGCGCTCCCTTGGCGGGCGCCCGCCGGCCCAGCGGGAAAGTCAAATTGGCCCGCCAATGTCGGAATTAGGGCCCAAGTCTTCTACAGGTTCTGGATACTCCCAGATAAGGGTGACCCCTTCTAGTAGCCATAGTGCCACTTCACAGGCTACGCCAAAGCAGACCGTACCCTCCAGAAGGAGTCCCAGAGGGAAAAAAAACCAACACTGGGGAAAAAACCTCAAACAGGAACTCCTGAAGAAAAACAAGAAAAAACAGGACTTGACAACAGGAAACAAAAATAGGCAAATCTCCCAAGGCAAAAAACAGGAACAAAGAACAGGCAAAAATCTCCCAAGGCAACAAGCAGGAACAAAGAACAGGCAAAAATCTCCCAAGGCAAAAAGCAGGAACAAAGAACAGGAGCGAACAGCACAACCAGAAGGAAGTGTTTGCAATGCAAGGTGGAACAAGACTGACTGACTTATATACTGAGAAAAGGGAAGTGACATCACAGGAAAAGGAAATAACACCATCTTGAATTGGGAAGAGCCCATAGTCCAGTATAGGAAAAAGAAAGTAGTATAGAAGAAAACAGAGCATGCTAAAAACACGAAGAAGACAAGATGGACACAACATGGACAGAGACAGGCAAAAAGACCAGACAAACCCACCACCAAAAAAGAAGAAAAAAGGGCTAAAGGTAAGTGTAGCATGACCGGGAGCGAAATATATGCTTCCCAGAATGTGTAGTAATAAAACACGGGGAACGGCGATCTGAGTATCGGTAGCGCGTTCCATCCGCGAGGACAGAAAGAGACACCGCGTCTGAGCACGGCGTTACAGTTGTGGCCACCCACCAAGTGAGAAGGATATTGGACTATGGTCAGGCCCTCAATCTCAGACTTCCCACGATCATGATTTTAATGTCTTTGTACTGCAAGTTGGGTTTTGAGCAGTTCCTCAAAAAGTGGTGGGTGGGACCAGGGGGGGGTCCTTCGGCACTGCTGCAAAAGGCAGTAGAAGAACAGTAAACATGTTCAATCAGAGGGCAAGGTCTCCCAGTTTTTAAAGTCGCACAGTGAGTAAGATCACCTTTGAGGTTTGTGAGTCCACGACGGACTGTCACTCAGTAAGCAAGGTTGACCACTGCACAGGGCCACCTCGTAGGAAGGATCTCACAACTCTCATGGTCACCCATTAGGCAGGAATTCTCAGCAGGCATGGTTACTTAACTTCAGGCATGCTCATCCCAGGGCCAGAAGTGCAGACCCACGCATGTTCACACTGAGATCCGTGGCTTTTTTAGGTAGCCATGCACACCACATGTCAAATATGTGGAACCTCGAGGCATTAGCTTCTATGTTGTCCAAGAACTGTGCCTCCTATGCAGTATTTGTATGGCTACATATTTCCATATGAGTTTTGACCATCTGCTGGTCAATTTTGAGTGTGTACCACTGTGTACATCTGGGTTTCAGTTATCCTTCTGCTCATCAAACTGGGTCAATCGTTCCTCCTGTTCTCTCTGTTCAACATGATAGCATTTCTATCTTTATGCCCTAAGCACATTTCATGTAAACCTTTTACATTATTCAATTAAAGTTCCTACTTCCACAGCATTCAATCCTTCAGGAGATTCATTTATTGTGGTAAGAACACCCCTTGCTTCCCTCTCAGGACTGTTTTGAGTGACTGCTTGTCTTTAGTTTCGTTTTTCCCTGATCACACTGCACACTATTCGCTCTAGTGCAGCTGGGATAAGGAAGCTTTCAGATCATTGCCCATTTTCGAATTGTCTACAGTGCCAGTCTGTGTTGATAAAGGGAGAAGCTCAGAGACTTACCAACACGAGACTAAATCGCAAATGTACTATGTTTCCACCTGCAACTCTGTTGTTATCAGTCGCTGGATGGTGATACAGGGCTCCTCCTACAGAACTCCCGATGTCCTTGCACATTCCCTTGTGCACGCAAGAATCTCTTAATCTTTCCAAGAAGCACTGGATAATCCGAAGGTGTTCTGCGCTCTGATGTTGGAACAAGTGACTTGATTTTGCTACAGGTTGGTCAACATTTCCACAAGTCTACTGCTGTTGCTACCTTTTGCCTAAAGTTGGTACACTTCACTGGACGGGCCCCAGGACACTTTTTTCTGATGATAGATTAAACTGTTTTCTTTAAGCACTGCTTCCGCTGCTTCTATTTATTGCAAATACCCAGTGCCGCTATTACCCAAATTAATCATACTCTGTTTAGCAACCTCGAAATGATGGAAGACTGAGTAGGCCATGGTGGTATTCGAATGAGAGATCTGCAGATGAAATCTTAGCAACGATCACTGAAGAACTTTTGAGTGCTAGGGCAAGCAAACCGATTAGCTAACCAGCATCTCTATAGAGAGGTAAGTAATACTTGAAATGCCAAGTCTTTAGGAATACTCCCAGAAAGTAAGCTCCACAGTCTGGGGTCAAAGACAGAGAATGCTTCACTACCTGCTCCGCTTTTAAGAATGAGAATGTACAGATTGTTGTTTTTGGCTGGAATTGGGTATTTCTTGTCACAAAGGGAGTTAATTTTGTAGCATGAAAAGGACTGTCTGTCTGCTAAAAAGCTTTATGAGCGAAAGTACTTTGATCAAAATTTTCTTATCAATTGGCAACCAGAGTAGTCTCCATTAAGCCAGCGATATTAATCATACTGCTTAAATCTGGCAGTCAAGTGGAGTGTCAAATTTTGGATCAACTGGGGTTATTTAAATGCTTTTTTAGTGGACTTAAATGATGAACAATGCCAAGTGAAGTGTCAAAGGCATGGGCACAAGAGTAGAACACAATGAGAGGTGAGATTTCCAAAGTTAAATAACTTGATGCAAGTGGGAAAACAAGTGTATGCCAGAGTAGACATTGTAGAAAAACAAAATAAAACCACAATATTAATCTGTGGAAATAAATAAAGGAGATTGTCAATTTTGAACTCCAAGCGGTGAAAGTAATAACTTTTCAAGGTGGGATCACTAGTGACAAAGGTCAATGTGACGAATCCCTCAGGTTCGTCGTCCTGCCTACAACAAATATCTTTGCCTTCTCGATCTTCATCACCAACAAATTTCTCACCATTGACCAGCAAAGACTCTCTTAATTTAGGAGCAGTACTACATGAGCCTTTAACAAATTTGGACACCCTCAGTTGAGGAGCAGGAATCCATGAACCTGACTAGCAAGTAGACGTTCATTATAAAGAACCTCACTACATCACTGCTGAAGCAGCCACCTGATTCTAATGAATCTCAGGGCAAATGCATACGGCTCCTACACCTCCCTTATAAACAATCAGATAAAGAGTTTCTGGAACATCGTCTGTTAGAACTGAGTTGGTTTCTCTTCCAAGACAAACACAGCCTGGAGAGGGCAGATAAATCTTGAGTCTTCAATGAAGTCCCTCGAAGATCTTGTTACTACTTCCTTGGCTGCTCTTGTAATCTGAGGTAATGGTGGAAAGTGGCCAGTTTAGTAGGTTTTAAGGTTTACAAGAGAAATCCGACACAATGACTAAATGAAAGGAGGCTTTTATCATTTTAAGGAGGTGCTCCATGACAGAAGTCTAAAAACAAGCTCAGAATTGGCCCTTAACTGAATTCTTTGGATAATGTGATTTAACTGATTTTAGTTAGGGCATAACTTCCTGTTACGAAATTGAAGAAGGTGATATAAAGCCAACATACCCTGAGTATCTAAATTCTACTAACACCTTCTTTCTTGCTAAATCTGTCAGGATAATTCGTTAATAAATCTGGGTTTTGGCGTAGTAAAATATTTATTTCATCACACAAAACTCAAGTGGAATTAAATGGTAGCCACTGAATATAGATATTCTTTTACCAACTCCAATAGCACTTTAGAAGAATTTGTGGTGGGACTGAGCCTAATGAAAAGTCTATTATAACTTTTTTGATGAACGTTTTAAATTAGATCCTTTTCAATTTTTGTTGTGTTTTTTTAGCCCTAGAATCAGGAAGTTGAACACTTGCATTCAGGTTTCGTTGTCAATTACTTCACATCACAAAGAACAGAAGTAGAGTGGAGATTAGTGTCAGACTTGTTGTCTTTATGTAACATGTTACATTGAAAAGATTATAAAATATGACTCAATCATAAATAAATCCCCCAAAAGTCTGTATTTGTGGATTCACGATAAATTCAGTCAGAAGACAAGAGAGTAGGTAGTGATGATGGTGTCATTTTTTTCTAAAGTTATAAGCTGGTATCTGTATTTCGAGACAAGATTACGGATACCTATTATTGTAATTCTGAGATGTAGCACAGTGATTGTCCAGGGTAAAAAAAAAAAAAAACTGGATTTTTGCCACCATTGTGATTACTTGAATATTCTGTTTTTTATTAGTTACCTGAAGAGCAGAAGGGTTAGTTTAATCCTATGGCCCGTAAGAGACTGTTCTATATTTTTGGGCCCTCTGATACAAGCGACTCACCCCATGTAAAACATTTAAAATGTTGACTGGCAGTTGGTCAGACCCCTAGCTGAATTTATATTTCAGGTTGGATTGAAATGTATGGTTGTCTTTTTGCACTTACCCGGGTCCCTTACTCATAAATTAGAGGAGTAGAAAATTAAAATCCTGCCAGTGAAATTCTGTAAAGGTAACGAACGTTCCAGCAACACAAATTTGTCAAGTTTGCACCTGCACAAAACACCCCCTCAAGTTGCAGTATCCCACAACAATCAACTCCGTGGAAGATTGTTTCTTCTGGAAATTGCTGCTAGATAATTCTTTGATAAAAAGTATGATTTATTTGTTGTTTCTATAGCAAAACCTAATTTTTTGAAGTGGAGTACTGGGGTAGATCAGTCAGAATATATGACTGTCGACTCTGGTATGCCCTGTCGCCACCCACAATAAATTAAATCAGTTGCCAGCCTTCAAGAAAGCTGAAGACATGCCTCCTTCAAAGAGTATTTTTACAGTTGCCCAATCAGCTCTGGGATTCCAACCACTCCCAAGTAAAATAAGACCGGGTTCATATAATTACAAAATGCTGAATATGATGTGCTCCTACTGATAAAGATACTTCTTTCTTGCTGTAAGTTCCTTTGATACCAACCAATGAGTACAGCCACTCTTAGGGCCAGATGTAGCAAAGGGTTTTTCACATTCTGTGTCAATGGGAAAATGTGTTCGTACATATGGCCCTTACTCTTTACACCCAAATACTTGCAAGAGCTGTGAGGTGGCAATTCCAACAACATCACAAATGAAAAGGTAACGACGAGATAAATGTTTATTACAAATTTATAAAGCGTGGTATTTAATTCTAAAGGAATTTAAAATGACCTATTGTAGGACCTTTCACCATGGAATTACAGACGAAGACAGTCATGTTTAACGACTAACAAGATGACGTGAAGAAGGCGCAGCATGTGCAAACAGAAGTTCATCTGTTGTATATATCTAGGTCAAGTCTGAAGTAGTAAGACCCAGCACACTTACTTAGTGGTGATGATGGGTTTTGTAAAGACACAACAATATAGTTGTATGTTTAGCACTTTTCGTGACACACAAGAGCTTTCAAAAAGAGTAGACATGGTGAAAGACAGAAAAAGGAGAGGACTTTATATGGAGGCATCTTTTTGGTTTTTAGGATCCCAAAACTGAGATTCACTCCATGACTAATTCCCCTCTGATCAGCTGCACTTTTGAAACCTTAGGTAAAGTATGTTTACAACTAAAGAGTATTTAGAAGCGGAGAACCTTACTTAGTAACACTGGGTAATTCTCTTGACAATATATCTACTTGTATTGCCACCATCACTTTGCTTCTCAATGTTTAGGAAAGCTCAACATTGGAACCGAATTGAGACTTATTAAAGCCTAGAGACGCGTTTTCTGTCGCCTTTATCTCCCCTCCTATTACACTCACAGGTCTACACAAAAGATATCAGACAACATAAAGAAAAATCTTTCATGTGTGTAGGTGAAATATGTGAAATGTGAGATTATTTTGTCTTCTTCACAGATAAGGGTTGGCTGGTACATGGATCCTGGTGCACTCCTAGGAGCAAATGAAAAAGGGTTTTTCTTTGCATTCCTTTTTTCGTCAATTTTGTGGAGAGTTTATTGTTGGGAGGATGTATAGGGTGGTCCTTCCTTCTCTCCCTATTTTAGTGTTAGCCCCTAAAATAATACCATCAGCTTAGTATCTCACTACATTTGGACTATTGTACCCTGAAATAATCATCAAATGACATAGCTTAGAGGGCAGCAAAGGCATGTGGTGGTATATATATTTATATGATACAACAAGCGTCACATCTTCCTTGTTCCTTAGAGTTCTCGCTAGAGTCCTTAGCTGTCGGAAAACAAAATCTCTTGAGGAACCAATACTATTACTAGTAGTGTGAAGCAGATCTCTGTGTAAGGAATTCTTCAAATTGCTTGAGGATTTTCTTTCCGGCGATGTTTTGTAACGCTGAATTTGTTTTACAATGGATTAGACCCATTTCGTCCAAGCCTCAAAGTTTGTTTCCCCTCTCATTCTATAAGGAAACACAATTTTAAATGTTTCAGTGAACTAGCCAACACTGTCATTAAAACAGTTTTTGTTTTAACTGCACCTGACCTGATCATATATAACTTTGAATGTGGTAGAGAGAAATTACGTGACTGGATCGCCACACTGTTTGCCATTGGCAATAAAACCCTTCATTCCCCTAAACATAACCACTGTCTGGGAGTTTCGATCACTTCACCAAGGCTGGTTAAGTATGAAGCTACAATTCGTGTTTGCCCTGTTCACCTAGAATGTAAGGCTAAAAAGGGTTTACTTTACCAAATAACAAGTGAATGGCATTGCACCTATCTGTTGAATCTGTGTGCGTACAATAACATGTAAGGCAATTAAAAATCTATTATATGGCGTGAACAATATTTTCCAACTTGACCTACCATAACCATCATCAAATAACTTTATTTGGATCATTAAGATCATAAAAGTTGTACATACATAAATTCGGCATGCTGGCATACTACAAGGCATAAACAAAACATTGCACATTTTTTTATTAAAAAAGGATAAAAATGCAAAGGACCTGGTCTTAAATAGACTGATAATTAATGAAACTATATTTTGCTGGCATATGCATACACAGAAAATCACCAATGCCAAACGGTGAGAAGCCAGAGCAAAGAACAGGTACTAAAATAGCTATTGCTGCTGGACCATAACAAAACATTATCGATAGCCACTAGCTAATTGACATTACAAAAATTAACCGATATAAAACATTGACCGGCTCCCCTGTTAAAGAATACAAAGATCAGCAGCAGCCGGCAATATATGAAAGTGGTGGGGCGAGCGAAGTTCCCCACTGCATCAAGAAACAGTAAAAAAAAGTACAGAAACATAAATGCATGCACAATAAAAATACTCACATGTATTATATTAAAATGAAAAATAAAATAAATGTACTTACCCGGGCTGCTTCGTCCTCTGTGTCCTTTGCAATCTCCGATCAGCAAGTGGAAGGGGAAACTTCCCTAAACAATGCTGGTGCTGCTCTCATGCTGGCAACAACCATGAAAGCAGCAGCAGGATTGGATGGAACGGGCTGTCCAGACGCTATTTCAGGCCCTTTAGGCCTGTGCTTGGTCTCCACCCAGTTGTCCAAGGCAGCCGGGTGGAGAGCTTCAAAGTGCGCATGTGAGTTTGGCCCAGCACAAGTCTGCCAGCACTGCTTTAGTCCTCCGTTCAAATGAAGACATGCCCCTTATTTCTCCTGACTCCAGGGCAGACTGTACTGCTGCGGCATGCCTTGTGAAAAATACAATTTTATTGTTCACGCTTAGCGCGGCTCGCATGCGGGCATGGGGGGGCAATGCTCCTCCACCCTCTAGGAGAAACCACCGCTGACAAAGACACAAAAAAATACAAAAGTGCAGCGGTAATAAAGTGCAAGCATATGTAACCAAATTCAATGAATCAATTAGAAAAACACAACTACAGGCCAATGCTACAGAGTAATAGGCCGGTTTGTGTCAGCAAAAATGACAACACATAACCCAGTGTTTACAGCAAGCTTAGACGCATCTCCACCTCAGCCAAAAGAAACATTATTCTTTGGGTTATCCAGGAAACAGTAGGGAATAAACTCAGACACCAAATACTTGGCAATGGAAAAGACCACCACGCTAAAGGTATCAGCACTGAGGATCCTAAAGGCCTCCATGTACTACTACCTAGTACCCAAGTTGGTACACAGTGGAGCCAACCATTCTGCTCTCTGAGTGTAATATAACCGACTAAAAACAAGATATAGGGGTTGTTTCAGGCTCACCCGCACAAGCAGGGCAAAGATTTCCCTGACCAGTGTCCGACGTCCTCTTGCAATGGAACTGGTTAGTAGGGTCAATTACAATGTATACAATTTACGGGCCTTGGGAGGGGGGATCGCATCAGAAGTGGACTTGTTGTAAGGACAAGGTTTTACATCTAGGAACTCTATTGTTAAGGTACGTCTGCAATGGACTTTGGGCAGCAATAAAGTTCGAAAAAATTCCCTTTATGCCTACTTTTGAGGACGAACACATTTCTACGGGAGAGGTCCAATACTTCTCCAGACCCAGTTTCCCTAAAAGATCTTTCACACATTTCATCCTTGGAATTTTCCTTAAGCTACTGGAGACATTAAATCTTTGATGCCTACAAGTCGGGTTCGAGGGTTGGAGAAGTCCAGAGGCTGAAACTAGAAGGTCAAGAGACAACATTCTATCTTAAAAGAATACTCCTTTGGGCACAATCAATTCTCACTGGAATCAAAAGAGTGCAATCCCGAAGTCCCAACAGGGATCGAACAAACTTGTTTTCAGCTAATGACAAAATGTTGGCGTTTGCGCACCCGTAGATTTCTGCTCCATACAGAGCTGCCCCTAAAGCTTTTACATCGTACCTGCCATAATAGTTTTGATCAACTTTACGTTTTTGTACCCTGGGATACTGGCTCTGACGCTGGGCCTTAAGATGTCCGCTGTAATAGATTCAAGAACTTCCTTATGTCAAAAGTCGCCAAACTGCAGCTGGCTTGTGATGTACCTATTCATTTATTCTTACCAAGAAACTAGCTCTGCTTGGTTAATAGGGGATGTTTTTCAACACGCTGACTCTGCCCGCTCTTTCAGAAGCAGTAACCCCACTTCAAAGAGAACCAGTATATTTTCATCCAAATGGTTTTCAATTTCTGATCAGGCATGAGTACAGTTGTCATGGTGCTGGCACTGCTGTCTACCCCTGGTCACAGGGGAATCATTGTGGCGTTGTGTTTTTTATCTCATTGAATCTTAAGGCTGACTTTGCCGCCTGTAACCAAGCCCTTCTACTTCAGTATCTTTCTGAAGCTGGCATTATGGCTAAGATGCCTCTCAGGATAATATACTTCTTGCCTCACAGTTCTCAGTCAGTGGCACTGATCCCTTTTGAATCCAGGACCACACTGGAAGAGGCGGAGTGCCCCAGAGACCTGCCTCGTCCCCCTGCTTTCCAGTTTTTACTCAAAACCCTTTCATCCTTACTACACACACATGCAGTGTGCACTCAGCTAGTTTTTGGGCCTGAAAAACAAAACTGGAAATGGTTGACTGACATCAGTTGTGAGTTGCAGCATGCAGGAAGATGGCACATGTCTGCCAACATTCTCATCTTGACTCCAGCGAAATCAAAGATCCTGCTGACTCACAATGTTATCCCCCTTTGAACAGGAAACTGCGACTTTCTACGATGGGTGCCTGTTCTAATCCAGTATCAGTTGTAAGAAATATAGGTATTCTTATTTAAGGAGATCAGCTCCCACCCTCTCAACTGGCTCTGTTGGTTCTCATCATCTCTTTGCTTCTTTAGAGGTGAAGCTTCTTAACGCTTACATCTACTCGAAGGGAACTGTGTCAATGGGTCTCCTCAGGCCATATTCTGGCATCATCAATTCTAAGGCTACGCTTTATTCAGAACTGTGTAGCCCATGTTTGTATTTTAATTAAGAATTTCAACATTGTGCTGCCTTATGTGAGTTGCCTCCGCCAGCCTTCTGTGCAGATGCAAACCCAGATGGATGCGTCCTTTATAGAGCCTTCTTCAGCACTGGCCCTCTTTATCTATGAAGAGGAGGACACTTATCTTTCTGTGTACAGTCTCAGCTCCGAGATCAACTTTAAATGCCAGATGAAGAGTCCACCATTATTGTTGACTAATGTAGGAGGAAGATCCCTTTACGTTCATGGAGCAAAGCTTGGTAACTACCAGAATCCTTAGAACTTGCCCAAGCTTCCGAATGTCTGACTTTTCTTACAGGAATGTCTTCGCATTTCATCTCGTGGATGTCTGCAGCTACAGGAGAAGGTTTTACTCAACTTTTTACCCACATCTTTTTAGCACCAAGAGACTCCTTGAGGTGAACGCAGCGCATTACAAAAATCAATAACTTAACGGAGCATTCACTCACAATGGAGCCACACAACCTGCCTATCTTGCTTCCAAAAAAGAAGAGTGCTGAGCAATAAAACATTGCGAAAACCCATTTTCTCTGAATTTATTTTCCCTTCCCGTCGCTTGTTTTAATTTTTTTGCTTTTATCGCCGCATTCTTCCTTTTTTCCACTTTTTAATTTAAACATTGCCCCATTTGCTGCCAGTGACCTTAACGTCTTAAATTAGAATGCAATGTAGTGTGCACGCCTTGACAGCCCCGGCATTCAAAGCCCTGCCAAGCTTGACAAAAAAAGGTACAATTACCAGCTCCCTCATCCCCTTCATCTCTCTCCTCTGCCTTTTTTGCAACATTTATGTTTTTAATAACATTGGAATGGTTTTGACCTTGTGCATTAATATCAGATTCAGGAATGAGAGGCACTGCCGTGCACAGCGGCACAGCAATATTCCTAAATCCACTTCAACTACCACTTTTCGCGTGGATGCGGCTCCTGTCTGTCTCCCGCCATCCACAGCATTTTTTATTGTTTTTGATTGTTCTGGTGAAAGCTTCCGGATGTAAAGCGCACAAAAACCAAGGATCTCTTTCTACCGCCTTCCCTCTTCCAAGCAGGCAGAGGTGCGGTCCTGTTAACATCGGTCCCAGCCAGATCCCTCAAAGGGACAGAGGACAAGCGCGCATGCACAACAGGTCCAGTATGAGCAGCAGCCCGCAAGCTTCCTTCACAGCACAGTGCAAGCTTCCTTGTGCATAGATAGGTACAGCACGACCAGCAGGCCCGGGTCCAGGAATTTGCATCTGGATGGGCGAAGTATGCTTTTGGGTGGGTCAGTGTGTGACCAATTCTTGTCAGTTCTGGAGGTAGCCTACAAGCCCAAGACTTACATCATATCTTTATCCAAACAGGCATACAGTGCATCTAGAGCATTCTTTGAGAGTAAGAGCTAGTGTCTACACTCAACAGCCCCAACCTTTATAATTTTCAGCAGACCAGGCTTAATCACAAACTGCTGGATTCCATGCAGATTGTAAAAGTAGTTCAAGCTTAAGGAGGCCCCTGTTACCACGCCTAAGCCTTGACGTTTCCTATTAGGAAGACTGGATGCTTACTCCTTGCAATTTTCCCAAAGCCTATTTCTTTGCATACTGTAAACTTTGTAACTTTTATTTTCATGTCAGTCATTCTTTTTGTGGTGAACTTTCATTGATTAAAAAAAAGTTTGTAAAACAGCAACACTTTTAGAAAAAACGAAAGCAGTGTTGTTGATAACTGAGAGCAGTTTTTTGATAATTGCAGTAAAACAGGTAACCTTCTGGGGCCCTATTTCACAGTGGGCCCCGGTTACAGCAGGGGCAGCAGATGCTTGTGCTGCCCCTTCCGTAATACTGATAGTGCTGGCACATGGGTATACCCAGTGCTATATTCAGAGGCTGTTCCCTCATTTCCATGGGGCGCAAACAAGGGAATCATTTTGCCTCTTAGCCCACCCATATTATGGATGTGGGCGCAGAAGCAAACAGACACATAACATGGGAAACAAAAGCAACCATCCAGACTAACCAAATACTCCAGCATGGTTGGGTTATGTATCAGTCTGAACTGAATGCTTCATGAAGTGCATTTACTTCTCTTGGGTCATGTCAAGTCATGTTATGTTGGTTTGTAATGCACACTCTTACCCATGGTATCCTGGCACTGAGCTGGTGTGATTAGCCAAGCCTTCGGCCTAATTTGGTTACTCAAAAAGCCAAGTCTTCAGCTTCTTGAGGAATTCAAGAAGTGAGGAGGAGGCTCTGTTGTGTATCAGAACCACATTACCACATTTCATACTTTAGGAGTGATGCAGGAGAAGACTCAACCACTGGATCTGTTTTTCCATATGTGTGGGGTTGTGTTCAAATATGAATCTTGCCAAGTTGAGGTGCCTGGAAGGTTTGTGAAAGCAGATGGTATTGTTGAGTGATACTGGGCCAGAGTGCCTTAAAAATTTTGGGTGAGGAGTTTGAAATGTGCTCGTTCGTGTATGGGTGTCCAATGTAGCTCCTTGAGGTGAGGTGAGATGTGTGAGTTTAGTGAGAGTTTGGGAGTGATTCTTGCTGATGAATTCCTGATGTTTTGCAGCCTCCTGATGAGATGTCTGATTCCCCGGCATAGAGAGTGTTCTTGTGGTCTAGGTTGCTTGTGGCAAGAGCGTGGGTTTTGATTTTCCATGTGTTGACTGGGAGCCATTTGAAAATCTCCATGAGCATCTTCAGTATGTGGAAGTATAAAGCAATGATCGGATTGACTTTGGCTATGATGTTGGGTTTGCAGTCGAAGATGATTCAAAGCTTCTTTCCTTGGCTTATGTAGTTATGAGGTGGGTCTAGATATTTAGCATTAATTCCACCATGTGTATATCATCCCACATTGCATAACCAATGGTAGCCCTTTATTGAACTGAATTATAAGTCCCATTGCAAGTAGATGTGGTTATACAAAGAGTATCATCAGGGCCACTGAATTTATGTGGTAGGTGAGGACCAAATTATGCAGCAGAGCTGACTGAGTTATACAGCAAGAAAAGGAAAATTGTGTGAAGTAATGCAGTGACATTTTGTGATTACTTTATTATTTTGTCATTTATTTTAACCAGTTAACACTGTGTGTGCCTGTGTTGCCCCTTATTAGCACAAGTTTAACACCCCGGGGCAAATTTAAGAGTCCCTAGCGCCTCCTTGTGCCACATTAGCGTCATTCTTTTTTTACGCTTATGTGGCCCAACGAGGCCAAAATCGCATCGCCAAATTTACAAGTGGCGCAATGCATGCATTGCGCCACTTTGTAACCCTTTGCTCCACATTATGCCTCAGCCATGCATAATGTATGCTAGGAGGCGTTACCCCATTAGGGGGGCTGAGAAAATGGTGCAAAGAAATCTAGGAGATTTCTCTGTATCATTTTTTCCGGCACTTTTAACCCCTGCTCGGAGCAGGCGTTAAAAGGAGACACACCATTATTCATAATCAGCCTCAATGAGCTTTGCAGGATTACTGTAAACATTTTAAAACTAATCCTGCAAAGCTCCGAACTAGCATCAAAAATATTGACGCTAGTTCCCTGACTACTCCCATGGTGCGCCGTGTCTTAGATGCCCCGCAGATATGGTGGCGTTAGGGTGGCGCTAAGGGGCACAAAAAAAGTGGAGCTGCCACTTTTCTTAAATCAGGCCCCAAGTATAGCACTAAGCAACTTAAAGGTGAACAGTCAACCTTTGGAAAAGGTCTTCAACTGCACTGCAACCTGTATTGCAGCATTTTGTTGCAATGTTTGGACCCTTCAAGCTAAAAACATTTTTTAAATCTGCAGAATATGCAGCAGATGTTAGATTATGTGACAAATCTAGGAAATATATAATTTTGCGGAAAGCACCACAGCCATAAAACTTCACAATTTCGTGGCGGTGACTGAAACCTGGGAAAATGCAATACACTGTAACAAGATAACAGATTATGAATTGCTCACATAATAATAATTCTGCCATACTGGTGAGGACAAATTCAGCCCAACACAATAACTGACTTGATATAACAGTTATTAACGTTACCCCAACATGTGGCAGCAACTAGACATACAGGCTTAGAACCTGATTCACACAGAAAAACATACATTTTGTGTAAGTTTGCTATTTTTGGTATTCCTAAGCTTCAAGTTTACTTGTACAAATAGTAATTTTATGACTGTAGAGACTCCACACTCCTGGCAGAGACTCACACATAAAAAGTTGTGTGTTTCCTATATTTTTATTTGCGGAACTCTTTACCCTGACTGCGGCATCTCTGGAGTCGTAAAATTACTGTTAGTAAAATTATTCTTGTAGTTCTTGAATACGAAATAATTGTAACCTTACACAAAAGTGTATTTTTACCTTTGTGAATCCGGCTTTTACTTTTTTAGGTATTGTAATTTCACATTAATTTTTTGGGGGACATTTATGATTCCCTCACCCTGGAGGCTGCTCATCCAATGAAGCAATGCGATGCTACTGTGTGAATAGTGTAATGTATGCCCATCCTATAGTATATTACTGCGTGCATCTTACACAAACCAAAATAAATAAACACTCTCAGAACCCCCAAAGAGACCATAATGAGGGTGCAGAAGGCTGTTCACAGGCCTGGGCCCTGGTGTCACTGTACCTGGTGCATCATTAGCAGGTAAACCTCTGTCCTCAGTCTCCCAACTAGAGATGGGGACCCACTGAAACCTCGATTCAGGCTTGAGCCTCAAGCATGTCTTTGGCTCAGATTAAGGTCCTGTTGGAATGTAGAGTCCATAACGCGACAAGCTTTCATGTAGCTTCTGCCTGACACCCTCAATCTACCTGAATGTTGTGTTATGGCGAGAACTTCCAACTTTCAACAATCTGAACAAGCTAAGTTCAAGCCTCGCCATTGGCTCAACATCCTGTGATCCTGTGCAAATCTCCATTGTCTAAAGAAATGAATGTGACCCTGTGTAATGTAACTGATGTTCATATAAAGTGCTTTCAGTACATCCAAGGAGAGTTTGCCCTATATAAAAACTGCAGAAAATGGCACAAAGAGCTAAAAACAAAGCATTAACATCTAAAAGAGAGACAAGTAGGTAGCCATTTAGTGGCTGACTTGTACATCGTGAAAACATAAAACGTGGACAAATTGTAGGTTCCCCACTTAAATTGTGTGATCTTGTGCAAACATTTTATTTCAACAAAATGTATTATTCTTCATGTTTGCGCTTGAAAGCACCTACAAATACATGAATCAGAAAACCAACTATACAAAAACCTATTGTGTTTGATTTCATAGACTAATGTTGCTCTGTAATAATCTGGGCCACATACAGGGGTCACATGACAACTGTCTTGCCTGTTGGTTCACTAATAGTGATGCCACCAGTTTGAGAATGGGGGCATAAGTTACTCTAAGCTCATGTTTTAATAAGTACTTTTCACTGCAGGACTAAGTTGTGACATATTTCAAAGTTTTCATGTGTTAAAGAAAATACACTTTTTGAAGTTTGAAGAGATTTTATGGTATTTTACGTGATTAATTTAATGTTTTACTTAATAAACATTTTCAGGGCTCGGCTCTGGCTTTGCTCTTCTTGTTAATTTTGTTGGTTCAACCACCTCTTCCCTCAACACACAGCTCTCAGTTGCAGTTTTAAAGACTGAAAACAAATTACAGCATTCTGATGTTGAGATGGGGTAAGCACTTAACAGGTGTCTTCTCCATGGCCTCTTCTGCCAGTGACTGGGTGGGCCAAAGGCTATGTTTGGGTGGGCCTGGCCCACCCGGCCACCCTGCCCCCCTGCTAGAACCAGGCCTGAGACCAGCAAGCCGTGCAAGCTTCCCTTACACACAGATCCAGCATAGCAGATGCAGAGAGCATCATCTATCAGACATATTCAGCGTGTCCAGTAGTTTGCAAGCATCCCTCGTGCACTTTGCAGATACAGTGAAGTCTTCTATACGCGTAGAAGGCAGATGTCTGCTCAAAGCACCGCATGTTGACAGTTTTTCTAGAGCTCTGGAACAACTAAGAGGGGACACAAATTGCTTTTTGAAACTCTAAATAAATAAGACAAGACGCAGGGAAGCATCAGTGACTTCTAAGGTTCCTTCATACATAGGGCAGGGCTATGCATGTATTTATATATATATATATATATATATATATATATATACATATATATATATATATATATATGTTTTATATGGTATTTCTATAGCACGAGCCTAGCGCAAAGGCAGCGGACCAAAGCGTTGGCAACAACAGTGCAAGCTTCTGTCGCTCGCACGACAGGTACAGCATTGACAAACAACAATGTAGCTTTTCTCATGGACAAAATATGTACAGTATGGCCAGCAGTAGTGCAAGCGCCTCTCATATCCAACAGCAGTGCTTGTACACAGAAAGGATAGCTGGAGTCGTGAAAACACCAGTGCAAGCTTTCTGCACACAGGAACAGCACAAGTGACAGCCTTCCAAAGTTCCCTCATACATAGAGAAGGTTCCGCATGACCAACAACAGTGCAAACTTCTGCCGTGCACAGAACCCGTAAAGCATAGGGGACGGCAGTGGAAGCGTCCTTCACATAGACAGCAGATGCAGCCTGGGAAGCCCAAGCAAGCCTCTCCCCCTTACGCAAACACAGGACACAAGCTTTTCTCTTCCTATCCGCTTGTTTATGGCGTTCCTCGAGACTTAGGGCCAGATGTAGGTACCAAAAAATTAGCGACTCGCAATTTGCGTGCATGTGCGACTCGCAATTTGCGTGACGCTAATAGGAATGCAGGTACAACTTTCGGGGACAAATTGCGACTCGCACCCGGAGTCGCAACGCAGATAGCGAGTCCGCTGTCTGCGAGGTCGCTTTTTGCGACCGCGCAAAAAACGGACACGCAATTTGCGAGTGGGTGTCGCAAATTGCGATTATCATGAAAATTGATTGCAGGTGCTGCAGAACACTCCAGAAACCACTCCAGAACACTCTGGAAACACTTCCTGGCACATGATGATGACATCACAGCCAGGAAGTTTACAAATACAACTGGGAGGAGGGAGGACCACACCCTTTTTAACAGCAGAACAGCAAACAGAGCAACAGCAACAATGGCTGACACTCCCAGAAAGAGGAAATTGAAATTTGCTGAGAAGGAGCTGGAGGTGCTGACAGAGGAATGCTGTCAGCACCATGATGAGCTATTTGGGAAGGCAGCCCTCAATGTGCCAGACTCTACTAAAAAAAGAATTTGGCAGGATATTCAGGAAAAGGTGAACTCCCTGGGGGTCAGCCACAGGAGTGTCGATGAGATAAAGAAGAGGTGGTATGACCTCTGCTCCCGGACCAAGGAGAGGGTGGCAGAAAGGCTCCGGGAGATGAGAGGTACAGGAGGGGGACCATCATCCATACCACCACCCACACCCCTGGAGGAAAGGGTGGAGGAGACCCTGGAGCAGGAGGCTGTAACAGGATTCGGAGATCTGGACACCTCTGAGCCCAGGACATCAACCGGTGAGTACCATGTGATATGCCTGTACCCCCATCAATGCCATACCCCCACCCACCATGTACACAGGGGCATGCAAAACCAAGATAGCTCCATTTCAGGATAGCATATACCAGCATGATGCATTATGGGCAATGTAGTCAAGTAGGCAGTCAATAGGCAAATGTTTATTAGGAAGTGTGCAACAGATAGTAGACACTGACAGTCTGTTCCCCATGTCCCACAGGTCTCCCACAAGACCCCACCACCAGCCACAGCAGCCAGGTGCCAACAGTCAGCCAGCCCCATGAGGAAAGCACAGGAGCAGCCACCACTCCCACCTGCACCACCAACACCATCCCCTTGATGACAACACCTGCTGCAACAGTTGTTCCGGAGGCTGCACCAGCAACAGCCAGGAGTGCCACGGCACATCTCACAGGGCATCCACCGCTGCGCAGGCGACGCAGGTTGAGGAGAGCAGGGCTGCAGGCCGAGTCAGGGCGTCCATCCACCACCATGACAGAGGCACAACCGCTACATGGTCAGCGCCTGCAGAACCAAATGTTAGGGAGGATTAGTGGGGTTCTGCACCGCATTGTAAGGAGCAATGAGAACAGCATGCAGCAGCTCCATGCACAACTGGACGTCATAGGCAACAACACTGGGGACCTAGCCCTGTCCATGCGTGAACTGGTGGCTGGACTGCTGTCACAGAGCGAGGGTGGGCGGCGCAGGGACCGCCAGCTGCTCCAGAGGCTGGACAGGATGGCCTCCTCAATTTGCAGACTGGCAGTCAACACCACTGGGCTGTCAAGAAGAACAGTCGGCCTCCAGGTGGAAATGGGCCACTTTGCAGGTGATGTGGCAAGAGGCCTGGGCCGGATCACCCATGTGATCGACCTCATGGAGGCACGGCATGTGTCCAGGGGTACAGGGGACACCCCACAGGACAGCGAAGAGGGCTCCACTGTGAGCAGTGTCTCTGCTGGT
This sequence comes from Pleurodeles waltl, assembly GCF_031143425.1. NCBI lineage: Eukaryota > Metazoa > Chordata > Amphibia > Caudata > Salamandridae > Pleurodeles > Pleurodeles waltl. The sequence continues at coordinate 144,579,553 of NC_090443.1, forward strand.
GACACCAGGGTGCTCCGGAGTGGGAGTACGAGGCAGAGCACTGCTGAACAACCTGGGACCAGCCAGGCTGGCAGAGGCCGCCGTAGGCCATAAACTGAACACTGTCCCTGATGTTGGGGCACATGATGGCAATGTGCCCCATGCCAGGATGGCTTTCTGAACTCCCTGAACAGTTTGTCATTGTAAATAGTTCAATTTCTGCACTTATTAAATAATTTTATTGTTCCACTTAACAAATGGAGTGTTTGGTCAATAGGTGAGTATGGTTGAAGTTGACACGTACCTTCCAAAGTATTGGGTTGCGATGTGTTGCCGTCTCAGTCTGCCTTGATTTGCGATGCTCCGATCCCCATGATGGCGATGTGGTTGCTCTTGCTCTTCATCCTCAGAATCTGGGTCTGCAGGGGTGAGAGGTAGCCCACGTCGGGTGGCAATGTTGTGCAGGATAGCGCATGCGACAACAATTTTGAATGCCATTATGGGGGTATACTGGAGGGCACCTCCACTTCGGTGGAGGCATCTGAACCGTGCTTTCAGCAATCCAAAGGTGCGTTCAATCAGGTTCCTGGTCCTCTTATGTGCACTGTTGTATCGTCTCTCACATTCATTGCTGGGTGTTAAGTACGGAGTCATTATCCATGGCCGTAGTGCATATGCACTGTCACCTGTTGGGCACAAACAGTACACTGTTAGAAAGTCCTGGTTGGTGTGCCCATTGATCTGTGTGTATGTCTACAAGGTGTATGCAGCTCTACCTAGGAGGTATCCGTCTCCAAACTCCCCACGTTCCAGGCGTTGGTGTATCCCACTGCGCCTAAAAATGTAGGAGTCATGAGTACTGCCTGGAAATTTCGCTACAGTGTCAGTGATGACATAATGGGCGTCACAAACAACCTGAATATTGAGTGAGTGGGTACACTTTCTGTTGCGGAACAGATATTCCAGGTTTGCAGGAGGGCATATTTGAATATGTGTCCCATCTACACACCCTATGACATGGGGAAAGTTGGCAATCCGGTAAAAGTCCAACTTGGTACTGTTAATTTCTGCCTCATTCCTGGGTAGGTATACGTAGTGAGACATGTGTGTGAGTATGGCATCTAGGAATGCCCTGAGGAACCTTGATAGTGCACTTTGGGATACCCCACCTGCCTCAGCAATGACCCCCTGATAGCTCCCCGAGGCCAAGAGGTGCAGTGAGCATAGCACTTGCACATGCGTAGGGATGGCGCAGCCGCGCAGCGTCTGGCGTTCTAGCTGTGGTTTGAGTAATTCAATTAATTCTAGTATAGCTGCGCTGCTAAGTCTGTATTTGTCATAGATTTCTTCCTCAGTTTGCTGAAAAAGAGTCTGCCTTGTTCTGTAAATCTTCTCCTGTCTCTGGCCCCTCCTCCTCCTCTGCTGGGCTGCGTGGACTCTCCTCCTCACTGCTATCAGGTATATCTCCGCCATCTTGAGTAACCCAGATGCCTTCTGGGTCTCCTTTTATACTTTGGTAATGATTACCACCTGCTCTGAGTTAGTGGTTAATGGGACATGCAAACTGGGCTTTTTGCGACTAGTCGCAATTTGCGAGTTGCAATTGCATATGGTTTGCGACTCGCAAATTGCGACTTCCTATTTGCGGGTCGCAAAATGGGGTCGCACATTTTGCGAGTCGTTAACGGCTCGCATCGCTTTTTGCGAGTCGGTAATGGGATTTTTGCATCCCATTTCCGATTTTGCGGAGTCGCAAATAGCGATTCGGGCCATTTGCGACTCGCAAACGTTTGCTACATCAATCAATCAATCAATCAATCGATTTGTATAGCGCGCTACTCACCTGGAGGGTCTCAAGGCGCTGGGGGAGGGGGGACCGCTACTGCTCGAACAGCCAGGTCTTGAGTTGCTTCCTGAAGGAGAGGTGGTCTTGGGTCAGACGGAGGTGGATGGGGAGGGAGTTCCAAGTCTTGGCTGCCAGGTAGGAGAAGGATCTTCCTCCCATGGTGGCTTTTCTAATGCGTGGCACGGCGGCGAGGGCGTGGCTGGTCGATCGTAGCTGGCGGGTGGAAGTGTAGAAGGTCAGGCGGTTGTTGAGGTACCTGGGGCCCAGGTCGTGGAGGGCCTTGTGTGCGTGGGTGAGGAGGCGGAACGTGATTCTCTTGCTGACGGGGAGCCAGTGCAAGTCTCTCAGGTGTCTGGAGATGTGGCTGTGTCGGGGGATGTCAAGGATGAGGCGTGCGGAGGCGTTCTGGATGCGTTGGAGTCTTTTCTGTAGTTTGGCCGTGGTTCTGGTGTAGAGGGTGTTACCGTAGTCCAGTCGGCTGGTGACGAGTGCCTGGGTGACCGTCTTCCTGGTTTCGGTGGGGATCCATCGGAAGATCTTTCGGAGCATGCGTAGGATGTTGAAGCATGATGATGAGACGGCGTTGACTTGTCTGGTCATCGAGAGGGAGGAGTCCAGGATGAAGCCCAGGTTGCGTGCGTGGTCCGTTGGTTTGGGTGCGCTGCCCAGGGCAGGGGGCCACCAGGAGTCGTCCCAGGCAGAGGGTGATGATCCAAGGATGAGGACTTCCATCTTGTCTGAGTTCAGTTTCAGGCGGCTGTTCATCATCCACTCGGCTACGTCTTTCATCCCTTCGTGCAGGTTGGTTCTGGCGGTGGCTGGGTCGTTGGTGAGGGAGAGGATCAGCTGGGTGTCGTCGGCGTAGGAGAAGATGTTGAGGTTGTGATGGCGTGCGATGGCTGCGAGGGGGCTCATGTAGACGTTGAAGAGGGTGGGGCTGAGTGATGATCCTTGTGGTACGCCGCAGATGACTTCGGTGGCCTCGGATCTGAACGGGGGGAGGCAGACTCTCTGGGTTCTTCCGGCGAGGAACGAGATGATCCACTCTAGTGCCTTCTCTGGGATTCCGACGTTGCTGAGGCGCTGCACTAGGGTGCGGTGGCAGACAGTGTCGAACGCTGCGGAGAGGTCCAGGAGGATGAGGGCCGCTGTTTCCCCGTTGTCGAGCAGGGCTCGGATGTCGTCAGTGGCTGCGATGAGGGCGGTCTCGGTGCTGTGGTTGGCTCGGAAGCCGGACTGCGAGTGGTCGAGGGATCCATTAGTCCCGAGGAAGGCGGCTAGCTGTCTGTTGACGGTCTTCTCGATGACTTTGGCAGGAAACGGGAGGAGCGAGATGGGGCGGTAGTTCTTGAGGTCGGTAGGGTCTGCTGATGGTTTCTTCAGGAGGGCGCTGAGTTCGGCATGCTTCCAGCTCTCCGGGAAGGTAGCGGTGTTGAAGGAGCAATTGATGATGTCCCGGAGATGGGGTGCGATGATGGAGTCGGCCTTGTTGAAGACGTGGTGGGGGCATGGGTCGGTTGGTGATCCGGAATGGATGGTGTTCATCGTATGGATGGTGTCTTCGGTGCTGACCGGGGTCCAGGCGCGGAGGGTGGTGTTGGGGGGCGTCGGTGTGGTGGTTGGGTGCGTGGTCTGTGCGCCGAAGCTGTTGTGTATGTCGGCGATCTTGCGGTGAAAGAACGAGGCGAGTGAGTCGCAGAGGTCTTGTGAGGGGGTGATGTCGTTGTTTCCGGCGCTGGGGTTGGAGAGCTTTTTGACGATGCTGAAGAGTTCCTTGCTGTTGTGTGCGTTGTTGTCTAGTCGTTCTTTGAATGCTGTCTTCTTGGTGGTGTGGATCAGCTGGTGGTGTTTGCGGGAGGCGTGCTTGAGGGCGGTCATGTTGTCTGTAGTCGGGTTTTTTCGCCAGGCTTTTTCGAGGGTGCAGCAGTTCTTCTTGGAGTTCTTGAGGTCGTTGTTGAACCAGGAGGCTTTCTTGCTGTTGGGCCTGATGGGATGGGTTTTCAGAGGTGCGAGGTTGTCAGCGCAGTTGGTGATCCACTGTGTGAGGTTGTTGGCTGCTTGGTTGGGGTCCGCTGAGCTGGCGGGAGGGTTCTGGCTCAGTGATGTGGAGAGCTGGTCGGTGGTGATCTTGTTCCAGCTCCTGCGGGGAGCCTGTTGTGGGTGGTGGTGAGTCGTGGTTCTTCTGAAGCTGAAGTGGACGCAGCTGTGGTCTGTCCAGTGGAGTCCGGTGGAGTGGCTGAAGGAGATGTACTTGCTGGAGGAGAAGACTGGGTCAAGCGTGTGTCTGGCGTAGTGGGTGGGGGTGTTCACCAGTTGCTTGAGTCCGAGGTTGGCGAGGTTGTCCAGAAGGGTGGTGGTGTTGTTGTCGTTGTTGTTCTCCAGGTGGAAGTTGAGGTCCCCTAGGAGGAAGTAGTCAGCGGAGGGGAGGGCGTGAGGGCTGATGAAGTCTGCGATGTCTTCGCTGAATTGTGTGCGGGGACCTGGGGGTCTGTAGATGAGGGTGCCTCTGAGTGGGGTCTTGGGGTCGGTGTGAATCTGGAAGTGGAGATGTTCGGCAGCTGTGAGGGTGTCGTCGGAGTTGGTCGTGATGCGGATGGTGTTCTTGTGGACGATGGCGATGCCTCCTCCTGTCTGGTTGACGCGGTCCCTCCGGGTGATCTTGTATCCATCCGGGATGGCGATGGCGATGTCGGGCGCTGAGGAGGCGTTCATCCAGGTTTCTGTGAGGAAGGCGACGTCTGGAGATGTGGTGTCGAGCAGGTTCCAGAGTTCCACGGCGTGTCTGTGGATGGAGCGGGTGTTGAGCAGGATGCACTTCAGGTGGTTGCTGCTGGTGCTTGGCTTGGCGGGTGCGGTGCGGGTCTGGATGCAGGAGAACTTGCATGATTGGCAGGCGAAGGGTCCGTGGCTGCGTCTTGGGTCGGCACGGCAGCACCCGGGGATCCGGCTGGTGTTGAGTGCGAGGAGGGTGCCGGCGTCGTAGGTCCGGCGGGTAGGCTGGCAGCGGCGGGGGCCAGGGGGTCTGGCGCTGGGCGCGGTCCAGGCGCAGACGGGCGCTGCGCGGCCTCCATATGAGGGGAAGAGGGAGGGAGGAGCAGCTGGGAGGTGGGAGCGGGGCGGCCAATGAGGTGCAAGGGGGCGGAGCTACCGGGACGCGGCGGTGGGAAAAACGAGCGGCGAGGGGGAGACGCGGCAAGACGAGGGAAGCAGAGAAAAAGGGAGCACAGTCAAGGCAAGGCAACAAGTAAGGGAGAGCAATCAGGGCAACAATATCAATAACAATAACAATACCAGGCACACAGGCACTCGGGGCACAGGATCGGCGGACACTGGGGTTCGGTCACAGGAGGCAGGCACAGGCAGTCAGGGCACGGCAGCGAGAGCGGTCACACTGGGGGCTGCGTGGCGGTGAGGGGAGCGACCTGCCTGGGAACATCTGGCCCTTAGCCTTTTCTATTGCTACGCTCCTTTGCGGTCTATGGTCGGACCCTATCGTCTGTGATGCGTTTACAGATCATGTTCTGGTTACATATGTACATGGTGTGGGTGAGGTTTCGGTGACATATACAGTAAAGAGCAGGATAGCCCTTACTTCAGATTTGCCTATATTCTCTGTCAATGCTTTTAAGGTAAACTCACAAACATCGACCACGAAAATGTGATTGATAGAACCAAAATAATTATTTCCAAAACATTTCAGCTTCTAGGGAGGCAACTAGATTGAGGGAGACTTTAAAAGCCCCCAGAGCTGGACATTTTATCGGCGTCCTACTTTCTTAATAACTGTCAGGCAAAGGGTTTTTTCTCTGCTGAAAGTTATTTCTCGTGGATTGTATACTTTAAATGCAAGATTTTTTTACACCTGCTTTTCAACATACGCTTCAAATAAAAAATGAAAGAAGAGCAGAAAGACTTCCAAATATTGTTATCCTTACTGTCTTTCCTTTTCTCTATTTATTACATTCTCTACATTTTGAGACAATGGAAGTTTCATGAGAGTCGTCAATGTTTTATACCACTGACAGCCTCTGTCATGCCAGAGTTATTGAGAAACTGTTTTTTCCTAGTTTCAAGTTATCTCATATCGGATTTTGTTTTTATCATTATTTCGCTAAAATTACAAGCACCACCGGCCAATAAAAAACTGCACTCAGTAACATACCACTCCTGAAGCAATTTGAATTATTTCGGCTTTTGAAGCTGGAGGTACTGCATTGACGTTAACTCCAATCCATGCAACAGACCACAACAGTTAAATGTCAATTGAAAAACAAAGTTATGGGTATGGGGTGGGTTTAGTAAAGATGCAGTTGGCCATTTCATTAACAATCTATGCAAGATTTCAGATCAATTTCGGTCTCGTATCAACCGGGGACCCCTGGTTTGATTGCTGTTTGTACAGTGCATGGACGTATTGAGGGGACGCCAGGGGTGGCAGCTGCCCTTTACACCCCCTGACACTGCCTTTGTGACGCCTGGCCTCAGAGGTGGCAAAACCAGTGACAGGAACACAGTGACAGTTCGTCCTTATTAACATAATTGAGTCTCCATTCTCTTAGTTTTCTGTCGATTTTAATGACACTAATAGTGAATAATATTGTATTATTCACTATTAGTGTAATAAAAATGGAGTACAATGAGCACGAATATGCCCTTCCATGACAGTGTATGTAAGTGTGAATTTGTGTGTGTGTGAGTGAAAATGGAGGACAAAAGTCGTGTCACTTTCATTACCCCTGGCATTTCGGTGAATTGAGGTCCATGGTACTGCACAGCCTATACTCATCTAATGACAGGATTATGTTGTTATGTTATTACACATAGAAGAAGCAGACAGACAGGAACATGAGTAGGACGCAAGGAAGGAACTAGTTCAAGGACACTCTTCCTCTAGAGCAGAGGTCTTCAACCTCAGGGGCGGACCCACCTAGGGGGACCTCAAGTGATCCCGGGGGGCGGGGTGCGCCAGGCTCTGGCCAAGAGAAGCATTATACAGATATCAGGGCTTTGTTTTAAGCAGAAGCATGTTATTGCATTTTTAAAAAGGTAACAGTACTTAGCTGCAATGTTTAAATATGTCTAGACATATTTAAACATTGCCATCTTTATAAAATAATTGTGAAAAGTTCTGAGGGGGGCAATGATTTTTATATTTCAATTTGGGGGGGCAGCATGAAAAAGTTTGGAGACCACTGCTCTAGAGTGAGCCTCACCTGGCTACTCCATAGACCACACCCCAACAGATGAACCTCCATTCCCACATGTTTATTTGATATGTTCCATTCACCTTTAAAAAAAAAAAAAAAAAAAATGCATCACAGCCATAATTTTAAACCAAGAAGGTGGACATCTGGTTGGTGGTCCAGCCCGGACAGTGCATTTTTCCTCCGACTTCCCCATTAAAAAAGTACAGCTATGGCAGCGGTGGAGTACGTGTGCCTGGGGCCCTAATGCAAGCAAGAAAACACCCCCAAGAGCATGGGCTGGATGTGAAAAACAGACTTAACTGAGGTCCAGGAGCCCCCTTAAATCCTTGGGCCCCAGTGCCACTGAATCTGCTGTAGTATGTTAATACCTTGCACCCTGCTCCGTGGAGGTAGGTTTAGCTGGGGGGTGGGGGGGTGGGGGGTGAAGGAGGCAGCAGTAGTCACATATGCTGTCTTTTTTGCAAAATCTTTGGACCATTTCCAGGAGCACCAGACTCAAAATGGACTAATCATAGCTAAAAAAACGTGTCCTTGATTTCCAGCAACCTGGTCACTCCCTCCTCTTGGGCTACTTGTGATTGTCACAGCCTCGTGACGCATGCCACTCTACTCCTTCAATGGACACCTATGCAGTGTAGACCCATAGTGATAGCAGTCTGTTTCCCACTAGGCTTGCCCAACCGCAACCGGCTCATTAGATTCTGTGGGTGGTGCTTGGAGGATTGAGAACGAGTATTGATTGACGCCCTGGAGTGTATTGTGGGATATGGGACAGGTGGGCTGGAGAGTTGGGGAAGCATGGCAGCCACCAGCATGAGCGACAGCATTTGACTGTTTCATTTCCAAATAAATTATAGTCGCGCCTCAGCGGATGCCCCTGACATGATGCAGCTCTGTGCACCTCTGTCAGATAGGACAGGACATTTTGTTGATATACAATTCCTCATACTTGGGATGTTCTGTTGAATATTGGAGCTTTGTTTATTTCTTGATCTACATCCCAGGATAACTGAGATTCTCCACCTTCTTTCTGCATGGTCAATCCGAGTGCTCACACTCCATCGATCTTTTTTCCCATTCTTCCATTACACAGTGCAATACAGTTCTGAATTTGGGGTCATTTTCAAGGGTGTAGGAGACACTAAATTTCTGAGTTGGACAAGGACAGCCGACAAGGACAGCCTTAGAGACTATTAATTGACTCTTTAGAAAGCGCCCATCGCCTGAGAGCTTTAGGCTTCGATTAATGTGTGCAGTGGCATAGTTCTGAAGTGAAATCGCAAGAAAGATGGGCATGTCATCACAGTCTATAATTATGCTTTATTTTCTAATTACATTCCGGAAAGTAATTGGAAAATATGTAAAAAACATGAACCTTGCATCTTCATGCACCAATCAAACAAGGGTGGGAATGATAAAAAGAAGAATAAACAAAGGGCTGATTTAGAGCTTGTGGATGGGTTACTCCGCCATATTATGGTTGCCATAGGCTGTAATGGGTGTATGTGATATCTGTCATGTTTGTGATGAAGTAACTCCCTCCGCCAAACTTTAAATCAGGCCCAAATCTTCTTAGCAACATTCATAGACCTCGAAGTGCAAATGGACTAATCAGAAGCCCTACTTTTTGCTGCAGGCAGTTATAATAAAATCCTGAACTTTTGTTTGTAAAACTAAATATTTATTTTTGCTCCATGCAGTGCAGAGGACACATTACTATTGTCTGTATGTCAAATTATTCCATCATCTCTTTATATGTGTTGCATATGGCATGCTTTAGTCTTTTCTGAGACCTAGTTGACCTTAACCAAGTTTTCAGCTGGTGGAAACCAATGTTGTTTCTCTTTGTCTCGATGAAGATACTGGAATAACTAATATAACCTGTTGTAGGTTATCAACCTTTATTAAAAAAAATCTCTCTCTTGGAGGCATTTTTTAAAAGCATGCCTACAAGCTCCGCCCTGAAGAGTTCTTAACCATACTTGATAAAACAGTTAACTGAGGGAAGGGTAGAAAAGGAACAATTTCTTGGTATTGAAGAATGGTGTCTTGTGTGTGTCTCTGTGCCCATTCTTTAGGGCTAACTCCACACCACCATTCTCTACAATAAGCCTTCAGTCTTTTTGAAAGATAAACCTGTAATTACTCATTGAATTTTAATGGGTGTGATTAATTTATTATGCTGTATAGAAGTCACTACCCCTCTATTACCCTGATTAAACCTTGACTGCTCAGTGTTGCCACTCTTGAAGAGTTAGTTGTATCAAGGCTTGATTTAAGAGTATCTTAGGCAATGGAACATCACTGATAAAAAACTGTATCTGTTGAACTTGGCCCTCTATGTAGTGTTACCTCCAAACTTTTTATCTTCCCTTCTTCGTTTTTCTAAACCTGTTTTGTTGGCTTTAAAGACTCTGTGCACTTTACCATTGCTAACCAGTTGTAAAGTGCTCTCTCCTTTAAACATGGTAAAATTTGCTTACATCCAATTGGCACATTTAAATTAAGTTATTAGTAAAGTGGTACTACATGTCCCCAGTGCCTGTAAATTAAATCCTGCTAGTGGGCCTGTAGCAATTACTGGGTCACCCACTTTAGTAGCCCTTTAAAACCTCTCACACCTTCCATTGTAGCCGGTCGTGCACTTTCAAAAGTTGGCATTTTCTTTTCCTAACCATTAGGTGCCCGCAGCCTGGGTCACATGACTGTATGTAGTTGGCAGCTGGCCTTTGTGTACTCCTCTCAGAGAGTGAGACAAAGGGGGATTAGGTGTTGGGAGGATGGGAGGAGCAGAGCTGTTCCCTGGCCCAAATACATTTCAAAGGGGCTGCCTCAGTACACTTACAAAGAAATTGACACCAGTCTGTTGTCACCCAGACCCCTTGGTACCTGGGCAGGATAAGGAAGGAAATTCCAGACCCAGATGTGGGCGGAGTCTAGATGTTTCTCCCACTTCAAATCCTGGCACCAGGTATAAATATTGGACCCTCAGACCAATTCTTCAGTACACTCCTGGGCCAGTACAAGACTAGAGAAGGACTGCCTTGTACTCTAGGGGACTAACTTGTGGCTTGTTTCTCAAGAGGATTACCCTGCTGTTTGAGGCGTGCCTTGTTTCTCAGGGAACTGCCCTGCTGCTACTAGATAACTGCCCTGCTACTTGAGGTCTGCTTTGTTTTCCTGAGTACTGCCCTGTTGCTTGAGGTCTGCCTCGTTCTTCAGAAGACAGCCCTGCTTCTTGAGGCCTGCCTCTTTGATTGAAAGAGATAGGACCATCTCCTGGAACCTAGGACTACCAGAGTGACTCTAAGGGTCAGATGGCTGACCTACTGTTCTGAGCTACATGGACACAACAAGCCCCAGGCCTCCCTGCAACTGCTCAGCTGCCCTGCTGCAACTGGCCTTGTCTGGACCTGCAGCTAGATCTGCCTGGACCTGCAACTGGGCCTGCTTGAGCCCTGCTCATCTGTGCTGGAGTGCTCTCATGATCCCATCCACAAGAAGTGCCTCCTTAGGTCCTTGACTCTTGGCTAACATTAGTTGAGCTCCTCCTGTGAAATCCTGAAGCGTTGAACTCTACATGCAGGACTTTCAGTAGGTAACATTTTTCAGAGGGACTAACTGGGCCCTTGTGTCTGGCCTGAGCTTATACCTTTGTCCTGGTCTAGCGACCAGATACCCACAGTAAGAGCTTTCTGCTTTTGGTGCTGTTTTTACTAAAACCTTTAAAATTGCATATTTCCAATTCTAATGATTGGATTTTTGTCATTTTTATCTTATTTTATTTATTGCATTTTACTCAATTTATTACTGTTTGTGTGCAGTTTACATACGTATCACAGTGCCTCCACATTAAGCCTGACTGTGGTTATGCCAAGCTACCAGAGGGTTAGGGACAGGTTAATTTTGTGACTTTTGTGGTTCACCCCTACTAGAATTGTGGTTGTTGCTCAAGAAGTGTTTTCATTGCACTCAATCAAAACCCCACTTTCTTACAGTATCCATCATTCAGTAATGACCTACTATCCAGGCCTCTCCAAATGTCTTAACAATTTGCTTGACAAAGAATGAAAGTGCTTAGAAAAAATGCTATTAAGAAAACACCTTGACCAGACCTCCAGTTGGCAATTCACTGGCATTAGCAGACAGCACCACTCCACTAAATGTGTCCTGTGTGTACCTTTTACTCAAAGTACTATAAGATTTCTAATCTCAGCTTCTCCTTTTTAAATGAAGGTGTGATGCAATAAGCATTGCATTAAAATCTTTACAAGGCTCCAATCAGTGGCATTCGCCCATGAGGACAATATCTGGGCATTTTCATCAGAACCTACTCCACTGTAACTTTAGTGCTGTGGGCAATGTGGAATCAGGAAAAATGAATATTGCCAGCCTCCTCGTGGAAAAACTGTGTGCTTATGGTCAAACATATTTTCAACATATAACTCTGCTGTCATTTGCTTTAGCATTACACAGGAGGGGGAGAGGACGTGGGGATACTACCACAAACAATTGAAGTGTATTGCTTGCACTTTTGTGGCTTGAACGTGGAGATTGAGGCTCTATATGTACGCAAAGCAGCACAACATATAAAACACAATAAAAAAACATTAAACTTTTGCTGTCTAATTTGCAGGAAGAATTAGTGCAGATGAATGCCATGAGTGTAGAGTGCTCACAAACTGAACAGCAGAAGACGCAGACAAACATACCGTAAGATAAGGCTTTTGTTTGGAATGCTGGCAAAATGAAATGCACTGTGTGTGTGTATTAGATATAGATGCTTCCCAAATGTGAAAAACCTGATGTGAAAGAAGTAGATACATAAAGCCTGGTATGAGAGATGCCTTCAAAAAGAAGATGTAGTGTGTGTGTATGAGATGTTAGCAACAACAAGATGCAGTATGTGTGACAGGTCATCCATACATGTAAAGCTTGCTGTGTGAGACACAGTGTACTCATACATTGTAACATGCTTGTAAAGAATGAGAAATGTGTCCATGACTTGTGAGATGTCCACGGAAATTCAGTATAGTGAAATATGCAGGATGAGAAGAGAGTGGGTGATGCTTGGTTAATAGGCAAATATAAGGTCTTCTTTGGATCCAGTACAGGCTTTAATTCATAGAATCATTTAAAGCTTCCTGATGTCAGGGAGTTATTCTTTTTGAAAGGCACTTTAAGGTTACTACCAGGCCTGGAAAGGCTTGCACTAGGTAAAGTGCAAATGTGTTGTGCTAAAAAAAAAATCTTTTTGAAAGCATTGTAAGCAATTGGACATTGAGTGGCAAATTTGTAATTTTTGATACAACATGGAGCAGTAACTACATTTGCTTTCCTGCATCAATGGAAGAGAGTAGAATAGCACAATATCTACTCAGGTATAATGCAGGTTTTGCCCCTCTCTCTGCACTGGTGCACATTTGGCTGCCTTGTGTCAATACACATAGCCATGCACTTTAGTGCATGGGTGTGTGTGTGTGACATATCAAGTATAAGATGTTGTAGTAGAAGGACACACTTCTGAACAAAAACTATGCTTTAACATACTTTAATATTTGTACCACTGTATGTATGCTGTAAAGTGCTGTACAGGCGCAAAGTTCATAAAGTCTAGACCAGAGGTCTTCAAACTGAGGGGCAGGCCCCCCCCCCTAGGGGGGCCTCAGGTGGTCCCAGGAGGGGGCGCCAGACTCTGGCCAAAAGAAGCATTAAACAGGTAACAGGCCTTTGTTTAAAGCAAAACCAGTTATTGCATTTTTAAAAAGGTAACAGTACTTAACTGCAATGTTTAAATAGGTCTAGACATATTTATACATTGCCTTCTTTATAAAATAATTGTGAAAAATTCTGAAGGGGGGCCCAATGATTTTTATTTTTCAACTGCGGGGCGCGGCATTAAAAAGTTTGGAGACCACTGACCTAGACTACTGGAGGTAGAAAACTATCACTTTTAAGAAGTACTTCTCGATGGAGTGTTATAATATGTCCTGTTAATGTCAAAGCTTCCACATCATAAAGAAATGCACATTTATTCATTTTGAAGAGACTTTATCATATTTTACCTTTTATGATTTACATAGAAAATATTTTCAGGGCTTGGCTTGTGCATGGGCTCTAAGATTTGATCCAGACCCTTAGCTCAGCTCTGCCACAGCTCTCCCTGTTAATTTGCTGGCTCACCCATCTCTGATATGAATTCCCATGTACTGTCGTAGTTTGGACTCTTGCTCTGAGCAAGACTGCTGGTCTCAGGATGACAGTACTTTTGTTTGTAGGTGACTAAGGGCCTGATTCTAACTTTGGAGGACGGTGTTAAACCGTCCCAAAAGTGGCGGATATACCACCTACCGTATTACGAGTTCCATAGGATATAATGGACTCGTAATACGGTAGGTGGTATATCCGCCACTTTTGGGACGGTTTAACACCGTCCTCCAAAGTTAGAATCAGGCCCTAAGTCTCTTCCTACAACTATTTGTAACTGTTGTCCAAACCTTACCGGCTTACTAGCAGTACCTCACCAAAAACACAATAGTAAAAGGTGATTTGTAGCAGTCGCTTACGCATGGACTCAAAATACAATATCTCAGGGTTGTCGTGGTTAAACGGAAATTACCCTTTTCTCACAGATTTATTATGTCTCATACAAACAAAGGCAATAACACAGATGCAGTAAAGTTGTAATAGTTTTTATTCAACATAACTGCAATTTGTGATAAGTTGCATGAACTGCAATGATTAGGATAATGAATATACCAAGCAACAGTATTGTAAAGAGGAGAGTCATTGTTATAAAGACCCCCACCATTATGCAATATATGAAAGAAATATATGTATATGTAAAAGATGGAATAAGCCCTAATACCCTAAGGAGAGTAGGCCTAACCTCCTACCTAAAAAGGAAGAGCTGGGTTCGTTAAACCTAATCTGCCAAAACCGTGTCCATGAGAGGAGCCCCCAACCCTTGTTACCTTGGAATGAGGTCTCTATCTCAGACTCCGCAGGGACACGAAGACTGGATCAGTGTCAAGATGACTGCAGCATCAGTATCAGCGATGGTGGCGATGCCCTCTGGTCGGAATCCCTCTGATTATCTGTCTAAAAGTGTGTTGTATTTATACAGATCTACAAGGTCCCCTGACATAAGTGTTATTCATAACAATAGGTAACAGGCATGCTTGGGACGGCAATTAATATCAACAATCCCTCGAAAGTATAGAGAGGGAAAATCCCTAAGTGTGAATGCCTACTGTATGTTTGTCTTTCGTGCTTGATCTTGACGCCTTGGCGCAATGACACTGATAATAGAACCCATAACAAGTGGCCTAACTATAAACAAGGCCGCCATTTTAAAGGAAATAAATAATTAAATGGACTATGACAGAGCAAGCTAAGTAGGTTAAAAGTCACTGGGTGACGGGGGCACGAGTTTACAAGCCTATGGCTAAGCTAACTCCTGTTATCCCGCTAAAACAAACTAGGATTCACTACACCCTCCCCATTGCCGTAACAGGTATGATGAAGGTAAGGAAACCCAAGAGCTAAAAAAGCTGCTACTGAACCAAAAAGCCAAAAAACGAAAATGAAAACTCAAGCTAAAAAGTTTTTTACGTAATGACAAAAATAAATGCTGTGTGTTAAAATACGTTTTTTTTAAAAACATTCAGAGATGTTAATATCAACTATGACAAGTATAGCAAACTTTCAGTTAAATTGCTAGTTTTTAGAACCGGGAACTGGCAAGCGAATTCACCAAATTATGTGCTATATGCAGGATCTTGAAGAATGTCATCGAAGTCACCATTCAAGGATCTTAAAAATGAGTCAACATCGTCTGAAGTGAAATTGAGAGCTGGACGGACAAACGGATCCACAGAGCAGAAGTGAGCCATATTCATCGGTGTATCGACACTCGCTGCAGCGTCCTCATCCATGTTAGTTTGTATAACAGAAGGCTCATAGGTGGCCTCGCGGAGCAACCTCAGTCTCAAGGGGCATGACCGTGTATGAACCCTCATCTGGGACATCAGCAGTTCGTGGTCCACAGGAGATATTGGTGCAACAGCAAGACAGACCATAGGCAGATGTTCAAAGAGACACCATATGCAGCGGAACACCGGTTGTACACACCAGAGTAGAGGCCGGAATGACAATGACCAGTCAAACTCTAGTTCCACCAGCAAAGGTGTACCGAAGATCCGAACCATGCGTTCACGGCACAGCGGAGTTGACGGGAGCGGCTCCATTGCTCTGTGTCGCTGGAAAAAAACAACCACTGCGAATCAGAAAAAATAGCAGTAGTAGTCTGCCAATTAAAGCCAAAATAATTGGAAAGCCACCAAACACACTGGAAAAGAGAGAATGGATGGCTGATGGGATGACTCCGAAGACAGTCTGGAAGATGGACACGAAACCAGACCCGACAGCCTTAAAGAAATGAACAATCCCAGTGGTGCTTGAAGCATTGAATATTCTCGATACCAACTCTCCAAAGTGTATGGGGAAATCGGTATTTAAAAGGGATTGTATCTCGGCTGATGATCTCGCAACCTGGAGAGCATACGTCTCTTTTGCGGATGTCAAGGCGACCTGTTTTTGAAACAATAGCACCTTCAGTCTACTCAACTTGTCATAGTTCACATTAATAGTATCAATGTGGGGCCACATTTCAGATACTTGTATCTCTCGTGTGGGGGGAAACAAAACATGGCCACAACACGTAACGACCTTCGTGACTGAGATTGCGTAGGCAATTCCAGGTCGCAAGCCGCAACAGCTGTCATCGCTCAGAAGAACATAACTCCCATTAGAAAGAACATGAAACACTGAACGAATCAAGGGGACGGGAGTACCCTTCAGAAAACAGGCCAAATTCGCGACCCCCGCATTGCAAAGACCGTGAAGAGACACCTGTTTGCATATCATGGAATGACGAACAGTAGTCTCACATTCACTTCCGCTAAGAAAGACCTCTTGTTCGCCGTTCAGACATCGATACTCAAAGGGCAACTCCCACTCTTCCTTAATAAAGCTATCTCCTAGCCGTTCATATCGTCCCACTGCAAGATGTTTCAGGCAGCTTGAGAAACGAAACGTTGAAAACGGTAAATTAATAATGCCGTGTAAGAGCCAGATAGTTGAAGGACTCTCTGCTACCGTGAAGGGCAACTTATCTAATTTTTCCACTTGAAGCAAGGTGAAACGAGCCTCTCTTTTAGCCATTGTCACTTGTTCCCTGGAAAAATTAAAAGCAGCGAATAGTTCACTCCCATTAAGGTATTTCCATGGAATGTGGCCACTTTTCAGCGTCTGTAATGCCCAACTCAGCTGCATAATGGAACGCAGCTGTGTTTGCCCATGATATAA
The DNA here is from genome assembly GCF_031143425.1 of Pleurodeles waltl. Taxonomy (NCBI): domain Eukaryota; kingdom Metazoa; phylum Chordata; class Amphibia; order Caudata; family Salamandridae; genus Pleurodeles; species Pleurodeles waltl. The sequence goes on from NC_090443.1 coordinate 144,595,954, forward strand.
CCGAGACAAATCAGTCTGAGTGATATCAATAGCAGATGACACTATATTCGACAGGGAATAAATCCAGTTGGATAGCGTGTTCATGCCATTGTCGACAACAGCCAATGTGTTTTCCTAATTCTCTTTATCAAGTTGCCGTAAACGTGCAGCAGCCTCAATTTGAGAAAGTTTCCAAATTTCATTATACATGGCATATAAAAATCGTTTCGAGCGTTGCTTTCTAGGACCTAATAGGAAATCTTGTAGGTCTATATTGTCAGAAAGAGTATTCAGGTGTTGTTTCACCGCTGTTAAGGTGTTCTTTTGTACCCATTGTTGGCACAGCTTGCCCACACTGTAAGTTGTAATTATACCAGCATGCTGACCTGACGAAAAGCGAGGGTCTGGTCTATGAATGGAAAAAAACCCTGAAGAGTTCAAAAAACGCTTTTGACACTCATCAGTATCGGTGGGCCATACCAACCATCCCCCGGGACTGGAAAGCGAAGAATTATAGTCACCAGCCTTAACCAATGCATCCAGCCTTTCCTCAGAAACATTTAGAAAGTGTTGCCAATCTTTAAATTTTATCGGTGTAGGGATACTGGGTGTGTTTAGATCCTTCATTTTAGCTAATCCCAGACATGATGTCTGCTCAACAGTGTCATTTAAAAAAATCATTTGCACAGGAATTAAGCAAGCTCGAAACAAAGCTTCCCTATCCTGTATCTGCCAATCTTGCGTCCCCCATACACTCTTCAAATCGATAGTGTTCTTCCAATATTCATAACCCTCAATCGAAAGTCGGGAAAAAAAGGGATCTGAATAAATCAGTTTTGTATCTGTTAGCAACAGTTTTCTAATGTGTGTCTTAGGTAATTTAAAATAATAAGATTCAGCTTTCGTTGTATCATGCCCAGAAAAGTATGTGAATTTGTCACTGTAATACTTTGGACTCCCCACCCGTGGTGTTGAACAATGTTCCCATTGTGTGTAGTTAAAAAGAGGCCTATATCTAGTTGCACGGTGCAGGTAGTAATTCATTGTAAAATCATATACATCATCACTACCAAAAGCGGAGTAGTCCTTCATTTCAGTTAGCATGGAATCCACTGTTTGGACATCCCAATCATCAGAGACAACATTAGGTGTAATAACATCAGACATAGAAGTTTTGAACACGTATGGTATTTGAATTATCTCTGTAGGCCCGTATATATCGAACGGAACTTTGTCCCAAACAATCCCATCAGAAATTGGAATAGCTGTAATATTGACAGGGGACAAATCACGTCAGACCTTATGTGATGAAAGATGCGGTGTTAAAATTACATCAACAGGCTCCACTGAGGAGCGATCAGCAATATAGTGACCATTAATTAGTAAAAAGAAAACAGTCACAAAACCAATCCATAAAAACAATGCAATAATTGTCAAACAGAACCAGAGATAGTTCCATGGATATATCAAATAGTTCTTTTTAAGCCATTGATAGAACTTGCTACCTCTGGAAAGTTTGTCAGTCTCAGTTGAGGATGAATCTGAAGAAAAATCATCAATGTCCACAAAATAGCCAGAGGAAGTCTCCGCAAACACAGGACTCATCAAATTCCCATCCACTGTTCGTGGAGGTTCATGATAGATGACGTTACCAGTCGTGGAAGTGTTCGTGTAAAATACAGCCAAATCCTGTAGCGGTGTGTTCTCCGAAGTTGTTACAGGAACCAACAAAAGTTCATTTCCGCCCTCCCCATGGTCGAGGAAGTGTTTGGAACAGCAGCTGACATAGTTGCATAGTCAGTAGCAGCGATGGTCATCCTACTATGTAGAGGGATGTCCTGTTGGGTAGTGAGAGGGGATCGGGAACCACCCAAGGGACCTCCAGGTCTACTGTGAAGAATCGGCCACATGGTGTAATTTGATGTCATCAATGGAGATGAATCTGTTTGATTTGGAACCAGACAATGGCGGAAGGATGACAGTTCTGGTGCCTTTTATCCCCAAGACCGGTACAGGTGCTCTGTATGCTGGACCAAACTCTTTTTTCACAGCGATCTTCTCACGAACCAGATCCCCAACGTTAGGAATCCAGCCAGTCAAAGTTTTCGCCAAATCCCTTATTCCCAAGGTGGCAGCGCTTGCAGATGATTTATCATCACGGAATTGTTGAAGCTCCTGTAAAACAGCGAGACGTTCTTTTATGTCAAATGGTGTTTCTGCTGCCACCATACCAGGGGCATCAAGATCGGGAACATACATAGTTGTCCCAAAGAGAACCTCATATGGAGACTTCCCCGTCAAGAACCGTCTTGGCAGATTATTCAGTGCTCTCTGGACCCCATATAGGTGATGTAACCAACTGCGGCCTGAACCTAATACTCGAGCTGTTAAGGACTGCTTTAGATCACGATTCCGCCTCTCCACGACCGAATTTCCCTCGGGATGGTATGGTGAGGAGTAATGGAGTTCAACACCCATCGTCCTCATGGTGTCCCTGAAAGCCTTAGAGGCAAATGCAGGGCCCTGGTCCGAATGGAATGCTGCAACCGCATATGTACCGATAAAGATCAGCAAATCTTTTATGACAGTCCGGGCGTCAGCCGACCTCTGTGGCCATACCCACAGGAATCTAGAACAGGAATCTACAGCCACTAAAATGTATTTGTATGCACCATCAGGTTGCAAAGGACCACAATGGTCCAGGTACACACAATGAAGTGGTTTGTCTGACACTAAGAGAGATGTCTGCGGGGGGCGTCTGATATTCGAGCCCTTAATCTGCTGACAAATGTCACAGCAAAGGACATAGGTGGTCATTCTGACCTCGGCGGTAAAAGGCGCCTACCGCCGGTCAGAAATCCTCCATAATCCCGCCGCGGTCGCGGAAACCCGCCACGGTCATTCTGACCCGCAGAAGGCAAACCTCCGAAAATCCGACCGCCACAACAGACCGCCAGACCAGCGGTCGGCGGAAAAGTGGAGGTGACAAAACCTCCACGCCAACAGAAATACGCCCATGCCATTACGACCCACGAATCCACGCAGCGGTCATTCAAACGCGGTATTCCATTGGCGGGACACACCGCCGCGGTCAGAATACACACAAACAAACAAAACTCAGCCACATTGGACGATTTGAATCCCACACACCTGATACACATACACACACCACTCCCACACACACAATACAATATAAAACACCCACCCACAAACCCCTACGCTAAAAAATTCTTAAAGAAGGCCAGAGCGAGACACCAGCATCCACAAACTAACAGCCACAGCCACTCAACACCATCACCCACACACTATCCACACACAAAACAACACACACCACCACACTCAACTCACTTAAATACACATACTCCACCCCACACATCATACCCACCACCCCATGGCACCCCAAAGACAACCCCGCTTCACAGACGAAGAACTCAGGGTCATGGTGGAGGAAATCGTTCGGGTAGAGCCCCAGCTGTTCGGCACACAGATACAATACACCAGCATTGCCCGGAGGACGGAGCTATGGCAGAGGATTGTCGACAGGGTCAACGCAGTGGGACAGCACCCCAGAAATCGGGAAGACATCAGGAAGCGATGGAACGACCTACGGGGGAAGGTGCGTTCCATGGTATCCAGGCACAACATCGCCGTGCAGAAGACTGGCGGAGGACCCCCACCTCAACCCCCACAATTCACATCATGGGAGGAGGAAGTCTTGAACATCCTGCATCCTGACGGCCTCGCAGGAGTCGGCGGAGGAATGGATACTGGTAAGTTGAAGCTTCAATACTGCTTCCCCCCCACCTGCATGCCAAATCATACCCCAACCCTCACCCCCATCCTCGAACCCCACCCTCACCCCCACCCCCATCCTCACCCCCACCCTCACCCCCACCACCATCCTCACCCCCACCACCATCCTCACCCCCACCCCCAGCACACCTATTCCCCGCCAATGTCTCACCATCACAACCCACACATCCCAAAACCTAGGCCTGCATGCGTCCACTAAGCATGGACACCCATCACCAAAGCATGCCCAATGCATATACACATCCCCCCCACAAGCCACCCTCACCAAAGCCCCCACACATGAATGCCAGCACTTGGGGACACGAGAACCCATAGATACACCCATATGCCACACATTGAAACTATAACCATACCTCTATACCCCTGCAGGACCCGACCGTCAACACACCGCGGCGGAGGGGCCAGAATTCTCCACACCCCCCACCCAAGAGGCCGTCAGCGATGACAGCAGCTCTGTCGACCTGGACACCGATGACCAGCCCGGACCATCGGGGACCTCTGGACAGTCGGTTCCCCTCACACAGGCCCAGGCCACTACAGACCCAAACCCCTCTGGGAACACCAGCACAGCTCCCACCCAGCGGGCCCATGCCTCTGTCTCCAGGGCGCGTCAGTCTGCGGTGTGTCTACCACTACAGGGCACCCAGGATAACCCACCACCCCAACAACAACAGGGACCTGGGGGCAGTGGTAGTGGGCACACCGGCCAGGGGGCAGAGGCCCAGGGAAACAGGGCAACTCGGAGGGCAGCTGTGCGACAGGGGGGGGAGGAGAGGCCCAGGGAACCCACTCTCCACGAGGTCCTCACCACCATCATGGGAGCATACAACCGCTCCCAGGAGACGATGGCGACGGTACTGGCCCGGTTCCAGGAGATCCAGGTACTGCAGGAGGAACACTATCGGGGGTACAGGGAGGACATCAGAGCCATCAACACCACCCTGGTTACCATGGTAGGGCTGCTGCAGGACCTCGTCAACACCAGGGCGGACACTCAACAACACCCAAGGGCCCCTGCTACTAGCCTGGACCAAGAACAGCCAACCACCTCCGCCGGCGCTAGTGGACAGGAGGCCCCCGCACAGCAGCAGCCCACCAGACCCCCACCTCCTGCAGGAGAAGAACCACCCCGCAAGAGGGCCCTGAGATCTCGCAAGAAGACAGAGTAGGATGTCAAGACCCCCGCCAGCAATGGATACCACCTGATGTCATCCCACTGTCCCACATTGTCACCCTGTCCATCCTTGAACTGCCCATGCTCCATCTCTCCACAGGCCTCTGGACAATGCACCTGTGTGACTGTTACTCTGGACTCTGCCATGGACATTCCTTCACCATAGCCCCCACCCACTTGAAACCACCCATCCCATTTTGAGCACTTAAATAAACACCTATTTTGCACCAAAATATCTGGAGTCTGGCTGTGATTTCAATATATTGTAATTGACATGACTGTGCAAATATGTCCTTGTACATGGTGAAGTCAACAAACAGCTGCCACAAAGCTGTAGTCCATGGGGAAACGAAGCACAGGACTCGTAGTGGGGACCCCAGATCTGAAATAGGGAGGGAAAAGCCAAAACTCAGTCATCATACACTGGGGCAAATAGACAGGCAGCAGAGATGCAGGAGAGTAGTTAACATTTACTAAATTATCTTTGAAATGTTACCTGTGTCCTATTGGAAGTACTGTTCAATGATTCTGTCCCTGTTGTCTGTTTCAGCCCCGTCGTCTTCCTCCTCGTCACTCTCCTCAGGTTCCACCGCTGCCACAACACCACCGTCTCGACCATCCTCCTGCAGGAAAGGCACCTGGCGGCGCAAAGCCAGGTTGTGAAGCATGCAGCAGGCCACGATGATGTGACACACCTTCTTAGGTGAGTACATTAGGGATCCACCTGTCATATGCAGGCACCGAAACCTGGCCTTTAGGAGGCCAAAGGTGCGTTCGATCACCCTCCTAGTACGCCCATGGGCCTCATTGTACCGTTCCTCTGCCCTGGTCCGGGGATTCCTTACTGGGGTCAGTAGCCACGACAGGTTGGGGTACCCAGAGTCCCCCACTAGCCATACACGGTGTCTCTGTAGCTGTTCCATCACGTAAGGGATGCTGCTATTCCTGAGGATGTAGGCGTCATGCACTGACCCTGGGAATTTGGCATTTACATGCGAGATGTACTGGTCAGCCAAACACACCACCTGGATGTTCATTGAATGGTAATTTTTTCTGTTCCTGTACACCTGCTCCCTGTCTCTTGGGGGAACCAAAGCCACATGGGTCCCATCAATGGCACCAATTACGTTGGGAATATGTCCAAGGGCGTAGAAATCACCCTTCACTGTAGCCAATTCGCCCACCTCAGGGAAAATGATGTAGCTCCTCACGGATTTCATCAGGGCAGACAACACTCTGGATAACACCTTCGAAAACATGGGCTGAGACATCCCAGAAGCAATTCCCACGGTTGTCTGAAATGACCCACTTGCCAAGAAATGGAGTACTGACATGACCTGCACCAGAGGGGGAATCCCTGTGGGTTGGCGGATGGGGGACATCAGGTCGGGCTCCAGCTGGGCACACAGTTCATGGATAGTGGCACGGTTAAGACGGTAGGTCAGGATAATGTGGCGTTCTTCCATTGTCGACAGGTCCACCAGCGGTCGGTACACGGGAGGATTCATCCGTCTCCTCGCCCAACCCAGCGGACGGTGCCTAGGAAGGACAACATGGAGCACACAGTCAAGCAACCCACAGGTACGTACTCACAGCTAGCACAGTAAACGATTCTCTATGCAGTGAATGGCGTGTCTGAGTGGCTATGCAAGGCCTAGGCCTGTGAGACGCAGTTGAAATTGAGCCATGTGGGCCCTGGAAATGGCGGCTGCCTGACCTGTGAAGTGTGACAATGGGATGTGAGGTCAATGCGCTGGCGTGGCACACCGCGGCGGGCGGCGGGCGAAGACCGCGGCGCCAAGCAGCATTGGTTAACATTGAAGCCTATGGGTTTCAGGAGCCAATGGCGAAGGGCGCCGGCGGTGGCGGGACGCACCGCCGCGGTACGCACCGCCGCGGACGTGACCGCCATTTTCTATCTACTTATCCACTTGCGACTTGAACTTTCACAGGAGAGGACCTATACTGCAAGTGTTGCTGTGACCTCGGTCTGGAAGGGACAATGGCTGCTGCGCCTGGGGAAAGGGCCCCTGCCTTCACTGGAGAGGAGTTGGAGAAACTTGTGGATGGGGTCCTCCCCCAGTATGCGCTACTCTACGGTCCTCCAGACCAACAAGTGAGTTTAATTCAATCTGGATTTGGGGCCACTGGCTGGCTTGGGGGCCTGGCGGGGATGGGGGGCATGTTGGGCATGGCGGGGGGCATGGCGGGGATGGGGGGCATGTTGGGCCTGGCGGGGGGCAAGGCGGGGGGCCTGGCGGGGATGGGGGGCATGTTGGGCCTGGCGGGGGGCATGGCGGGGGGCATGGCGGGGATGGGGGGCATGTTGGGCCTGGCGGGGGGCATGGCGGGGGGCCTGGCGGGGATGGGGGGCATGTTGGGCATGGCGGGGGGCATGGCGGGGGGCCTGGCGGGGATGGGGGGCGTTGGGCCACTGGCAAGGAAAATGCTGACAAACTTGAACGTGGTATTTCTCCCTCCCTGTACGTGTCACATAGGTCCGCGCCCATGAGAAGATCGGGATTTGGCGTGCCATCGCCAAGGAAGTCCGGACCCTGGGGGTCCACCATCGACGGGGCACCCACTGCCGCAAGAGGTGGGAGGACATCCGCCGCGGGACCAAGAAGACCGCCGAGTCTCTGCTGGGGATGGCCTCCCAACGTAGGCGGGGTGCCTGCCGTCAACTGAGCCCCCTGATGTTCCGGATCCTGGCGGTGGCCTACCCTGATTTGGATGGGCGCGTGAGGGCAGCACAGCAGACACAAGGGGGTGAGTACAAGCATTATCTACTCTGTTGTCGCGCAGTGGAGGTGTCTGGGTGGGGGAGGAGGGCTGGGGGTCCCCCTAGGCCAGGGCGATATCTGTAGGCTGGGCACCCCCGTAAGCCCCTGTGTCCCCAGCCACCACCCTCAGTAGTTTGTCAGTACAGCCATCCCTGGGCCGTGTCATCCATGGGTGCAGTTGTCAAATCTAGGCGTGTAGGGCATGTTCCACGGAATGCGTAGCGGACCCCAAGTGCGCAACTTAGTGCAGGGGGCATCTGTGTCTGTCATGTCCGCTAACTGTACCGGAGATCCATGTAATCAATATCCCTTTATTTCTCTCTCCCCCCCCCTTTTTGTTTGTCTTTCTGTGCTTGTGTGCATCAGCATCATCAGGCGGAGGAGAAGTGGCATCGGGGCAGGAGGGAGCTGCATCTCACATGGCCCAGGAGGGCCATGCCACAGAGTCAGACTGGACCAGTGAGACGGAGGGCGAGGGGAGCTCCACGACGGGGACGACTGGACCCTGCAGCGACACAGACACGTCCTCGGAAGGGGGCTCCCTTGCGGGGGTGGCACAATCCGTGCCCCCCGCCATTACAGGTACAGCCGCCACCCAGCGCACCATCTCCGCCCTCCCAGCAGCCCCTCAGTGTTCGCCCCGTGCCCGCTCTGCCAGGAAGCCGGGCATCTCCTTCGCCCCAGGCACCTCAGGCCCTGCCCCTGTTACCCCCGCTGCCCTCAGTGAGGAGGTCATTGACCTCCTCCGAACGCTCATTGTTGGGCAGACTACCCTTTTGAATGCCATCCAGGGGGTGGAGAGGGAGGTTCATCGCAGCAATGCGTACCTGGAGGGCATTCATTCGGGTCAGGCTGCCCATCAGCGATCGTTCCAGGCTCTGGCCTCAGCACTGACGGCAGCCATTGTCCCTGTCTCCTGCCTGCCTCTACTAACTCCCTCCTCCCAGTCTCCTGTTCCTCTGCCTGTCCCACCCACACCATCAGACCAGCCTGCACACACCTCAACACCCAAGAGAAGCTCATCCAAACATAAGCACCACAGATCACGCAGACATTCACACACGCAACATTCCGATGCAGACATGCCAACAGTCACTACCACCTCTGTGACCCCCACCTCCTCGTCTCCCTCCTCCCTCCCTGTGACGTCTACACTCACACCTCCATTCACCTCACCATCAGCCAGTGTTTCCATCACCAGCACACCCTCCACTCCAGTCCGCACACGTGCAGTCACCACCCCCACTGCCATTTACACGTCCCCTGTGTCCTCTCCCACTGTGTCTGTCACCCCCTCTTCCACACCACACAAACGCAGCCACCCACCCACCCAACAGCCATCCATCTCACGACAGCCTATCCCTCCTGCACCTGCACCCAAAGACAGCAAACGTGACTCACCTACAACCACATCCTCTCCCTCCACTCCCATTCCCACTGTACCTACCACTCTCCATTGTCCCAAGAAGCTCTTCCTCGCCACTACTAACTTCTTTCCTGACCCTGAGCCCCCCCCTCCTTCTCGTCGGGGTAAGAAGAGCACCTCAGCCACCACCAGCCCTGCAGCCCCCTTGACAAGGGTGCAGGGGTATTGGAGCCCGCCAGCCCGCATGTCTGGATCTTCGCCCAGCAGCAAGGGGACAGCCAGCCCACCCCCTGGGAAGAGGAGCAGAAGGCGGAAGGGGCGCCGCAGGAGCCCGCCTTCTACATCCCCCCCGGACACCACCCAGAGACAGTCACCAGCCACAGCTCCAAAGGGAGGAAAGGGCCACAGGCCCACGACTAAGGAGGGCAAGGGCAGCAAGTCGGAGAGGTCAGGCAGCAGGCCTGCTGCCCAGGAGGAGCCCACAACCCCCATAGCCGCTGCCCCGGGAGGAACCGGCACAGCTGCCCCGGGAGAGCCCACCACCCCCATAGCCGCAGCCCAGGGAGGACCCAGCCCAGCTGGCCAGGAGGGCCCCACCACCCACAGCCCAGGTGGGCATTGAAGGAGCACCATCCCCGCTGCCCAGGAGGGCACCACCAGGCAATTAGCAGTTGGCCATAGACCGGCCGCCGTCTCCAGAACCGCTGAACTGGGCCCCGCCGTCTCAAGAACCGCTCCGCTGGGCCCCGCCGTCTCAAGAACCGCTGAACTGGGCCCCGCCGTCTCAAGAACCGCTCCGCTGGGCCCCGCCGTCTCAAGAACCGCTGAACTGGGCCCTTCAAGGCAAGGAGCGCTGAACTGGGCCCCGCCGTCTCCAGAACCGCTGAACTGGGCCCCGCCGTCTCAAGAACCGCTCCGCTGGGCCCCGCCGTCTCAAGAACCGCTGAACTGGGCCCTTCAAGGCAAGGAGCGCTGAACTGGGCCCCGCCGTCTCCAGAACCGCTGCACTGGGCCCCGCCGTCTCAAGAACCGCTGAACTGGGCCCCGCCGTCTCAAGAACCGCTCCGCTGGGCCCCGCCGTCTCAAGAACCGCTGAACTGGGCCCCGCCGTCTCAAGAACCGCTCCGCTGGGCCCCGCCGTCTCCAGAACCGCTGAACTGGGCCCCGCCGTCTCCAGAACCGCTGAACTGGGCCCGCCGTCTCAAGAACCGCTGAACTGGGCCCCGCCGTCTCAAGAACCGCTCCGCTGGGCCCCGCCGTCTCAAGAACCGCTCCGCTGGGCCCCGCCGTCTCAAGAACCGCTGAACTGGGCCCTTCAAGGCAAGGAGCGCTGAACTGGGCCCCGCCGTCTCCAGAACCGCTGAACTGGGCCCCGCCGTCTCAAGAACCGCTGAACTGGTCCCCGCCGTCTCAAGAACCGCTCCGCTGGGCCCCGCCGTCTCAAGAACCACTGAACTGGGCCCTTCAAGGCAAGGAGCGCTGAACTGGGCCCCGCCGTCTCAGGAACCGCTGAACTGGGCCCTTCAAGGCAAGGAGCGCTGAACTGGGCCCCGCCGTCTCAGGAACCGCTGAACTGGGCCCTTCAAGGCAAGAACCGCTGGCCCTTTGGCAGACGTGGCAGGGCAGGATCTATCTCGGGCAGGGCTGCAGGATGTCCTCTGGCCAACTTGCCTCCTCCAGTGGCAGTGGGGTCTGTTATGGACTGTATGGACTGTGGCTTTGCTCTCCCCAGGATGGCCCAGTGGGCAGGCCACCCACTGTATGGACTGTATGGACTGTGCCTTTGCTCTCCCCAGGATGGCCCAGTGGGCAGGCCACCCACTGTATGGACTGTTTGGACTGTGGCTTTGCTCTCCCCAGGATGGGCCAGTGGGCAGGCCACCCACTGTATGGACTGTTTGGACTGTGGCTTTGCTCTCCCCAGGATGGGCCAGTGGGCAGGCCACCCACTGTATGGACTGTTTGGACTGTGGCTTTGCTCTCCCCAGGATGGGCCAGTGGGCAGGCCACCCACTGTATGGACTGTTTGGACTGTGGCTTTGCTCTCCCCAGGATGGGCCAGTGGGCAGGCCACCCACTGTATGGACTGTTTGGACTGTGGCTTTGCTCTCCCCAGGATGGCCCAGTGGGCAGGCCACCCACTGTATGGACTGTTTGGACTGTGGCTTTGCTCTCCCCAGGATGGCCCAGTGGGCAGGCCACCCACTGTATGGACTGTTTGGACTGTGACTTTGCTCTCCCCAGGATGGCCCAGTGGGCAGGCCACCCACTGTATGGACTGTATGGACTGTGGCTTTGCTCTCCCCAGGATGGGCCAGTGGGCAGGCCACCCACTGTATGGACTGTTTGGACTGTGGCTTTGCTCTCCCCAGGATGGGCCAGTGGTCATGGAGTCCCCTCGTGGATCTGGCGTCGTGTACTCAAGTGGCTGAGGTGCCCCCCCTTCCCTTCCCCCTGAGGTGCCTGTCCTATTTTCTTTCTGATGCCCCTGCAGTGTTCTCTCCGTGGAGTTCTTGTCGTGGGACTGGGCCTTGCCCCTTTGCACAGGACCCCTGTGATCCACGGACAGTGGTTGGACTACATTTAGTAGCTGTATATATTTTGTACATAGTTTATTTATTTATTGGGATTACTGGTGTACATATTTCAATATATCTGCCCGTTTATGATCTCTTCTTTTGGTCTTTGCATTATTTCGGTGGGGGGTGGTTTGTGGGTTGTGACAGTGATCTGTGGGAATGCATTGATGTGTGTGTTGTAGTGGGTGTGGGTGGGTGGGTGTGTGCCGGTAATCTTTTCCCTCCCCTGTGTCGTAGGTGCAGTACTCACCGATGTCTTCCGCGCCGCCGGGCCTGCTCCTGGTATATGAGCAGGTATAGGAGTGCGGGGATGACCTGCAACTCTGGTTCCATACTGACGGAATCTCGCGTGGAGTGCGTAGAGGTGAGCGTTTTCCCGTTCGTAGTCTGTTTCCGCCGTGTTCTTATCGGCGGTGCTCCCGCCCCGGAAAAGGTGGCGGATTGGTGGGTCGTAATAGGGTGGGCGGTACATTGTCTGCCGCCTGGCTGTTGGCGGGAACCGCCGCGCTGTTTGTTTGTACCGCCGTGGCGGGCGGAGTGTTAATACGGCGGGCTGTGTTGGCGGTTCCCGCCAGGGTCAGAATTGCATATTTTAGACCGCCGGCCTGTTGGCGGCTTGGCCGCCGCTTTATCACCGACCGCCAGGGTCAGAATGAGGGCCATACTGTTTAGTCCGTCTGCATAGACCAGGCCACCAGTACCGTTGTTGTAGAATGGTGATAGTGGCCTGTATACCAGCATGTGCAGAAGCGACACCCTCATGTGCAGCTGTAATCAGTTCCATTCTTTGATCTTCATTTGGGATCACTCGATCACCAACATCTGGAATTGTTGCAAAAGCAACATTCTGTGCACTGATATGATATGTATAGTTCGTAGGGTATCCTTTCGGAAGGGGCTTGCCTGCAGCCGAGGCTTTAACGGCAATCAGTATTTCATTATCCAACCTCGTTCGAGAACGAGTCACTGCAGCCACAGAAGCCGTAGCTACTGAAGCTTTGGCTGCTTCGTCAGCCAATGTATTACCGGCAACATGTATTCCTACACGTTGGTGCCCCAATGTATGAACTACAAGGACACATGGCAGCTTATCCTTAAGATCAGCCACCCTTCCCCACAATATTTTGTGTTTAATGGCGTTCCCTTTAGAATCTCTAAACCCGTTCAGTATCCAATGATTGGGATATTCATTGTATGACTGGACGCAATAATACGAATCACAGACGATCAAAGTCTGTGTTCCTGGCTCTGAATGTTCGAGCGCTAGAAGAAGAGCCTTAAGCTCGGCCAACTGGGCTGTGCAGTCCCCTAAGGTCTGAGTGTACGTGTTATGAGGATGAAGAACGCTGTCTTCCATTACCCCACACACGGCTGCGCAAGCTGCCGAGTATTGATGTTTAGTACCCACAGCCTGATGTGCCGACCCGTCAGTGTAAATGATGGTATCATAACTGTCTATTGGCAATATGTGTAAGGGAGCGGGGTACTCCTGTTCATACTGGAGAAATTCTTGTGTCTGAAGTCTTGGGTCAAACACATAATCAACATCAGTGGCGGTTAGAGATGTTGCCCATTGAATCCAGCGTGGATGCAATGCCTTAGCGTTAGGAACGCTCGCTTTAGTGACAGCCTCTAAGGCCGGAACCGGGGAGACAACAACAATGATTTCCCCTGGGCGAGCGGTCTCTCCTTTATGATGGCAATCTGAACTGCCGTCAGAATTTTTTCAGGAGGAGCAAAACGTTTTTCTGCATTGGAGTACAAATCTGATTTGTATGCTATTGGCACCGTGTCACCCTCATTAAAGGTGACATAGGTAAATCCTAGGGCACCAGCTATTATTCTGATGACCAAATTCGTTTTATTGTCCCGTGTGTACAAGTGTCTAGCTTCTAGCATGTCTCGTTGTATGTCCCTTAGGATGTGTGTGTGTTCAATTGTCCATCGCCTGCAAGAATAATTGGGCTGAATTAAGTCATATAGTGGTTTTACGCGTTCAGCATAATCTGGAATATATGTTCTGCCAAAATTAAAGAAACCCAGTAATGACTGCAATTTCTTAAGCGTGTTCGGAGGCTGTAGCGGAGCACACTTCTCTAGGAAGTGCGGGGCCAGGTTCTTCCCCTCGTTTGATAGTTCATATCCTAGGAACAATACACTAAGAAAGGCTATCTTGCTTTTCTTAAAATTAAATTTATAACCGAAGGCGGCAAATCCCAAAATTATCCGATCGACCCTGGCAAGATGAATGTCAAGGGTGTCATCAGTGAGATAGATATCATCCACATATGATAATGCCTCGGAATCAAGCTCCTGTAAGATTGATGTGACACGGGCCGAAAACAGTCCTGGGCTGTTTTTATAGCCTTGTGGTAAACGACAAAAGCGTTTCTGAGAACCATAGGAAAATGCACTTAGGTCTCTACTTTCATGTGCTAAATTCTGGCAGAAAAAAACATTAGATATATCCAATGTAGTTTTGTATTTTTTACGAACTATATTATTAATTAGCGCTGTGCTGTGTGAATTTTGTATAGCATAAGTGCGTGCATGACTATTCAAGTGCCTATAATCAACCACTATTCTATATGAATGATCAGGTTTCGCAACGGGAAATAGCGGATTATTCATTGCCGATGTACAGGGCTCAATTACTCCCTGGTATTCAAGTTGTGACAGTATCTCCGTCACTGGAGCTTTTGCTTCATGTTTAACAGGGTATTGTGGCTGCGCGTGTGGTGTAGACCGAACGGGAATAACATGACAAGGAGAGTCCTTGTCCCATCCTACATGATTACGGTATAATGCAGGTGCCTGTGCTAAAGCCCATTCAGCAGCATATGCTTGTTTGTCTGCCTCCGGAACAAGATCGGAGAAAGAAGGCAAAATGACATCTTCCCCATGTGGGAGCATGCGGACATGTTCAGGTGGCCAGTCTCTCTCGGCCAACAGGATATCACTAGTAAGTTCATCCCAAAATATTACACTAATAATGCGTTCCACGTCTCCCTCTATCTGAATTGTTAAATCAAGAACCCGATCGGGTGGAAGAGTCACCGCCCACCTTTTGTTCCTCAACAGTGTTCTCAATACTACTGGCATTTTTAACTGTCAGTGCTGCCACTTTTTTCTTTTTAAATTGTGGCTTTTGTTGAGGAGTCTTTTCTTCTTTTTTAACAGTAGACTGTGGCGAGTCTTTCTTTTCTTTCACGTATTCCGGACGTCGATCTTGACGGCCCCCTCTCTCGCTACGTCTATCCGGTGCGTCCCGAAAGGAACGAGAAGGACGTGAATCAGTATATCTGTCTGGAGTTCTAATGTTATCTCTATTTCTGAGATTATATCTCCTTTCGGAGTACTCCGGATGAGGAGAATCAGCTCTTTTGTTTCTCCTATCCTTGAAATCCTTTTGTTTGTCCCAGCGCTTTTTAGACCACTCTAGTGCTTGCCTTGTACCTTCCTTATGGGTGGTACTCGGTATGTCCAATTTTTTAGGTTTGGCTCCCAGCCTATCCCGTCCTAAACTAGTATAGGTATCAGAGATTATTTTCGGTAGCTGTCTCTCTTGTTCCTGATGTGCAGTTTCCTGGAGACGCTGGCGTATCGCCAGTGCTA
Source organism: Pleurodeles waltl (assembly GCF_031143425.1). Taxonomy (NCBI): domain Eukaryota; kingdom Metazoa; phylum Chordata; class Amphibia; order Caudata; family Salamandridae; genus Pleurodeles; species Pleurodeles waltl. The sequence continues at coordinate 144,611,263 of NC_090443.1, forward strand.
CTGCTTCCCCTTTAATATTACTCAATATTATCGAGGAGACGGCGTCAAAGTTACGCATCAATTTCATCCCCAGATCTAGGGCCGGTGCAGCCCCATGCTCATTTTGTATTTGTTTCAACACTTCCGGCAAATTGGCCAGTGTAGGGGTACCATGCGTGGTAGTATAAACGGCAGCGAAGACTGTACCCCAAGTGGCACATTCATCAACCGAGGGAACCATCCCGAATGGCAAGCACATAGGGCCTCATTATGACCCTGGCGGGCGGCGGAGGCCGCCCGCCAGGATCCCGCCCTCCAAATTACCGCGCCGCGGTCAAAAGACCGCGGCGGGTATTACGAGTTTTCCCCTGGGCTGGCGGGCGGTTCCAGTTAAACCGCCCGCCAGCCCAGGGGAAAACGACCTTCCCACGAGGATGCCGGCTCGTAATCGAGCCGGCGGAGTGGGAAGGTGCGACGGGTGCTACTGCACCCGTCGTGTATTTCACTGTCTGCAAGGCAGACAGTGAAATACATTTTGGGGCCCTCTTACGGGGGCCCCTGCCGTGCCCATGCCATTGGCATGGGCACGGCAGGGGCCCCCAGGGGCCCCGCGACCCCCCCTACCGCCATCCTGTTCATGGCGGCTTTCCCGCCATGAACTGGATGGCGGTAGGGGGGGTCAGAATCCTCATGGCTGCGGAGCGCGCTCCGCAGCCATGGAGGATTCCAAAGAGCAGCGGAAAGTCAGCGGGAGACCGCTGACTTTCCGCTTCTGACCGCGGCTGAACCGCCGCGGTCAGAATGCTCATTGGAGCACCGCCAGCCTGTCGGCGGTGCTCCCGTGGTCGGTGGCCCTGGCGGCCACCGGCCGCCAGGGTCAGAATGACCCTCATAGTGAGCAATCTATGTTTCTCCTGTGGCCCCGTATGGGGGAACACAGCTTCCAGCTGATTTGTTTTCTGAGCAATCCAGAACGGTATTTTTTCTCGATCCGAGGGCACTTTACCCATAATGGTATGCACCGTTTGTGGATTAATCCCAGTAGCCAATTGATATCCACCAGCTACTGGCGGTGCTGGACGCGCTGGTGTAGTGTTCAATGTTCGCATTACGAACTGGACCAATCGTCTATATAATGCCACTAATTCATTATATAATATCCTTAAATCCACAAGCGGCATAGTCTGTATGCCTGGGTGAGGAGTATATGTGGCAAACATGGGCCACGTAGGCCCCTCATTACTTAAAGGACCTAGCCTCACCCGCCGCAGTATATGTGGTAGGGCGCCTTCAAACCAGTTTTGATGCTCCTGATATGTGAGCGATATTTCATGATACTGGTATGCTTCGTACCTTACGGGTACGTCCGCAATGTCATAAGTGTGAAATGTGTGCGTTCGTTGGTCAGCCTCAGGAAAGGCAACCCAACAGTAAAATGTTTCCGTTTGGTATGCTTCAGTTGCTTCTATAATCAAAGTAACTTTCTCGCCCTCTTCTGTAAGGCCATGTGCTAATAAATGTTGTGTAAGTGCATGTCTAGCATTCGCAGGAATGCCTATGGTATTAGCCATAGTTGTTTAGAGAAACGGAACACCAAAATAGGGGACGTTTTTTCCTTTTGTGAGTTTGAGCTCGAACAACCTACAGCCTATTTAGGAGTCACCTGTTGGGCTGAGGAGGATTCTCCCAAAGACCACGGACGTCTCCGTATAATGGTACTGAGGGTACCTGTTGTCTGTGAGACAGCGATAATCAGGGTAACCGTAAATTAGTGCCTAAACACCATCGTTGGTGGCGCCATGTCGTAGTTTGGACTCTTGCTCTGAGCAAGACTGCTGGTCTCAGGATGACAGTACTTTCATTTGTAGGTGACTAAGGCCCTCATTCTGACCCTGGCGGTCGGTGATAAAGCGGCGGCCAACCCGCCAACAGGCCGGCGGTCCAAAATATGCAATTATGACCCTGGCGGGAACCGCCAACACAGCCCGCCGCATTAACACTCCGCCCGCCACGGCGGAACAAACAAACAGCGCGGCGGTCCCCGCCAACAGCCAGGCGGCAGACAATGTACCGCCCACCCTATCACGACCCACCAATCCGCCACCTTTTCCGGGGCGGGAGCACCGCCGATAAAAACACGGCGGAAACAGACTACGAACGGGAAAACGCTCACCTCCACATACTCCACGCGAGATTCCGGCAGTATGGAACCCGAGTTGCAGGTCATCCCCGCACTCCTATACCTGCTCCTGTACCAGGAGCATGCCCGGCGGCGCGGAAGACATCGGTGAGTACTGCACCTACGACACAGGGGAGGGAAAAGATTACCGGCACACACCCACCCACCCACACCCACTACAACACACACATCAATGCATTCCCACAGATCACTGTCACAACCCACAAACCCCCCCCTTCCGAAATAATGCAAAGACCAAAAGAAGAGATCTCAAACGGGCAGATATATTGAAAAATGGACAGCAGTAATCCAAATAAATAAATAAACTATGTACAAAATATATACAGCTACTAAATGTAGTCCAACCACTGTCCGTGGACCACAGGGGTCCTGAGCAAAGGGGCAAGGCCCAGTCCCACAACAAGAACTCCACGGAGAGAACACTGCAGGGGCATCAGAAAGAAAAAAGGACAGGCACCTCAGGGGGAAGGGAAGGGGGGGCACCTCAGCCACTTGAGTACACGACGCCAGATCCACAAGGGGACTCCATGACCATTGGCCATCCTGGGGAGAGCAAAGCCACAGTCCAAACAGTCCATACAGTGGGTGGCCTGCCCACTGGGCCATCCTGGGGAGAGCAAAGCCACAGTCCAAACAGTCCATACAGTGGGTGGCCTGCCCACTGGGCCATCCTGAGGAGAGCAAAGCCACAGTCCAAACAGTCCATACAGTGGGTGGCCTGCCCACTGGGCCATCCTGGGGAGAGCAAAGCCACAGTCCAAACAGTCCATACAGTGGGTGCCCTGCCCACTGGGCCATCCTGGGGAGAGCAAAGCCACAGTCCAAACAGTCCATAACAGACTCCACTGCCACTGGAGGAGGCATGTTGGCCAGAGGACATCCTGCAGCCCTGCCCGAGACAGATCCTGCCCTGCCACGTCTGCCAAAGGGCCAGCGGTTCCTGCCTGGAAGGGCCCAGTTCAGCGGTTCTTGCCTTGAAGGGCCCAGTTCAGCGGTTCTTGAGACGGCGGTCCCCAGCGGAGCGGTGCAGGAGACGGCGGGGCCCAGTTCAGCGGTTCTTGCCTTGAAGGACCCAGTTCAGCGGTTCTTGCCTTGAAGGGCCCAGTTCAGCGGTTCTTGAGACGGCGGTCCCCAGCGGAGCGGTGCTGGAGACGGCGGCCATTCTATGGCCAACTGCTCATTGCCTGGTGGTGCCCTCCTGGGCAGCGGGGATGGTGCTCCTTCAATGCCCACCTGGGCTGTGGGTGGTGGGGCCCTCCTGGCCAGCTGGGCTGGGTCCTCCCTGGGCAGCGGCTATGGGGGTGGTGGGCTCTCCCGGGGCAGCTGTGCCAGTTCCTCCCGGGGCAGCGGCTATGGGGGTTGCGGACTCCTCCTGGGCAGCTGTAACGGGTCCTCCATGGGCAGCAGGCCTGCTGCCTGACTTCTCCGCCTTGCTGCCCTTGCCCTCCTTAGTCGGGAGTCTGTGGCCCTTTCCTCCCTTTGGAGCTGTGGCTGTTGACGGTGGCTGGCTAGTGTCCTGGGGGGATATCGAATCCGGGCTCCGGCGGCGGCCCTTCCGCCTTCTGCTCCTCTTCCCAGGGGGTGGGCTGGCTGTCCCCTTGCTGCTGGGCGAAGATCCAGACCTGCGGGCTGGTGGGCTCCAATACCCCTGCACCCTTGTCAAGGGGGCTGCAGGGCTGGTGGTGGCTGAGGTGCTCTTTTTACCCCGACGAGAAGGAGGGGGGGGCTCAGGGTCAGGAAAGAAGGTAGCAGTAGAGAGATAGATTTTCTTGGGACAATGGATAGTGGTAGGTACAGTGGGTATGGGAGTGGAGGGAGAGGATGTGGTTGTAGGCGAGACAAGTTTGCTGTCTTTGGGTGCAGGTGCAGGAGCGGGAGGCTGTCGTGAGGTGGATGGCTGTTGGGTGGGTGGGTGGCTGCGTTTGTGTGGTGTGGAAGAGGGGGTGACAGACACAGTGGGAGAGGACACAGGGGACGTGTAAATGGCAGTGGGGGTGGTGACTGCACGTGTGCGGACTGTAGTGGAGGGTATGCTGGTGATGGAAACACTGGCTGATGGTGAGGTGAATGAAGGTGTGAGTGTAGACGTCACAGGGAGGGAGGAGGGAGACGAGGAGGTGGGGGTCACAGAGGTGGTAGTGACTGTTGGCATGTCTGCATCGGAATGTTGCTTGTGTGAATGTCTGCGTGATCTGTGGTGCTTGTGTTTGGATGAGCTGCTCTTGGGTGTTGAGGTGTGTGCAGGCTGGTCTGATGGTGTGGGTGGGACAGGCAGAGGAACAGGAGACTGGGAGGAGGGAGTTAGTAGAGGGAGGCAGGAGACAGGGACAATGGCTGCCGTCAGTGCTGAGGCCAGAGCCTGGAACGATCGCTGATGGGCAGCCTGACCCGAATGAATGCCCTCCAGGTACGCATTGCTGCGATGAACCTCCCTCTCCACCCCCTGGATGGCATTCAAAAGGGTAGTCTGCCCAACAATGAGCGTTCGGAGGAGGTCAATGACTTCCTCACTGAGGGCAGCGGGGGTAACAGGGGCAGGGCCTGAGGTGCCTGGGGCGAAGGAGATGCCCGGCTTCCTGGTAGAGCGGGCACAGGGCAAACGCTGAGGGGCTGCTGGGAGGGCGGAGATGGTGCACTGGGTGGCGGCTGTACCTGTAATGGCGGGGGGCACGGATGGTGCCACCCCCGCAAGGGAGCTCCCTTCCGAGGACGTGTCCGTGTCGCTGCAGGGTCCAGTCGTCCCCGTTGTGGAGCTCCCCTCGCCCTCCGTCTCACTGGTCCAGTCAGACTCTGTGGCATGGCCCTCCTGGGCCATGTGAGATGCAGCTCCCTCCTGCCCCGATGCCACTTCTCCTCCGCCTGATGATGCTGATGCACACAAGCACAGAAAGACAAACAAAAAGGGGGGGGAGAGAGAAATAAAGAGATTTTGAGTACATGGATCACCGGTACAGTTAGCGGACATGACAGACACAGATGCCCCCTGCACTAAGTTGCGCACTTGGGGTCCGCTACGCATTCCGTGGAACATGCCCTACACGCCTAGAGTTGACAACTGCACCCATGGATGACACGGCCCAGGGATGGCTGTACTGACACATTACTGAGGGTGGTGGCTGGGGACACAGGGGCTTACGGGGGTGCCCAGCCTACAGATATCGCCCTGGCCTAGGGGGACCCACAGCCCTCCTCCCCCACCCAGACACCTCCACTGCGCGACAACAGAGTAGATAATGCTTGTACTCACCCCCTTGTGTCTGCTGTGCTGCCCTCACGCGCCCATCCAAATCAGGGTAGGCCACCGCCAGGATCCGGAACATCAGGGGGGTCAGTTGATGGCAGGCACCCCGCCTACGTTGGGAGGCCATCCCCAGCAGAGACTCGGCGGTCTTCTTCGTCCCGCGGCGGATGTCCTCCCACCTCTTGAGGCAGTGGGTGCCCCGTCGATGGTGGACCCCCAGGGTCCGGACTTCCTTGGCGATGGCACGCCAAATCCCGATCTTCTCATGGGCGCGGACCTATGTGACACGTACAGGGAGGGAGAAATACCACGTTCAAGTTTGTCTGCATTTTCGTTGCCAGTGGCCCAACGCCCCCCATCCCCGCCAGGCCCAACATGCCCCCCATCCCCGCCAGGCCCCCGCCAGGCCCAACATGCCCCCCATCCCCGCCAGGCCCCCCGCCAGGCCCCCCGCCAGGCCCAACATGCCCCCCATCCCCGCCAGGCCCCCCGCCAGGCCCCCCGCCAGGCCCAACATGCCCCCCATCCCCGCCAGGCCCCCCGCCAGGCCCCCCGCCAGGCCCAACATGCCCCCCATCCCCGCCAGGCCCCCCGCCAGGCCCCCCGCCAGGCCCAACATGCCCCCCATCCCCGCCAGGCCCCCCGCCAGGCCAACATGCCCCCCATCCCCGCCAGGCCCCCCGCCAGGCCCCCCGCCAGGCCCAACATGCCCCCCATCCCCGCCAGGCCCCCCGCCAGGCCCCCGCCAGCCCCAACATGCCCCCCATCCCCGCCAGGCCCCCCGCCAGGCCCCCCGCCAGACCCAACATGCCCCCCATCCCCGCCAGGCCCCCCGCCAGGCCCAACATGCCCCCCATCCCCGCCAGGCCCCCCGCCAGGCCCCCCGCCAGGCCCAACATGCACCCCATCCCCGCCAGGCCCCCCGCCAGGCCCAACATGCCCCCCATCCCTGCCAGGCCCCCCGCCAGGCCCCACGCCAGCCCCAACATGCCCCCCATCCCCGCCAGGCCCCCCGCCAGGCCCAACATGCCCCCCATCCCCGCCAGGCCCCCCGCCAGCCCCAACATGCCCCCCATCCCCGCCAGGCCCCCCGCCAGGCCCCCAAGCCAGCCAGTGGCCCCAAATCCATATAGAATTAAACTCACTTGTTGGTCTGGAGGACCGTAGAGTAGCGCATACTGGGGGAGGACCCCATCCACAAGTTTCTCCAACTCCTCTCCAGTGAAGGCAGGGGCCCTTTTCCCAGTCGCAGCAGCCATTGTCCCTTCCAGACCGAGGTCACAGCAACACTTGCAGTATAGGTCCTCTCCTGTGAAAGTTCAAGTCGCAAGTGGATAAGTAGATAGGAAATGGCGGTCACGTCCGCGGCGGTGCGTACCGCGGCGATGCGTACCGCCACCGCCGGCGCCCTTCGCCATTGGCTCCTGAAACCCATAGGCTTCAATGTTAACCAATGCGGCTTCGCGCCGCGGTCTTCGACCGCCGACCGCCGCGGTGTGCCACGCCAGCGCATTGACCTCACATCCCATTGTCACACTTCACAGGTCAGGCAGCCGCCATTTCGAGGGTCCACATGGCTCAATTTCAACTGCGTCACACAGGCCTAGGCCTTGCATAGCCACTCAGACACGCCATTCACTGCATAGAGAATCGTTTACGGTGCAAGCTGTGAGTACGTACCTGTGGGTTGCTTGACTGTGTGCTCCATGTTGTCCTTCCTAGGCACCGTCCGCTGGGTTGGGCGAGGAGACGGATGAATCCTCCCGTGTACCGACCGCTGGTGGACCTGTCGACAATGGAAGAACGCCACATTATCCTGACCTACCGGCTTGACCGTGCCACTATACATGAACTGTGTGCCCAGCTGGAGCCCGACCTGATGTCCCCCATCCGCCAACCCACAGGGATTCCCCCTCTGGTGCAGGTCCTGTCAGTACTCCATTTCTTGGCAAGTGGGTCATTTCAGACAACAGTGGGAATTGCTTCTGGGATGTCTCAGCCCATGTTTTCAAAGGTGTTATCCAGAGTGTTGTCTGCCCTGATGAAATACGTGAGGAGCTACATAATTTTCCCTGAGGTGGGCGAATTGGCTACAGTGAAGGGTGATTTCTACGCCCTTGGACATATTCCCAACGTCATTGGTGCCATTGATGGGACCCATGTGGCTTTGGTTCCCCCAAGAGACAGGGAGCAGGTGTACAGGAACAGAAAAAGTTACCATTCCATGAACATCCAGGTGGTGTGTTTGGCTGACCAGTACATCTCGCATGTAAATGCCAAATTCCCAGGGTCAGTGCATGACGCCTACATCCTGAGGAATAGCAGCATCCCTTACGTGATGGAACAGCTAGAGAGACACCGTGTATGGCTATTGGGGGACTCTGGGTACCCCAACCTGTCGTGGCTACTGACCCCAGTAAGGAATCCCCGGACCAGGGCAGAGGAACGGTACAATGAGGCCCATGGGCGTACTAGGAGGGTGATCGAACGCACCTTTGGCCTCCTAAAGGCCAGGTTTCGGTGCCTGCATATGACAGGGGGATCCCTAATGTACTCACCTAAGAAGGTGTGTCACATCATCGTGGCCTGCTGCATGCTTCACAACCTGGCTTTGCGCCGCCAGGTGCCTTTCCTGCAGGAGGATGGTCGAGACGGTGGTGTTGTGGCAGCTGTGGAACCTGTGGAGAGTGACGAGGAGGAAGACGACGGGGCTGAAACAGACAACAGGGACAGAATCATTGAACAGTACTTCCAATAGGACACAGGTAACAATTCAAACATAATTTAGTAAATGTGAACTACTCTCCTGCATCTCTGCTGCCTGTCTATTTGCCCCAGTGTATGATGACTGAGTTGTGGCTTTTCCCTCCCTATTTCAGATCTGGGGTCCCCACTACGAGTCCTGTGCTTCATTTCTTGCGGGGTGGTTCTTCTCCTGCAGGAGGTGGGGGTCTGGTGGGCTGCTGTTGTGCGGGGGCCTCCTGTCCACTAGCGCCGGCGGAGGTGGTTGGCTGTTCTTGGTCCAGGCTAGTGGCAGGGGCCCTTTGTTGTTGTTGAGTGTCCGTCCTGGTGTTGATGAGGTCCTGCAGCAGCCCTACCATGGTAACCAGGGTGGAGGTGAGGGCTCTGATGTCCTCCCTGTACCCCCGATAGTGTTCCTCCTGCAGTACCTGGATCTCCTGGAACCGGGCCAGTACCGTCGCCATCGTCTCCTGGGAGCGGTTGTATGCTCCCATGATGGTGGTGAGGGCCTCGTGGAGAGTGGGTTCCCTGGGCCCGTCCCCCCCCTGTCGCACAGCTGCCCTCCGAGTTGCCCTTTTTCCCTGGGCCTCTGCCCCCTGGCCGGTGTGCCCACTACCACTGCCCCCAGGTCCCTGTTGTTGTTGGGGTGGTGGGTTATCCTGGGTGCCCTGTAGTGGTAGACACACCGCAGATTGACGCGCCCTGGAGACAGAGGCATGGGCCCGCTGGGTGGGAGCTGTGCTGGTGTTCCCAGAGGGGTTTGGGTCTGTAGTGGCCTGTGCCTGTGTGAGGGGAACCGACTGTCCAGAGGTCCCCGATGGTCCGGGCTGGTCATCAGTGTCCAGGTCGACAGAGCTGCTGTCATCGCTGACGGCCTCTTGGGTGGGGGGTGTGGAGAATTCTGGGCCCTCTGTGGCGGTGTGTTGACGGTCGGGTCCTGCAGGGGTATAGAGGTATGGTTATAGTTTCAATGTGTGGCATATGGGTGTATCTGTGGGTTCCCGTGTCCCCAAGTGCTGGCATTCGTGTGTGGGGGCTTTGGTGAGGGTGGCTTGTGGGGGGGATGTGTATATGCATTGGGCATGCTTTGGTGATGGGTGTCCATGCTTAGTGGACGCATGCAGGCCTAGGTTTTGGGATGTGTGGGTTGTGATGGTGAGACATTGGCAGGGAATAGGTGTGCTGGGGGTGGGGGTGAGGATGGTGGTGGGGGTGAGGATGGTGGTGGGGGTGAGGGTGGGGGTGAGGATGGGGGTGGGGGTGAGGGTGGGGTTCGAGGATGGGGGTGAGGGTTGGGGTATGATTTGGCATGCAGGTGGGGGGGAAGCAGTAGTGAAGCTTCAACTTACCAGTATCCATTCCTCCGCCGACTCCTGCGAGGCCGTCAGGATGCAGGATGTTCAAGACTTCCTCCTCCCATGTTGTAAATTGTGGGGGTTGAGGTGGGGGTCCCCTGCCAGTCTTCTGCACGGCGATGTTGTGCCTGGATACCATGGAACGCACCTTCCCCCGTAGGTCGTTCCATCGCTTCCTGATGTCTTCCCGATTTCTGGGGTGCTGTCCCACAGCGTTGACCCTGTCGACAATCCTCTGCCATAGCTTCGTCCTCCGGGCAATGCTGGTGTATTGGACCTGTGTGCCGAAGAGCTGGGGCTCTACCCGAACGATTTCCTCCACCATGACCCTGAGTTCTTCGTCTGAGAAGCGGGGGTGTCTTTGGGGTGCCATGGAGTGGTGTGTATGATGTGTGGGGTGGAGTATGTGTAGTTAAGTGTGTTGAGTGTGGTGGTGTGTGTTGTTTTGTGTGTGGATATTGTGTGGGTGATGGTGTAGTGTGCCTCTGTGTGATGGTATTCTGTGATCGCTGATGTGTCTCTCAGTGCTTCTTTCTGAATTTTTGGTCGTAGGGGTTTGTGGGTGATGTGGGTGTGTGTTTTATATTGTATTGTGTGTGTGGGAGTGGTGTGTGTATGTGTATCAGGTGTGTGGAATTCAAATCGGCCAATGTGGCTGAGTTTTGTTCGTTTGTGTGTATTCTGACCGCGGCGGTGTGTACCGCCAATGGAAAACCGCGTTTGAAAGACCGCCGCGTGGATTCGTGGGTCGTAATGGCATGGGCGTATTTCTGTTGGCGTGACGGTGGAGGTTTGGTCACCTCCACTTTTCCGCCGACCGCTGGTCTGGCAGTCTGTTGTGGCTGTCGGATTTTCGGAGGTTTGGCTGCTGCGGGTCAGAATGACCGTGGCGGGTTACCGCGACCGCGGCGGAATTATGGAGGATTTCTGACCGGCGGTAGGCGCCTTTTACCGCCGAGGTCAGAATGACCACCTAAGTCTCTTCCTACAACTATTTGTAACTGTTGTCCAAACCTTACCGGCTTACTAGCAGTACCTCACCAAAAACACAATAGTGAAAAGTGATTTGTAGCAGTCGCTTACGCATGGACTCAAAATACAATATCTCAGGGTTGTCGTGGTTAAACGGAAATTACCCTTTTCTCACAGATTTATTATGTCTCATACAAACAAAGGCAATAACACAGATGCAGTAAAGTTATAATAGTTTTTATTCAACATTACTGCAATTTGTGATAAGTTGCATGAACTGCAATGATTAGGATAATGAATATACCAAGCAACAGTATTGTAAAGAGGAGAGTCATTGTTATAAAGACCCCCACCATTACGCAATATATGAAAGAAATATATGTATATGTAAAAGATGGAATAAGTCCTAATACCCTAAGGAGAGTAGGTCTAACCTCCTACCTAAAAAGGAAGAGTTGAGTTTGTTAAACCTAATCTGCCAAAACCGTGTCCATGAGAGGAGCCCCCAACCCTCGTTACCTTGGAATGAGGTCTCTATCTCAGACTCCGCAGGGACACGAAGACTGGATCAGTGTCAAGATGACTGCAGCATCAGTATCAGGGATGGTGGCGATGCCCTCTGGTCGGAATCCCTCTGATTATCTGTCTAAAAGTGTGTTGTATTTATACAGATCTACAAGGTCCCCTGACATAAGTGTTATTCATAACAATAGATAACAGGCATGCTTGGGACGGCAATTAATATCAACAATCCCTCGAAAGTATAGAGAGGGAAAATCCCTAAGTGTGAATGCCTACTGTATGTTTGTCTTTCGTGCTTGATCTTGACGCCTTGGCGCAATGACACTGATAATAGAACCCATAACAAGTGGCCTAACTATAAACAAGGCCGCCATTTTAAAGGAAATAAATAATTAAATGGACTATGACAGAGCAAGCTAAGTAGGTTAAAAGTCACTGGGTGACGGGGGCACGAGTTTACAAGCCTATGGCTAAGCTAACTCCTGTTATCCCGCTAAAACAAACTAGGATTCACTACAGTACCCTTGCCCCAAAGTAGAACTTGGCGCTACTTTGCATTATGTTAAGTAAGTTTCCAAAGCAAATCTGGATGTGTGTTGGAAAGTAAATTCCAGTAAAACACTTTGTCCTGGGTTTGTTTCACTTGTTTTGTGATGCAAACCTTGTGACAAAAGTTAGTAAATTTCCTCTTGAGTCTTCATGTGCATTTTCTGGGAGTGTATCTGATACTGTGTGCAGCTTGTAGTACGTTTTTAAGTTGTCCTATATATTCACAGTGATTTCACTCCCAGGCTGGAACCTCATAGGTCTACAAACACAGCAGTCACTAGTCCCAGTGCACCAACCAGTTATATATATATAGATATCTGAAGTAATCATATTAACCTAGAGGTGGGTGACCAACTGAAAGCTCAAGCAGGCTGAAGCCTGTCCTTGTCTCAGATCGCGGTGCCTTTGGAACCTCAAGCCCATAGCAAACTGAGCTTTCCTGTGGCTTCTGCCTGCCACCTTCACTCTACCCTCATGCAGGAAAACCTAAACCTGAACATTAACATTTGAGGTAAAAAGTTAGCTAATTTGAGCTAAAATACCAGTTTAGTGACTGATTTGTACAAAGTGAAACCAGAAAATAAATGTGTTTTAATCATGGCCTCTCTGCTTAAGCAAATTGTGTGATCTTAGGCAAATATTTTCCCTAGCATCCTTTTAATTCACTATTGCAATGAAAGCATCTTCAAATACTTGAGTTCAGAGTATAAGCTTAACAAAAACTAATGTGTTTCATTTAGTAGAATAAAATGTTGCTCTGTTTATAAGAATGTGGGCTGCAAAAATGATTCACATGACAACAGCCAGGGATAGGAAAGGTTCTAAGGTCATGTTTAAAACTATCACTTTAAAAAATACTTCTCAGTGCAGTGCTATAAAGTTGCGCATCAATGTCAAAACACCCAGATGTCAAAGAAATACACTTTTTTGAATTTCAATGGCACATTATCATATATTAAGTGGTTTTTGGTGTACGATTTTCATGGTAAGCATTTTCAGGGCTCAGATCATGCACAGGCTCTAAGAGCTGAGCCAGACCTTTGGCTCTACTTGCCCTGTCAATTTTTGCCTTGCCAGCCTCCATATTAACCAAATGAGCCTTAGTCTTTGAACAATGGATTTCCCACAGATCAGGAATGACCAAATCATGTGTCAGCACTGACTAAATTATGCAGCAGTAAAAAGCAAATTATCCTGTGATTTGTGATGGTATTGCTTTATATTGCCGTTTTTACAAATCTTAACACCGTATGGGCAAAGGTTTCACCTCATAAGTACCAGTTTAATGCCCAAAGGTTGCATTTATGTTGAATGTGGTGATCAGAGATGTGCTCTTTCCATGTGATTTCGCTGCTCTTATGCATGAATTTGAGCTGAAAAGGACTGAGAGATAAGTTGTTCTCGACTAATTCTAATGTATGGACGTGTGTGAGTTCCTTGTGCCCTATGTTTGGACTATTTTGATATGTGATGAAGAGTACCAACCTTCAGAAGTGCATACCTAGTGCTTCATGCAGTTAAAAGACCCGTAGGTTAACCCATTTACCCTCAAAGCATCTTCCGTAGAAGGAAAATGTGACACCCACTTTGCAGTGCAAGAGGGCTACAGCACCAACAATATACACCTTGCTAAATGCAACAATTACCTGGAATAAGAAGAGTGGATGGACTTGGAGGGCTGGGTCATTAGATAAAATAATGTATAGAACGTGATGACAGAATATATAATTTCCCTTAATTTAAGAATCTGTTTAAATAGTGTTATTTATTATGAATGGTTACAAACTGCTAAGAAAATGAAAAAGTAATTAACATTTATATGCTGCCACAAATATTTATGTTACAGCTTCTTGGAACTCACAAGGCTTAGGAAAGCGCTATAGAAATGCCAATGTAATAATGCAATGTAACTGTCTTGCTCTTTCATATATTAAATCAAACTTCTATAGCATCTCTTTTGTAGTAGTCAAGAGCATGACAAGGTACCACTGCAGTGTATTTGCCAATGGGGGAGAGATATGCTAATGAGGCCATTAGACCCTTCTTATCTGTGCCCACCAAGTTTTTAATTGACACCTTGTAAGTGGGCTGAAAAGAGAGCAAGACCCCAAGGAGCACAAGAAGCAATTGAAAAACAAAGTCTACTCTAGTTTTACAAGGCCTTTGAATGGCCTAGGAAGTATTTGAGTCCAGCACATGCACCAGCTAAGAATCCTCTGTGTCATAGAAGCTACAGCAGCACGGGCTACAGCACACAAGGTGGGTGGGGCAGGGGATCTGAGGACCTTTTATTGCAATGGGCATTGCACGTTTAGAAGCGGGAAAAGAAACATGCTGAACTTAAGTCAGCAACCCAATTAAACTACATTTGTTTCTCAGTCCTCATGCTTTAAATGCACTGAAAAACAAATTAAGTTCCTCCACGGCCAAAATCCAGGCGGGGGGAATCCAGTGCTTAATTTGTCAATAAAAACGTACCGGTGCCCAAAGCCCTCCTCTTAACCCCTTCGCTGCAAGGCCTTTTCGCCCTCAGGTGCTGATCCTTTTTTGGCTATTTGGGGTAGTTTGTGCTTAGGTCCTCATAACGTTTTGTCCACATAAACTATCCACGCCAAATTTGCATCCTTTTTTCCAACATCCTAGGAATTCTAGAGGTACCCAGAGTTTGTGGGTTCCCCTGGAGGAGACCAAGAAATTAGCCAAAATACAGCTAAAATTTAGTTTTTTTAAAGAAAATGGGAAAAAGTGCTGCAGAAGAAAGCATGTGGTTTTTCCCCCCGGAAATGGCACCTACAAAGGATTTGTGGGGCTAAAATCACCATCTTCCCAGCTTTCGGGAACAGGCAGACTTGAATCAGAAAACTACATTTTTCAACACAATTTTGCCATTCTACTGCGACATACCCCATTTTTACAATTTTTTGTGCTTTCAGCCTCCTTCCATTAGTGACAGAAATTGTTATGAAACCAATGCTGGATCCCAGACAGCTAAACATTTCTGAAAAGTAGAGAAAACTTTGAATTCAGCAAGGGGTCATTTGTGTAGATCCTTCAAGGTTTTCCTACAGAAAGTAACAGCTAAAATAAAAACATATTGAAATTGAGTTTAAAAAAAGCCATTTCTGTCCACGTTTTCTTCTATAACTTTTTACAGCTATGGCAGATTTTTTTTAAAGGAATATACCGTTATGTCTACCGGACTTTTCTGGTTGCGGAGATATATAAGGCTTGTAGGTTCTTCAAGAACCCTGGGAACCAAGAGCCAATAAATGAGCTGCACCTTGGAAAGGGTTTTCATTGTATGTAGAATATACAGCAATTCATTTGATGACATATGAAGAGTGAAAAATAGGTATCAGGGAAACCTTTGTGTTTCCAAAATGGGCACAAGAGAAGGTGTTGAGAAGCAGTGGTTATTTGCATATCTCTGAGTTCCGGGGTCCCCACGCTAGCATGTGAATTACAAGGCATTTCTCAAATAGACTTTTTTAAACACTGGCTTACATTTGGAAGGAAAAAATGTAGAGAATGATAAGGGGCAATAACACTTGTTCTTCTATTCTGTGTTCCCCCAAGCCTCCAGATAAAAATAGCACCTCACTTGTCTGGGTAGGCCTAGTGCCTGCGACAGGTACTACAACATGGACACATCACATTTTTACAATGAAATCTGATGTGTTTTTTGGAAAGTGTCTGGCTGTGGATTTTGGTCTCTATATCAGCCAGCACCCATCTATAAAAAATAAAAATAAAAATGTCCCTGGTGCCTAGTGGCTTCTGCCCCCCTTTGGGGCAGATCGGCCTAATTAATATAGGCTGTTCTGCCCCTCCAAGGGGGCCAGAAATGGCCTAAAATAAATTTGCATCCCGGGGGAGCGACCTTTGCTAAGGGGTCGCTCCCCTTGCGTGAAATTAGCAACAAAAAAAATCCCTGGTATCCAGTGGTTTCTGTCCCCGAGGGTGCAAATTAGCATAATAAAAATAGGCCGATCTGGCTCCAAGGGGGGTAGAAATGGCCTAAATTAAATTAGCCCCCAGGGGACCGACCTTTGCCTAAGGAGCTGCTCCCGTTTTTTGTTTACCTAA
Source organism: Pleurodeles waltl (assembly GCF_031143425.1). Taxonomy (NCBI): domain Eukaryota; kingdom Metazoa; phylum Chordata; class Amphibia; order Caudata; family Salamandridae; genus Pleurodeles; species Pleurodeles waltl. Next base: position 144,626,909 of record NC_090443.1, read on the forward strand.
GGTAAACAAACTCCCTGGAGTGTAGTGCGCATGAATGCTCAGAGAGACATGAAAAGGAAAGGAAAAGCCTTTCCTTTCCTTTTCATGCCTTTCTGACCTCCCCTGCCCCCGTAGGATCCTAGTGCGATGGAGGCGACCTCTGATGCGGTCAGCGCAAGATCGTGTGCTGACATCATCAGACGTCACTGGGGGGCTCGGGGAGTAGAGGAAGCGATTCCCCTTCCATCCCTGCCCAGGGAGGGGGTGGGAGGCCTGGTGCAGGACGTAATGGTTACATTCTGGGCACACAAGCGCCATGGCCAAGGACGTAATCGTTACGTCCAAGGCACCCAAGGGGTTAAACACACAACTACTGCAATTAAATGTGCGAACACTGAATACTGAGGCAGTGTAATTCTGAAGCCATCTTGGGCCTCTTCAATCCATTTAAAGCAACTCTCTGCCCCTTCAGCTCACTCTTGAAGCTTTCTGCTTTTCCCCTTTGTGACACTTTTTCGTTTTTCTCTTCCTCCGTCTTTCCAATATATGTCTTTTGCTCACATTAAATGCTTGAAGCAGAAAAATAAGCGCTGGCCCTCAAAAATAAGTGCTGGTGCTCTGCACCGGAAACAACAAGCACAAATTAAGCCGTGGGCAAATCCCCTGAGTACCCCCACAGTCCCTATGCCTATATAATTACACAGTCATTCATCTCAGTGGTCTACATTTGCGCGAACATGACACTACTAGATTGAGTATTTGCCATCACTGACTTTTCTTGGCCTTTTTACTGCCTCTCATCTTGACTTTGGTCTTTTCGTCCCCTGGTTGTTTTTCAGGTTTCACCTGCACAGCGCTAGAGGCTTTTACTCCGCCTCTAACTTTTATCTAATGTTTATTTGCTTAGGGTGCTTGTTAGTCATCTTATCTTACATTTTATTTGCTTACACGAGTTTTGGGGCATGTTTGCCCTGTTTGATGCTCTTACATCTCCATGATTTTCGACTTTGTGGAGTGTGGACAAAGTTGAGATTTTATTCTCCAGACAAGACCTATTTTCTTCTTTTTTTTTCGATTTAGCTTCATTGCTGAGTGGACGTATTCTGTTTGTTTCTCTTTAAGCTGTTTTAGACTTTGTGGAGCATGGGGATTTTATCCTACTGGACCTATTATCTATTTTAAATGTTGCTTTACTGTTAACTGGCCGTACCCTTTGGAGTTATAATTTGAGTGTGATTGCTTGTTGTATTTTTGTCGCTGCAAATTTGTTATCAAAATGTGCGCACATGTAAATGCACCTTTTAAGAAATCTGTCAAGCATGTCGTAAACCTTTTCTTTTTTATACTCATGGCTGCCTTTGGTCATTTTTACGACGTGTTATTTCTTTTTTTACGTTATCAAAGATTTAAGATTATTGGAGTGCTTCATAGCGTTGTGAAGAAGAACATTTTCGCATGTTGGCTCAAATTAACCTCTATCTACACCTACCTCTACCTACACCTACCTTTACTTACACTTACCTACCTCTACCTACACCTACCTACCTCTACCAGTACCTACCTCTATCTACAGCTATTGCTACTTCTAACTACACCTATCTCTACCTACACCTGCCTCAACCTACACCTACCTCTTCCTACACTTACATCAACGTGAACCTACCTCTAGATCCACCCCCACTTACCACTACCTACCTCAACCTACACCTCCCTCTACCACCCTCTACCTCTCCTACCTTTACCTCTACCTACCTCTCTCTACCTACACCTATCTCTAACTATACTTACCTCTACCTACACCTACCTCTACCTACACCTTCATCTACCTACTTCAACATTTACCTCTACCTACATAATTTCTACCTAGACCTACCTTACTTCTACATCTACCTACACCTACCTCTACCTGTATTACACCTACATACACCTACTTCTACCTACAGCCACCTCTACTTGCACCTACCTCTGCCTAAGCCTACCTCTACTTACCTCTAACTACATCTACCTCTACCTACACCTAACTCTACCTCTACCTCCACCTACCTATCTCTATCTACATCTACATCTACTTACACCTACCTCTACCTACACCTACCTCTACCTACACCTACTTGTAACTACATCCTTCTCTACCTACACCAACACCTACCTCTACCTACACCTCCCTACCTCTACCAATACCTACCTCTACCTACCTCTACCTACAGCTATTGCTACTTCTACCTACACCTACCTCTACCTACACCTGCCTCACCCAACACCTACCTCTACCTACACTTGCATCAACCTGGACTTACCTCTAGATCCACCTCCACTTACCGCTACCTACCTCAACCTACACCTACTTCTACCACTCTCTATCTCTCCTACCTTTACCTCTACCTACCTCTCTCTACCTACACCTATCTCTAACTATACTTACCTCTATATTCACCTACACCTACCTCTCCCTACCTCTACCTACCAATACCTATCTCCCCTGCTACCTGTGTCTCTGCTGCTTACCTCTACTGCTACCTACCTCTACCTACATCTACTCCTACCTACACCTACCTCTTCATCTACCTACATCTACCTACACCTACCTCTACTTTTACCTCTACCTACCTCTACCTACACTACCTCTACCTACCTCTACCTACACCTACCTACCTCTACCTCACCTTATACCTTTCTCAACCTACACCTACCTACCTCTACCTCTATTTACTTCGAATTCTACCTCTTTATACAACTAACTCTACCTATACCTGCCTCTACCTACAGATACCTCTACCTCTATCTAACTCTACCTACACCTACCTCTACCTACACCTACCTCTACCTACAGCTGCCTCTACTTCTTCCTACACCTACCTCTAACTACACCTACCTCTATCTACACCTACCTCCACCTCTACCTCCACCTGCCCCAACCTCTACCTACAAATACCTCTACCTACATCTACCTCTACATCTACCTACTTCCTCCTACACCTACCTCTACCTACACCATCCTCTACCTTCACCTACCTCTACCTCTACCTACACTTACTTCTACCTGCAACTACATCTACCTACCTCTACCTACACTTAGTTCTACCTACACCTACACCTACTTCTACCTCTGTCACCACCTACGTCAATCTGCACCTACCTATCTCTACCTACACATACCTCTACCTGCACCTACCTCTACCTACACCTACCTCTACCTACTTCTGTCTACACCTACCTCTACCTTCATCTCCACCTACACCTACCTCTACCTTCACCGACACCTACCTCTACCTCTATCTCCACCTCTTCCTACACATACCTCTACCTACACCTACCTCTACTACCTACACCTACCTCTACCTACACCTACCTCTACCTACATCCCTCTCTACTTACACCTCCCTCTACCTCTAGCTACCTCTACCTACACCATGCTCTACCTACACAAACCTCTACCTACACCTCCATCTACCTTTACCTACCTCTGCATACACCAATCTCTACCTATCTCCACCTACCTCTCTACCTACACCTACCTCTACTTACACCTACCTCTACCTACCTCTAACTCTACCTACACCTACCTCTACCTTACTCTATCTCTCCCTACACATACCTCTACCTACACTTACCGCTACCTACACCTGCCTACAACTATGTCTACCTCTACATCTACCTGCACCTACCTCTACCTACCACACGTCTACTTACCTCTACCTCTACCATCACCTACATCAACTACAGTTACCTCTACCTACCTCTACCTACACCTACCTATACCTCTACCTACACCTACCTTTACTTTTACCTACACCTACCGCAACCTCCACATACACATCCCTCTACCTACCTCTACCTTCACCAACCTCTACGTACACCTACATCTACTTCTACCTACATTTGCCCCCACCAGCCTCTACCTCTACCTACACCTACCTCCACCTACCTCAACCTCTATCTACACCTACTTCTACCTCTAATTACACCTACCTCTACCTACATCTTTCTCTCCATACCCATACCTCTACCTACACCTAGCTCTACTACCCCTACCTACACCTACTTCTACCTCTACATCTACCTACACTACACCTACCTCTACCTACACCTACCTCCAACTACTTCTACCTCCACCTACCTCTACCTACACCTACTTACACCTACACATACCTCCCCTCTACCTACACCTACCTCTACCTACACCTACCGCTACCTACAACTACCTCTACCGCTACCTACCTCTACTGCTACCTACAGCTAGCTACACCTACCTTTACCTACACCTACCTCTATCACCTGTACTTCTCCATAAAACTACCTCTACCTACACATGCTTCTATCTACACATACCTCTACCTCTATCTACCCCTACCTACACCTGCCTCTACTTCTACATACATCTACCTCCAACTACCACTACCTCTATCTACACCTATCTCCACTTCTACCTAATCCTACCCCTACCTATACCTCTACCAACACCTACCTGTGCCTACACCTACTTCTTTCTTTTCCTACACCTACCTCTACCCTCACTTACCCCTACCTACACCTACACCTACCTCTACCTATTACTAGCTACCTCTACCTACACCTACCTGTACCTACATCTTGCTTTATGTACACCTACCTCTACCAACACCTCTACCTACTTCATCCTACACCTACCTCTACCTACACCTACTTCTCCCTTTACCTAGACATACCTCTACCTACACCTACTTCTACCTCTCTCTACACCTACCTCTACCTATTTCTACCTATCTTTACCTAGCTGCCTCTACCTACACTTACCTCTACCTATACCTACCTCTATCTCTCTCTACACATACATCTACCTAGACCTACCGCTACCTGCACCTACCTCTATCTACACCTACTTCTACCTACACTACCTCTACCTACACCTACCTCCAACTAAACCTGCCTCTTCCGATACATACCTCTAGCTCTACCTATACCTACCTCTGCTGCTACCTACACCAACCTTCACTTCTACCAACACCTACCTCAACATCTACTTACACATCCTTCTACCTCTACCTCTATCTACACCAACCTCTACCTACGTCTACCTCTACCAACACCTATGTCTACCTTCACCTACCTCTACCTAAACCTTCCTCTAATTACACCTACCTCTACCTACGCCTACCTCTACCTAGACCTACCGTTACCTCCTCCTACCAACACCTACATCTACCTCTACCTACACCTACCTCTTCCTATATGTACTTCTACCTCTCCCTACACCTACCTACTTCTATCTCCACCTACCTCCAAATCTACCTACACCTACCTTTACTTCTACCTATACCTACATCAAACTCTACCCACACATCCCTCTATCTCTACTTAAACCTACATCTACTTCTACCTACCTCTGCCCTCAACAACCTCTACCTACCGCTACCTATCTTTACCAACCTCTACCTCCACCTACACATAAGTCTACCTTCACCTATCTGTAGCTACCTCTACCTCTACCTAAACACAAGTCAACCTACACCTACCTCTATCTCTAACTACACCTACCTTTACCTACCTTTCTCTCACTACCTACACCTACCTCTACTACACTTACCTACACCTACCTCTACCTACACCTACCTCAACCTACCTCTACTTACACCTGCCTCTACCTCCACATACCTCTACCTCTATCTACCCCTACCTCTAACCACACCTACCCCCCACTTCTACCTAATCCTACCACTATCTCGACCTACACATACACTTACCTCTACCTCTACAAATACCTACACCTACCTCTTCCTACACCTACCTGTGCCTAAATGTACCTCTACCTACACCTACACCTGCACCTACCTCTACCTCCATCCACACCTCCCTCTACCTCCACCTACCTCTATCTCCATCTACCTACACTTACCTGTATCTCCACTTACCTCTACCTACACCCAATTCTACCTACACCTACCTCGAGCTATACCTACCTTGACGTACCTCTATCTACACCTACTTCTACATACACCTACCTATTCCTTCCTCTACCTACGCCTGTCTCTATCTACACCTACACCTACCTCTATCACTAGCTATCTCTACCTACACCTACCTACCTCTACCTTACCTCTACCTACATCTTCCTTTACCTACACCTACTTCTACCAACACCTCTACCCACATCTGCCTACACCTACCTCTACCTACACCTACCTCTACCCCTGACTACACCTACTTACCTCTACCTAAACCTACCTCTACCTACACCCACCTCTACTTCTCCCTACACCTACTTATACCTCTACCTCCCTCTACCTACATCTACTTCTACCTACCTATACCCCAACTCACCTACCTCTAACTACACCTAAAGCTACCTCAACCTGCACCTACCTCTATCTCCACCTCCACCGACCTCTAACTAGACCTGCCTCTACCTCCACCTTTACCTACACCTCCCTCTACGGCTATCTCTACATCTACCTAGCCCAACCTCTGCCTAGACCTACCTATATCTCCACCTACCTTTACAAACACCTACCTCTACTTACACCTACTCCTACCTAACTCGACCTCTACCTACACCTTCCTTTACCTCTACCTACTTCTACCTACACCTTCCTCTTCCTGCACCTGCCTCTACCTACCACTTCCTCTGCCTACTTCTACCTACATCTACACCTATCTCTACCTCTACCTACCTGTACCTCTACCTCTGACTACACCTACTTCTACCTGAACCTACCTCTACCTAACCCTACCTCTACCTACACATACCCCTTCCTCTACCTACCTTTACCTACTCCTACCTCTGTCTACAGCTACCTACACCAACCTATACCTACACCAACATCTACCTACACATACACCTACACCTACCTACACCGACCTCTACCTACACCTACCTCAACTTGTACCTGCACCTACCCCTGCCTAAACCTACGTACACCTACCTCTACCTACACATAACGCTACCTACACATCTACCTACACCTACCTCTACCTTTACCTACACCTACCTACACTTACCTCTAGCTCTACCTGAACCTATCTCTACCTACACCTACCTCTAGCTATACCTACCTCTAACTACACCTACCTCTATGTGTACCTACACCTACCTCTACCTTTCCTACACCTACCTCTACCTACACATGGCTTTATTTCTATCTATCGCTACCTACACCTAGACCTACCTCTACCTACACCTAACTCTATATACTCCTACTCTACTTCTGCCTACACATTCACCTACCTCTACACCTACTTCTACCTATACCTCTCTCGCTCTTTCTCACTCCCTCTCTCTCCTGTCCAGGTGCGTATTGAGGGCAATTAAAGTGCCTCAGTAGTTCAAGGTACTACTATACAGGGAGCAGCATTTTGAGGCTCCTGGAAGCGTATCGGTACTACAATACATGGAGCTGTTTCTCTGTTTTTTAGGCGTATTTCCAATAGGATTTGCCTTTGTTTCTTCGATCTATCTAACTGGAATACAAATATTATAATAATGTTTGTTTCCAGTCACGGCTTGCAGTGTTAGAGGGGGAGGGGCGGCATGCGCACAGGGAGGGGCTGAAGGGGGGAATATTAATAAAATATTAATAAAATTAAAAAAACTTACCTGAAAGCTGCGTGTGCCACCCAGCATCCTGCTCCTCTCTTGCCAGGCACAGGCTCCCAACCTGCCCTGTGGCCAATCCTGACACAGCCAAAGCAGCGTCAAGATTACCTGGGAGCCTGGGCATCCTCTCTCCAGCCCAGCAACTGTGTTGCTTTGCTGGAGAGAGCCCTGTGCGCATGCGTATTTGGCGAGCCTGAGACGGCCGGCCAAACATACATGCGCATGCTCAGCACTCCCCCTCACACTCGTCACCCCGTTGCCCCACCGCTTTACAAGGGAACAATAATAAACAGTGTTTATTATCGTTTCCTTAAAAAGGTTTTCCAGCTGCCATTGCTGGAAGGGGAGTGACGCTCCTTAGCCCTCATGGAGGAGCCACCCCTGTTTGTTTCAAAATTGGAAAAAACACTAAAGGTTTATCAAATGTAAAATAAAAATTATTACAACACTTTTTTAAATATTTTACAATCCACTTAGATAGAAACAAAAAACCAAAGGTGAAACCTATTGGCTTTGCCACTGCTTGTCCTTCACTTCTTGGCCGGTGCGCTTGTTCTCGCCCGTTAGCTGTTTCTTTTTAACTCTTAAATCTGCTTGTTTGTTTACCCTCCCCCCCACCCCCAGTACGCGCAGAACATTCCAAACCTCTTGATTAATTTTCACTTGTTACCATTTCGTTATCAACTTCAATTCAGTTTCCTAGTTATTATTCATAAAAAGATCTATGGCCCATCGAAATCCTGAAACTGGTTTTCTGTTGTTTTTCTGTGCTGCTCCCAGCTTTACTACTTAGGCACTCATTACGAGTTGGGATATTCACTCTAAGTAATAACTTTAAGTGAAATATCCCAACTCGCCATTCCAAGTGAGTGAAAACTTGTTAACCAATTATTCTGCGCCAGGAGTCACTGGACATGTCACTGATGCTGCGTGGTACAAGCATTCCCACTCCCAAAGGAACAAACCCGTAGAGGCTGGACTTTGGTGAGAAGACCCAAGCTGGTACTTGAAGTTCCACTCCTCCCCGGTATCTCCTCAGAATGAGGGCTCTGTTATACCATCCTAAAGAAACAATCCTTTCTGTAGGTCCTCCTGGAATGGATTATAACTGTACATGTTGGTTTGTGTGCACAGAACAGTGCGCACATTTCCTCCCCATCCCTCCCTTGCCTTCCTTCATCACACACAGCCTGAAGGAAGGCCAGAGAGAAGGACTAGGAGCAATGCCATTACCGGTAAGTACTGGAAGCATTACTCTGGCAAAACTCTACTTAAATAAAAGCTACCAAAGCAGCGGTCATCATCAGTGCAAGTCTCCATCATACACAGGCCAGGTGAAGTGTGGGAAATACTTCTCACACTTCGAACAGTTACTGCACGTGATATAGCAGTGCAATAGCATGCACACAAAGAGAAGATACAGTACCAGCAGCACCTGCACCTGACAGAACCGGAAAGCAGGGCGAGTAGCAGTGCAAGCCTTACCTACCTACAACAAGAACTGTGGTCGAGCATTGCAAACTTTTCTTTCATAAAGAGCAGTGTGATCTTCGCTCACACAAATTAGAGGCACAAAAGAGACATCAGGAGTGCAAGACACACACAAACACGGACGAACACACAAAAAAACGTGTAGGTGCACAAAGGGCAAAGAATATGCTATGTGAGCTTGTTTTGAAAAATAAACGTGGGGAAATTTTGACTCTCAGGCATCATGTTTGACAGAGCTGTCTGTCCAACTTTTCCTACATTGACGGGAACCCTAATGACAATGCTTCCATTGTGTGGAGTAACGACAGAGTGGCGAATGTAACGTTCTCCAACACCCTGTCTGCCGTTACTCAGTGAGCAAAAAATGATGTATTGGAATGCTACCCAGAACGACTGCCAGTGGTTGGACTATTTGCAAGCATTTGTCCCATCACTTTCTGGGTGTTTGATTGCCAGTAGTATGCCTGGAAACCTGAGACTAGACAGCTTTCCAAGCTTTGAACTGCCAATGTTTGGGAATTCTAAAAAAATGGTAAATTTGCATACATTCTTTCAAGGACTACTTTTTTGGGTGGAAATTTGCTATCTTTTTGCTAAACCAATCACTAGATATATTTCAGTTGCTGATCTAAAAAATGAACAAGTTGAAACCTCTAAGTGAAATCAGGATGACGAGAAAAAACAAAATAGACACAGCAGACTGACTCAGGTCCCCCAAACATACCTTCCTAGCCATGAATGCATTTATTTAGGGGGTGTCACCCACCAAACAACACTCCTGAAACAATGACCCTGCCAGCAGGTCACTGGACAGTGACATCACATATGTATGTATGTATATAGTATTTATACAGTGCAAAAATTAGCCAATAGGCAGCAGAGACCTGTACAGGATCAAATTCCCTCTTTGCACTTACTTCTCTTAGCACACAGAAGAGGGTGTACATTGTGCTCTGGATTAGAAAGCCAATGACCGCCAGTGTGGCCAAGGAAGGACACGCTGCTGACAGCCTCTCTGGGGCTCCAGGCTCCCGCTCCTTCTATTAGGAGATTACATTGTTATCCCAGAAGACCGCGGTCAATCTCTTAAAATCCCTTGCCCCAGACCCTCTAGAGTCGATTAGGAAAATTAATCTTTCACAACTTAAGAGTACAAAATATACACTGGCCAATTCTGTCAGACTCAAAAGGACACAGGACAAGGTGCACGTACAGAGGAAATAAACCTGCCAGTGCTCAGCAGACCTGAGAGTTACCTTCCAGACAGGGCGGCGTGACAGCAGCCAATGTAGCATTCTGAAGCCTCAACCACCAGAAGCCGCTACCTGACAAGAAGCAGGCAACAGCCTCCACTTACAATCAATTACAGTATTATATTGCATTAAGACAGAGGCATACTTACCAAATGTGCATGGTTATCATAACATTTGGAGCAAGCACTGAAGAGATGGCCGAATTTCCCATGGCTGTAGATTGTCATAACTGCTATGATCCAGCAGAGTCTCTCTCTCTCTCTCTCTCTTTCTCTCTCTCTCTCTCTCTATCTCTCTCTCTCTCTCTCGTGTGGGTAGTGTGGGGGCTCCATAAAGTGTTGAAGCGTATTTCATCCCCATCACCAGGTTGTATACCTTTCAGTTTGTCAATGGCCATGAATGAAATATTCATTCTTAAGCCGCAGTTTGTTCGTTCACCCTAAGACGCTCATTAGAGTGGTGGTATTTCATATGGAGCAATAATTATGGGAGAAATTCAGCAGCTTGCAATTCTGAAAATCTCCGGGCCCAAAATGACAAAGTCAGCAGAGCCGCAGATCGAGTCGAGAGACACAGAATCTGCAAGTACTGCTGCAAAGGCCAGGTCTGTGGACAGCATCATAGCCTTGTCTCTGCCTCACCATTACAGGAGTACAGCACAAGCAGATAATGCTCCTCCTGGGCAGGTACAAACCTGCCTTGCATCCATGGACCCCCACTAACCACTTATCCCATCGCCCACAAGCCCCCTACGGAGACTGAGCACGTGTAAAATGCCCGTGGCTTCTACCCCGAATCAAGAAAAACTGCCCAGAAAAGGACCCCGTACTACCGGGCTGAAATAGTTATTCACCATTGGGGAAGGAGGTGGGGGGGATGGAGCTCGTACTCGCTGAAATTTGGTGCAGGGACACCCACCGGAATGTGCACACCAAATCCCACCGTGATACACTTAATGAGAGATTAAGTATGTCCAAAGTGTGCTCTCTTTTGAAGACTCAAGATTGCAAACCATTAGACCATGGTTTTATGTTGAAATAATTGATCAGTGGTAATTTCCAGTATGTGTACCTCCCATTTCAGCTTAATAATTAAATGCTTGAGAATTAGTGGCTGAAATGTTCAGGCATTTTGAGCTTTAAAAAGTAAACATCACTGTAAACAAAATGAACACATGCTTATTATATACTCATAACATCATGAGTGCAAAGCTTTTCCCTGAAAATCAGTGTTTGTTCTGCGTGAAACTATTTGTGCAAAGTAACACGATCGTCATGGCAATCCTTAGCCATGATGGCGACCTTGCCGCCTGTCTCATGTATGTCAACTGGGCCAGTATCACCAGAGTGATGCTGGCTATTACTGTTCCAGGGCATGCTTAGAGAAGTGGCATCTGACTCCTGAGAGCACCAGTACCTTTGCCTATTAATCAGATGTGTCGAGAAACAGACAATGGTCTCATATGAAGCATAGGGACCAATTTTCCAGGAAGATCTTCAGGCTATAACCTTGCTAGTCCACTAATAAGGGGATGCAAGGAACTCCATTTGCAGTGCCGGGGATAGTATTGTGTAGAAATATAGAATTACTTCTCCAGCAAAACTGTATGGAGTACATGACTTGGTTGATTTTTTGGAATAGAAGAAATTTATGGAAAATACTTTCGTCCACTTGAAAGATTGGAAACAGATGTTTATGTCAATTTTCCTACTGACAGTATTTTACCTTAACGTTAGGGTTGTCCAAAATACTTAAGTCATGGGTGAAGTTGAAAACTCCACACTTGATTGAGTTGGGTGAAGTTTTTTGACTTCATCTGATTTTGCATGAAGCAAACCTTTGCTGCTTAGGCGCGGCAGAAGTAGTGATTGCTTGCTACAGTATTTCCCATGGGTGGGACCTTCTGAAGAAGAGAATCACACTGCCTATGAACCTGCCACACTACTGTCACAGTAGTACCAAAAATGAGGCAAACCCACTAACCCTTTGACCTGGGTAAATAAACAATAAGAATAATAAGTGGTCACTACAAGGGGGAAGTAAACCTAGACTTCCACGGAGAAATATATTTAAGATAATATTCAGTATATCCAGTCTCCTTGGATTTTTTTTATTTTTTTTATTTCTGTTATCAACTCAATTAAGGTCATCTAAAAGACTCAACATACATTGTTCCTTATTGATGAATAAGCAATGTATATTTATAGGTGCTCCTATATTTATAAACACAGTGAAAGTGAATATTGTGAACAAAGGTGATAGTGTTATGTACAATATATACAAAATATGTGGTTAAAAACCAATGTGAACTTCCAGTGCCTCCGTCAATCCAGGAGTCCTGAAGTCACTTAGAAAACATGTAATTCCAATCCACATTCAATTTATGTCGACATTTCGACCCTGTATATAGATATGAATCAACAACGGGTCATCATCAGGACTGGGAATCATTTTCTATAGTGTAGCACCTATGAAATAATAATTAAACACCTAATTTAATCAGGGAACTTCATTCATAAAGAACATTGCATCAATTATCTGGATAGGGGTAACAACCCACCCGATAGTTCAAATTCTAGATTGTCATTTCTTGATAGAGTCATCTTCCTAATACATACATAAATACTGTAAGTATTGTTCCTAATACATACATGAATACTGTTAGTAATCAAAATGTATTAATCTAAAGTTGCAAAAGAAATGAATAAGCAAATAATGCACCGTGTAGAAGTACTTCCAATATTAATGATTCTGCACAATACAGCTTATTCAATAAAGCCTCAAAATAGGCTCCTCATTCCTTTATCTCTTCAGTTGAAGAGTCCTGGCAATACTGGCGGCTGATTTTTAATTTAAGGCTTCTAGAAAACATTAATAAAAGATATAGAATTTAAAATGCCGTAAATACTGGCACTCAGGCCTTAAAATTAATACCATCACCAACTTACTTTATTTCAGCACACCATCCCGCACAGCTGAGAAAATCAGATCGCGACCTCCCGTCTCCGTTGACCGGGAGCGTTTAGATGGAGTCAGGCCTATGTGTGCCTGCTCGCATCAACAGTTTCCCTTCAGGTCCGCCTCATAGCGGAACAACATTATTTCAGAGTACCGTACTCGGCAACAAACCGTCCCCTTTCTGGTCTGACGGGGCAAGCTTATATCAAACACCTGTGCACTTCCACTATAATTCAAATACAACGGTGTTTCCTTTCTAGTCCGCCTGTCGGCGGAACGTCATCATAGCTAATACAACCAATCCCCTTTCAGTTCCCCAGGGGCATTTTTTCTTTCATTACGTGCTTCGACACAACAGCAATCTATCGTAATTCACTATATTCGCATGCCGCTTACGACCATCAACCAGCCTCAACTCCATTAACCACTAAAATGCCGTCATAATCAATAGATGCTCTCCGCAATAATGTCAACTTCAATTGTTTATTGCACTATGATTAGCATAGAAAGGATTTTTCTTTTCCGATCTGCCTATAAGCGGTATCTAATCTTATCAAATGTAAACAATCTCCTTTCTATTCCATGAGGGACGTTTTTTCTCTAATGTCCCAACAACAAAAACAATCTCTCATCATTCACGGCCTTCGTAGATCATGTACCCGAGGTCTGTGAAACAGCCGCAGCTCCATTAACCATTCCAATGCCGTCACGGTCACATCATGTATGACGGAGCAAAACCACTCACAACCACCCTCGTGTACACTGGGTCGCTATCAAGAGGACAGACCCTATGGCCAAACACAATTATATTTGAAAGTCTATTATGCCACAAATTTTACATACATGAATCCGCATGATTCATATGTATATACACAAGTAAGAGTGATCAAGCATATTGTCTAATATCACGCTGCGATATATAACATCTATAAATGATGGAAATAGCTTAACAAATATAATAAAGAGGCCTGATGCCATTCCTCTAAAGTGTTCAATCCATCATTTATAGTTCCACATTTTCCCATCCAAAACAATTCTCGTTTGGTGAGGAGGGAATCCTTATCACCTCCCCTTGGGCCCAAATTGATTTGTTCAATAATTTGCCACTTCAGATCGTCACTGTTATGCTGGCATGTTCATGTTTTTCATTCTGTGCAGGATGGTATGCTGAAATGAAGTAAGTTGGTGATGGTATTAATTTTAAGGCCTGAATGCCAGTATTTTCAGCATTTTAAATTCTATATCTTTGATTAATATTTTCTAGAAGCCTTAAATTGAAAATCCGCCGCCAGTATTGCCAGGACTCTTTAATTGAGGAGATAAAGCAAGGAGGAGCCTATTTTGAGGCTTTATTGAATAAGCTGTATTGTGCAGAATCATTAATATTGTAAGTACTTCTACACGGTGCATTATTTGCTTATTCATTTCTTTTGCAACTTTAGATGAATACATTTTGATTACTTACAGTATTTATGTCTCTATTAGGAAGATGACTCTATCAAGAAATGACAATCTAGAATTTGAACTATTGGGTGAGTTGTTACCCCTATCCGGATAATTGATACAATGTTCTTTATAAATGAAGTTCCCTGATTTAATTAGGTGTTTAATTATTATTTTATAGGTGCTACACTATAGATAATGATTCCCAGTCCTGATGATGACCCGTTGTTGATTCATATCTATACACAGGGTCGAAATGTCGACATAAATTGAATGTGGATTGGAATTACATGTTTTCTAAGTGACTTCAGGACTCCTGGATTGACGGAGCCACTAGAAGTTCACATTGATGTTTAACCACATATTTTGTGTATATTGTACATAACACTATCACCTTTGTTCACAATATTCACTTTCACTGTGTTTATAAATATAGGAGCACCTATAAATATACATTGCTTATTCATCAATAAGGAACAATGTATGTTGAGTCTTTTAGATGACCTTAATTGAGTTGATAACAGAAATAAAAAAATAAAAAATAATCCAAGGAGACTGGATGTACTGAATATTATCTTAAATATATTTCTCCGTGGAAGGCTCGGTTTACTTCCCCCTTGTAGTGACCACGTATTATTATTATTACACTACTGTCACAGCATTGAGGTGCTAAGGATGGGGCAAAAGGACAGCTGGTCTTGCAAGGGGTCTTTGGATCCATGGAGCAAGGGGCTCAGGAATTTACAAGGGAACAAGTAGTGGTGAAAAGGCCAGCATTCAGGAGGACACAGGTTGTGTGACGGTCAGGAGGCTTGGGAGTCTGCTCACACTTTGGTGGGTATTGGGGAGCTGAGAGGAGGGCATGGTTGACAAGGGATGCAAGTCCACCTGTGGCACAAGGAACCATTTTTCATCAATGTTTTGCACTTCATAAAGTGTCATGACCCCCTCTTTTCAGATTTCCTTAGCCTTCAGAGCCAGGCTTATAGCCTTTACATCTGTGGTGAAAAACGAAAGCAGACAGGTACTTCCTACCCCTTCCTTTGGGCAATACCCATAGAACTGTTTGAGTGTTTGCAATGCGACAGACCTACCAGAGAAGCTCTTTCAGAGTTTAAATGAGGAAAATACCCTGAACCTCAATAAACCTTGCTTTTGTATAGCTACCATATATTATGCCCTGAATTCATACAGACCATTTGCATGAGGACTGTTACCATAATAATAAATAGATCAGCTATAATGAATATTTGTTGAATTATAAAATGTAAACCCTAAATAATGTTCATCATACATCTCTAATTGCTCATTTTAAGAGCTTGCTATCCCCATTGCGGCATTATATGATCAGGTTGTCTGGTTGTTGAATCACATACCTGCTGCACACATGATAGTTTTCATTTGGTGTGTAATCTTGTCTGTCCCTTTCTCCCCTTCTCAAAATTATAATTTTAAGGATCAGGATGTACAATTAATTGTTGAAGACTAAAACAACCATCTCATCAATAAGGGTTATAAAAACGGAGTCTTCGCAGGGTCAGGGCTAATTTGTTTGTTAGCATGTTTGACCATTTTAGTTGAGAAGAAAGCAGTGAAAGTAGGACAGTTGTTTCGGCCCCAAGATACGTTAGGATGCAGAAGACCGTGAACTTGCAAAAGATGTCACACAGGAAGCAGTATAATACACGTTCATACCCGTAAAACTAAATTTCTTGGACTCAAATGCACAGCCCCCGCCTCTAGGGGACCAGCACAATCAGGCACACTTCCAGGTCAGTAGTGGCAAGCCAGGTATTTAGACCTTATCTTTATAGAATTCCCTTGTCTGGTAACAGCAGGTGTTGTGACTGTTCGCTATTCAGCGGCTTGCTTCGTGTCTCACCTTTATTTGTTTTCTCCCATGTTTGGTTCTCTTTGGTCCTATAGTTTTCTTGCCTGCTGATTGTGGTTACCTTCTTTGGTATCCTCTTGGCAGTTTATCTCCTTGTCCAGATCGCCTCTCTCCCATTGGTCTTTGGCATTTCATCTTTGGCTTTAGAGTGAAACTTGGAGTACGCCTGGGCTAGTTACAGCATCCCTCTGCTTGCAAGTCTTGAACTTTGTTACCTTTAAGTATATTGTATCAAACCTTCAGTAATTTGTGTTCTCTCACCCATAGGTGTAGATGGTCAAGGTTTGGCCTTGAGATGAAATGCCCTCAGAACCAAGTCTGGGTTTTCTGAACACCAACCTGCGGGAGCGTGTCTCCCTCTCTCTCCCTCTCACTCCCTCCTCACCCCTTTTTCGCAATGGTCTGTGTTTTCATTAACATTATTGACTAAGTGTAAGGGCTTGAGTTGACACTTATGGGGAGACAGAGGCATGGACCTCGATATTACTGTGTTCTTAAGGAGCTATCCTATTAAGTAGGCTTAGAATGTCAGACACACAAGTTAAATGTAAGTCTTGCCTCCATTGGGAGTGGGTAGAGTTTTTTTCGAGATGGAAAAGATTTGATCATATTTCATGAAGGAATACTTTCATGTGTGTCCAAGACATCGTAGTAGCTCATGTGAGAAAGGAATTTTCAATGTCAATTTTTGAAAACTGCTGAAAAACGAAGCACAAGTCTGATTTAGTAGGGAAAGGTATGAGGCATTTTAAGGAGTGCTGTTTGGGCGGACTTGGTGGTAAACTCAATGTGAGTGTACCTGGAGCGCTTTGATCAATACAGAATGTGAGGAGTTTCATTTCTTGATTCAGTTTAGGAATGAGACCTTCAGATTTTAACCCAGTTTGCCAATTGATGTAAATTTTATGCAACAAATCTCCAGTGAGTAATGTAAACTTTGTCTTCTCTGGATTTAGTTTCAGAAACTTTGTTGACATCTATCTTTGGATCTTTGTTCTAGGGCTTTTGAGTGATAACATTGTTGAGTTCGGTGATTTTACAATTGTAATTGGGTACCATCTTAGCACTGATGGATTGAACATCTAAGATATTTTTTAGCAACACGTGAAATGGTTTCACATGTAGAATGATTAAGGCCAGGATGGATCCATGTGGTATAAAAAGGGACATGGAGGATGTCAGAGTAAAAGTCTCTCATTTTCATGGTTTTCTGTTATCTAGAAAAGGAGTGAATTATCATAGCAGGTTCCTGAGAAAACAAGACAAGATGTGAGGGTCTTGATTACGGTGTCAAAGTCTGCTGTTATGTCTAGCAGGATCAGCAGGCCTGCTTCATCATTGTGAAAAATCTGCTGGATGCTGGGTATGATTTTGAATGCGGCAGTTTCAGTACTACAAACTTTGCAGAAACTTTACTGATGGTCTTGTAGCAGGGGTTTCTGATGGATGAATGCCTTGAGGTGGTTTGGTAGACACCTATTGACTGTTTTGTCAAGGCAGATGAACCACAGGTCTACATTTGGCCAAAGAGTGTTGGTCTGCTCCTCCCCAAAGCTATGGCGGTTCAGTCGACTTAACTATCTGTATGATGCATGCCAAATGTCTCCTTAAGAGAGTCAGAGTTAAGCAAAAAAGCAAAAGGGCAAAACTCGTGTTGGCAATATTGTAGCCCTTGAATAAAGATGATGATTAAGGCAACAATAGAAAAACACAGCACCAAAACCTTTCTGACATCAGGAAAGAGGAGAGGAAGGTGCCAGGCAATGACATCCAGTAGACAATCCAAAGGGTATTCATGCTTTAATGATGAAAAATAATTTACAAAAATAGCAACAAGTAGGCAATGAATGCGTCAAAAAGTAAGGGAACCTATGCTTTAAGATGCATTCATCACTCACTGATGCCTCCTTTGTATATGACATTGCAGGAAAAAAGACTACTTCACCTTTTACACTAATTACACTGCAGGCAGCATGGTTGAGTCACTCCTCCACCCTGTCAATTTACCTGCACTTTCTTTTGTTTTGGCATTGCCTGGGCTATTACTGGAGCCACCGACATTAGTACTGCAGAAAGAAAAAGAGAGCAAAAGGGCTTTAGTCACTTTTCGGAGCCTGGGCTTTGACTGCAGGAAACATCACACTCCATCCCTTGAGTAAAGCCTATTGCAGTATTTTTCTCGCTTCCATTTGCTCTCCCATGTGCATAAAATGAGACACAATCCCTTATCCATGAGAAAGCCTCCAGCGGCTGCACTCCAATAGTGGGAGAGAGGGGTTACGTTACTATGTCCACACCAGGCTGAAAAATGCAGCTGGCAACAAGAGGCATTAACCAAAGGAAAGAGAAATTTATCCAGCCCTATTTGAGTAGAGCTCCAAAGTTGTTCAAAGAAAATTGTAAGAAGGTCATCCAATCCTAGATGTTCTTTGCAAATCTGATATATAACGGTGTATGACCCTGGTCCCAATTATAGTAAAGGTCGACAAGGATATTTGTTGCTGGGGATAATGGAATGAGGGCATGGTTGCCAACTCTGTTTTATTAGTAGGGTCACCTGACTGCTGGCTTGTGTGGGGGATGTGTGTAAATGAAGGGAGTACCCTTTTAGGAGAATGTGCTGCACAGTGACATATTTTTGGGCCACAACATTCCTCCCAAAAAATAATGAAGTCAAAGATTCCAACAGGGTAAAACAAAATAGGATGTGTCTAATGGTTTCAGAGTCGCACAGGGCGACAGGGGCATACAACTGTACAATTGATGCTGGTTGCAACAGTATGTTGTAGCTCACGTTCATAATTTAGGCCCTCATTATGAACATGGCGGTCCGTTCCGCACCACCGGCGGTGGCAGCAGAAACTGCCAACAGAGGAGCGGTCAGGACCGCCAAATAATGAACCAAACGAAACTCACGCATCCCGCGCACCACCCACCGCCAGGAAAGGATTCCCGCTGACGACAGCAGAGGCCACCCACAGACCGTCGGAAAGGCCCAACCCACCCATCAAATTATGAACCACCAGTCCCCCGCCAGTTCCGGGGCGGGAACCACCGCCACACAAAGCCAGGCGGAAATGAAACAAATAGAAGGAAACACTCAGCGGAGCTCAACAAAACATGCAGCGGCAGCCATGGACAGAGAGCTGCAGATCATGGAAGCCTTGCTCCTTGCCATGTCTCTACACAACCGAGACAGCCGACGAAAACGACGACGGTAAGTACCGCAACCTACAAAACAAGGGAGGAAAGGGCAAAGTTACATACCCACCCACTCCACCCACCCCACAAAGCCCCCCAGCCCTACCCAGCAGCAATAGTCAGACACCCCACACCAAGAGGGACGTACCCGACCGAAGGCCACTGCAACTTGGCCATAGGACATACAATAGCACCACAGCCATAAATTATTTAAACAAACACCAGGGTGGAACTGCGTGCAGCCCAAACACAGGCCACACAGAAACTTTATTATGAAGCTCACTGAGCGAAATGATGAAAACGGGGCCAATGGCCAGTCCATAAATAGTCCATTGTCCTTGGCCACAACAGGCCACACCTGACTCCCACAAGGGCTGGGTACTCCACTCAACAGGGCACCATAGGGGGATCCAGGCACCTCACGGAATGGGGGCAGAGGGGTGGGGGTGGGGATTTACGGCAGGGGTGGGACGTTGACTTGCGGGAGGAGGTTGGAGGGGGGTGGGCTTCTACTTAGAAGGGGGTGGGGGATGTTTGGCACGGGAAGAGCTGGATGCCTTAGGCTCACAGCGGGTCTTCTTCTTAAGTGGAGAAGGGGCAAGGGAATGGGAAGGCTGGACCGGGGTGGGCTGCGATCTGGAAGAAGCGGAAAGGGGAAGGAGGTGGACACGTTTCGGGACAAGATGGGGTGGGCCAGTGGGTTCGAACAGGTCTACACAGGAGAGGAAAAGTTTCTTGGGAGCAATTGGGGTGAGCGTGGGAGTGGAGGCAGAGGGAGTTGATGTATGGGGTGTAGGTGTGCGTGTAGTGGGTGCCGGTGACTGCTCAGTATGCTGTGGTGTGGTGGATGTCTGATGGGTGGGTGTCTTGCTGCGTTTAAGTGTTTTGGGAGGTGGGGGGTGGACACAGTGGGAGAAGACAGACAGCTAGTGTGGATGTATGTTGGGCGGGTGTCTGCAAGTCGGGTGAGTGTGCTGCTTGTGTCAACTACAGTGGAGGTGGTGAGTGCAGGTGTGGTGCATGGGGTGCATGTATGGCTGTCTGGTATTGTGGTGAGTGCAGGAAGAGGAGCAGTAACAGGGAGTGACGGTGCAGTGCATGAGGGTGTGCATGTAGAGGGGACAGACAGGGAGGCAGAAGAGGTGGGCACACCTGGGGAAGTGGACGTTGTTGTGTGTGCAGGTTTATGTTGGCTGTGTGAATGCTTGTGGTGGGAGGTGTGGTGCTTGTGTTTGGAAGTGTGTTTTGTGTGTGTTGAAGTGCTTGACTGCGTGTCTGAATGTGTGCCTTGGACGGGTGAAGGGAGTGGGGTGCTGGAAGGGGTAGAGGAGGTTGGAGGGGGGACGGAATGGGCAGGGAATGGGCCATCCAAGAGGAGGCCAGAGCCTGAAAAGATCTCTGTAGGGCAGACACGGCACCGTGAATGCCAGCCAGATAGGCATTAGTCTGCTGCACCTCCGATGCTAGCCCCTGGATGGGATTGACAATGGTTGTCTGCCCTACAGAGATGGTTCTCAGGAGGTCAATAGCCTCCTCTGTGAGGGCAGCATGGCTGACTGGGGCAGGGGAGGAGGTGCCTGGGGCGAAGGAGATGCGCACCTTTCTGGGTGGGTCGGCACGGCCAACTCGATGGGGAGCAGAAGGAAGGGCACTGATGGTATGGGTGGAGGCGGAAGTTCTCACGGTCGTGATTTGTCCACTAGTGTCCGCCACCGCCGAAAGACCCCCATCGGAGGAGGTTTTAGAGTCACTACCACCGGTGGTAGTAGCCTCCCCGTGGAGGGTCCCCTCACCCTCCCACCCACTGGTCCCCTGGGCGTCCGTTGTCTCTGCCTCCAAGGATCCACGGGCCGCTGTCTCACCACTAGCAGGTGCCTCAGCTCCCTCGCCTGATGTTAATGCTGTACCAGACGCACAAAAGAGAACAGGAATGGGGAGACAAAACAGGAGAGACACTTGTAAGTAGCTGAATGCTGATACACAATGGCCAGACATACACCTACCCAGCAGACACACCCAACAGGCAGCACCGTGCACTAGCCCATGACCATGGCCCTGACTACTGAGCAGTATACTGACCTACACCCATATCCTGTCATTGTATTGAAGCTAAGGTAGGTGAAACCTGACAGGGACACCCCTACACCATTTGGGGAGCAGACAGTATCTGGACACAGGTCAAAACCCTGCTCTAAGCCCCATGAGCCCTATTGCTCACACACTCATCCTTCCAGGCTGAAGTATGGGCTGTGAGTACTCACCCCCTTGTGACTGCTGTGCAGCCTTCAAGCGCCCATCCAGGTCTGGGTACGCCACCACCAGGATCCTTCACATTAAGGGGGTCGGTGCCCGACGGGCACCCCTACAACGTTGGGAGGACTTCCCCAGCAGGGCCTCACTGATCTTCCACGCCCAGCGCCGCAGGTCCTCCAACCTCTTCTGACAGTGGGTGCTCTGCCGGTTGTAGACCCCCAGGGTCCGTACCTCCTTGGCAATGGCATGCCAATGTGCCCTCTTCCGGTGGGTGCTGACCTAGTAGGGAGACACAGAGAAGAAACACAGAGGTCAGACACCTGCACGATGGCAATAGCTGGCTGAGTGTTAGACATAGGACAGACAGTACTCCCAGACATGCAGGACAGTAGCACGCAGTATTCCATGCACCAAGCCCCGTGCTGGCTCACAGGAACGCACATCAGAGCAATCTACTCCATCCACTACACACACAGTGCCTCCCAAACCCGGACTCACCTGTACCTCTGGCCTGCCGTAGAGTCTGCCGTACAGGGGCAGGACCCCTTCCACCAGTTTCTCCAGTTCTTCCTGGGTGAAGGCCGGGGCCCTTTCCCGCACCACGTGGCACATCCATAGCCAGAGGCAGGCCACAGCAGTACACGGAGTGGAGTACTTGTCCGCACAAGATCAGTCAAGTGACCACACGATGCCGAATGCGCGTACGTTCCGCGGCGGAATGCACCGTTACCGCCGGCGGCGATCATGATACGCCAAGATTCCCCATTGGCATCTATGTTATCCAATGAGGGTGCGAACAGAGGTAAACACCGCCAAACGCTGTGACGCTAGCGGTCTTAGGTCACTTCTACAACGAAGGGGCAGAACTACAGTGGGCAGACATTTTGCCATCACCTACACATCTTGAAATTCAATTTAGTCACAATGCTGGGCCTACTAGCCATATAAATCACATATGTCTCTATCCATAGAGTATATTATCACACATGATTTACTCCGTTCCCTCTTAGAGATGACAATGTACATCTGTCAGGTTGCAGTTATTGTACAGACACTACTATGAAGAATGCAGTGAATGTGTTTAGCAAATATGCCTGTGTATGTGTGCACATGACTCCTTGTTCTTACCCCTCACAGGTACAGACCCTTGTGGCGAGGAAGGGCACCTTCTGTATACAGACCACTTGTGGATATGGGGATCATGGTGGAGCATCAGATCATTATCACTTACAGACTCACACGTGAAACTATTCAGGACCTATGTGCATTACTGGATCCTGCACTGACTCCCGGAAATCGTAATCAGCATGCCATTCCAACTGAGGTGCAGGTGCTCTCCGCACTCCATTTCCTGGCCACAGGCTCATTTCAAGTGACAGTGGGCATGGGTGCTGGTTTCTCACAGCCAATGTTCAGCCAGGTACTTGCAAGATTTCTAAATGCATTTGTACAACATCTGCAATCCTATGTGTGATTCCCCCAAAGTGCTGAGCTCCCTGCCATCAAGTCAGACTTCTATGCCTTTACAAACATTCCCCATGTTATTGGTGCCATTAATGGAACCCACATACCCATCATCCCCCCAAGAGCGAGTGAACAGGTGTACAGAAACAGGAAGAACTTTCACTCCATGATCATCCAATTGGTATGTACAGCAGACCACTACATATCCCATGTGAATGCCATGTTTCCTGGTTCAGTCCATGATTCATTTGTTTTGAGGAACAGTAGTGTGCCACAAAAGATGGAACAACTCCAAGAGGACAGAGGGTGGATCATAGGTAAGTGTGCCTGTCACTAACTGACACATTGCTGAAAACCAGCCTGTCAGACTAAGGGCATTCCAATGACGACTCTGTTTTGACCATTTCTCTAGGTGATTCTGGCTATCCAAATTTGCGTTGGCTCCTGACACCAGTGAGGAATCCCAGGACGTACGCAGAAAGGAAATACAATGAGGCCCATGGACGTATTAGGAGGGTGATAGAGTGTACTATAGTTCTCCTGAAGGCTAGATTCCGGTGCCTACATATCTCTGGGGGTTCCCAGGCCTATGGGCCTGATAAGGTGTGTAGGATAGTGGTGGCCTGCTGCATGCTGCACAATGTGGCAGTGAGACATTCAATCCCCCTTTTGGAGGTGGAGGGTGCTATAGGTCCTGATCTGTTACCTCAGAGAGGTGAGGAGAGTGATGGTGAGGATGAGGAAGGGGAAGATGTAAATTCCAGAAACCAACTGATGCAACTCTACTTCAAATAACTGTCTGGGACTTCAGCCTGTACATGTGGTTAGTGACTGATACTTTAAGTGTGCCATGTCAACTAGGGGGATTTGGTCATTATATGCGAGTCATGGACCACTTCAGCATGGTAAAGACAGACAACATAAGCATTTCCTTCTTGACTTTTTAGAAACACACTGTACCAACAGCATGCACAATTTGACAATAAAGTTTATCCCTGCCTGTTGCATCATTACTCCACTTTGTTCAACATTGAAGACAGGGGACAGTGTTACAGGTGAGATATGTTGTTTGTTGGTGGAATACAGTGAAATGTGCTATGTACAGTGATGGAAGTCGTTATGGTTGGTTGTCCTCAAAACCGACTTGGTGGCAGGCCTGTTTGATTTCATAGGTGGGTCCTATTTGTAGTTCTGTACATCATTTAGCCCTCAGCTAAGTGCAGTTTGTGAATGAGTGGGTTGGTTGCTTGGCAGTAGCAGCAGTGTCAATTGTTGGTAGGGGGCTTGTCCTTAGCTGGGTTTCGAGTGCCATATCTTGGCCTGAGACTACGTTTGGGTGCCTGCTGTGAAGCTACTTGGGGTGACGTGGTCTGCCCTTGTGATTCCTGGGAGGGTTTTTCCTGTGCTGTTTCAGCTGCTTGGGACAACTGTTGCTGTTTGTCCAGGGCTGCTGGGGGGGCCTCTTGTCCGGTGTGGGTGTCTGAGGGTTTGTTGACCAACTGCAGCAGTGCTCCAGCAATGGTGGCCATTGTGTTGTTTCCACTGCTCCATGGCCTGTTGGTGGTGTTCCTGCTGCATCCTCTGACCTTGCTCCAGGGTGGTTACAATCTGTGCCAACCTGTCTTGGGTACGTTGGTATTCCCCCAATACCTCCGCAAAGACTTCCTGGGCTGCTGCATCTATGCGGTGCCCTACCCCCTAACCCAGTGGGGCACTTGACCTTGCCCTGGCCCCCTGTGCCTGTGTCCCCTGCACAGGTCTGGACGTGCCACTGGGGCCCTCGTCTTCCTGCATGTTGGGGGTGGGAGACTGTGGCCTTTGTTGCTGTGGTCCACCTGTTTGTGTACTGGGTCCACTGGTGTGGGCACTCCTCCCCTGGCCTGCTGGTCTTGACTGGGTGTTAGGGGTGACAGTGTTTTCCTGGGTGGGGCTGCTGCATGGTGAGCATCCAGGGCTGTGCGAGGGGCCTGCCTGCTCATCAGTGTCCAGGGATCCTTCACCAGTGTCCTGTGATGTGCCTCTGTCTCCCTGGAATGCAGTGGCACTCCTTGTCCCCTCCATTAGGGTTGCATGAGTGGTGGTGCCTGTTGGGGGACATAGAAGAGTTTGTTACATATGCAGGAGGGTCTGAGGTGGGCAGTACTGTTCAATTTAGTGCTGGTGTGCCTTTCAGTGGCCTTCAGGGGTGCCTTTGTGAGTTGGACATAGCATCTAGTTGCAGTGGTGGTGTTACATTGTGGTGGGGGTTATTATTCCATTGTGGGAACGTGCAGGGGTGGGTGCCTGTGCACAGCGGGAGTGATGTGGGCCTGGTAGTGAGTTGTGGCTGATTCAGGGTGGTGGATGTGGTGGGTAATTTCTGGAAGGGGTGTGGGTCTAGGTGGGTGTGAGTGGGGTGGGGTGGTGCATGCATTACAGGTATGGTGTATATGGGGTAAATGTAGACAACTTACCCAAGTCCATTCCTCCAGTGAGTCCAGTGAGTCCCTCTAGGTGCAGGATGGCGAGTACCTTCTCCTCCCAGTCGGTGTAGTCGAGTGGTGTTGGTGGCGGCCCTCCCCCAGTCTTCTGCACTGCGATGTGGTGCCTGGATGCCATGGCCCGGACCTTCCCCCGCAGGTCGTTTAATCTCTTGCGGATGTCGTCCCTGGTGCGTGGATGGTGTCCCACTTCATTCACCCTGTTGACGATGGTCTGCCACAGCTCCATTTTCCGGGCGATGGGTGTGTGCTGCACCTCGGAGCCGAATATTTGTGGCTCCTCTTTTAGGATCTCGTCCACCATGGTCCTTATCTCCCTTTCGGTGAAGCGTGGATTTTTGGGGGAGGACATGGTGAGGGTGGTGGATGGCGTCGGGACTGGGGACGGTGTTTGGGTGCTCCTGTGTGGGTCGCTATGCGTGTCCTGTCTGCTGGCGTTCTCTGTCTGGTTCTGGTGCTCTCTGTCTTCTGGTCCTGGTTTCCTTGCAAGGGATTGTGGGGTGTGTCTGGGGGTGTTTTATGGTGTTCTGGATGTGTGTCAGGTGTGTGGGTGCTCAGCCTAGCCAATGTGTGCAGTGGTTGCTGTTGGGCCCACTTGCTGCCCATGGCGGTCGCAGCCGCCAATGGTCGTCCGGCCTCCACTGTCCACTGAGGTGATTTGTGCATCTTTATTTGGAGGGCGGGATGTGGGTGTGCTTGGCGGTGGCGGGGTGGGAATGTTTGGCGGGGTTGGGTTTATTGTTCATTATAAGGCGGGTTTCCATTCGCCGCCGCCGGGATTCTGTTCACCGCCGCCACGGCGGTCGGCGGTGTTTACCGCCATGTTCATAATGACCGCCCTAATTTTGGACGGTTATTCTCAGCATGAACATTGATGCGGATAAATCTAGGACCTTTTGGTTGCATTCATAGATGGGTCATCTCTATAGAATAGAGTTGGTCCACAATGTGGATAAGTCCAGTCTCTTCTGGTTGCATACATGGGAGGATTATATCTAGAGAATAGAGTTGGTCCACACTGCTGATGGTTGGGACAGTTTGCGGTTAGTGTCCATATTTCAAAGTGTGCATTGACGTTGTTAGATTAATCCAGAGTTCATTGCGAAACCTACCTTTCCATTGGTTAAAGTCTTCATTGGGGCTCTCTTTGACTCTGGCATCCTTCAGTGTAGCAGTGATGAGTCCATCTCTCTCTTGAGGAGACACCATGGACGAGTCACCAAAGGTTTGTGTGCGTGCTGGGCTTGCATGTGCGCAACATGTGGACCACTACAGAATCGCCAAAAAGACACTGCCTATTCACTCATGGAACACTGTGGGGCAGATGCATCATAGCAAGGCATGCTGAAAACTGACCAAGGACTCTGTAGTGTTGAGCAGATTGTCGCGGGTCGCCATTTGCTTTCAAGGTGTGAATTATGCTTTTTGGCCTTTGGTGAGATACACCTGGTCTGGGGTTATAGGATGCTCTACAAATGGTAGAGGCAATCCACTTGTAACGAAATAAAGCAGCAAGATGGTATCACCAGTTGGGTGATATAACTTTCCAATGATTGTCTACAGCATGCTCACAGGTTCACAGAGGTTCTTAAATGGTGCATCAATGGTTTCTGTGACAGTAATAAGATGGACTTTGCACCTCAGTGGATATGAGAGTTTCTGGTGCTAAACATCTTCAGCCTGTGCAAGGTTGTCTGGATGGCATGGTTTGTAAAGCTACCCGTGGAAGTATCTGTCTGTTTTATTTGGGATACTATGGGGAGAGACTCTGTTGCACATGTTTGCGGCTTCCTTCTGGATCACCCTTTTCCTAGTCCCTCTATGTCAGTGGCCTGCTTATCATGGATTGATGAATGCGTACACAGTCAGTGGTACAAATCGGATATGTTGGTGATCTTCAGCTGTGATCCAACTTGATCAGAGATTGTGGCATGGGGGTTCTTTTCACTGGTGTGGTCGTATCTCTAGCTGGCATGGATGTGCAGGCAACTGCTTTCTCTTATTTTTTCTCTGTGCTTGGGGGACACCTTCTTCTTGAGTATGTTGATGGAACTTTGCCTTGTTAAACATCTTTGCTATGCTGGATTGAACACCAGTTCCTAGACTCTTCCACAGGCCAAAACTGTCAGAAGGTGGCGTTGCGTCACGTGTTTTCTCTCATGCCTTTGAAACTTCAGTTCTGGGAATGAAGGTTGTGAAGCTGCAGAGTGGCTGCATTCTGTAGCAGCAAGAGCATGGCAAACTACATTTTGCAGATGATGTGATTCAGCGTCAGTGGTGACTGCTGTGGTGCTGGAGCATGTTAACTTGAATGTGGTGTTTTCAAGCTACTTTATTTCCTGGGTAATTGAACCAGAGAAAGAAACCAGTATTATGTGAAGTCTTTAGGGATCAATCCTGAAATCAGTGAGTTCAGTTGTGTCAAGGCCCCTCAGATACTGGCAAAGGTAATTTTTGGAATGCACAGCTAACAGGTGCCTTATTGTGAAGTATCCTGTTGGGGGTTTTTACTAATGTTGGCCAGTATTTTGGGGCCAGACTCTTTCTTTAGTTCAGGGTCAGGGAGTGGTGTGTAGCTCTTAGGTGTCAAGAAAGGTTGGTATGTTGACCTCAAGACTCAGCTCTTCTGCCTGTTAGGTCTGGTACACCTTGTCGTCAGGGGAATATTCCAGGACCTTCAACTTTAATCCCTCAAATAATAGCTGTTGCCTCTACTTTGAATGGATATGGCGAGTTGGTCAGGGAGCTTCAACACACTGGAGCAGGTGAGTACCATCTCTGAATGATCCTTCTGCTCTTCAGCATGAGAAGGAAGCAGATGCAGGAGCTACTCATCCCTATGTTCTGTATTGCTGCTTCCTGGGTGCTGCATTACAAGGTATTTTGGAGTCCTGTTGCCGAGCTGTGGTTGTGGGGATAGCCATCTCTGCGACCTGGGGTGTGAGGGCAGCAACAAGGCAAAAGTGCGGGCCTCTGGTTCAGCACCTCACCCCACATCTCTCCTCATGAGCTGGCAGCATGGCAATGGGTTTTCAGAGCAGACCTCTACCCAAACAAGTACACCCCGTCACTGTCTCCAGGGCTGGCTCTTATCATGGGAGAGCTGGGCCCAGACCCAGGCTGCCAACCTTTAGAGCCTGCTATGGTCTCCCTCCAACCTGGCTGTCAAGACAAGTGTAGTAAACACTGTTCTGAAGTCTGCTTTCTCCTTTTACTTGTCCACCCTCACCTTCCCCCCACGCTTCCTATTTTCCAAACACACTGACAATTAAAGAAGACAACTTGTGTTTGGCCCAGGCACTATCTGAGCAAAGGCCATGTCTCACTGTGGACTTCTGCCGGTGGGAGTGATCATACAGTCCTGCTACCCAAAAATATGTGCTGGTCAGGATCACTGGCACAAATTAAGCGTTACATGAAATGTACATTATCTTCATCAAATAACATATTGCTGCCTATCACAGAACTTGAGAGATTTCAAACACTCCTGCTTATCATCCTGTAGATAATGTGTAAATCCTTATGAAGCCAATGCCATAGCTCCCATAATACAGAAACATTACTTTCAGAGAAACAGATAAATCCTGGAAACCCCAGAGCAAAGAACATCATTATGTAAAAGGTGATTCACACGCAAGGCAGATATCATAATTAATAAATAGAATACATGCAGATGCACAGAGTGTAATATGGCATTTACTACCAATACCGAGTATGTATTTAAAAATGTTATTTCACCAAAACCAACGGTTAAATGTGTGCAGTGAAGTAAAGTCACATAAAAATGATTTCCATTAGCAGAATTGTTTCCCACTACAACTTGTGACATGCAATCAGTGAGGTAATAAGCTCTGGTTTACTCTTGTCAGTTTTACTGTATGTTTGTAATAACATTTAATTTGACCTTTTCACTATAGTAATACATGTGCGTATATATGTTTATAAGTGCTGTTGCTCTAAAATAACATCTGTCATTAGCCAAAGGTATTTTCCATAACATGACAGTAAGACAAAGCTTGGTGTACCTATATCTTTTCACATCAGTCCCTCACACCCAAAATTGTGGCATCCCTCAGACGTCCATCACGTCTTCTCTCTTACTCAATATCTACCTAACCCTTCAATAGACCTGATTAGATTGCACAGCCTGTTACAACTATACATATAATAATGCACAAAGCATTCTAAAACTGGATGGCCGAGAACACTTCTACATGACTTGACCACGGCCTCTGTGCCTCAAACTCGGGGTTAATTTGCTTTCTTTAATTATACAAAATTACACATAACTAATATGTGATATGTCAGTTTGTGCCATATTTTAATGTTTGTGTGGGTGAGCGCAGATATTCTGATATAAGTGATTATGTTTTATGTAATCATACTGATGTACTAATGTGTGAAATGTTTAAATGTTAAAAATTAATGTTGACATAAATTGTGGCTTTAATATTGGCCACTATCGAATGCAAGGCCTGCCCATGTTTTAATAATAATGCACTTACTTTGTAATGAAAAACATGTCTCTTTAAGAGCATGTTCTCTGCAAAATGAAATGCTGAAATAATGAAGTTTTTCTTGTGTAACTGCTGGGCTGAGCCTCTAGCAGAGCGAGGCCATGGCTAATGTTGAATGTCTGCCAATTTTCTAAAGTTGTAAGTTAGTAGAATGATTTCATGTCCGCTTTATAACACATTCTTGGTTTGAATCTCAAACTTGTTTAAAGCTTATATTAATTAAATGTATTTCTTCCAAGGAAACGTGTGTATCTGCAGAATGTTTCTACATCACTGTAACTGTTGATCCGAAGCGCTTTGGAAATGTAGTGAACAAAAAGTCCTACTGATTACAGTTAGAAGGAACTGCAGGATGATACATTTAATATAGTTTGGCGTCAGGCAAAAGGAGAAGACCCAATCATCACATTGCCAATGTTTTGTTGTATCTTTTCTAGTACATCACACATCTGAATTTTTTATAATTGGATGTTCTTTCTTTGCCTGATGTTTTTGACCAATGGCAATGTGGAATTATTTTAATTTAACCACATGGCACTTGGAACTTAATGTCAGTCAGCTCTCTGTCCCTTGGGTCACTCTATGCTACTGCACAACATCTCTGTGATGCTAGTCATTTTGACACTCTGTCACTTTGACACTTGCCAGTTAGTCTACTGACATTCTGGTACTTTATTATTTTTAGTTATTTCCCATGCTCTGTGCAATGATGCTGGTGCTTTCTTTAGCGCTCAACGCTCAGAGCCTGTAGCGCTTTGCTGCCTGCCTTAGATAATTAACTTGATGGTTCAGAGAACTTAGGACCAGATGTAGCAAAGGGTTTGCGCCTCGCAAACAGCTAAAATCGCTGTTTGCGAGGCGCAAAAGCCTCTTTGCTATTCAGAAATGCATATTGCGAGCCGGGACCGACTCGCAATATGCATTTCAGAATTGCAAATAGGAAGGGGTGTTCCCTTCCTATTTGCGATTCGGAGTGGAATGCAATTCCATTTACGACCGCATATGCGGTCGCAAATGGAGTCGCAGTTACCATCCACTTGAAGTGGATGGTAACCCACTCGCAAATTGGAAGGGGTCCCCATGGGACCACTCCCTGCCCTGAAAAAATACCGAAACTAAAGGTTTCGTTTTTTTTTTAAGTGCAGCTTGTTTTCCTTTCAGGAAACGGGCTACACTTAAAAAAAAAAAACTTCTTTATTTAAAGCAGTCACGAACATGGAGGTCTGCTGACGACAGCAGGCCTCCATGTTTGCGAGTGCCTAGACTCGCTATGGGGCCGCAATTAGCGACCCACCTCATGAATATTAATGAGGTGGGTCATTGCGACCCCATAGCGAGTCGCAGTCGGTGTCTGAGACACCGTACTGCATACCAATTTGCGAGTTGCAAATTGCGAGTCGCAGGGACTCGCAATTTGCAAGTTGCAAATTGGCGTTTTGCTACATCTGGCCCTTAGAGTCCAAATTCTGAACTGTCACCCCTTTTCCTGGCCCTTGTCCTGATGCTGATGCTGCTGACCTCTGATGAAGCTATGCTGTTTTGCTGATTCCCTAGGGATAGGTAATATGGATGTTCTGTGTATTGTTATTTGTCTTTTGTTTTCTAGGTACCAGCTGCTACTGTTTTAATACTGCTGCCATTTTGATAGCGCCATAGCTAGATGTTTTCGAAATTTATGTTACTAAATCTTTTGCATGAAGCCCAACATGCTAATGCTAATCTGAGGTTAATGAGGTGTTGCCTGTATACCTATGATTTGATGTTGTGTTTATTGCTGAACCAACGTATGCCATATCTCTTGTTTAAATACTGATGTTATTAATTAGTATTTTCACCATTACAATTATCGTTCTTATTGTTTTGTTGAAGCTAAGATTCTTTACATGATTTGGACATCCTGTGATGTTTCTTTACTTGTACCATTTGGTGTTGAGACTAACCTTCGTGACCTTAGCATTGTTATTATAGGGAAATAAGCATTTTAATTATTACCAAAGGTGTGGTTATTCATGGTCAAATGGGTCATGGTGTATGCTTTATTGATTCTCTAGTGTGATTTGGATTGTTTACATTGCTGTGTTATCGACCTTAAAGTGGCGTCCACTTACTGTAATAAAATAGATAAGCCAAGGGAGCACTCACATGTGTCACAAAGACACATTTTGAACTAAATAAAAGTGCAGAACAGCAGGAGTGCCATAAACAGCCACCGCATTCTATTGTTCTCACATGTTCACAGTAAATTTTTATGGTGAATGGGGCATTCGCAGTAGTTTATTTACTTTTTTACTGTGAATGGTATATCATTACGCAAAGTTGCATAATAGCCCCATTTCAGGAATTTCAGGTAACAAGTGTACCGTGAAATTCACAAAATTACATGAATTACACCAGAGTATTTTAAATATTGCTCACGGGTACCTACACTCATGGATGGTGAGTAACCCCTTAAAGGAAGAGATCGTGACTTGTGACAATGAATAAACATCAATTTAGGGATTCCCATGGATTCAGACCTATTCTGATAGTACATGTCAAAAAGGTCACTAAAAGCATCTTCTACAAAATTAAAACATTGTAACATATCTCCCATACATTCAGAATTAACAAAGTATACACTTCATCCTCACACTTTTAATCTCCAAGCTTGTATGCCTACAGCCTATACTTCAGCGTCCCATGATCTGCAAATTCCAACTCATCCAAAATGTTACTGCAAATCTCCTTCCACTTTCCCCCAAAAGAACACAACACTAGTCCTGGAAGCACTCTACTGATTACTTGAAGGTAAATGAGCAATGTACAAGGCACCTTGCCTTGCCCACAAAGCCTCAGACAGTACAGGACCACTATACCTACTAATTAAAATCAAGTGGTACAAATAAAAATGAAAAAAATTTCCAGGCTCGCACAAGGGGCACTGCCTTACTGTAGAAACCCATAGGAAACACCACTTCTCAGTACAAGCC
The DNA here is from genome assembly GCF_031143425.1 of Pleurodeles waltl. NCBI lineage: Eukaryota > Metazoa > Chordata > Amphibia > Caudata > Salamandridae > Pleurodeles > Pleurodeles waltl. The sequence continues at coordinate 144,660,378 of NC_090443.1, forward strand.
ATCGAGCTCTCGAACTCACTGCCAGCCAAGATTTGAAGGTCCCAACAGCATTTACAGGTTAAGAAGAGCAGTGATATCATAGTGGTTTCTAAGCTAGCTATACCATTCCATAATCTTGAGACAGAACCTGGAACAATAATTGCTCCTTCAAGTACAATTTACACTTCAAATATATGGAACAGCTCAACCAGTACTCTCTCTCCTCATGTTGGCAAACACAGTGACAACTTTCTATGTCTAGGTAGATTAGGTCTGTCTCTAGCCTGGGTATTAAACAGTAATGTCAATTAATACATAACCCTACTGGCATCGCTAGTACCTATACTATATCACTCAGTGGTCAAGCAGCCACTTGTAGATGCTGCATAATTATTACCTTATACTGTTTGGCCCACTACTACTGATCCTGTATATCACCCAGTATTATCCAGTATTTTCCAGTCCATAACATCAAACCACCCATCTTTAACTCAACAGACAGGAAATAACTGAAGAAGAGGTCTGCCACATACAGCTGCCGGACTCTAATTTAGTCCACGACTGCAGATTCTAACTAACTACATACCATGACCGCTTTTTGACATCTCACAATGACAGTCAATATGGAATAATTGTAACAAAGTCCATCCAAGCAGATCTGCCGACTACCTCTCCCTCTGACCAATACCTGCTCAGGACTTTAGAAACCCCCAGAATGAATAGACCAGTGGGTATCCAGCTTGGTTGACTATAATTATAAGAATTCCCAGAACCTGACCTGCATAGGTGGTCAAAGCTGCCAGATTACTGAAACCATAAACGGTGCACCCATCACTCACACTCCTTCCTCCATCACAGCGATATAATCTTTATGTATTCTTCATTTAGGGTCCCCCTTTTGCATTATACATGTTCATTTATTCATATAAATACATAGTTACTAATATTGTTAAAAGATTTGTTTTAGTGGCCATGTGATTATTCAGCTTGCTTGTATATATTGTTAATATTTTGTTCTAAAATCGCCTAATATCCTGATTTTCTGATTATACCTCAAATATTCAACAAGGTGTCATCTAATTTGATATATTGATTTCTCAGATATTGTTTCTAAACAGTAAACAATGTTGAGGACAGAGGAGATTCTATATTAATTGATTATTTTCTAATATTCAACAATGTTCAAGGAAGAGTATATTAGCTGCATTGAAGCATTGTTAGCTAGCGAGGAACTTCAATCCAGGGAGTCCATGCTGAGGGTCATACTGTAGCAGTAAACAGCTTTCCTTGCTAAAGGCTAGAGAGAGTGAACATCAAGTTTTTCATCAGGTTTATTTGTTGGACAGACAACATAGTAGCTGAGGCAGAGACATAAGAACAACAGGTGTCTCCTAATTGGACACTGCTTTTGTTGTTGAAGAAGGATATGCAGGTGCTGAAGCAAGGCCATCTATGAAACTCAAGTAAGTCCCTTTTAGTGCCAACAGAAAGGGGCTTGTAATAATGGAATATCAATGTAAAGAAATCTTTAAGTACTGCAATAGTGCTGCAGTACTTTCGATTGTTGTGTTTATTGACAAACAACATAGCCATAATCTTATTTATTCACATCTTAACAACTATTCAGATTGGGTGCACCAGGATAGGTTTTTTGTTTTAAATTAGTATACACATTCATTGCTGGTGTGAATTCTTTTGTGTGTCTATTCATGATGATAAAGGGTTTGAAATCCACTACTTACACTTGTGAGTCTCACAGGACTGATAATTCCCTAATAGTCACATTACTCATGTAATATTTAATTGGTCGCTGGAGGTTGCAGTCCACCAGATTATCTTTTAATACTGACATATAGACTAAAGGCCTGATTTAGATTTTGACAGAGGGGAACACTTCGTCACAAACGTTACGGATTTCCCATCCGCCGCATAACGATCCCATAATATTCTATGGAGACGGTAATCAAGTGCACAGGATATCTGTCATGTTAGTGACAGAGTAACCCCTCTGCCAAGATCTAAATCAGGCCCTAAGTTTTTCATACCACAGGGTCTAGAAAATTTACTCTAGGGTGTGATTGGGAAAGAATTCCATTAACCATATCAAAATTGCTACGTACTGCATCTCAAAACAGATTAACCACACATTAGTGATGTTCTAACAAGACTTAGAAACGCTTTCCACATAGGATCAAAACAATTATAACACCCTTGAAACCACACACCCAATACAACGTAGTGTGCTGCCTATGTAGGCAAGCGTTTCAGACCCCAACATGGGGAAGGTAAACGCTATATAAATATTACAATGTAATAAACAGGATTATCACAGTTTGTAAATACTAACACCATATTACTCCAGTTGTGCATTACAAAGAAAAACACCTTGTCCTTAATGTTTGATGGTATCTTTCAATTTGTCTATTGGCTGATGGTTGTAAGTTATAGTCAAGCAATCCACTCTGCCAAGAACACTTAAGCTACACCTCGCCGACCATATGAGGTAGACCAAATTTTGTGTGAGGTTGCTTTAGTTCCTGCCAGGGCCGTAGCCACGGGGGACTGGAGGACAGAGGGGAGGGAAGACACGTGCACAATGCATTTCAGTCTGTACACAGGCTCGTTAGACAGCCAGATGCGCAGGACAAGGATGGAAAAATAGTGGGTGTGTACAGCGGCCTTACAAAACCCTCACTCACTTCTTTGATCTTATGTAAATAGTATACCTCATACTTCCCTGCCACAAAACAGTGAGGCAGGCATCTTGCAACAGCAGTAGCAGCAGGATGCCAGTCAGGCTGGTGGGTGGGTGGGTACTCGGGCCTGAGCTCAACATGTTATACCAGTTTTTGCAGGAGCAGCATCTGCCATCTCTTAATTCTTCTTCCTTATCTCACATTAAACTCCTTCAAACCTATACCCAGAGACACCAGTTAATATAGACACTTATACACAGAAAACATACAGATGGACAAACTTGCAGACAGATATAAACACACCTGTGCAGACATAACCGCAAACACAAACATATCCATGCACATAGAGCAACAAGCAGTGTATCTTGTCACCAATACCACCCATGTGGACAGGCTAAGGGAAACAGGCACTATGCACACCTGCCAACAGTCTGATCAATATGTGCCAGTGAGGGTGCATGTTGTCTGCCTCTGGTAGCAATCCCTACACAAAGCCAATTATTTCTGGAGCTGGAAGTGGTATTTTAAAACCTTTAATAGTCATTGGAGCTGTTGTTTTAAGAACATGGTCTACTGGCAAAGGGGAGTTGTGGTTGACAGTTAGAGGTCCCTTTGTCCATCTGTCGATTTAGAACTGACTAACACCTAGAACTAAAATCTCTTCTCTTTTAGAATCTAACAAATGTCATGGATTAGAGTTGCAGTCTTTCCTCTCAACAAGAAAAGTTTATTATGCTTCCTGTGGATCAACAAATATACTTCCCTGACCTGAAGTATATTATCCTGCACTTCCATCCTGCCAAACACCAGGTAGTCCCTTGCTGCATATCATCATTGAACCGATGCCACCCCGATGAACATAACTTTTGCTCCTTGCTGCCTATTAACCATACTCTTGTGTGCACTCATGTTCTGCATTGTCATTATGTGAGGAATTGAACCAGTTCTGATCTTTCTTGGATTTCTGGTACTTGTTGTAAGGCCCAAGATCCCCAACATGAAAGGCTCCTCTGGTAAAGTAATCAAGGTAGCTAGAAGAATTGTCATAAAACAATGTGCATAAAATCAGATTCTTTTTTTCAGTTGTGCATGCACACTTCAGAAAATCTTAAAGCATATACCCACCCTTAACCCTCATGCTCCCAGGCATTTCATAGTATTTAATTTAAAGAATCAACTTTCTGTCTCATGTCTCGCTTTCCATCGTCACATTACCTCTTCTATCTCATCACTCTATCTTTACCTCGCTACTGAACTCTACATTATCTACCTATCACAGTTCTCACTCTCTTTGAATTTGCTCCCTCACCTAGATCTACCCAACCTAACTTTACTATCAATACTCTGTCAATAGCTTCTCTCCCCTCACATCGGTCTACCTCTCTCGTGACCTCCCCTCTATCTTTAAACCTATCATTGTGCCTATCTCGAGATCTCTACCTCTTTACTTTTCTATATTACTCAACTATCAACCTTGATCCACTCTCTGAAGTTACTGTTCTCTTTCCATCCATATACTTTAACTCTCTCTCAACCGTATCACTCTTTTCCTCAACTCTGTCCCTCTCTCAGTCTCTCTATACAAAATGTCTTTTGACCCCACTCTTTACCCTCTCACATCCTCACCACTCTACCTCATTTCTCTGTTTCAAATCTCTCTCACCATCTCATCACTCTCAACACAAATGCCCTCTCAATTTCATTACCTAACCTCTCATCATTTGTTTGCTACACAACTTCTCCACCTGTCCTCTCCCTCTGCCTAACCCTATTTCCTCTATATTTACTCTTCCTTGCTACCTTTCCTTCGCTATCTTTTTTCTCTCAGTACCTCCCGTCTGCCTTATCTATCTCAGTACTCCCTCTGTTTCAGTTCACCCTCCCTACCTCACCTCAGTATCTTTACCTCTCTCTTTGTACATTTTCTAACTCACAACTGCCTCTACCTCTTTCTTCATCACACAAGACACTCTATTTCTCACCCGCTATCTCTCTGGCTCTCTCTCTTTCACTATCTTTGCATTAATGTCACCTTGCTTCCCGTGCCTCACTTAATGTCTCCCTACTTCACCTTTTCGATTGTCTCATTTAATTGTCTACTCTTCATCCCTTTTCCTTTCTTCCCTTTTCTCCCTTTCTCACTGCTCTCTTTCCCTGACCTGTCTTTCCATCCATCTCTATTGCCTCTCTCTTTTTCTCACTGTTCTCTCTACTTTGCTTCTTTCTATATATCTCTCACCACCTCACCTGTCTACTTTTATCTCTCTCTCTCTCTGCCTTTATGTCTAGCTTACCTTTTCTTCTTCCGTCAATCACTCTCTATGTCATTCCTGTTAATGCTGAGTTTTTAATGAACTTATTAATGAATATTCATGTATTCTGAGTGTTGAATTTGCGTAGAAAATGTAATTATGTAGGGAAAAATAATGCACATATTTAAAGGTGCCACTACCTGAGTGGCCATCAATGTTCACAAACTGTACTTATTAATGGCTTATTAATTTGAAATGTTGAGCTTATGTTTGATTAATGTAGTAACATGTCATATAAAGGGTTATGCATTATGTATTAGCTTTATTAATTGTAGGCCTTAACTTAGCGAGGGCTTGGTCTATTGCACGCCCTCGTGTCAAGCTGCATTTCTTAGGTGTTAAAATGGCTGCTTGGAGAATTAAATTGTGATTTTCCACTGTACTGTCCATGTGCTTGTAGCTAAAAGTCTTTCTCGTGAGAAACTTCTTGCTAGAAGATGCTGTACTAGCCAATGCAACAATGTTTTATGTAATGTGTGTGAGACTGACTTTCCCAGGAGAATACAATGGAGACTCTGACTGGAGTATAAGCTCCAACAATATTATTACTTGACAAGCCGAATAACTAAGCGGGACAAGAGAAGCCAATCATTGACATGTGAACCATGTACTAGTAGAAATGTAGATCTGAAGTTTTTGTTTCATTGGACAAAGTGTGAACACGCAATCCCCTAAAAAATTAGGATGTGGGAAGTAGTTTTAGGAAATCTAACTTAGTCTGCCTGCACCAAGAGAAGATACGCCATTACTTTCTTGACCGTCTTGAGAACAGACGTGCTTAACTTTACTGCTTAGAGACTTTGCTTTTCCTGAACTTTAATGCTAAGTCCTCACGTCTTGCTGACCGAATTATTGTCTTATTGATGAAGACTGTCACAGCTTGCTGAACCATATTGAGGACAGGTGTACAATGACTTTTCTGATTGCTATGTCTGTTTGCTTTTGTATCTAGGTACCAACCGCTAATTTTGATAGATCCATAGATAGATGTTTTTCCAAACTAGTGTGACTAAATTGTTTTCATGAAGCCCATCATGCTAATTCTAATCTGATGCTAATTAGGGAGCTCACTGATGAATTTCGCTGTATGAAATAACAGCTGATGTCTTTTCTTTACTGAAACTAAATGTATGTAATATCGTTTGCGCAATTGTTCTTGTTATTAATTTGCACTGTAACTTTAGAATGTGTAGTAGCTCAAACTTTGATTAGATTGCGATTCTTTCGCGGCTTCCGACAGCCAGTGTTGTTTCTGTATGTTTACCAATTGATTTTGAGATTATTTTACGTTACACTACCATTGTTCAGATAGGGAAATAAATATTCTAACTTTTACATAATGGTGTGGTTATTTGTGACTGCAAGGTCATGGTGTTTGACAATTACTGACTCTTATTGATTATCAATGTTATTAATGGTTATTGATTATTGATCTGCATGTATGGGATAAGCGAGTCAAAAGGTTTATCGACCTATTCACGTCTCTCTTGTAAGTTTACATAATAAGGTCTAACGCGCTAGCAGAGATGGTAGTAGACATTGATGGCTTGTCTCCTTAAGAGCCCATCAAAGATGCCCGGTACAGGTTTGTCTCCTTTAGAGCCCGTCATAGATGCCCGGTACAGGTTTGTGTCCTTAAGAGCCCATCATACAGTCCAGAAAGAGAGGTAGCAGGGTCTTTGGCCCCAGAGATTTTATGCGAGAAATAACAGGCGTCCCCGGATATGATAGTAGGGTAAGGGTTAATACTTTACAGAGAGCAAAATAATCCGCAGATTTGGTGACATTTTTAATTTTTCTAGATTCAATGATACAAAGTGAAAAGAAAATGTGCCCCTAAGTCCTTGAAATGACTTTCCCAGAATCATGGAGCTTGCCAATGGTTGTTTGGGGATGTTATTGGCATTCTAGTGACAGTGTGAATGAAGTAGGCATTGCGCTTGCACAGCTTATGAAAATTGCAGGTGAACTGTGATGTTTGTGAGGGTTTAGGGAGTTTGCGTACTCCAAATGAAGTTGTAGGAGGAGTGTGTGTATTCAGAAGTGTGAGAGTAGGGAAGTCGTCAAACTTCACATGTGTGTGGCGCTTTGTGCTCAGAAGTTTTCCACGTGGTTGTTGATGTGTGGACCATGCGTGGACTAAGACTCCGGAGTATATTGAAAAGTGTATGAGACACTTGGTTTTTGTTGTAATTTGTCTGGTTTAATAGGTCGATCGGGCGTAGTCGACAAGTCAGAGTAAGAGTCAAAGTGAGTGAAAGAAAATTTCGACTGAGGTCTTGCAAGTCATATGTGCACCAGGAAAGACTCACTGTTCAGTTGAGAGTAAAATTTCCGGGTTGAATTTTGCTTGCGAATTAGGGAAACTGATAAAGAAGGAGTAGCTGTTAGAGCGAAAGCCGTCAGTAAAAAATCCATAAAGTTTCTGAAGTGATTGTGTTAACTTACCTGTAGTAAACTGACAAATTGAGTTTTGATTTTGTTTAGTGCTCGCAATAATTTTGCATTTGTTTCGTGTGAATCTGAGTTTGGGGAGGACAAGCCACAAGACTTTGTCAGCCGCAGTACGTGTGAGTGTGATGTCATCTGAGCCGCGCTGGGATAGGTTGGTTAGTGAGAAAGGTCGCGCACGGATTGGCAACCGTCCGTGAAGCACAGTTGGTTGAGAAGGTGGGTGAAGAGAATTCTGGGATTAAAAGTCACTTCCTGATTTGATTTTGAATAACACAAAGGTCGAAAAGATGACATTTTTCAAAGCTTTAAAGAGTGCTTTAAGGGGAGATAACGTGCATTACAACAAGTATAGGGGACATTCCACCGCCGGAAGATATACCAGCTTACACTGTAATTGAAGAAAAGGGTGTCGCGCCATGTCTTTGGCTAAAACAGTGGTGCAAGGTGACAGAGAAGGATGGGAGCCTAACGTTTCCAGAAAAAGCAACATTTAATCTGAGGAGCTTAGAGCATTTGAGAAGGGTGCTGTATGATCTGAAACCCCCTCCGAGACCAGCACAGTTTGAGGCATTAGCGATCTGGGAATTAGTAGCCAGACAGCAACAGCAACAGAAATTTGAGAGTAGAATGAAAAAAGGCAGAAAAGACACTAGCGGAAGCTAGATGGGACCATACTCAGAAATTTTGGAGAACCAAGAGTTTGCAGGGGACTAAGGGCCACATGTACGTATCCTTTTGCACATCGCAAACAGTGAATCGGGCCTTTGGTGACGTGCAAAATGCACTTTCCCATGTACCAAACCATTTTTGCGATTCAGTAAGCTATTTACTGAATCATGAAAAGGGATTGCGATTCACATTTAGGAAGGGGTGTCCCCGTTCCTAATTGTGACTCGCAGTCCCATGTATGATTGCTTTGTGACTGCGAATGCGGTTGCAATACAATCACAGTTAGCACAAGTGTCACACTGGTGCTAACCCATTCGCAAACGGGCAGTGGTCCCCATGGGACCCCTTCCCCTTTGTGAATGTCAGTAAAAACATTTTTTCAGAGCAGGTAGCGGTCCTACCGACCACTGCCTGCTGTGAAAAAATGAAACGAAAACATTTCATTTTTTTGTTTTTGAAATGTATCTCGTTTTCCTTTAGGGAAAACGGGCTGCATTAAAAAAAATGCTTTATCTAAAAGCAGTCACAGACATGGTGGTCTGCTGTCTCCAGAAGACCACCATCCCTGTGAGGGCAGCCATTCCCATGGGGGTCGCAAATTGCGACCTACCTCATGAATAGTCATGTTTGTTTCAAAACATGAGAGGACCGAGAATGAGAGGTCATAATCCGAATTTTTAAAATAATGCGAATCAAATGCAGAATTTTAAACACATGCAGCAGGTGCAAATGTCACGTGTACTAATGACACAGTTGCAGCCAGTGCAACAGCAGGTTCCCATGGTACCTCGACAGCAAATTCAAATACCTCAAGCCACAGTGGAACAGCAGCAAGGGATGCTTCCTCAACAGGTCACAAGTCAGAGGTCCAACAAAAGTAATAACACAGTTCCAATTCCTGTTACACAGTGAAAATGGAATAAACGATGATTGGGTGAGTGAGAGTTCAGATGAGTAAGAATGTGTGCTTGCAGCTGCCTTAGAAGTAGATCAGAAAGACTCATATGTGAGTGGAAAAGTAATGGGCACAGAGTTTCATTCTTGGTTGACACAGGAGCTACACGCTCTACAGTAAGATCTGCAGAAGTCCCAGACTTGCCCCTTTAAGGAAAGACAGTCCAGATTGTAGGAGTAGTGAATCAGTATTTGACCAACCCAATTACAGAACCAGTTCAGGTTACAATTGGCAACTTTCAGGGACTGCACAAATTCGTAGTCTGCAATTCAAGCCTGGTAAGCCTACTGGGAAGAGACTGGCTGTGTAAAACCAGGTGCTCAATTACTTGTTCAATTGAAGGAATAGAGATATAGACGAATAGTGATGATGAAGATGATCCTGCTCCAGAGACAGAGTGTGAGACGATAAATGAGGAATATCCCCTGATTAATTTCTTTCTAGTGTTCACAGTGAAGGAGCTTCCTCCCGATCTACAGGAAACAGTTAAAGAGAAAGTGTGGGATCTGCCAGGGAAAGAGCTAGGTCTGATAAAGGGAGTTGAGCCAGTTACAATTCCTTTAAAGCCAAATGCAATTTTTCCTCAGATCCCCAGTATCACATTCCACAGGATATTCTTACAAAAGTTGCCCAAATAATTGCAGAATGTTTTAAACAAGGGGTCCTGAGAGAAGTGTTCAGCAGCCCATGTAATTCACCGATAATGAGATTGAAAAAGTCCTGTGGGAAAGTTCGAATTGTCCAGCATTTGAGAAAAATAAATGACATTGTTATCAAATGTTGCCCCGTGGTGCCAATTCCAGCTGTGATAATGTTTCAGATTCCATTCGATGCTGAGTGGTTCACTGTCATAGACTTGTCACAAGCATTATTTTCAGTGCCTTTTCATGAGGACAGCCAAGTTCTTTTTAGTTTCAAAATTTTAGACTGAGTTTACTGTTGGGGGCAAATTGCTCAAGAGTTTTCAGAGTCACCTTCCATATTCAATCAGGTCTTGAAACATAGTTTGGAGTTGTTAGAATTGCCTTTCTAATCGACTTTGGTACAGTACATTGTTGACTTACTGATTGCGTCCAAAACAAGGGATGAGTGCAAGTATGACACGATTGCCTTGCTGAACCATTTGGGAAAGAATGGTCATAACGTGTCTCCACTCAAATTGCAGTACTGTCAGGAGGAAGTGAAATACTTGGGTCACCAGATTGAGAAGGGGTCAAGGAAAATATCCAGAGAAAGGGTCACAGCCATACTGCAGATGAGTCCCCTGACCACACAGAGAGATGTCAGGATGTTTCTAGGAATGGTAGGTTACTGTCGTCAATGGATTCCCAATTTTTTGATCATTTTCAAGCCCTTGCAGAAGCTGACCAAGAAGGAGGTCACCGATCCCATAGTTTTAGACCAGGCTTGCATGAAACCATTTTCTGAATTGAGAGAAAGTCTGTGCAAAGCTCAGGCTTTAGGTATGGCTGATTACACTAAGTCTTTCACAATGTTTTGTCATGAGCGTGATGCATGTTCTTTGTCTGTCTTGACACAGGTCCCTGGAGGCTTAAACCACCCAGTAGCATATTTTTCAGCTTCTTTGGACCCAGTTACAGTAGCTTTACCAGGCTGTTTGCGTGCAGTTGCAGTGGTTGGACAGAGCCTCACACAGTATAAAGGCGTTGTGAAGGTACTCCCCTTAACAATAATGGTCCCTCACTCAGCTGAAGTTCTCCTTACCCACACCAAAAGCCAATATCTAACAAGAGTGACCAGATATGAGACAAGTATTCTAGGGTCACCAAATGTGTCATTGAAAAGATGTACAGTGCTGAACTCGGCAACCTTACTTCCTAATGAAAATGTTGAATTTGAAAAGTTGGAAGAGATTGAGCATCATTGTCTTGAAGTAACTGACTTGTGCACAAAACCGAGACCTGATTTTAAGAGAGACCCGATTGGAAGAGAATGACCAAATTATCTTTTTCAATGGTTCTTGTCTAAGAGACAATAGAGGGACACTGAGAGCAGGATATGCCGTGTGCACAACTTCTGGTATCCTGGAAGCTTCTTGGCTTCGAGGAGTATATTCTGCACAAGTAGCAGAACTAGAGCTTGCCATGTTTCTGCTCAGCTTAAAGTTACCATCTATGCGGATAGTCAGTATGGATTTGGAATAGTCCATGATTTTGGCCAGTTATGGTCACAGAGAGGTTTCATGGCCTCTTTTGGTTCACCAGTGAGAAATGGTGAGGGAATTAAAGAATTGTTGCAAGCTATCCAAATGCCTGAAAAGATTGCTGTGGTGAAATGCAGTGCACATCTGAAATCGCAAGCTTTTGTGTCGATGGGTAATGGATATGCGGATAAAGTCACAAGGTTTTGCGCATTGAACAGTATATCATTCAAAGATAAGAGGGAATTGTTACCTGAAGAAGATGAAACATGTCCAAGTTATGCATTATTACATGTGATGGATACACTGGAAGAATTTAAAGCATTGCAAAATAAAGTTGACAGGGAGGAAGAACAATAATGGAGCAAAATGAAATGTGTACAGAGACAGAATGAGCTGTGGGTTTCAGAAGAGGGTCAATTGGTTCTGCCAAGTAGTCTGTTGTCTCAACTGGCTAGGTATTATCAAGGTCAAGGGAGGGATGCCAAGATTAATCTTTTTGAGCACAATTGGTTAAATCCAAAGTTTAGACAAGTTGCTGAAGCAGTTTGCCCTTGTTGCGTCATTTGCCAGCAAATGAACGTGGGGAAAGGGACAATGGTTAATTTGAACCACATTGAAAAATCGGGAGGTCCATTCAGCAGAATGCAAATGTATTGTATTGAGATGCCTGTGTGTGGAGGTTTGAGATAAGTGTTGGTGATTGTACGCATCTTTAGTCACTGGATTGAAGCGAACCCTACACGAAGAAATGATAGCTTCACAGTAGTGAAACTGCTGCTTAGGGAACTGATACCACATTTTGGGTTTCCGATATCTTTAGAATCAATAAGAGAAGTCACTTCAACAATGAAGTAATTAAATTACTGCTTGCAGCATTGAACATTGAGCAAAAGTTGCATTGTAGTTACCACCCAGAAGCATCAGGACTAGTGAAACAGATGAATGGTACTTTGAAATCAAGAGTGGCAAAAATGTGTGCATCCATGAATCTGAAATGGCCTGACGCACTACCGTTAGCTCTGATGACGATGAGAAACACACCTGATAGGAAGACAGGATTGTCGCCACATGAAATCCTCATGGGCCGAGCAATGAGGTTGCCAATGGTGCCTGCAAATGCTCTTGTAAGCATTACAGATGATAGGTGTTGGACTACTGCGAGGGTCTAGCTGATGTGGTTCGCTCTTTCTCTCAGCAGGTGGAAGCCACCACACTGCCACCAACCAATGACCCAGGACACAACCTGAGAGCCGGTGACTAGGTTGTGGCCCGGAAACACATGAGTAAAACATGTTTGGAGCGGCGCTGGAATGGTCCGTTCCAGGTAGTTCTGACTACTACCACAGCTGTGAAGTGCGCTAGAGTTCCAAACTGGATCCACGCCAGCCACACAAAGAAAGTGGCATATCCTTGGGACAATGAAGATGAGTTGTTGAGAGTACCAACAACGACCAAACAAGCCTCAGAGCCGGAAAGAGAAGAAAGAGGAACTGAGACCCTATCTGAACCCATTGAGAGACGAATGAGAAGACTTCCAGGAGGGTGACAGTGAGCCAGTCTCAATTGAGGCAGCAGAAGAACCTAGTCAGAGGAGGGCTTTCCCAGAAGCAGACAAATATGAGAGACGAACAGAGCAAATGCAGGACCACAATGAGAAAGGAGTTGAGGCCGATCAAAGCCAATGTGATCTGCCTCCTCCTGAACCAGTTGCAGGTCCATCAAGAGAAAATCCTGCAGAGCAAGAAGAAGTTTCAGGTTCAACACTGAAAAGAGCGTTGATCAAAGGTCCACTGAAAGGTGATAAGTGGTCGAAGTCACAAGCAAAGAGAAAGGAAGCAGTTATTGAAACAACAATTGAGGAAGAAGTAGATGCAACAAGGTGAGAAAATCTAAGTGAGGGAGAATTGAATGGTGATCGAAAGTTGAAAAGAAAGAGAATAGTAAGTCGAAGGTACGCAGGTTCTGAATGGGTGTATGCCACGACAAGTGAATGGCAGAAAGAGTTATTGTCTTTTTGTTTTGATCGAGACATTCCAGGTCAATTTTTTGGCACTTGAAGGAAAGTGGCGAACGGAACTGTTGAAGCAAATTGAGAAAAGTGCAAAGAGAACAGAGACTGTTGAAAATAACCGGATAAGACTTTTGATAACCTGATTTTGACTTTTGATAACCTGATTGTCACAAGATATCCTGATTTGACAAGCCGCTAAACCGATTTGTGACAAAGGATCCTGGAAGTGAGACTGAAAGCTGTAAATAATTGCTGAAAGAAGATTTTTGTTTTTGATTTCTGCTCCATAATTTCAAAACATTTCTCTTCTCCTTTCTGATTCTTTACAGATCATGAGTAACATTAGCCAGCAGGATAGGAAGAGCAGGTGCTGTAAATACATGAGCATTGGTTTGGCAATTGTATGTGGGATATTGTTTGTGATATTGATTATGCGTATGACTTTTCTTGATAGAAGGGAAGCCAACCATACCTCAGCTTTAGAGACAACTACTGCATTAAAGGCAATAAAGAAGTTTGGGTTAGATGAGAAGTATCTGTATGAAGGTAGTAATGTACAAGGGGAACTTTGTTCTAATGGTTTCTATCGCTTGATGAGTGAGTATGTTGTGACGATGGATGCGCAGAATTGTTTTGTGTGTACGCAGATTCCTTCATCAGTCGAAGAAGGAGTTACTTATCATAGTTTGCCTCTAAATTATGGGATGAGTTGTAGTCTGTTACTAACAAGTTTTTATAACCAGGAGTGCATTCAGTACTTTTACTCCAATCACAATGTGGTGTTTTTGTTTGTCCCTATAATTAGGTACTTGAGTAGAGTAATTAAGGATAATGACATAGTATTAGTTAGAGGTTTCTTTGAACCTACATTAACTTTTGGCACAGCTTATGCACACAGAATTAACCTGAAATGCTTACTTACACCTTTAGAGAAGAGCTTCTTAGATCACACAGACGACAGGAGAAAGGTACTGAAGGAGAACTTAGAGAAGGGATTAGAGAAAAGGACTTTTAGAAATGAGTATGCTTATAGTACAATAAAAATGCAGGGGAAATTAGTTTATATGCGCAACATGTAGGGAAGCTTTGCGTATATAGACCTAAATCTCGCACTGGAACTTTATTTGTGGGAACGAGTGAATGTAGACATGTGTTTCTGTTTCAGAGTAAATTGACTTTTATGTTGAATGGACAGGATCCAGCGATTCCTGGCATATATTACATTTGTGGACTTTATGCTTATTACCGTCTTCCCAGAGGATGGTATGGTACATTTTAATTGGGGATAGTTTTCCCAAAGATTTTCCAACTTGATGACTTAAAGAGATTACTGAAATTGACTGAGTTACATCACATTAGAGAGAAAAGAGAGTCTCCTAGTGGAGTGGGAGATATATTTGGAGCAATGATACCTTCAGTAGGAGTTGTTTTGAATTCGATAACAATTCAAAAAGTTGTCTACTATTGTGGATAACATGCTGACAAATTTTTCAGGAGCCATGATCCTGATAGATACTGAATTAGCTGCTGAAAGAGCTATGACTCTTCAGAACCGCCTTGCGTTAGACATTCTTTTAACAAAGGATGGCGGAGATTGCAAAATGCTCAATTCAAAGCATTGCTGTTAGTTCATTCCTGATAAAAGTAAAGAAATTAGAAGCTTACTTACTAATCTGACTAATGAGAGTGCTGATTTGAAAGAATTGAAGGAACCAGGCATTTGGGAGAAAGTTGGCAAGGGATTTGCTTCAGTAAGAAATTGGCTCAGCAACATTGGGAAAGGGATATTGTTGAAAATAATACAAGGGATATTGATTATTGTGATTTACATAATTGGAGCATGGGGAATATGTAAATTGTGTAGAAGGACTAAATTAAAGAAAATGAAAAATGATCAGAGGAGGGAAGAAATGAAAAGAGAAAAATTGTTTAGAAGGAATTTGAAAAGGGAACGAAAATTTTAAGGGTTAGAGATGACAGAATTTTAGCTGATGCAAAAATTTGTGTTTGAAGGTTTAGTGTGATGACACATTTAGTCCTCAGAGGAGGGATTGTTAACGCTGTTTTTAATGAAATTATTAATGAATGTTCATGTATTCTGAGTATTGAATTTGCGTAGAAAATGTAATAACGTATTACTTGGAGAATTAAATTGTGATTTTCCACTGTACTGTCCATGTGCTCGTAGCGAAAAGTCTTTCTCATGAGAAACTGCTTGCTAGAAGATGCTGTACTAGCTAATGCAAAAGTGTTTTATGTAATGTGTGTGAGACTGAGCTTCCCAGGAGAATACAATGGAGACTGTGACTGGAGTATAAGCTGCAACAATATTATTACCTGATGAGCCGAATGACGAGAGCGGGACAAGAGAAGCCAATCATTGACATGTAAACCATGTACTAGTAGAAACGTAGATTTGAAGTTTTAGTTTCATTGGAAGAAGTGTGAACATGCAATCCCCTAACCAATTAGGATGTGGGAAGTAGTTTTAGGAAATCTGACTTACCAAGGCTTCACCAAGAGAAGATACGCCATTACTTTATTGACCGTCTTGAGAAGAGACATGCTTAACTTTACTGCTTAGAGACTTTGCTTTTCCTGAACTGTAATGCTGAGTCCTCCTGTCTTGCAGACCAAACTGATGTCCTATTGACGAAGACTGTCAAAGCTTGGTGATCCATATTGAGGACAGGTATACAATTACTTTACTGTTTGCTATGTCTATTTGCTTTTGTTTCTAGGTACCAACCTCTAATTTTGATAGAGCCATAGATAGATCTTTTTACAAACTGGTGTGACTAAATTGTTTTGCATGAAGCCAAACATGCTAATTCTAATCTGATGCTAATTAGGGAGCTCACTGATGATGTTTGCTATATGAAGTAACAGCTGATGTCTTTTTTTTGCTGAAACTAAATGTATGTAATATCTTTTGCGCAGTTGTTCTTGTTATTAATTTGCACTGTAACTTTAAAATGTGTAGTAGCTCAAGCTTTGATTAGATTACAATTCTTTGGCCACTTCGGACAGCCAGTGTTGTTTCTGTATGTTTATTTATTGATTTTGAGATTATTTTACGTTACACTAGCATTGTTAACATAGTGAAATAAATATTCTAACTTTTACATAAAGGTGTGGTTATTTGTGACTGCAAGGTCATGGTGTGTGACAATTACTGATTCATTGATTACTAATGTTATTGATGGTTATTGATTATTGATCTGCATGTATGGGATATTTGGTGGGAAAACATCAAAGCGAGTCAAAAGGTTCATCGACCTATTCGCGTCTCCCTTGTAAGTTTATTTATTAAGGTCTGACGTGCTAGCACTCCTTGATGTATGCCACCCCTCTGCCTCTCTCGCTTTCCCTTTCTAGCTACCTCCCTACGTCACTGTAAAACCATACTTATCACTCGACCTTTCTTTATTTACCTGCCTCTTCTCTTTCTACCTGTATGTATCTTTCTGGCAAGTTCACCTTTCTCTTATCCCTCCCTACCTCACCACGTCTCTGTCATATCTTTCTATATATACTTCTCCCTCATGTTCACCTCGTTTGCTGCACATTTCTCTCTTCCTCTCTGTGTTTTTCCTTTTGCTTCCACCCACCACATTTCTTTTACTTTTCTTTACCAGAGTCAGAAGTCATTGTCTAGCTAGCGAAAAAGAACAGATTGGGCAAAGGCAGGGAAAGGAATAAAGGAGATAATTAACAGATTTTATTCAATGAATGGGGAAAATCCTCCGAGCAGTACTTTGAAATATTCTGTTCTAGTGAGAATGGCAATTGTGAAGTTGAATTTAATTGTGATTATGACAATCTTGCACATATGCTTGTGTATGTGTCTTACTTTAGTCATGTTCACTTGCCTCTCAATATCCACCATATCAAAATGTATTGTGTGTTCCTTATAATGGAAGAAAGAGGTTGGTTTGATAGTGAATTTCATGTGAAAGTTTGCAGCGCAAACAAATCTAGATCCAAGCACAAAAAGAAATGCCTTTATCAAATCTTATCAAAGCCTCCCTTTAGTACTATTTAGATGGTGGGCTCATGGCATCTTGAGTTTCTGGCTGCGTCTGCATAGCTCCTTTTCTGAAAGTTAACAGTTAATTCAGCATGTTTTGGTATCATCAGTCCTTGAGTTAACTCAATGGCTAATATTTTTTTTCAACAAGGAGTCCCAAAATATTGCTTGGCCAGGGCCCCAATAGTCCATAAATTGACTCTTGTAATCAGAATATATTACGACTTACTTTAAGAACAACCTGCTTTTCAACAATGCATTTCAAACACATTGCTGGAGAATACAACAATTAGTCCCTTTTATTAACCTATTTTCACTGGAGCTTTGAAAGAACTCTGAGCTCAAGCACTACATATAAAAAGTTACTATCCTGGAGTTTGTCCGAGTCTGGTAGTTCATTGCTGTAGATTATCCACTATGAAGTCTGTCAAGTGTGGTTAAATTCCAGTGGGCCCACCCAACCTCTCAGTAGGCCTGTGTAAAATTCATATAATTTTGCAATTGAAAGCCATTTAGAGGCCCTGCATCACACTTACAATGTGATTACCAGTGTAGGGAATGTTACACAACCAATCACAAAGCAGCTCAAGCCACATGGCTGTTCGCTGCTTTATAGGCCATGTCACTGTCAATAACACTGTAAGTGAAACAGCGCCTCCCACATGCCAGGAAAGGAAACCCAGTGAGAACTAAGAGGCAGCCAGAGCAGGGCCCTTAACACGGGAAGCGTATATACATCGGTATATATAAATATAATCCATATTATGCAGCAATGTGCTGCAAATTTTTTGTATCATTTTAATCCTTTTGAAATGTAAAAACATTGTGGAAAATGTGGTTAATCCATTATTATACAATATATGAGACACACACACAGAATAGCATAATTCCACTTGCTCTGACCATTCAACAATCTGCACATTCAAAACAAAAAATTCCTAACTATATAAGATTCTCCTCTTCATTGTTCTGCCGACAACCTAACAGGCAAAATTCAGTATTTCACTTGTTTTTTTTAACATCTTTGTAGGAAGCTGGACTCTATGTAGTGTGCAAAACTATGCACACTGTGTAGGGGGTCCAGGAAGCCACACCTTGGTTTCCAGAGGAAAAAACTAGATCACCTAATGCTCTAATTTCTGAGGTAGCTTGGGCGAGCAGTTAAGCTAATCTTGGAGAAGTGCAAAGCATTTGTTGTACTCACAGTATCAATCGTGCACCTCACACATTCGAAGGAATAACTCAAGATCAATTTAAAAACATACTTCAGATTTTTATATAAATTTTAAGACCAAGATTATCAAAATTGGTAAAGTACTTTTTAAGATATGGATTTGTGAATTTGTAATAAATGCAGTATATCTGTGGGTAATTATGCACCATAGGAATCAATAGGCAGTCACTTTTAAAAATGGAAATAAAATCACACAGTTGGTTTACAAAGTTCCGCTTTTGTAGGTTGGTTGGTTGAGGTCATCGGTGGGCACACTGTGCCAGCTGGAGAGGCTTGGGAGGGCCCCCGGTTCCGGTGGGAGCAGAGTTGAAAATTCTGTTGGAGCAGTTGAAGGACCACCGAGGGGGACCACTTGCAAAAGGTCTGTTCTTGCAGGTTTAAAGGTGGTGCAGGGGGTGGGGGACCCTTGGTGCACAGCTGGTTCTTCGATACAGGGCACTGGGCAGCTGGGTGCAGAGCGGGATTGTGATCCAGGAGCTGTGCGCAACGGAGCCCTTTGGAGCTGGAGGTAAGTCTCTTTGAAGGCTGCTTATAGTACAACAGGGGCACTCCGGCAAGGAGTCCAGCGTGTTCCCAAAGTCCCTTGACTGGTGCTTCCTCCTGATCCTTTTTCGGCACTGGAGAACTGGTTTTCTTATTGTCTGATGTCAGCTGACCAGTGCCCAGGGTATTGGTATTGTCTGGCCACTAGAGGGTGCGGTGCCACCAAACCTGGCACACTTGCAGAATTTGTCTTAGTGGTCATCGGTGTGTTGGTGGGTCTGGCTGCAACTTCCGGTTTGGGAGATACCGGCCATTCAGTGAAGTGACCCTCACTGGGTTGTTGGTTCTTTGTTGGCTGCAGAGTGGTACCTCCCCTCTGGAGGGAGATCTTGGGAAATTCATGAAACGTGGAGGTCCTCTGGGTTTCTTGAGGTCAGTTCAGTGTCCAGCTCATCCGCAGGGGTGATTGTCGGGTCCTGGGTGCAGCAGGTAGAGTTTGGCACCTTATTCTTGTGCAGCAGGTCCACACTTCTCGTGCCTTGGTTCTTCTTTAGGCTGATCTTCTTTGTCCTTTCATATCTAATTTCTTGGTCCATGGATGTCCTCTAAATACTGAATTTAGTGGGTGTTTTATGGGGGAAGCTGGTAGTGTCCAATGGGACACTTACCTTTTGGTGGCTACAGTCACTATAGTGACCACTTCCAGTGGGATCACTTTCCTAAACCTAACTGACTATTTCCATTCCACCTAGGATGGGGGGAAATGAAATAGAAGGTCCACCTCGCAGGCAACACCTTAGGGGTGGTGCATGCCAGGTGAGGCCACTCCTCCTACCCTTTGTGAGGTTTCCCACCTTTGCTCCCACCAAAAGTGGGGATTTGCAAAGGAGGAGGCCATCTGCTTACAGCAGCAGGCCTGGGGGTCGAGTTTCAGGGGCGGTAAGCCCTTTGAAGCTTTCCGCCAGGGCGGTGCACATTCCTGAGGGAGGGGGTGTTAGCTCCCCCTCCCAGGAATGACATTGTTTTACAAACCAGAGAGATAGGGCTCTTCCCCCAGGTCCGTATATTGGCTGTCTAGAGGTGGCATGCTGGATAGAGCCAGTCAGCAACCATGCCAGGATAGTTAGCTTTTGCAGGTGCACCTCTAAAGTGACACCTGGGTACGCTTAGGGATCAATCCAATAGTGGCACCAGTTTGGATTTATCATTCTGTGTTGTTTGATACCAGACAACCCAGGATTCAGAGTGGCCGTTGTGTAGCTGGGAAACTCTTGTTGACCAGTGTCCAGCACATGTATTAAAATGGCTGCTCTGTTCACTCACTATGTTTCAGGTTTGGCAAGGATGCAGTGGGCAATATTGCTCATGAAGCTTTGCACTCACATATAATATGGAGCACCTTGCCTTAGGGCTGTAAGGCCTGCCGAATGGGTGTCTTACCCATAGTAAATGCGGTATGTGGTGGACAGGCACACAGGCTGTGCGCCATGTCGAGTTTGTGTTTTAGGTTTGCACCAGGACACTCAGCCTGCAATGGCAGTGCTGGGTGCATCTAGATGCAGGGCCCTATAGGGTGGCACAATCAGTGCTGCTGTCATCAGGGGCTTACCCTTAGTACCCTATGCCCTGGGAACATAGGTACCCACTTACTAGGGACTTATAGTGGTAGTTCAGAGTGTATCCATTTGTGCCAATGCATCACAACAGATTTAGGGAAAGAGCTCTGGGCACTACAATTTCTAGGACATATCAACATCAGACAAAAAGTGGGGGAGTAACCATGTCAAAAAGAGGGCTTTTCTCACAATCTTCCTATCTGAAAAAAATGTTTTTACAAGCTTACTACCCTAAAATAAAATAATATTTAAAAAATCATAATGGGTGATATGTAAAATGGTCCTATGTTGTTAGCTTGAGGTTCTGGTGACAAATTATAAACCACTCAGCCTTCGGCAGTGTGGTTTAGAGGTCCCACAGTGAGAGAGAGAGAGAGAATACGTAAGAGGTAACTCTGTTATTTGGTCCAGTATTGCCATCAAAGTGTTTTTGTGACATCATAAACCATGAGGTTGATGGCTAACTGGCTTGTGAATGTTTCCAGTTGTTTACATTTTCATTTTGGGGTATTTAGGTTGAAAGAGATTTTTTATACAAAATGCAGCTAACAGGGGGCACTGTTTGGAAGCAGATTTAGGTTTTGTTTACCTTCCCTTAATACTTTTTTTAATAAAACAATGGACAATGGTGAGGGCAGCTTTGTGATTCAGTAGCTGCAGCATTTACCACATAATTATATATTCCCAGCACTTGCCATATGATTTGCCTCATGATTTGCTTATTTTACAGAGTTTACCGAAGTATTTCCAGCTCAAATGGATGAAAATGCTGTCACAGAATATACCACATAATTTGAATAGTTGCCCCATAATTTGGATAACCATGTTGCATAATTTAGATAATCTTGTCACATAATCCTAGTAGTTTGGACAGTGTTAAAACTCTACAGAGTTGTTTGGGGCTGTTGATGTGATGCAGAAAACCATATTTCACAGGAGACTATAAAATATTTCCTACATGCATATGTCTTGGGTGGTCAGTGTGTGTTTGAAGGTTGGGGTGAGCATGGGTGTGCACAAATATATGTAAGGGTCATTGTGCGATATGTTTACCCTGGTGTAATTCAATCCCTAACAAAATATTGTTGATTTTTGATATTATGTGCAGTAATGTTCTGATGATTAGTGGACCTGCAAGTTGTAATCTATCCATGTGTAGCACTAGTACACGTGAGGACTTGATCAAAATGACAAACCAGTGTTGAAACACCAAACCAACCTTTGCTAAAATGAAAGACTAGTACTTTGGCACAAAAAGTTTGATTTGCGCAATTGAGTATATTTGCCTAGGGGAAACATCCTGAACAAAGAGGTCTAAACCACTACTTGTCTAAACCACTGCTGCTAAACAACTAAAAAATCTCTACAACGAAGTACTGAACAACTACTGTCTAAACAACGATTTTGCCTGAATAACGATTGCCTGAACAACGAATTTTAAGGTAAGTTTTTCTTTTTTTTATGGTTTATTAGTTGTTTAGAATTTACATATATGTTTAGACTTTATATATATATATATATATATATATTTATATATATATATATATGTGTGTTTTGTTTAGAATTTATTTATATATATATACACATATATATGTTGTTTAGAATGTATATATATGTGTATATATATATATATATATACACACACACACATATATATATATATATATAGGTTGTTAAGAATTTATATATATACTGTATATATATATATATATATATATATATGTGTGTATTCTAAACAACTAATAAAGGCAGACAAGAATGGGCAAATTACGGCATAATGCAGCACATTTTCTGATAGTATTACTTTGTTATTTCATCATTTCTAAACTTGCTAACAGTGTCTGAGTCCTGATTGCACCACATTAGTAACTACTTAAGAACCAAATATAGCAATAAGCAACAGAAAGGTGACCAGTACTGTTTGCCAAAGGGGTTGCCAATGCGCTGCAGGAAGTGTCACTGCATTTTTAGTAACTTTAGAACTGTTTGAGCTAGAAACATGTTTTTTTGTTAAACTCTGCAGATTATGCGGCAGATGATGGATTATGTGCCAACAAACCTATAATTATTCAAAATCGCTGTTGCTGCTCAATCGCATAATTCCAGCGACCCTGCATATGAATAATTGGTCTACAATTGTTCCCATTGTAGTACCGGCTTTTCATCTGTTTTTCAGTGCGTGATTTTGTGTGCGCACATACAGTGATAAACTGACACCAAAATGTATCAGCCGAAAACGATTTTGTTATTAGGTTCAATTGTTTCATTTTGTTAACATTAGATTCTTGTTACAGTGCACTGATGCTTTTGGTTGGCTAGGCATGCTTTAAAATGTACCTGTTTACACATATTTTAGTATACTATTGCTTAGTGGACCAGACCAACAACAATCATACCCATGAAGTTATCTTTTAATAAAATCCTTCAATCAAATAATATTGAACCATATGCCGTTTGCCATTTACCATCATTTTTACTAAAAAATGAATGAACCCCCAAATATGCTGTGAAGCCATATTTAAATTATATCATATTTTTAATAATGTGATTATTGTGACTGTGCCAATATGTTTTATTACGTTATGTTCGGTTTTGACTAGCATGTTTTAAAACTAACAGCTTGTCACCCATTTCCCCAAAACACCCTTGAGGATCATACAGTAGTCAAATATACAAAACAACTGCCTGTTTTCAAATATCACCCAAATTAATGGCTTGTTTCCTGCCAGAGTGTCACGGCAGACAGAAGATTATGGAATGGAATGCAGCCTGGACGATTGGGGATTCATTTGAGCATCACTTTATTCTTTATTGATTACAAGTGTCCCATTAAATTCTAGTCTGTACTCAAACCTATTATTGTGTAAGAGTCATAATATTTAGTTATGCTGTAAGCCCTGGACTCCCGAAATTTCCTGTAGGCAACTTTCGGCTGTTTTGATCAAGGGGGCGTGGCTGGTAAATACTGAGACATGGGGATTTAGGTCCTGACTGTATTTCTTACTTTTTCCTGAGCAAAAGTCAGATCAGAGGTATTTAGCACATCCGGAAAACAGTGCACCCTGGGGTTGTGTGTTTACTTCGTGCAGTAAATACGTCACCCTTTCCCGGCCCTCTCGGAATCAGGGCCTTTAGAAAGCCACCTCCTTCGGCCTACCTATGGCATGGCGGAGAGAGGGAGTGAGATTGCTTGCCGACAGCATGCGTCCTTGTGCGCTTCTGAATTGCAACTGCGAACTTACTGCAATTGAAGCGTACACAAAGAAATTTCGTTTCTCCACACCAGTCTCCTACCTCCCCTTTCTTGAATCAGAAAATCATTACAGCCATAAATCTGCCACAGGCAATGTTCTGTAAAGCAGTTTGGCCTGAAAGAGAGACCGCGTCCCGTCTGTAGCCAATTGCTAAGTAAATTAAGCCACAGACAAACTCCTGCCTTTAATGAGAAATCTTTTGTGCCTCGGTGTAAAAAGCACATAAAACTTCCATCCAACCTTTTGCTTAAGTAATGAGGAAATTCCTCGCTGACAGCAGCTGGAGGCTACAGGCTCCTCTTTGAGTTCTTGGGGGATCAGAGGATGTTAAACTACCTGCCAT
The DNA here is from genome assembly GCF_031143425.1 of Pleurodeles waltl. Lineage (NCBI taxonomy): Eukaryota > Metazoa > Chordata > Amphibia > Caudata > Salamandridae > Pleurodeles > Pleurodeles waltl. The sequence continues at coordinate 144,684,578 of NC_090443.1, forward strand.
AAACCCCACACCCGCAGCCCGCGCGCGCCACTATCCCTAGGCCAAGGCAGTGTCGCGCGGCACCCTGGGTGATTTAAATATGAAGTATGGTGTATATCTACGGCCTTCATAGTTTACCACGTTCCCGCAATTCACCAAGAGTCTGTAGTGTTCTGGGCCCTAGACCGAAATATTGCTGTAAAGGATGACACAGACACCAGTGGGTAGTGTGGAGACTGGCCACTAGCACGTGTATTCGGGCTTCTTTACTGGCAGGGTCACCTGTCTGGTGATGCTTATGTTGGATGGCTGTGGAGTGGGTGTAGTCCAGCCCTCAGGGAGTGGTTGGCAAAACACTATGTGCAGGAGTGCACAGGTGTGTCCAGCAGGGAACTATGTTCCTCCCAAACTTTATTGAAAATGGAACAAGTCCAACTTGTAAGGGTAAAACACAAAAACACATAAAACACCAACTAAATCTCTCAGCCTGGAGAGGCAGGTGCAGATGGCAGTGGACAGGTGCAGCTGGGAGCGCCCGGGGATCTCCACACGCATCCATTATTTAATCAGCTGCTGCTGGGCAGGAACGCTGTGTAGATGGAGTCCATATTCTGTGACAGCCGGTTGGCTGTTTTCAGTGTCCACTCACACACTGTTGGTCAGTATTGCGTGCTCTCGCACTGATGCGGTTGGTGTAAACAGTTCACACTTGGTGCTTCAGGGGCATTGGTAAAGTCTGCTATACAGAAACTTCATGAGACATTCTGACTCAATGAAGGCCAATCCTGGGAAGACATCTGCGGTGATATGACACCCTTCTCTGAAACCTTGGGGCACCCTGATATCTTGTCGGTGGAGCAGCTTTGACACCATCTCTTGTGTGAGGATTCCCTTTTGATGGGTCACCCCAGGACCCCGTGGACTATGCTGGGCTGCGTGTGGGCCATCTGCGGGCCACTGCAAGCTCTCCGACAGGAACCACAACCAAGTTATTTATGCAACCGTATGGGTGGAAGATACTTAGTCAGTGCGCTTGCCAACAGGAACCAGGTATGGGTGGGCTCTCAGATAGTCTCTTGGCATTTATTCTCACACGTTGCCAGGAGTGCCTCATTAGTCTCTTGATGTTTTGTGGAGGATCGATTCCACGTTGGTGTTGAGATACTCCTTTGGTGGATCAGGCGATACACATGGCAATGACGGTGTTTTCCATTAGGTGACCTGCATGAAAGGTGTTGATGTTGCTGGAGTGAATGTAATTTGAGGGACTTCACAGCCACGTGACGCGTCACATAATTGGTGCAGTTTTATTCCTACGGCAGGTGCGGTTGCTAGCAGTGATGCCATCTGCTCCAAGCAACAGGTGGCTGGATGGTGGCTGACAGGTGGCTGGACTGTCGCAGTGTGAAGTGTGGGGCAAGTACGTGGTTCATGCATGCAGGTGGCTTACTTTTGATACTCCTGCTGAGATGTCCCCAGTGATGTTGCTGTACTCCTGCGGTTGGTTTGTCTGCAGGTGCACTCTTGGGTAGTGGCATGAGCCCTCCTTCTCTTCACCGTGTGATCTGCTCATGAGCATCTGTGGTCACCATGTTTTCCAGTGTGACAAGTCTATCACGTCTTCTTTCCTCTCCCTTTCCTTCCTTCTTCATGGCGTGGCGTTGTGCCACACTCTTTTCTTGGTTGCTGTGATGTGGTGGCTGACCACATGTCTTCTTTTTGCGTGGACCTCTCACATGTCTGAACCTGTCCTAGGACTAGATATCTTCTCCATGTTGTGGTGGAGGCAGCTTGCCACTCAAAGGTGTGCAACTCTCCTTCTGCCTGTTCTGGGTCACTGGTGACTTCATCTTCTTGAGGCAGCATGAGGGAGGTCACTCCTTGAACAGTCTCTGGCCCACTGTGGGGCAGTTCTGGCGGATCACTTCCTTTCTGCCTTCTCTTCACTTGAGGCTGCGGTCTTTGCGCCTCAAAGCTGAGCTGTCATGGCACCAGGTCTTGCGTAGGTTTACGTGGGTCCTGCAGGGTTGGTAACTCCATGTGACATTCTTCTCGACTGGCCAATGGTGGCCATTTGTACTTTTTTTTATTTTTGGGCCATTCTGTGTCTGGTGTGGCAAGCTGATTGTGCCACTGTCCCATGTGCAGTGCCTGGTTGTGCTAATCTCTCCTTTATGGAAAGAGACCGTCAGTTTCTCCTTTGTTGGGAAAACAGCAGACAGTTGCTTGGGGGTATGAACGCCTGGCAGCAGCAGAAGCTGTAACCTTTCTTAATAAAAGGATAATAAACAATGTTTATTATCCTTTTGTTCTGAAAGGGGCAGGTTATTGGGGGTGACGAGCAGTGAAGGAAGTACACTGTGCCCTCCACTCAGAGCGCATGTGTGTTTGGCCTGCCGCCTCGGACCCGGCCTAACACACATGCGCAGTGTGCTCTCTCCAGGCCGGCACAGTGTCGCCGGGCTGGAGAGAGCAAGTACAGGCTCCCAGTCTGCGCTTTGAGCAGCGTCAGGATTGGCCGCAGAGCAGGCTGGTAGCCTGTGCCTGCCTGCTGAGGAGATGATGGAGGATTGGCAGCGTGGAGGTAAGTTTTTTAAAGTTTATTTATTTCATTTTATTAATCTCCCCCCACCCCTGCACGGCACCCCGCCCCCTGTAACTCCCACGAGCCACTACTCAGGCTATTTGTAAAATTATAGCCTCGCCTATGAAAGTTATACACGTTTACGCTTTGGGAATGATTTGTTACCATAATGTACAGCAGAGCGACTGCTGTCCAGCATGGCCAGAATTAACTAAATAAAAAAAAATCATTAGCGCTTGCCAAGTCATAGTCCTTTAAAAAAAATATATTTTTAGCTGTGTGGTTGCCCATCCAACACGCCCGTCCCTTCCCCTACTTACGTCCTTCTCCCCTCCCTTGTTGCCAGCCCACTTCATGTGGGGTTCTATTGGGGCAAGAGGCAACACGAAGGAGAGAGAAATGAATAGAGAAGGTCGCGGGTTGTGAGAGAGAAGGAAGACAGACAAGAGGGTATGGAGGAGTACATGGATAACGGAGAATGCGCTGAAAATTCTGGGACAAGCACACAGACAAAGGAGGGTGGGGAGAAGTGTCTGAGGCAAGAGCATGGATAATGGAGATTGGATAAGAGGGGCTGGAGCAAGCACAAGGCCAATGAAAGGTTGGTGGAAAGGGCTGGGGCAAGTACATGGCCAACGGAGGGTGGGTGGTAGGGGCTGAGGCAAGCCCACGGACAACAGAGGGTGGTTGGCTGAAGGTGGAGAAAGCACAGGAACAGCAGAAGGTGGATGGCAGGGACTGGTGCAGACACACAGACATGGAGAGTGTGCTGGACGTTCTGGGGAAACAGTGCACGTGGGCCAATGGGCAGTGGCAGGTGTGGCTGTGACTACCTATGGACAACAGAAGGTGGGTGGGAGGGGAGTGGTGAAGGAAGAGAGAGAGGGTGGAGTAGACAAGGCAGGAAGCTGGACAACACATACAAACTGATAAAGTGCCAAAACAAAAAGAAAAAAGTAGCACCTGAAATAAGTGAGCATTAGAAGGACTCAGTAATTGTGATTGCATTTACAAAACACTTACTACCCTTGATGAGGAGTTTTTCACTTTATGCCAGGAAGCACATAGCTCCGGAATACAAGATTCGTGGTTTGTCCAGTATTCTTGGTTATTGCTGGCTATTGGGATTATTCTTGTGTGTTGAAGCAAAAACTATTCCTTACCTTCACTCCAGTTTCCTTGTGGTGCATTAAATTAATAGGAGTTAGTTGTCATCGTTAGTGTGTGTGTTTGAGTGGGGGTATTGTGAGCTTATCAGTATGGTTGGCAGTAATGTGTCCATGCTCTGGGGAAGGGACACAAACATGAAGAGGAAGTAAAATCGATAAAAGCTGACAAATACGAGGCATGCAAATAAGAGTGACAATGAAACCAAACTATGGTAATCAATGGACAGCCTGTAACCCCACCGTAAGGTAACAAAAAGTCTTGCAACAGACAGCACATATTTGTGATGCATTCAAAAAATGTGCCATGGCACAGGAGTACAGTTTTACATCTAAGGACTTGAAAGAAATTTTTTTAAAAAATGTACCCATTGTAATTTACATATACCTTTTCCTAACATTGGACATTTCCTTCAGGACTTGGGTGCTTCCTAGCTAGGTGCTCTCCATACTCATACCACCTTTTAGGTACACAGAAATTGGTTTACTAAAATGGAAATGATGCCAACCCCCAATAGTTTTAAAGTGAAGAGAAATAAGCTTGGTTATTACATTTAAAGGCCAGGACACCATGGCCTCTGTGTGTATTTTAGCTCTTTGGTTCTGAAACTGAAATAAGAGTGGGAATTGGCCTCAGTAACACCCAATGCAGTGACTTCCAGGTAGTCTTTAGCTTTGCTGATCATCATATTTAATAAATGTACACTTCTGTCAGAAGACATGTGTGTTGCAAAGCGGGAAATTAATGGGCTTCCTCGTTTATTCCTCATCTGTCCCTCCTCTCTAGGTTTCCTGATCCGAAGCCTCGGGTAGGTTAACGTCAGGATTAACCATCCACAAGTGTCTATTTTCATAGAAAACTATAGGGACTTTGTTTGCAAAATAAAACGAACACTTGCTAAACCAACAGGCCTGGTTTCAGCGAGCTAACACAAGCAACCAGCATCTGTTCATCCCGATATTTACAAGTTCGATAATTAAAGCCAGACCTACTGGCTTTGGTGGCAGGGGTATGGGTAATGGTTGAGGCAATAGTCAAGGTGGCAGGGTGGTACTTTGGTGGTAATTGTGATGCTGGTGGTAATGGTGGAAGGGCAGGTGGGCAGGTGGTGAAAATGATTGAGGTGGTAATGCTAATGGTGGTATAACAGTAGAGGTAATGGCTGATGGTGATAGTAACAATGGTGGAATTTGTAATGGGATAAAGGCATTGGCAAGCATTGTGGTGTTACTGACAATAGGGTTGGTGGCACTAATGGGCTAGTAGTGCTTGTGGTGGTCCAGTGGTAGTGTTAAGAGCAAAGGTTCAGGTAATGGTGGTGATAATATTGGTAGCTGTAGTGGTGATAGTGGTGGTGGTAACTGTGGTGACAGTGGTGATGGTTATGGTGCTGAAAGTGCTGGTTTCTGATGTAATGGTGATGGCAGTAGTGTAGTGATAATGGTGGTGGTAACAGTGGTGGTGGTAGTAATTCTCATGTTAATGGCATTGGTGTCATTGGTATTGCTTACATTGGAAAAGCTGCTGGTAAGGGACCGGGTGTTGCTGATACTGGTGGTGGTAATGCCATCGGCGATGGTCATTGTAGCAATAATGATGGTGGTAATGGTGGTAGGGGTAATAGTTGTAAGAGTGATGGTGATAATGTTGGCATGGGTGTGCTGACAATAGGGGTTCTGCTAATTGTGGTATTGTAATGATGGTGCTGATAATCGTAGTGGTCGTGGTAATGGTGCTAATGGTAGTGTTAGTAGTGGAGTTAATGTTAGCAGTAATGGTAATAATGGCAATGGTAATAACAGTGGTGATAACAGCAGTAATGTGGCTGTGGTAACAGTGATAATGATAATGGTGGTGGTCATATTGCTAATGGTGGTGGTACCAGCGGTGGCTGTGGTAATCATGGAGGAGCTGAGCAAAGTCCAGAAAGAGTGAAAATAAACAGTAGTGGTTAACAGCAGGAGAGTTCTGGGCTTGGGCAGGAGAATAACTTCCTGGTGGGCCACTGTGATTTGTACAAAAGAGCCTGGTGGGAGGACATTAGGCAGCATTTATGCGTAGGCAGTATCTGGCAGCAAAAGAGCTGCAGTAACAGCAAGCATTGGCAAAGCCAATAGGTCTTGCCTACGTGAGAATTATTGGTTTTGCTAATGTTTTTTAGCTATGTTGCAAATGGTTGAAAGTTATGTAAAAGGCTGTATGACATAGCCAGCATTGTCCATGTTATACCCCCTTTTTATATTCAATTATGCTGCACTGAAGCAAACACTGCTGTATTATATGGCTAAAAAATTGACAAAGCCAAAAGATCTTGCCAACGCTTTGTATGGAATGCCACATGGTAGATTATAAGTATTTATATAGTGTTTACAACGGCTAATGTTATAGAATGGAGAATGCCCTTGCCAAGGTTTTACTCTTCCCAGGTTCAGAAGCATTTTAGGACCACATAAAAACAATAAAAATGTGCCATATAAATGCGCTGAATGTAACATAAGATGTAGGTAGACAGAAAAGTCTAATAGGTTACAGCTTTTATTACAGTGATACTTTAGGCTATCTGTTACTTTGGGTACAATGGTTACAAGAGAATCAAAAAAGCACTCCTGGCTGCTTGTTTAGTATTATATAAAAATCATTGTTGCTCAGCGGGTTTCCTAGAGCTTTTGACCTCTGTGCCACTGCACTTGCTGCACCACTCAAGTTGTGCCCCCACTTCCCACAGTGCCTGCAAGGTAACTGTTATTGTGAGTGCTTGTTTAGTGATAACATATAGAAAATATCAGTGTCCAGTGGGTCTCCTAGAGCTTTTGTTCCCTCTGCCACTGCACCTGCTGCACCATTAAAATCGTAGCCCCCCTAGTGCCTTCAAGGTAACTGCACTTGTGACTGCTTGTTTAGTACTCATATATATCAATAATTGGTGGCCGGTGGGTTTCCTAGAGGTTTTGGCCCCCTGTGCCACTGCACCTGCTGCGCCATTCAAATCGTGCAGCCCCCCCCTCCCCCCGGTGCCTGTAATGTAACTGCACTTGTGACTGCTTGTTTAGTGGTAACATACAGCTATAATCGGTGCTCGATAGGTTTCCTGGAGCTTTTGTCTCCTTTCTCTGCACCTGCTGCACCATCCACATCATGGCTCTAGAGCCTGTAAGGTAACTGCGCTTGGGACTGCTTGTTCAGTGGCAAGAGATAGCAGGAATCAGTGCTCGGTGGGTTTCCTAGATCTTTTGGCCCCTGTGCCACGGCACCTGCTGAACCATCCAGATCATCGCCCTAGTGCCTGCAAGGTACCTGTGCTTGGGACTGCCTGTTCAGTGGCAAGTCATAGCAAGAATCTGAGCTTGGTGCGTTTGCTAGAGAATTTGGCGCCTGTGCCATTTCATCTTCTGCACCGTCCAAATCATGCACTTGGGACTGCTTATTCAGGGGTAAGACATAGCAATGATCGGTGCTCTAGGTTTCCTGGAACTTTTGGCCCCTGTGCCACTGAACCATGCAAATCATGGCCCTAGTGCCTACAAGGTAACTGCACTTGGGACTGCTTGCTTAGTGGTAATAGATGGCAATAATCAGTGCTCAGTGGGTTTCCTAGAGCTATTAGCCCTGTGTTACTGAACCTGCTACACCATTCAAATCATGGCTCTAGTGTCTGCAAGGTAACTGTGCATGTGACTGCTTGCCTTTTCAAAACATTTAGCAATAATCAGTGCTTGGTGAGTTTCCAAGAGCTTTTTGCCCCTGTGACACTGTATCATCCAAATCATGGCTCTAGTGCCACAAGGTAATTGTGCTTGTGACCATTTGGCTTGTGGTAACACATAGCAATAATCAGTTTCAGTGGGTTTCCTATAGGGTTTTTAGCCCCTGTGCCACTGCATCTTACTGCACCATTCAAATCATGGTCCTAGTTCCTGTAATGTAACACGAGAAAATCATTTATATCCAGTAATGTATGTGTTCTGAAAAAGGCACAGTCGCAGATGAAATACATAATTATTTTTTTGGTAAACAAACACTAAAGCTTTTATAAAAAGTGCCTTTAAACGTATCCAACTCTCTCAAATGAGTTGCCACATATGTCATAAAGGATTTGCCATACGCATCAAAGTGAAAACTAAGCATTGTAAATTGTGTCACAATGTGGCTGGCTCTTTTCTGTGAAAAGATCTTATCATGTGCTTGACAGTGAATGGGTCATAATCAGTGTAAATTGCCCAAGCTCCCCATATGTTAGGCTGGTGCTCAAACTGAAATGCGGTTTTGTACTTTGTTCCTAAAAAGGCAGTATCACAAATTTAATGGACTCAAAGAAGAAGAATTTTGCAAAAAACATGCTAATATTTTGGGCAGATGAATAGCAAGATACCTTTTCAGATGGCTATGTCTGAAATAAAAAAGAGCACAAGCAGGCTCCATGGAGAAACGCTGCCTTCCTCTTTCCTATAAAGACTGTCATTTTGAAGTCAGCAAAAGGCAAAACAAAATAACCAGGCTCCCAGGAAAACACAGCTTGACATTTGACGTTAGTCTTTGAATGCCCAGCCCGTGGCAGATAACAACAAGAGTTGAATGCCAGTTGACAGAAAATAAGTGTGTGGAAGTATTCAGTGAACACGGCCTTCTTTTCGGGCAAAACAAACGAAACCTGGACAGCCTAAAGCAAATAAATCCAGCAAATTGGAAGCAAGAAAACATGAGTTGCAAAGCACAAAGCCAACGTCAACTTTCTGAAAACTCCCCAAGATGTCTTTTACATACCTACAGAGCTGCGCTGTCTGGTAGGCTGTGACTTAAAAAGGGTCGGGCTGAGATGAAAGTAGAATCTCGTATGTGGGCAAGGGAGTTTTAGGGTCAGGTCATCCAAATGTGTGAAAACAAAGAAATAATTAGACAACATTATAAAATCAGGCTTGCACTCGAGCCCTGACAAATACATTCTAGGAAAAAAAAAAAATTCAAAGTCAATCAGTACTTGTTGTTGGACAGCCCTTTGGCTCTATCAGTGCTTGCTTTGTTTTGCCAAGGTGTTTTTTAATAAAACATTGATGTGGGAGGGGCTGGACCTCGTCAACACTGCAAAAAAAATTTGGAAAAAAGCAAAAACATGTTTTGGTCTCAAAAGGCACACATTGGCATAGTAGTGTCTGGCAGTGAACTTTGCATGCGGATGTGCTCCTTCTGAAAGGGATGAATACCGTCACTCACTGTGAAGTTAACCAGTGAACAAAGTGGGCAGACCCATTGCCCCATGCTGTATACTGTGGTTGGCAGAAGAAAAATGTGAATGACACAATAGACAAATGGACGAAGGGGGTTGGCTGAAAGTCCATAATATATGTAAGTATATTACACATATCATTTTACTAAAATCAAAAGGTATTGGCTAATGCCAGACCTAAAACCAAAGCGTATTGTGTTAAAATAAAATACAAAATAAGGACCATGTTCACTATACAAAGCACAAATGAGCTAAAAAAATGAAATTGTTGATGGTTGAGGATATATTTCAGATGTAACCTAGTCTCTCCTGCAATTCAATGGAAGCGCCTCATAGAAGAAGATACCAAATACCAAACATAATGTGGACAGAAATACTCCTTTGAGCCCACTGTGAGTTTGTGTGTGTGTATGTGTGTGTGTGGATAAGAACAGACAGACAGATAGGTAGATAGATAGATAGATAGATAGATAGATAGATAGATAGATAGATAGATAGATAGATAGATAGATAGATAGATAGATAGATAGATTAGATGTTCGTATTCTGACCTACATAAAATATGGGAACCTGTACCACGCTGCTACTGCCCACCGCGATCTCTGCTTATATTACAGACTATCCTTACTGAGTGTAAGCCCCGTCTACATCTGTGCTACCGCTACTTCGAGTAAAGTGACCAGGTGGCAGGTGACCCCATTTCGACAGTGCATGGTGTTTCTAGTACTGGGCTTTCATTTAACAGCGTTGTAGTGTAGGTTTGTATCGTTATACCAAGTGGCGAGTGAGTCAGAATCTCTCTTCCTCCCTCCTGTTAATTGATTCCATGCTGAGAATTCCAGATGTTTGAGGCATTTCTTCGCGTCCCGAAATCTGCACTACTCTCTTTCAGCGTACTGGCCCACGGATTCCACACTCACTCGAGCGACATGAGTGCTTTTCAGCTCTGCAGTCCTATGGCTTCATACTCACTAGCACCTGCCAAGTACTGAAGCCTCACTGACTAATGCTCACCGTCACTAAGATGAGTTCTTCTCAGAGCTGCTATTTCGTGGGTGCCACGCGCAGTGATACTCAGTCACACCAGCACTGGGCTTTCGAAAGCAATGGTTTCATGTAGCTCTTATTTATTGGCTCCAGTAGCAACACTCCAGAGAACTACATCCTCCTGTGGTTCACATCCCCATTAATATAGGCCTTTTGAGTACCTTCTGCATCCTGCTTTACACACATGCTGGCATCAAGTTCCACATCCCTTGTAACTCCCCACCTCATGAGACCCACACTTAATGATCTTAAAAAGATGTCCAGCTTCAGCAGAGTTGTCATAAAATGATAAACTGTTTATACAATGCTTTTGGGATTTGTGATGACTGGAGAGGAAAAGCCCAGTCTGTGTTATGTTTCAAGTGAATTAATTCAATAGGATTGTTTATTGATAGAAAAATGCCAGAGCACGGCAGGCAATCACGTGTGGCCCTGTAACCATCAATAATTCACAGGAGCACTTAAGGACAGTGAAAGCCCTGGAGCAATACCTACAGTTTAGCGACCAGCAGCAGGGCACACAGTGGCACTAGCGGTGTAGTAAATCATTTATTCACCGGGGAAATAGAATGTAAGATAACAATCTGGAGAAATAACCACAATAATTCCATGCCTGCCAAAGCATGGCAGACAATCTGATGTGCCACCACTTATGGTCTTAGTTAATTAATCAAGGAATACACTCTACTACACATTTACTTGATGTTTCCAGATGTGACTCGCTTTTACAGGCAGGAGGAAATAACTGGTGTCTATTCTGTGATCAACATTCCTCTTTGTTGGTTAGTTTCCTTCACAGGTTTTACTGAGGTGCCAGGACAGGGTCCCGAGCTCGCTGTGCTGTAGGTCTCAAGCTGCATCTTACTGATGTATTCCAACGAGACTGAACCCGGGCTTGGATTGCTTCTTGCTCTGCAGAGAAGGTCTGGCCTGTGACTCCATTCTGGACTATCTCTTGTGGTTCAGACCCAAGCCAGATTTGCATAGTGTTTGTCCTTGTCTCTAAAGTCAGACAAACGGTAAATGGAATTCAATCCATTGTAACTACTGAAAGCTGATATTACTTCAAGCATTCCGTCCATTACTTCTTATGTTGGCTAAATGAGGCTCCTCTAGTACATGGCTTATACCCAGGTGTGGGTGCCGAGCTTGCATCGTCACGAAAAATAACAGCCTGCTTAAGTGTTAAGAGACTGTAGTCAGAGAAACACATTGTATACTATCTGAGAAAGTTGTAATTGACAAAAGTATGTACCCTCAGTGTCCTAGTGTGACATGCTTCATCATGAGGACCTCATTTATCACTGGGAAACATCTTGATGTGGCCTTACCTAGTTTGTGGGTCTGTAATAGAAAAGCATGCTGTAGTTAAAGAGGGCTGTTTTAGAGATTTGTGACATGCAAAAGGGAAACTATAAAAAAAATTAAGAAAATGTTGTAGGAGTAGGTCACTACTTTCGTTTAACGTTATTACTGTCTCCTCTACCACTAGCCTAAACAAGAATGTGATAAGTTGATCAGCGACTGAGACTGTGCTTACCAGGATGTCAACATGGTTTAGAGTCTTATATGATATAATGCTTTCATCAGTGCTGATTTCACCACTTCTGACATTTAAAGGATAAAGGGACCACCATGGTCTATAGTAGGTGAGGGTCACACTTGTTCCTATAGATAGAAACGTTACCTCATTAATACCATCAAAACAAATAGTGATCATTGCTAGAGGTACTCTTATTGCTGGGTAGAGGATGTGGTGTAACGGCCTGTGCTTCCAACTTTGGAGCTGGGGGAAACCAGATATGAGTGTCGGCTCAACATCCTGTGATTCTGGGCAAATCACTTAATCTCTCTGTGCCTCAAAATTCAGTGCCTTGAGTCCCTCATTGGTGATTTGCCATGCTTTACAAATCATGAATTTATTGTATGTTCATATAATGAAGTAACAAACATGCAGATCTCTGTTTGTACGGTTCATGCAATATTAACATTGCAGTGCTGACATTTCATTTAGTGGTTATTAATTATTACAATTATTATTATTTTAATTGTTGCTACAAGTGCTTATCTTGATTTCCGGAGTGCTCCTATACCTTTATTAAAGTGATACACATGTGTTAAACAATGTGCCAAACGAGGTGCAATCACATGTGTGCATCTGATCATCTGTAAACTTGTACCTGTGACCCTAATGGCCAAGCTTTCAGAAGCAACATAGGAATAGAAGGAATTCAGGGTCATCAATGGGTAACGGACAGTCATCAAGCACAAACCTATATTTCATACCAGATGTCAAGCCACCAGTTAAGAGAACGCAAGCTTACCTTCAGTGTCGACATCTCCTAGTGACACCGCTGCATTCTTCCATGTGACAAGGTGGATGACAGAAGCGCTTTTGAAGCAGTTGTCACCACGACAGTGTTGATGCCACAGTGCATTGCTGACAAAGTATGACTCTGCGTAGTGACCATACCTACTATAATGTGGTGCTAGGGTGTGGTCTTGTTAAAAAACAGACTGCGTGTCTCTTGTATAAGCCTGAGTTACAATAAAGCACGCATTAGGGTGAAAGATGTTGTTGTGCTGCCAGCATATCTTAATGCTCCCAAACCTGACGTTCTCCGTCCTTTGTTGCATTTAGTCAAATGTCTTCAAACTTTATGAAGGACCCAACTAAAGTGGCCAAACAATGGCAAAATGGGTTTCTTGTTGCTTGCATAGTTATCTAGGGGGATCCCAGCCTGGTAGCTCAGACTGGGCAATTCTTATTGGCGCGGGACCATGCTGATTTCCATTTGGCTGGTCTCTGGCTGGAGTCGCATAGTCTCCAGCCAGAGAGCTAGTGTCGAAAAACAATGAATTATTTGAAGCATTGCACCCATTACACTATTTTGTTTTTCTAACTGAGGCTTTAGGGGTCCAGGCAGGGTAGCAAAAGCAACCTTAATGGACATCCATGGTGACACTAGCACAAGAACATGTTACAAAACTGCGGTCAAGGTGAGACAAGACGTTTTATGCAATAGAAACATGATCTCATCTAAACTGCTTTTTAACCCTAAATCATGAACTAGATTCATGGAAAACTCAGGGGATTATCAAAGAGGTATCTGGCAATGGCCAAGTCTAGAAACTGAGGTGCCGATCTGAAAATATAAAAACAAATAAATATAAAAAATATTGCACTTGTTTTTTTTGTGTTAATGTAGGCAATTGGAAATAAATGCATAATAAAAAAGTGGGATAATCATCTCACAACCAGATGTCTGACAAGAAGTTAAAAACAAAAACAATCCTCACCTGGACTTGGGAGGCACATTCATGAACAAATGATATTTATCGGTGAAGTATCTGTTGGCAACCTCACTGTTTTCAATATTTTAGGGACATTCTGCTGGTGATGATTTAGAAGGTTCTTCAGAATAGTTAGAATAAAGCGAGTTCCCTTCCGTAGCCTGTCGGAGTCCATCTTTGAAAAGTTTGAAAGCTGTAAACTTTTGTTGCTCTAGTCATTTCTGGCCAGTTCTTGCGTGAAGATGCCAACCGGGTCGGTAAAAAGACGGCATGGCAGTAAACTTGAGAGTGTTAGACGTTCAGTCGAGCATATTGTTCCTTATGATATCCAACAAACATTTCATATTGCTGGTTTTTCATTTTATTTCTTTTTTTTTTGCTTTATAGAAGAGTACTGTTCCTGAGTGCTTTCAGAAAGTGTTTACAAATGGAATTTCATATATGAATAAAATATACTAATAAAACTGTGAAATATATCCATCACTTGAGTGCTGTCCTTGATGCA